>NC_140583.1:1164067544-1164678928 GCF_964204655.1 Triturus cristatus
AACGGACAAATGGATATTAAATTTGGTTCAACATGGATATTGCATAGAACTGACAAAGACACCACCTGCAAATCCACCAAATATAAGAAAATTATCAAAAACAGAACAAACACTGCTAAACGCAGAAATCAAGGAACTGTGTCTAAAACAAGCAATAGAAACAGTACCAAAACAAAAACGACACAAAGGAAACTACTTCCTAGTACCAAAACAAGATTTAACCCTGAGACCAATCTTGGACTTGAGATTCATAAACCCGTTCATAAGGACACAACACTTCAAATTGTGTACCCTTCAAAAAATAATCCCACAAATCCAAAAAGGAGATTTCCTAGCAACAATAGACCTCAAAGACGCCTCTTTACATAGTCCAATGAACAGGACACACAGAGAGTACCTAAGAATCCTACACCACGGAACACACTACCAATTCAAGGTACTCAAGTCCGGAATAAAATCAGCTCCACGGGTGTTCACAAAGTGTCTGGCCGCATGCCTAAGACAAAAAAGATCCATGGACGATTGGCTAATAAGGGGACGCACAAGACAAATATACCACAAACTGGTTCAAAAAACAATTCTAACACTTCAAAGCCTAGGATTCTCCATAAACCACAAAAAATCAACAAACCCACAAAGGGAAAAGATCTTTCTGGGGGAAAGACTAAATACAAGGAACGTATGGGCATATCCCACACAAAACAGGATACAAGCTATCTACAACGAAACAGCCCTCTACCAGAAGGGACAGTCTCTGACAGTGAGGATGGTAATGAAACTAATGGGCATGATGGCATGATGCATACCACTCATCCCTCACGCTCGCCTACACATGCGACCATTCCAAGAATGGATCACCAACAGTTGGTCACAAGCCACAGGGAGTTGGGAAGATTTAGTGGTTGTTACACAAAAGATACAGACAAACACAATAGTGGGCATCCAACAACATAGCACAGGGGAGACCTTTCAAAAATACAACTCCATCTGTGACAATCGCCACGTATGCATCCCTCAACGGTTGGGAGCACATCTGAACCAACTACAGATTCATGGGCGATGGAGCGAGGAAGACCCCATAAAACACATCAACTTCTTAGAAATGAAAACTGTCCTTCTGGCACTCAAAGCATTCCAAAAACAGATTCAGGGAAAGACCATCCTGATACAAACAGACAACACAACGACAATGTTTTACCTGAACAAACAGGGTGGAACAAAATCCTTCCCCCTAAGCAAACTGGCACAAGAAATCTGGCTATGGGCAATACCACAGCAAATCAGTCTGCAAACAGTACATCGACCAGGGGTAGACGACATCACAGCAGACCGGTTAAGCAGACAGAACAGTTGCTCACACGAATGGGAGCTAAAGCAAACAACAGTACAATACCTGTTCAACATCTGGGGAACACCAATGTTGGATCTCTTTGCAACAATCCAGAACAAGAAATGCCGGAACTTTGCATCCAGGTTTCCACACCACCTGTCAAAGGGAAATGCACTTTCACTCAATTGGTCTCAGACATTTTTCTACGCCTTTCCACCAATTCCCCTGATGTAAAGCGTATACTACAAAAGGCAAGCGAACCAGGAACATATATGATTATGAATGCCCCCCGTTGGACAAGACAGACATGGTACTCAACTCTCCTAGAACTCTCCAAAGGAGAGATGATCAGGATCAAAGCAGACAAGAACCTGCTAACAATGTAACAGGGCTAAATCTCCCACCTGGAACCAGCAACGTTACAATTAGCAGCCTGGCGCCTGAATACATAGAATTTGGGCACCTCAAACTGCCTTCCAGAACCATGGAGATTCTGAAGGAGGCAAGAAAGCAGTCAACAAGGAAATGCTATCCAGCTAAATGGAAGCGATATACCACATGGTGCACCACTCATAACAAAACTACTACAATTAATACACAGGAAAAAGTAGTTACGTACCTTACCTACCTTTTAAACTGCAACATCAATTTTTCAAGCCTAAAGGTACACCTCGCGGCCATAGTGGCATACACCAGAGGGAAAGCATGCAAGAGGTTCTTTACTAGACCGCTCATCAAAAGATTTCTGGAAGGAGCAAAAAGAGTGGCTCCCCCAAGAACTTCTCCTATACCTTCTTAGAGTCTAAATACAGTGCTGTCTCATCTAATGGGAAAACAGCTTGAACCCATTCATACAGCAAACATCAAACATATCACTATTCAGACAGCATTTCTCATTGCAATAACATCACTAGGAGAGTAAGTGAACTACAAGCATTAACGGTACAAGAGCCATATTTACAAATCCACAAGGATAAGGTAATCTTAAGAACTAACCCACAGTTTTTACCCTAGGTGGTAACTAAGTATCACCTGAACCAAAACATCCTCTTACCAGTTTTCTTCAAGGACCTACAAACTAAGGCAGAAAGAAGCCTCCATACCCTGGATGTGAGAAGGGCTCTACTATACTATCTGCAAAAAACTGAGCAAGTAAGGAAAACAAAACAGTTGTTTGTGGCTTACCCACATACCAATACAGGATCAGCTGTCACTAAGGCAACCATTGCAAGATGGATAGTACAAGCAATACAACTAAGCTATGCCAATGCCAAAAAGGAACTACCAATACAGCCAACAGCTCACTCCACTAGGATGAAAGGAGTGACGCTGGCTTTCATGGCAAATGTACCCATTGATGCCATCTGCTCAGCTGCAACATGGGCATTCCCACACACATTTACCAAGCATTATTGCACGGACATACAAATAAATAAGGAAGCTCAAATCAGACAAAGTGTGCTTCAACACCTGTTTGCTAAGTCTTCCTCTTACTACAGCCTCCTAAACACGGGAGAAACCACTACATAATGTGATGCACAGCATGTGAATCCAGAAAAGGATTCACGCTACAAAGCAAAATGGTTACTTACCAGTAGGAGCAGTTTTGCAGCTTGAAGAGTTTTCTGGATTCACATGCGATACACCCAGCCTTCCCCTAAGAAGGAACGCAAACAGGTGGGGAAGCAAGGTACAAAGTTAAAAGGACTATAAATAAGGACCATCACAAGGATTAAACAACATAAAGACAGAAATAAGAATCCGAAGATGGCCACCACGCACGTCGACCTCCAGGATGCCGTCTGACATCATACAGAGGACGTACCTGACACCAGATGGTGGTCGACAGCGACCAAATCAAGAGGAAAAAAAGCACACAAAAAAACAGACAATTCCGGACCCAACCACTAGATGGCGGACTGATGCACAGCATGTGAATCCAGAAAACTCTTCAAGCTGCAAAACTACTCCTTCTGGTAAGTAACCATTTAGTTATAAATGTACTCTTCAACAAAGGAAGACGCTTACTATGCAAAGTGTTCCCTACTCAAAGCAAAACAATGCTGACAAATGTAAATACTCACACAATAATTTTATGCCAAGCATGACATTGTTCCTTGTAAAAACAAAGAAATGCTTGTTCCACAGCTTCAGTTTTGGTTATAAAATGAATTGAGCAAGGAGCCTTTAATACTCATGGTGCACTGTGCAACTGCTCCTGCCACACCGATTACGAGACCCAATTGCCCACACATTTACCTACTCTCTCAATCATTGCCGTGGCAGGCCAAATATTTATCCTGCTGGAGAATGGAAATAAGGTCTCCAAATCATCTGCGTTGTAGGGTAAACGTGTTGGGCCTCAAACATTATTTTAATTAGTCAAATATTTATCTCAGAATAAAATCAGCTACCACACTAATCTCATTAGGTCCTCTGATGGATCTTGTTCTTTGCTGAAAGGGACCAGAATACTTAGGGGATGAACACTTATCATATGAGGACCTGGAATAAGCCAATTGTTAACATTCATTCATTTCTGATGGAATTTCTCAGATTAAATCTACCTTTAGGTCCTTATATTTGTGAAGCAGTAAATTGGCCACAACAAATAATTAAACGGAATTAGCAAAGTAATTTATCCTACATTGCATCTTTATAAAATTTCAAATAATAGCATACCAATCTAATTTTAGAATTGAAAGATTTAATAAGCATTAACACACTGTGAAATTCAATCTGAGGGTAGTTATCTTCCTCAGACGAGGGAGATTATATCCTAAGGAAGTGAGACTATAGAAAGCAATTATCTCTCACACAAACCCTATGGACGAAAGTTCAGTAAATCACCTATTGACCAGTTCTAGTTCATGGACAGGATTGTCTGCCCCTCTCCGTACTGCAGCGTCAATGCCACAACTGTTGTCAGAAATCTTCCAGCCGGAAAGATTCCACTATGCAAGCATACCAGCTGGCAGCAAAAGTAGTGTTTCGTCACAGTTTGCGTTGTTTCTGGAAGTCCAAATTGTCAGTCTCTGTACCACAAGATGGACAGAGGAGGGATGGATAAGAATAGGAGCCACCCCTGTCCAGAGTTTGGGCAATTATTCTTCATCAATTTCTGGTTTACACCCCTTGACATCACCAAATTTGCAGACCACTCTGTCCCATAGATCAGTTTCATTAGGATGAGATTATGTAGTAGGCAAAAATATAAATCCGGAAGAATTAAGTAATACATTACTTTGCATTTTTCTTAGGACCACTGTACTTTTTCATATGATTGGTTGCTGCATTTAGGAAATAGGCGAGTTCATGTTCCCATCCTTTGTCAGTTCTTTCCCAAACATGTGCTCTAGGAAGTAACAATTTTGTTGCAAGTCTAGCCAAGTAAGCTACAAACGTGAAAGGAATCACTGAGTTTTAGAGCATAAGTAGAAATTTTATGAAAGGTTCTCATAGGTTTCAGGCTATTCAGTTTAGAAGTTCATACTAGGAAAGAAAAGGAAGTTTTGAGGCCTTCACAAAACACAGCCTGTGCACGATGAATTTGTGCTAAAATATGAATCACAAATTATTGTATACAATGCATTAGCTCTCCAATTAGGCAGATTCATTATGTTAATCTTCATCATGTAAGTATAAAGTACCTCTAACTTTCACCACTTCATTAATATTTTGCATGTTAATTTGCAAGTCTCTTTTCACGTTATAGGTTAATACATCATTCAGGATTCAAAAGCACATTTAAAATAAACCTTTACATAGCACAAATTATTATAGCATCTGTTTTCTCATCATTGTCAGTGTTTACATTACACATTCCCGCAAATTTAAAGACCCACCATCAAAAGTAGAGGAGTTTCTAAAGTTCATCGAATCCAATGTTCAACTGCTACTACATCATGAAGTCCACCATACTTTTCAGCTGGCGTGCAAACACAAAGAGATTTGGCAGCTATTTAATTCCATAACAGAGGAAGACTTATTCAAGATTATCAGAAAAACAAAACCCTCAAACCACTTTGTAGACCCAATCCTTGGTGAAAGACCATTATGCTCACATACTTCCTCACTGGGCAAAATTGGTGAATCTCTTTCAGCCATGAAACATTTCCTGACTGCCTCAAAAATGGACAAGTCACCCTTTGCTTAACAAACACCCTCTGCACACACCAACGACCTCAAAAACAATTGCCAGATCTCCAACCTGCTTTTTTTCTTGAAAATCATTGAAAGGTTTGTAGTAGAGCAGCTCACCCAACACATCAAAAACAGCGACCTCCTAGAGGAATTCCAATCTGGTTTCAATCAGGACTTAGGCACGGAAGCCACTCTATTACAGGTAGTCGACGATACACTTCGAATTCCAGACACAGACAACCCTTGCCTCCAGACTCTTCTCGACCTATCAGCCTTCAACATGGTCAACCATCTCACGCCATTAGACACACTCAAAAATTTAATATACATTGATGGTAATGTGCTGAAATGGTTTGCTTCATTCCTAATGGGCAGGTCACAGCGAGTAAAAATTGATACCCATCTCTCCTCATTGATTGAAGTGGGTCAAGGGGTCCCCTTTGTGCCTATTTTACCCCAACCCTATTCAGCCTATACATCAAGCCACTTGGAGTCATTAAAAAGTCAGGGATCTTCTATCACCAATATACAGACAACACACAGCTTTATCTAAAGGTTTCCTCACAAAACAATATCTCGCGGCTCGCCACCACCCTATTCTCTGGTCATGCATAGATGACCTATCATAACCCACAGCTAAACCCTTTTAAATGTGAATTCCTCCTTATCACCTCTTCGAAATCAGCACTTCTGCTGCAATTCTGGAGTGCCAAAACTCCTAGACAAAGGATTCAACCTACATTTTCGATTGGCACCATGGGAAAAAACGCTTGTCTTCTGTGGGGAATCCACTGTTACACCCCAGAACAAGATCTTAAATGTCTTGCTCAAACACTGGTGCCCTCTAGAAATTGTTTTGTGTTGTTGCTATGTGCGCCCTAAGTGGCTATGTGTATGCCCATATGTGGATCCTTTGTGTGCTCCGCCACTAAATTCAAGCTAGCCTGGCAGATGTGGGGTGATACCCCAAAACCGGTCCCAGGATGCTTGTTTCCGGTCCAAGGATGACCTGACCTGGCAGTTCAGGCTGAACTGTTCCCATAGGAAGCAGGGTCAAGACTGATTTGCATATGGCTGGGTCCAAATTGGGGTGACGTGGTGAGCAGAATAACAATAAATTAAACCCAGGTCTGTGACTGGGGGTGAGTGTTTGAAAAGTTTCAACACTCCATCCATCACTTTATTTTATTTTGTGTTGTTGCTCTCTAAAATAAACTACTGTAACTCTCTTCTGACTGGTCTCTCCAAAACCCATCTCACCCCCCTGAAAATGATCCTACACTCGGGAGCTCAGTTGACTACGGGGACAAAAGAAATGACCACATTACCTCCATGCTGATCACCCTCCGATGGTTGCTAAATGAAGCAAGGGCTATCTGCAAGACTGCCTGCATCACCCATAAAGCCCTCCCTGTAAATGCCTCACCCCTGTAAATCCTCATCCATAAATGCTCCCCGTTAGCTGGTAGATAAACTCAAGCTATTAGGCGGTTCCAGACCATTGCAGAGTACCGAAGCAATGATTCTCGAATCTGGGCCCTTTAAAAGGGAATGACTGATGGCACAGTTGTTCTCAGGAAGCGCAACCAGAGTCTGGAATTCCCTACATCACATCTGCGCACTACTACCTTGCTAATGACTTTCAAAACTGACCTAAAACTTCTTCTATTCCAATGATACTTTTGCTAAAACACTGTGATCAACCTTGGTACATACCTCCTATACTACCTCAACCCTTTTACGGCTGTATACTACCTCAACCTTTTGATGGCCATATGCACCTTTGTACACTCTGCATACTACCTCAACCTTTTTACCGCTTTTGTGTAATGCTTTACCATATTATATTTTCAACCCTTTGTAATTATTTATAGCCTTAGTGTCTATCTTAAACCATCTGTAACTTCCATGTAATTAAATGAAATATTTCTCCTTTTAAGTATACTAGCACCTTTGGGTAATGTATGGGGCTATATAAATATGTTTAGTTAAATAACTAAACATTCACACCAATTGAGCTTTTCCCATTTACGATTTCCCAGAAGCTCTTAGAGTCATTATCTTTACAGATTCTGTTCACTTTTCCTATACTTCCTCCTTTTGGGCCTGCTTTCTTTTTTGATGGCGCTTGGATGGTCATGCCATGCTATGGCGTTAGCAGCTCCATCCCTGGGTTTGCAACTAAGAGCAGATCACAGGCATGGGTTGGCAATCCTTCATTCCTTGTCAAACCAACCTTGGCTGGGAAGATTGTTTTTTTTTTTTTTTCATAGGTCCAATTAAGAATGTTTTAAAGAAGAAATGTAAATATTCAAACACCCTAATCATGGCAGCTGCAGGGTGATGTACAGTTAGATGTTCAATGATCAGACAAATATGGCTCTTTCCCGTAGTTATCAACAGGGAGGTGATATTCGCCGATTGCCATCTAAGGCTAAGGCCATTATCCTTGGTGGGGAGGTCATTTACACCTTTATGGGTGGCAGGTAGGGAACTAATCAGTAGACCAAGTACTAAACCATTAGGTTTGTCGTCACTGAATCCACTTTCCGCCATCCCCCCTGCATTAACATATTCACTCAAGCCCTAGGGGATTAAAATATAATCAATGATAGTTCCTTGGCCCCTAGAAACAAAGGTAGGTATTTGTGCCCGGAGGTGTCGTATAGTTCCTAAAAATACATAAGATCTGCACGTTTGTAGGTAGCATAAACTAAGGGACTGGTGTCTAGACTGATTCTGGACACCCCCAAAGGATATGTCAGCCTATAGACCAGCTAGCCCACAGTCCCACCATAAGCCCCCTAACCTTACCGAGGAGAAAATAGTTTCAGGCAACCATCGAACATGACAACCCTTGATCCTTCAGGGATCATGGAAGCAGTACAGTAGCTTTCGCTCAGTCAATCGTGCTCATTTAGTCGCAGAAAGATACACAGAATAAACGTTGGGGGTGTTTTCAATAAGCATTTATTAAACCAGCATCATTCTAGTATGATACATGTTTGCTGCGACAGTCATTAGACAGAAACAAATGTAAAAGATTTTCAAGCACCAACAGAGTAAATAGAAGGTAGAGTTCTACCATGGTGCTGCAACAGTGAATATATGCAGGCACATAAGCATGACAGTAATCAAGCGTACTCCTACTATGTGAACCCTACCCTAGCGTACCCAAGTGTACCTAGCATGTATGTGGGTGTAGAGCCAAGAATCCCCTAGGAAAGAGCCAACCCCTTTACCTGATGGGAGAGGATGAAGAACCCTGTCTCGAGTTGCACACCCCGCAAGGAATGTCAGACCGCTGCGTGTCTTGAAGCTTCAGCAGGCTGGGACCTCAGTGTCTTGTGTCAGCGTTGAAGCATCTCCTCTGTCTATCTAGTGAAGGTATGGTTCTTTTATACCATAAAGATAGCCCTGGGGTTCCTACCACAATCGATATATTGTGAGTATGATTATGTAAATGAGCCTAAATCGATACCTGCAATCATGCAAAGTAATTCTATCTCCCTAGGATGGAGATGAGCATGACTTTTATACAGAGTATGTTAATTCTGTTATGTACGTCATGTGCTGGGGAGTTTTCTAAGAATCCTCATGCATAATAAATTAGACTAGTTTCAAGGAAACCGATCAACATTTATTCAGCACATAACGGGGTAAAAGGTCAGTGCTATAACTGTTATGCAGAGCAAGGTTGGATAAATGTAGGGGAAGATTGTTTGCTACTTTGGCCTAGTTTGGGGTACTTAGCTGAGGTCACCCACGAGTCTGACCAGGTTATAAAGGTCAAACAACAGTAACTGCGTATCAACACCAAGCCTCTCTGATGTGCCTTCTGGTCAGAAGGCTTGATAGCTGTTACCCAGAAAGGATCGCCACCAGTTGCGGTATTGCCTAGCTTTTCATTAAAATCACCTCCAATAACCACATGAAATTTGTTCAAAATATAACCATCCAGATTTCTTAGAATTTCTATGCCATAAAACAAAGTCTGAATTTGAGAGTCTAGTTCCACAACCAAATTATAAAAATTGACAAACAAATTAAACCTATTCGGTAGCACTAGCCTGAACAGTTGGATGCCAGGATGACTGCAATAACTTGGTATTACCTTAAACCGCTTAGAAATGCAAACCATATTAACCAAACCACACCTTGCTCTGCCTCCAATAGAGCACATAGTAGGTTTGACAAAAGTGTCTGACTCATCTCATACAATGTCCCTGTGTGACAGGTTTCCTGTATCATCACAATATCAAAATTTGAAATGTAATTTGACAAGATTGGGTCAGGCCATTTTGCTGCATTTCCCAGCTTGGCTTTCTGTTTGAGGGTGGTGGACGATCACTTTAGAGTTTTCAATTTCCTTTAAACCTGAAAAAAGGGCTGTATTTGTTCAAAGTGGGGATACTGGTGTGAGCTGGTACCTCAATTTGTCAAGAAAAATGTGCAGGCCTGACAATTTGGTTGCAAGATAAGTATCTAGAAAAATAAACAAGAGGCAAGATGGTGATGCATTTGTTCTGGAAATTCCGATGAGCATGTTAAGCATTGTACGAGACCAGCCAGGTTGCTAGATTAGAATATCTGCAGTTAATTAACAAACAGTCCCTCCTAAAATGCTAGATTCAACCACTTAACTGCCCTGGCGAGAAGAATATGGTTGTACTTCTAAATTCTAAAGTCAGAGTTACTAGTTAACTAGTTTCAGAGTTTATTTTTCATGTCACTGTGAATTTCAATCTTGTCTTTAGGCAAACATTGGATGTTTGTCAGGACTGCTACATAGCAGCAGCAGTCTAGTGGACGGTTCAGATAGAGGCATACCATGGCGACGGCAGTCCTCCGGTCATGGTTCCATGGACAAACCTCCTGAACTTCATAGCCCCTTGCTATGATTTGCCACCCTCAGCGGATAGAGCTCTGCCATTAGAGGTCATAGAATCAACAGATGGAATGACAATTGGGTTTAAACAAGCCCATGTGCACGTTCCTTGGCATGTTCTGGTGGTACAGGATCAGGGTTTGCTACCCCAACCGCCACCTCCCTGTGGGGCTTTGATGATGAATTATTGTGATTGGTTAATTTTATAATCTCTTGCTCCAAACTTGATATTTTCTCCCCTTGGTAGTGGTTGTGGGGGGGTTGACACAAGTGTCATTCAGGGTTTTCGTTTTTTTTCAAGCTTCAGGGTCCATGACTGTACATGTTTCTTGTTTGTGAAGGCTACATGCACCAACAATGTTATCTTTAATTGGATTCTTTGAGGCCTCAGTGTTATTACCAAGACCCTTGCTATGTCCCTTCTTTATAATGGAAGTCCCCCCCACTGAAGTGTGAGGAATCAGTATTGATAACTTCATGCTCCGAGGTTGAAACCCTCCTAGTATGTTTACGAGCCACTTTAGCATTGATGATCAGACTATTTGTGGCACCAGTATGTGGAGAGGCTGAGGTGGAAGGGAAGATAGTCAGTAAATCATCTTGAACCATGGACAACCAGAGAAAATGCTTTAACTTTGTCCTCAGCTCCCGGCATCTTCGGTTTCCCCATTTGTCCGAATATAGCTAACAGCAAATAC
Source organism: Triturus cristatus (assembly GCF_964204655.1). Lineage (NCBI taxonomy): Eukaryota > Metazoa > Chordata > Amphibia > Caudata > Salamandridae > Triturus > Triturus cristatus. The sequence continues at coordinate 1,164,078,604 of NC_140583.1, forward strand.
ATATATGATGGCCACCAAATAATACTACAGAATTGTTAAGCTTTAAATATGTTGGCAGTTAAGTGAAACCAATATAAGTCCAATTAACCAGGTTAGGCCTAGCGTCAGAGATCAGTAACTGCTTAGAATGATCCTCCCTGCATCTGTAGAGGTCTATGGGCCTTTGGCACGGCTTAATCCTTTAACTCAAGCAGGGTGGCCCTGCCCAGCCTCCACCGGGTGATGACAGACGTAGACCTGGTCACGCGCTGGTACATCCCATGCCACAGGAGTAGATAACGCACTATGTAGCACTTGTGGGTACTCCAGCCCCTTCCCCTTCTCCAGCAGTGTGGCTTTGTAGGCTATAGAGTCCTGAATGCCCAGCCACCAAACAACCAAGCAGAGCGTCACGCTTTGTGGGAGTAGATAATGTGCTATATAGCATTTGGGGGCACTCCTCTTCAGCAGCATGGCTTAGTGGGCTATGGGGTCCTGAATACCCAGCCACCAAACAACGAAGCATAGCACTCTGCACCTTGGGAGTAGATAATGTGTTATATAGTGCTCAGGGGTACTCCTCCCGCTGCGTGGCTTTGTGGGCGATGGAGTACTGAATGCAGAGCAACCAAAGAACCAAGCACAGCTGTGTTAGTAGCCAATCTACCAAAGTAGACCACTTTCTCATCTTCAGATCATTTAAAACTATACCTACAGAAGGTATCCTAGCACCAAATACATATCCTACCATTTGTGAAGCACTGTACTTAGCTCTCACAGGAGCCACTTCTCCAATATCATCTGCATTATCTACTTGATAGCGTTTAGGAAACACTTAAGCTAAATAACTACTTATCCCATTGTGGGGAAGCTGAAAATAAGCATTTTTCCCCGCCAAACATAATGTACTCCTTTAACAGGTTCTTTCTAGATCCGGACTGGCTATAGCCGGCACTGGGCGTTTCCCCGGTGAGCCTCAGGGTAGGGGCGTTTTTGTTACCAAAGACTGACAATAGCACTCACCCTGGTGGGCCGGACGAGCAGTTTGCCAGGGCTGGTTTCGGTTCCCAGTCCGGCCCTGGTTCTTTCCTTGACAGAACTGATCACCAATAATTCTAAGCTTCTGTTCAATGTCACTCCAACCCGCCATCTGTTACCTTTGAACTTTGTCTTTCTCTCTCACCACCTATAAGTTTCCGCTCCTTTACAAATCCAGGCTACTTTTTGGATGTATACCCAACTCTCTGTTTCTGGTTCCTTTTCCCAATCAACTCTGTCTCCTTTCTTTACTCTTTTTTCAATCTTCAGTTCCTTTCATTCAATTCTTCCATAAAGTCTCACCCAGCTTTATTCAATGTACATGAAGCCTTAAAAGTAATCCGGTTAGTAACGTTTGTTTGTATGTTAGCCCTTACCAAATGGACCATTCTTTCTACAGATTTCGCTCCTCCATTCGAATTTAAAGATTTGTTAGGCACATCTAAAGGCATTTATAAACTAAATAATTGTCAGAAACATCTTTGTATATTTTTATTATATTGAATCTCCGTTGCTCATCTGATAGGTCTGGTTAGATCTAATCTTGATTGTAGTATGCTCAACCGAAAAGTTAAGACACGCTAATAAGCCAATCATTATTATGACTATGGCAAATACCATGACTACTAATTAAATTCTTCCACCTTTCGGTGTAGTTGACACATGGTATCTATCAAGTCAGATCAAAAAGAAAAAAAATCAAAATCTACTTGTTTATGCTACTGTGCAATTCAGCAAAACCTCCAGTTCATTTCATTGTAAATCTGTTCTGGTGTAGATCAGGAACCTACTGTCTTCGATCGGATATCTAAATGGAAATTATATTCTTCTACAGCATACCTATGTAAACCTAATATCTTTGACTGGATACATGAGATTCAAAACATGAATTGTCAGTGTCTGAATGTATGTCACTTAATTTTGTTAATAATATCATTCAATCTTTATCGGTGATGGCATCTTTCATGGGGGTTTTTAAAAAAACACTTTTGATAATTCTCAGTTTCATGAGCACTTAGATCAGGCTCCCTTCTAATGAAGTATGTCTACACAGGGGCTGACTACCTTCGGTTTGGCACTCTTTGTCTGTGTTCCTCAGACTTTAAGTTGTTCACAGTCACTAGCAGTCTGTTCGATTGGCTATGGTTCTTCCCTGATAGTTTTTGGAATACATTCTTCCTACACGATTCTCAGTCTCTCACAAAATGTCGGCAACTTCTAAAGTGCTTGCTCTTTCTTCCAGCTCTTTGTGAACACTCTGGTTTGAGCTGCTTAATTTATGGTGGTTATTCTCTGCTCATCCAGCACAGTTTGTGCACTTATCATTGATCATGACTTGACTTTGAGAGCCTTGCATGCTGTCTCCTGCCCCTCTGAATGTTCGTTCAGCGCTTGAGTTTGACTGTGAATCAGTGGTTGTTGTCACCACTTCTTTACCAGCTTGGCTCACTCTCGTGGTATAGGAGACGTGCATCCAGTGTGGTAATCCACCACACTTTACAGCAGTGTTTGTGACTGCGATGATCTGAAAAGGGTGCAAACTTAGTGTATATTCAAAAGGCAATTCACAGCGATATAAACTATAGTCTTTGACACAAGTATTCCCTGTGTGCCAGTGCGTCTTTTCCAATGCACTCCCTGTTTACTAGAGCGGTCAACGCATTTCGAACCAAAAGCGATTGAAAGGTTTGTTCTCAGGACACATAACTACTGGACACTACATTATAAATTGAAAAGAAACACGTGGAAAATCATTTATGGTAGTATGGCTTATTTACATTGTGGGCTAACGCAGCACCCACTTCACAATTTAAACTTAGTCACTTCATTCGTGTGGGTTCTGATTGGTCCATCTCTACACCATTATCTGTGTAATTGATGGAGCAGGGAGGAAAAATAAATAGTATGCCATTGTCTAGTTAGGACATCAGTTAAGTATAGCCGGGCAGGCACAGGGTGTCAACCCCGTTGGCAAACTAACCTCACTTGATTAATGGAACAGCAGTAGTCAACTTGTTAATAAGAGACCAATGCCTTTTCTTTTTTCCTAATCTTTTGAAAAGCGCTGTTCGACCTGCAAAGTGTACAAAAACTTGTATAAATCCCAAGTCATGCATAACAACTTGGCCATACTTGAAGGTACCGAGCAGTCATTGATGTATACTGCGGCCATGTTTTGGGAGGGACGGAAAGTGCACACAAGTTAATGCTGTAAATCTGCAGCCCTTGGCGACTACTTGCAACATAAGCGTATGTTTGTGGCATGCATTCCCGTAACACTGCAGGGCTCGTATCTTTGGCAACAAAGTCTCTTTTCACTATCACGATAATGAAGATTGAGGGCTAAAAAGTCTCCTTTTGCTTTTATGATAATAGACATGAGCGAGCATTCGCACCACCAAATCTACGAGCGTTTAGCAATAGATACTATATAACCTTTGCAGAGGTTCATCTCAAAAGTCTGTTTGTTCTGTCGCCCATGAAGCTGCTCAGTGGCGAATGGAGAGCGTCTAGTCAAACGAAACTTAAACGCCGTTTATTGTAATCAGACGACAACACCGCCTATCGGCTTGTGCGAAATTTGATTCAAATCGGCTGTCTTGTAGCCGGCAGGTGGCGGAGTAACACTAACTCGTCAAATGTCGGTAGGAACTCTTTCTTTAGTGACTAAGGTTGGCTTCTCCAAGCCCTGACTGAGGTCATAGTCTAGTGCGCTGTTAGGTTTGTCTTTAAAAACCTTCACTAGCCAGTCTCGTTCTGGAGTGGGACTTCCGACGTCCACCCAATCAGAGCGCTGATTTGCTGAGGATTCTGGATGCAGAAGCCAAAGCCATTCTAGGACCAATAGTCTCGAACACAGTCTGTGGTTTTGATGGTATACGGCTGTGACTTCGCAAGCTATGGCAGCGCCTTAATCGAAAAAAGATTGACTTCTCCAGGAGACCACCTATTTTTCATATACATCTACAGTGGGCCATCTTTTTATGTTTCTCATTATCTGAAAGCCACTCTCTTGTGTTTCTGGGTGGGTGCTTCGCCCTTCCTCATAGGAGAGCATTGGCCCAATATTTCATAGGAACTGGTATTATCAACTTGTGAATATCAATAGGAGACATGTCATTCCAAACAAGACCTCACATTTCCTCTTTTGACAAATTCAGAATTTATCTCCTCTCGTTAAGGCCATCACTTACTATATTGAAGCGTATTATCAAATGAGCCTCTCTTTGCATCAGAATTATGTCCAAGTTTCCTCCTTTAGGGTCAGGTTGGACCACTGTCAGTACTGACCATGTCATGAATGATGTAATATGTGACGTCATCAGCAGTGTATTGCGGGGGCGCGAGTTATACTTAGCTGAACTAACTATAACGGTGGAATTTCTATGGTTTTGTACGAGTGAAATGTCCAACTAACTAGAACATCCCTGAAACCTATGGTTTTTTCAGTGAATTTCTAAGATTTTTTAAATGCTAATTTCTAACTATAACGTACCTGAAACCTATGGTTTTTTCAGTGAATTTCAATGTTTTTTTTAAATGCTAATTTCTAACTATAACATCCCTGAAACCTATGTTTTTTTCAGTGAATTTCAAAGGTTTTTTGAATGCTAATTTCTAGCTATAACATAGCTGTCTCGTTTTCAGAGTGATGCAGAAAGGTGAGCGTCTCCTCCAAACACCGTTTAGCATTTCCGGTGTGTGGGATTTACTGGAGGTAACAGGAGGGGTAGTTAGCCCCCAAAGTCATCCTTGGGCGCCAACTACCCTTTTATTACCTCCAGTAAGTTACACACAGAAAGATTGCTCACTTGTTATGTCAGGCCCCACCCCCTCCCTGCACCACTGTGCAAACGCGCCCCCTGACACGTTGTAAATTGGCTGATTAAGTTGTCTTGTATCCTGAGGGCCCCTGGGGGCCAACTAGCCCACCAGGTACCTCCATATACCGCCACAGAGCTGCGTTGCAGAGAGGTGTTCTGAGACCATGCCCCTTTTTACACCACGCTGCAAACGCGGCTTTCGGCGCACTGCTGCTCAGAGGATCAAGTCCACTTGTGTCCTGAGGTCCTCATCGCCCCACCAGCAGTGTGCCAGAAGCCGCGTTTGCCCTTATTTAATGAAGTCCCGGGGAGGTGGTGCCAAAATTATTTTTAAAAAAATGCTTTTTGTGGCCCTGGGGGTCCTTGTGGGACCCTCTGAGCAGGCCTAGGGGGTCAGGGTGTTTCTACCCTGCCCCCTTTTCTTCTTTTTTTACCACCAGGTTGCACAGTTTCTTTCTCTCCACAAAAGGTGCATGAACCCACAGAAGAATGTCACTGGCAGTGAAATCTGTAGTCTGCAGGTTACCAACAGTTCTCTTCACTAGGTATATTCATCTACAGTATTATCTGACTAGAACTGGAAATGTATGTCCTTCTGCAATAGGTACATTAATACACTGAGGTATCCAGTTACCTACACTTGCACAAATATGTCTGAGGCAGATGACACTGAAGTACTTTGCTCAGGGCTTTAAGTGGGCCGGGTCTCACCGATGATGAGCACCGGCGGTTTTTTAGAGGGGGCCTCGAAACGGGTCTCTATCAGGCTCTGTTTTGTGCTCTGGCATAGGTGGTCCCCTTTTTCCGGACTCCAGTGACAGCAGACACTTCGATGTGCGCCTGCTCACACTGCTCACTTCTCACTAGTGGAGAAGTTATGGCATGACGTCATGCCAGGTGAGCGTTGTAAGGGAAGGGAAATCCTTCTCTTTTTGAAACTCAGGAGCTGCAACATTGTCGTGGTGTCAACCGGGCTTTAAGTGGAAGCTTTTTCAATAATATATACAAGCCATAGTTGATGCTTATTTATCTTATGCGACGAACAACCATTGACACAGCCAAAAGTCCTGACTTGTTGTAGGGTTTATGGTACTTGTTGCATCATATAATGGATGCAATGACAGAAACAGCAAAACACAGGTTGGGCGGCACACTATGCTAAGCACAGAATTTTAGCTTACGTGTTTTTAAGCTATGCTCTTAATTACATTGGCCACGCCCCATTGAGAGACCCCCAGTTTTTTCATCCCACTTAAAGCCCTGACTTTGCTTGAAATTAACCTGTTGGCCTCAAGACGTGGCCACTTGGATTATGTTGCAATGAAAGGCACACTACGTCTGCAGAGTTGACTAACATGCGCGACAACCTCTGCCAGTTTAACCCTTGAATACAGCAATCTTAGCGTGTCCATTTACCCTTTGCAACGGTTATGCCACAGTGCTGACCCAAGATATGGGAAACTTTTATCAGTAACTTTTGATATTTTTGAACTAGAAATTGTTTTTGTTAAAATCTGCAAATTAGGCAGCAAATGGTAGATTATGTCACAAGATCAGCAAATCCATAATTAAGCTGAAACCACCACAGACATTCATAATTCAAGGATCTTCATAATTCTAATGACCCTCTCTGTAGGCAATAGAGTTCTATGCGGAAGGTGACTTGATCCACTGAGCTATCTTGCTGGGATTGAAGCCGGTACTCTTCGGGTGACATAGACCAGCACCTCAGCACCAGGTGCGTCAATCCATCCTGCTATCTACCTGAGGGTGAACTTGTGACCCGCAGCTTGCACACACAGCTCCGCAGCAGGCGCATTGACACAGTGAGTTACCTCGCCAGCCTGCAGGCTCAGCGCTACTAGGGTCACCTGAGAAGCAGCGCAAAGCGCGCCTCTCCCAGGATATCCCTTTGCACCTCATCCCACTAATTACGGACAAGTGCAGGGTCTGCGCGTTTGTTCTCAGGTGCTCGGTACAGGCGCGTCCTCGCGCCCCGGCTTCCCGCTCAATCTTTAATGGGCGAACGGGCGCGCGGGCTCGGGGTTTCCCGGGACGTGATCTATTGACATCCCACGAGTGGCGATTACAGATCACGACAATATTTCCAATTACCAGGAGGCAGCGCAGCACAGATGATTGGGTTACAAATAATTCAGAGGTGTAAGATCCTTCAGCACCCCGGTTAAGATTCCCCTGGGATATCCGAGACAGGCTTCACGGACAGCTCGGCGGGTCAAGGCTGCTGCTGCGGAGTCCCAGGTAATTCGTGAGCCACCGCTTCCAGAATGGAATAAAACACAGACTTGCGTAGTCCGTCGGTCACAGCTGCAGGATCCGAATCAATCAGCCCGGCGGGTTAACTCACCTGCTACGGCGACCTATATGTAATGCACACAGGTTCCAATCTGCACAAAATAGGACGTTGTTGTAACAACCTTGCTGCAGCAGGGAGAGGTGAGGCGCAGCGGCCAGGGCTCACGGTTCGATGATTCCCAGCAGCAGCTCAGCCCAGCACCACGTGAGTCTGTAGGCAATAGCTCGCTTAATCTTCCCGATGGCCCCCAGCGCCTTGAGACCCCTTCGCGCTTTACAAATATATTATTTATTTATTACCGGCAATGTGTGTAACTGACAATCTCTACAAAACCAGTGCGTTAATGTTCCTTCTACATCGATGTCTCAATACTGCAGGCCACAGGTTAATATCCCTGCCAGGCAATCAAATGACTGTTTAAAGTCACTACTTTAGTTGGTGCACCTCTCTGCTGCAGGGATATGCTTCCCATCAACCGGTTTAAATCTAACCAGATAACTCAGCAGATCATTGCACCTGTTGTAGAGTTCCATATACAGTAACAGGAAGGCCATCGACTTACACTTCAGTGAGATAGCTCGGTTGGCTAATGTCCCTGCAGCGGAGGCCACGCGTGTGTGTAAGAGATGGAGACTACTCGATCACTTAGTTCCAACCATGGTCTTATTAAAATACTGAAATAATTTTGCTGCTGCCTGGCTCTGAATGCAACCCAGGCTCCATGAGTCTCAATAAAAAAGAAATTGCGCGGTGGATCAAAATGTTGCTTCAGGGATTTGCCTCCATGTTGCAGGTTCCAGTCCAAGGAAGATAGCCCAGTGGGAAATTAGGCTGTTGCTGAGATGTCCGTAAAACTGCAGGACATGTGCTTGAAGCAGGGTTAGGTTGCAAAGTGTGTTGAGCGCTTACTGAGGAGTGTGTGTGACTCGTGAGTCACGGGTTCGCATCCCAGCAGGCCTTTTATCCTGCAGAGAACAGTGGAAGTAGTGGTGTTTCTCTTCCCCTCTGTGCTCATCCGGGCACTCCAAACTGTGCTGAGGACTTCCCTCTGGTACACGTGTGAAGGACTCAAAACACATGTACGGAGGCCTTCACAGCCCAACTCTCACTGAGTCCACCAGATCTTCCTGCTGTTGGTAAACTAGCTCCGTGGGATAAAGCGCCTGCTCCTGGGATTTGTGTAACATTCCGAAGTTCTCAGGCTTGTTCACGGAGGAGTTTATCAAACACTTACCCTTTCAAACTGTTTCAAATTATTGCCGTTAAGTTGGGTATCAATAACACCTGTTACTTATAGCTCCTGAAAACACACACAACGACAGTAAGCACTACACAAGCACCGTATTTGTATTCAGCGGGCCAAAAATGCATCAGTGTTTGCTTTGGAATGCTGTAAGTAAGATATTTTTTATCAGCACGTGTACACGGTGTTTTTAACTTTACATATCCGTGTATTCGGTGGAAAAAAAATCATAGTAGTTAGAAGATTATCCGACTAAAACAGCGCGGCTGATAAAGCTATGATTTCGTCTTAGAAACAAGCTGGTGCCTGACAGTCTTGGATTTACTGCTCCCCACTTTCTTTGCATGTTTAAACGCAGGACGTTTTTTACGTCTTTTGCAGATGAATCGAACTTGTGTTTGGCACTAGTGAAATTCTGCGGTCCAGTACGAGGTGCCCCGTCCCTCTGAATGCACCGCTTCACTCGCACTTTCCTGCCCATCAGCACTGAACTGTCCACCATTAGGGCCAGTTGACCGCCATCTGCCGCCTCGAAACTGACATAGCCAAAGTCCTTGCCCACTCCAGTCTCCCTGTCGCAAACGATCCGCACAGCCCCTACCTCCCCGCACTCAGCAAAATGGTCACGCAGACCCTGGTCCTCCAGATCGGGTAGGATGCCCACAAAGGCTGAGCGTCAGTTGTCATGACTGTGGCTACCAGAGGCTCGGATGTTGAAGCCACCCTCCACCTGGGCCCCATTGCGGGCTAGGGCCAAACCGGCTGCTGCCTCCTCCTTGAAAACAGCATAGGCGTGGATGCTCTTACGCTTGGGGTGCACCTGGCGCTGAATGGCAGCTACTTTGCGGTTGAGGGAGGGCTCTGCACGGGCCACTGAGCGGAAGCGGACAGACTTAATGGTCCCAAAACCTTTAAAGAGAGCTCGCAGTGCCTGCTTAGTAAAGGATGCTTGATTCCGGTCCAGGGAAGACATGGCTTGGCAGTTCGGGCTGGACTGTTCCCATGAGGCACAGGGTCAAGACTGATTTGCATATGGCCATGTCTAAACTGGGGTGGTGTAGTGGGCAAAAGAACGATGGATTTAACCCAGATCTCTTGACTGGGGGAGAATGTATGCATTGTCAGCATTCCCTCCATCATTTGTTTGTTGTAACGCTTTTCGCCCTAAGTGGGATGGGTATTCCCAGACGTGGGACCCGTGCTCACTACGCCACTGGAGTCAAGCTATCCTGGCTGATGACGGCTGATAGCCAGAAACCGGTCCTAGGATGCTTGATTCCGGTCCAGGGAAGACATGGCTTGGCAGTTCGGGCTGGACTGTTCCCATGAGGCACAGGGTCAAGACTGATTTGCATATGGCCATGTCTAAACTGGGGTGGTGTAGTGGGCAAAAGAACGATGGATTTAACCCAGATCTCTTGACTGGGGGAGAATGTATGCATTGTCAGCATTCCGTCCATTATTTGTTTGTTGTAACGCTTTTCGCCCTAAGTGGGATGGGTATTCCCAGACGTGGGACCCGTGCTCACTACGCCACTGGAGTCAAGCTATCCTGGCTGATGACGGCTGATAGCCAGAAACCGGTCCTAGGATGCTTGATTCCGGTCCAGGGAAGACATGGCTTGGCAGTTCGGGCTGGACTGTTCCCATGAGGCACAGGGTCAAGACTGATTTGCATATGGCCATGTCTAAACTGGGGTGGTGTAGTGGGCAAAAGAACGATGGATTTAATCCAGATCTCTTGACTGGGGGAGAATGTATGCATTGTCAGTATTCCGTCCATCATTTGTTTGTTGTAACGCTTTTCGCCCTAAGTGGGATGGGTATTCCCAGACGTGGGACCCGTGCTCACTACGCCACTGGAGTCAAGCTATCCTGGCTGATGACGGCTGATAGCCAGAAACCGGTCCTAGGATGCTTGATTCCGGTCCAGGGAAGACATGGCTTGGCAGTTCGGGCTGGACTGTTCCCATGAGGCACAGGGTCAAGACTGATTTGCATATGGCCATGTCTAAACTGGGGTGGTGTAGTGGGCAAAAGAACGATGGATTTAACCCAGATCTCTTGACTGGGGGAGAATGTATGCATTGTCAGCATTCCGTCCATCATTTGTTTGTTGTAACGCTTTTCGCCCTAAGTGGGATGGGTATTCCCAGACGTGGGACCCGTGCTCACTACGCCACTGGAGTCAAGCTATCCTGGCTGATGACGGCTGATAGCCAGAAACCGGTCCTAGGATGCTTGATTCCGGTCCAGGGAAGACATGGCTTGGCAGTTCGGGCTGGACTGTTCCCATGAGGCACAGGGTCAAGACTGATTTGCATATGGCCATGTCTAAACTGGGGTGGTGTAGTGGGCAAAAGAACAATGGATTTAACCCAGATCTCTTGACTGGGGGAGAATGTATGCATTGTCAGCATTCCGTCCATCATTTGTTTGTTGTAACGCTTTTCGCCCTAAGTGGGATGGGTATTCCCAGACGTGGGACCCGTGCTCACTACGCCACTGGAGTCAAGCTATCCTGGCTGATGACGGCTGATAGCCAGAAACCGGTCCTAGGATGCTTGATTCCGGTCCAGGGAAGACATGGCTTGGCAGTTCGGGCTGGACTGTTCCCATGAGGCACAGGGTCAAGACTGATTTGCATATGGCCATGTCTAAACTGGGGTGGTGTAGTGGGCAAAAGAACGATGGATTTAACCCAGATCTCTTGACTGGGGGAGAATGTATGCATTGTCAGCATTCCGTCCATCATTTGTTTGTTGTAGTAAAGGAGACCGGCAGATTGCCCACAAAGACCGTGCACTTGTCTTTGGTCCTCTCCTCTGCCTTGTTCCTGGTGCGCTGTGGCCTCGTGGGACCCTTAACCTCGTCTTCTGGCTCTCCGGCCCCTTGCAACCGCCGCTCTTTACGCTTTTGGTGGATTTACTGTTCCCGCTGCTCCTCCTGCAGATCAGCCTCTTCCTAGGGACCCTCTCTGGCAGACACCAGCAGCTCCGAGGCAGGAAGGACTTTAGGCTTTTTAGGCGACGGAATCTGGACGTCCCCTCCTGGCCTACTCTGTGGGGTGGTAGCAGATTTCGGCTCCCTTCTTGGAGCCGGCGGCGCCGGCACGTAGATGGGAGTAAAGAGGTTTGCAACACTAGAGCTAAAGAGCGATGCTAACTGGCCGGGCTGTTTACATCTGCCGCTCCTCGCAGGCTGCCGGCTACCTACCCAACAGCATACCCTATCCTGACAGGGCCGCAGCCTCTTCCTCAAACGGTTTGAACTTTCTTGATTTTTTTGGGTCTCGCCTGACCCAGCGCATGCGCTGGTCTGGCGAGACTTTTTGTGAGGGCAAAAAAACAAGCATTGGCATAGCCAATAGGTCTCGCCTTTGGGACCTTATAAGCAGGGCACAAGTCCTAAAAAAAGAAGTGGGGGGACGCTGTCACCGGAAGTGACGTCACAACAGGAATCTCATGAAAAGAAGTGGGGGGACGCGGTCACCGGAAGTGACGTCACAACAGGAATCTCATGAAAAGAAGTGGGGGGACGCTGTCACCGGAAGTGACGTCACAACAGGAATCTCGTGAGTATTCATATGCCTTTAGATGACGGGGCATTTCACAGCACTGCTACCCCTGGTCTGTTCCTCGATGTCCTTTGCAACCCCTCCTCCCCCCCACTCCCCCGAGGGGGTGCCCCAGTTGCACAACGAAGTGCTCAAAAGTGCACAAGATACAGAAGGACACACATTCCAAGCGTTAACCGCCAACGCCTGCTCGCTCCGCCTCCCAATCACTCCAGCCTGCACACACCACCGGTGCCTCTTAAAGTCTCCAATTACAAATATTAGCATATCTTTGGTAATTTACGGGAAACTTCCCTCCCACCCGGGCTCTCTGCTCACACAATGCTGTCCAGCTTTTGGGCAGGGGGGACGGCGTCCACCCGGAAAAACCTGGTAAAATAAGTGGGGGGACGCCATCCACCCGCCTGGTACCCCGACTCGAGCCCTGCTTATAAGTGTTTAGCCATGCAACAGTTGCATAACTAAATACTTATAAGGTCCCAAAAGCGGGACCTATTGGCTATGCCAAGCGGCCGCGAAAGTGAAAGTGATCGCGGTCGCGAGCACAATCAAACATCAAAGCGGCCGTGCGGCCGCGAAAGTGAAAGTATTCGTGGTAAAGCGCGTCGCCCGCGCTCATGCACTGTAGCTACAGGCTGGCCTGGTAGCACTTTTTGGAGCCCTCTCAATAAGTCTCGCCAGACCAGCGCATGCACTGGGTCAGGCGAGACCTAAAAATGCTACCATGCCCGGCCTAGAGCTACAGTGCATGTGCGCGAGCGCGCGCCGCGCTTTACCGCGATTACTTTCACTTTCGCGGCCGCACGGCCGCTTTGATGTTTTATCATGATCGCGTTCACTTTCGCGGCCGCACGGCTGCTTTGCATAGACAATAGATCTCGCTTTTAGGACCTTATAAGTATTTAGTTATGCAACTGTTGCATAGCTAAACACTTACAAGGTCCCAAAGGCGAGACCTATTGGCTATGCCAATGCTTGTTCTTTCTACATTCTCTATCCTTATATTTCTTCAGTCCTTACCTTTCTCCAACTTCTTTTGTTTTCCCATTTGTATCATTTTCTCATTCATGATTTGTTTTTGTTTGCCAGTCTCTTTCCTCATTTCCCTTACTTTCAGTAGCTCACACACATCTTCAAACCCTAACTTTCTTTAACTTATTTTTGCATTTCCAACATTTTATCACTCTTTCTTTGTCTCTTTCCTACCTTCCCTTTCTGAATATCTCGCCTAGTTCTCTTCTTCGCTCGTCTGTCTTTTTATCTATTTCCATCTGACTCACTTCAGGCCTTGTTCGTTTACTGTCTTGTCCCATCCACTCAAATTTCCTCTATCTCTTAGAGTATGTTTTATCTCACTATCTCTTCCCAATTACTCTGTGCGCCCCATCACTCCATAAGTTATGTTGTTTTGGCTCCTCCATTAACTTTGAGCTGTAATTGGAGTTTGAACTTGGACTGGCACACACAAGACTAATGGGTGCCTGGAAGGGCGAATGGGACTGATTCTGTCTCAGCCCCTCCGGCCTTACAGAGTCGTCGGATTGTCATCAAGGCCAGTGAACCTCTGGTACATCTCAGCCAGTTCTACGGGTACCATTTGTAGAGTACAGTTCAATGAAACCCAATAATGCGGGGTGTGTTGAGAACGGCGATCCACCGCGCCCAAGCACCCTAGTCATTCCAGCTCCTTGGATCTCGTCCCTTTCTGTTAGATCTCCTCGCCTCCTCATCTGCTCTGGGTACCGCCTCGCAGATCCATCCCGGCCCAGCTGGAGCGAATCAGCGAGCATAGGCTGCCAAGAGCTCGCTCTGATGTGGCGGATCGCTCCCTTCCCCCTCTCCTACAGCAAGGCCGGTCCACATCATGCCTGCTACAGTGTGCTTAATGTGTTTGTGATTAAAAGAACATGCTGGGGCAGGGAGAGCCAGTGTGTGTGGAGCTCACCAGTGGAAGGCAGCGGCCCACGGGCAGGGACGGCGGCACATCCAAACTGAGGGTTCCAGTGGTCGGCTCTACGGACACCCAAGTCCCCCTCTTAATGAGGGCTCTTCTTGCCCGTGTCTCCAGGGGTCAGCAACCATACATTCTCAGGTTTTGTCTTCTCGGATTGCCCCGCCAACCCCCTTCCTATGTTCATGCGCCTGTCTTAGCTGTAACGGGGAAATTATATGATGTGACCAGAATCACAGGCTGTAGACCCGGCGCCGAGACTCAAGCCTGGCTCCACAGTTCTCAATAGCTCTATCGTAATGCCTCATCTTCTCCAGTTTCGTTTCCGATATTGGTGATAATTCTAGCTTTCAGGAGCAGTGCAGTTGTGCTACCGTGTGCTTTGCCTGTGACCTGCCCTACGGCCACAAATATAAAAACAGAAAGTGCAACACCGGGTCAAGGTACTGCCCGACAACCATCTTTAACACTCATATAAGCATTAGAACATTTAGAAGCATGATTTGTAGCTCGAGAAGCATGTGTTGCTCACCAAACCGCTTAGCACTCTGTGACTTGCAGTTTAGTATGAAAACAATAACGTGAATGCGAAGACAGGTCTCGCCTTTGGGACTTTATAAGTGTTTAGCCATGCAACAGTTAATGTTGTTGCACCAAGGATATTGTGCTGGATAACTAAACACTTATAAGGTCCCTAAGGCGAGACCTATTGGCTATGCCAATACTTATTTTACACGCTGTGGCCGGGCCTCGCCGATCTCTCTCGCTGCCCCCTTCTTCACCATGCCAGCTCTTAGGAGCTCCCCACGCTGAGTTTCACACGGGACACAAGCAGAAGTGTAGATGGTATTAATTTAACAACAACAGAAAGATTCAGGGGTTTGAGTCTGTGAGCTTCAAAATCTAAAAGTTATTTTTTTAATTTTTGGCGCATCCAGCGCGAATTCTGGCGTTTAAAAAAAAAAAAAAAAGAAATGCTCTTTTGGGCCCTGGGGATCCTTGTGGGACACCCTGAGCAGGCCTAGGGGGCCAGGGTGCTTCTACCCTGCCCCCTATTCTTCATTTTTCACTTTGTTTCACTGTTTTATTGTGACTCGGTTCTACCAAGTCACAAGATGGCTTCCAACACTTCCTGGTTTGGAGTGTTGGCGGCCAATCAAAGTGAAGCTCGTGCCCATCGCTGCCCCAGATATCGAAACTTTTTCTTTTTCTTATTTCTCAGGAACTACTGAACGGATTTACACCATTTAAAAAAAGGACTCTTTCCGAACCAAGGGCTACCTTTTTGCCAAATATGGCGTAATTCTGTTCAGCAGTAGCTTTGTCTAAACTTTCCTACGGAAAATAACATGGGGAAAGCGCGTTTTGGGACCCCCTTTTTTCTCGGCCCCCGCTTGGCGAATCCCCCCGAAACTTTCAAGACAGGAGCTGACCGGACCTGATCACTAGTTTTGAAAATTTCGAAAAGATTCGTCAACCGGCGCCAAAGTTATTGGGAAAACAAAAAACGCTTTTCCTATGGAAACTAGGTCCTAACTATAACTACCTACGGGCTACCGCCAGTAGGATATATATATATATATATATATATATATCTCTCATTTATCAATATAAGCAGTGTTCTCTATATAGCATCCCCAAACATAACAGAATTAAACAAAAGAGGTCTAAATAACCAAAAAGGAGGAAAACAAATAAAACAAAAATGAAAGATAAGGAGGGTTATTGAGGGTACATGCATAGAGTCCTTAACAGGCATACACAATCCAGTGTAAATAACATGCATTGACAAATGAGATTTTGAAAATATGATAGATTATTGTCGACATACCATTATGCAAAACAATATCGGGCTGCTGAGGACATTTCAACACTCCACAGTGGCATGTTTATCTGGGTAGTTCGTGAGATCTAATTTGGCATCCTAGGGCCAAAAGGGTGGTAGCTGGATTTCCTGTGTACAATGGCCGCTATTGCGATGACGCTAATGCTGGTACGTTGGAATCCTGTTGGCAAAGCCAGGCTATAAGCGGTTCCCAAATGTCTGTAGATCTGGATCTGAGCCGCATGAGTTCCCAAAAAGTAGATGGTTTCTCTTGCCAATATGTGACGTCTTATAGCCATGTCGTGATCGTGGGGGCTAGTCGTCTGCCCCAGTGCACAGCTATTCTGTGTTTTGCCAGTAGGAGCAGCATGGCAGTGAGGCGAGAGAATGTTGGTGGAGTATCTTTAACATTACCCAAAATTCACACCAGAAGAACATGATATCTCTTGACCTGTGATCATTTGTATGTGTGGACACACCTCCCTCAAAAATAATGCAATCTTTGGACACTAGCCAAGGAAGGTGGAGAAAGGTAGATTGTGGAGACCTATAGCGTGAGCAACAGGAGTCATGGGCCAGTCCCATTTGGAACAGTTGTAACGGTGTGGGATATATGCGATGACAATTCTTTTAATGAATTAAGCTAAGCCAATAATTTAGGGACAGGAGCTCTAGCTGTCCACAGCAAAAGAGCCATGGTGCGTCTGTAATGACAAGGTCAGTGTCCACTTCCCATTTCTCCAGAGCTTTAGGGACAATTACCGGAGAAGAGCTATGCACAGTGTTATAGAGGTGCATTATTAGTTTGCGGGAGGAGGGATTTGTAAGTATATGTTCCAGTGCCAGGAGGGTAGGCGGTGACCCTAGGAGTGTGTTGCGTAGTACACTGCATGATGCTCGCAGCAGATAATGTAATAGGATATCACTGATAGGATACTGATCGGAGCCACCACCTCTAAGGATTAATTTAACTGTTTGTCTGGGTATAAGTCTAAGAATAGTTTTACATTCTGTTTATGTGCACGCATAATTGCTCCTCTTTCTGAGAGGGGTGGCACCTGAGGGTTGCTAACTAGTCGGATGGAGGGAGCATAGAGATATTTGAGTTTCCCCCTTTTCCTCAGGCCCTTGCATTCCCATCATAGAGTTTCCACTGTATCGGCCTCTCTCCAGGGGTTTTTGTAACTCCAATAGAGTGCCGTATTCAAGGGGCATGGAGCGACCTGGTTGTTCCACTGCTACATATTGATAAGGGTTCGGGTATATCTAATAATGGAGGTATTGGGCTTGGGCACAGTAAGCATATAATGTGAGGTCTGGAGCACCCATTCCGCGCTGTGCCAGTGGGAGAGTGAGAATTTCCCAAGATATCCTGGGCTGTTTACACGCCCATATCAAATTAGCCATACAGGATTTTAAACATTTAAAGAAGTGAGATGTGAGTGGGAGTGTGATATTGACAAAGAGATAAAGGAGTTTAGGAAGGACTACCATTTTTTGTTATTGCTATTCTGGCTGCCAGAGACCAGGACAGTCTGGACCAAAAGGGTTTCCTCTTTTCCATCATTGTCACAAACCGACCATAGTTTGCACTACATAGATCCTCAGTATCCTGACTAAGCCATATTGCAATATATTTAACGGGACTGTCTGCCAATTTCAATGGGTATTCATTCAGTTGCAAATTGTGGCTGTGTTCTGTAAGGTGGAATAATATGGATTTCGCCCAATTTATGTGTATTCCTGACAACCCACCAAAGCGTATCACCTCATGCGTTAATGGAGCTAAATTTGTCTCTGCATAATAAGCATAAAGTGTAATGTTATCTGCGCACATGGATATTACTAGTCCTCTAGTGGTAAAGCCAATACCCCTGTTAGCATGATGTTGTCTAAGTCTCACCGCAAGTGGTTCTGTCCCGATGGCAAATAAGATCAGTGAGAGAGGGCAGCCTTGACAAGCACCCCGGGATAATGGATGGGATCAGCCATATTCGTGCAGTGGGAAATGTGTAGAGTAAGCATATTTGTTTAATAAAGGTGGATTAAAACTAGGAGCGAAAGAGGTATGCCCATTCCAACTAATGAAACCCTTAGTGGCGTCTAATAGGGCAGCTACCACAGAAACTTGGGGGTTGAGGTGGGGCATCACCGTGAATAGTGCACATAAATTATAGGAAGTTGAGTGACCTGGAACAAAATCAGACTGATCTGGGCACATGATCATGGGTAGGAGTGATTACAGCCTATTTGCCAGGATTTTAGCATCATTTTATTATCGACGTTGATTAATGATAAAGGGTGATATAAATCACAGAGGTTCGCAGGTTACCCGGGTTTGAGAAGCGAATAGTTGCAGCCTCTCACAATGAGGGCAGTAGGATCCCTTTGGATAAAGAGTCCTGAAACATAGCAAGAAGATGTGGGGCTTTGTCCCCAGGTTGGCGTTGTAGCTTGTACAATCACTTCAGTAGTAATGGACTTATCGAGATAGGCTTGATGTGCTTGATCCAGCCACAAAAGCTGCACAGTATAAAAATATTCAGAAGGCTCTGCCAGGTCCAGTGTCGGGGGTGTAGAGTATAGCTGACCATAAATAGAGGACATGACATCTAGCAATGCCATCGGGGAGTGGACAGGGTTGGATTCAACGTTCATCAATTCTGTAACATAGTAAGAATGCCTAGGAGATTGTAGCTGGGTAGCAAGTGTTTTACCCGGGTGATCACCCTCCCCATATCGTCTAGCCTGAGTGTGCCTATGTAGAAGACAAGTCTCACAAAGGGCTTCCTGTTGAAACTCAGCAGGCTTATCTCTGATGTTGGCTTTGCGATTGCAGGATAAACACCCATACGCTCAAGCACACTCTATCACCATCACTGTTGTGTGGCATTCCATCTTGACCCCAGCCAACTACAGACTTAATTTCTAATTTGCGTTTTATTTTTCTGTTTTTCATTTCCATGGGTTTCCATGCATTCAGCGCATCAAAGCAGGTCTTGGTTGTGGGTTCATTTCATACATCTCTTGTCAGATTTTCATTGTTTGACCCAAACACATTGGTGAAGCCCGATATTAGTAGCCATATTGCAAGCGGATGTGCCGTCTGGAGAAGCCTCCTCAACCTCACGAGCTACTCATGCAAAATAAGCACTGAACATATAAATCTGAAATTGAAACGACCTCTAGTTTACAGCAAATCACAATGAGGTATTCATCGAGCCAAACACCCAATCCCTGCACATCATACTGAACCAACCAATTGCAGCGCAAGACCAAATGACATAATGACCAATCTCAGTGCGGCACACAACCTAAACGAGCAATCTCAATGCAACACCTAATGACATAGCCTGCAGCACAGCACCTTATTTCTCAATGCTCTCCGATCTGCTTCGCATAAATACGATATCGAATAATACAATAATATTTGTATATTTACCTAAAGAACAATCACTCTAGGGGTAATAGGGAATAGTACCCTGCTACCACTACCAAACACACACAGCGAGTTCTCGACCGGTGGGAAACCCACTTAAACTAGTGCAGTCAACTCCTGTGCACAAGGGATGAACTGAGCATCGATCTCAGTTATTACAATCTCACATCAGAAGTTTAATAAGTCCCTATCTTTGGTGCGGCTGGGGGTCCTTACAGTCCAACACCTCATCCTTAACAGACATGCCAAACAGTTAAATATGTCTAGCCCAGGATCTTGGATTTTTTATGACTCATGACCTAAACCCTTAGCTCTCAACAATAAGCACATTCACCCCAATAAATGCAAGCACTAAACATGAAATAACACTCAAAGTTTCAAACTCAACACAAACTGCTTCTTGGCCCAAATTCTACACAGCAACTCAAAATTAAGGCAGATCATCAACAATTGCAAATACTGTGACTCTCAACCAAAACTGCATAAGGATATTTACACTTACACTCCTAGGATACTGCAACCACTTTCAGGAATGCTGGAACACCATCAATTTAAATAGGATCTTGGAAGATCGGGAATGCAGATTGAATTGGGGCAACATTTTAAGTTTGGGGGGGGAATTTAAATCATCCAAGCCTCATTTGGAAACCGTCCTCTGCTCCAGGACTTTCCTTTGTGCAAATTTCGGGGACCATGAAGCACTATATTATGGATCGAAGTCAACAACTGAGCTTGGTTAACTAAACAATGCATTTAATACATGAGACGCACATAAGGTTTCTGAAGAGAGTCAGAGAATGATTACATTTTCAAACTATAAAGGTTTATTAAAGGTTAAAATCTAACAAGGCTAAAATGAGATTAGTATCAAATGATCAAAATGTGTATGCTTCGATTAATATGCAAATCAAAATTAAATCATACTCCTATATATCAGAGGATGAACTAGCATGGAGATACTTTGAATGGAGAGCTAAAGAAAAGTCAGTTCTCTCATTTGGGAGAACACTGTAAAATCTCCTGGTCTGTTTTAAGTCTGAATCCGAGTCTAAGCCTACTCTATTCAAATCTACACTGTATTAAAAGCACATCTCTAACTGTTTTCACACCTACACATAGATTGAAGCAAGATGATACAATTATATACTTGCTAGGTTCTCAGGACTCCTCCTAATACAGCTTCTCTTGTGTCCTTTAAGCTTATATTTTCTGTAACAGGATGAGATACAGGGACCAGCCTGTACTCTGCAGATGTCTTCGTGAATGCACTACTCAATAAAATATTCAACGATCACACAAAAAAGAAAACCTTTTTCACATGAGAAAGAAAGCTAAATAATATTGCATTCGATAATTAGAACTTAGCTTCACCTAGAAATAAAAATGTTCCTAATTTAAAATGCAGGCCTGCATAAGCTATGGTCAATCGAAACATAATGAAACATGCTTCCTGTTCCATAAATAGCAATTGCATATTGATGCGTTAATATCTTGTTAGTGCAAAACATTTGTGATAAAAAGCTTCACCAGCATGAATTGTATCTATATCTGGTGTATGACTCTTCATATTTTACTTCCAGACCCTGATGATGTTGGATGCTCTTTTCCTCAGCAACATGTGAGTATTTGTTTTTCAGTTGTGATGTTCCATTTTTAAGAGTATGATATTGTAGGATAGGAATATCTTTGGTAAATTGTTCTGTTCTGGTAGTGAATACCCTGCTCTCAAGCAGAAATTTGTGCAATATGTGTCAAAGTTCTTAAAAGCCCTTCAGTGATGTCTCTAAAACGTTTGTTATGTGGAGAGCGGAAAGGGCATACCAAAGCCTGTGGATGTATAAAGATGCACTGATCAGTTAAGTAAACCGATTTGGGATATAAATAGTTAAAGTAATGAGACTGTTGTTAAACTCTGAACATGACAAGTGTGCTGACAACGGGTGAGCTGTTAAATTTTAGTCCGACCCAGCTGCATTCTTTGTGCCTCATGTGGCAACCTTAATCTAATCCTTTCATCATGATTGCGCATGTTAGTTGTTGCTTCCTCGGTCACATGTAGGAATGGGTTTTGATATAGTTTTTAGTTGTCATCAATTTGTCTTGACCACTTTACCACTCAACAGTAAGATGCTCTTCTCAATCTTTCTTTTGATCATTTCATAGAAGAAAATCATTTTGGATAATTGATCTATCAAGATGATTTGTCATGGGAGTAGAACTTTAATCAGAAAACATGCTTTCATTGGTTTGGTGCGTTCAGTAACTTATGAGTTTATTGCATCAAAAAAGTTGCTAAGCTGGTTTTAAAGGGTTAACACTTTCAGATATGTCTGCTATTTGGGTCCCACAAATCATTCACAAGTCTGAGATAAAAACATTGTTTTTTAAAAGTCTGATTAGACAGGTAGCCTTTTCTCTCATCCATGTAACATCCGCAGTAACAGAGTTGGTACCGCAGATCCGAGGGATTTGATTGACTGCCTCAAAAGAAAGATTTCTCTTGTGGCAGCCACTACAGGACTCAGGGCACAGTCCCTTATTCTTGAAGTTTGGAAAAATATGGACTGTAAGAGGTCAAGATAGGCACACCCAACTCATATCTGTAATTAAAGCTCTTGAAAGTAGTAGCAGATCACCAATTGGAGAACTTAATTATATCTTCCACCCTAGTACTTGAGGAGAGTGATTTGGTGGCAGTGGAATAACTAGCAGAGTGGGCCCCAGCTGTCCCTGCTTCTTGCATGAATCAGTGAAGCAACCTAGCTGAAGTGGGTAGGAAGACTTGAGTCAAAGACTTCTGGAAGGAAATAAACAACTGACCCTGCAGGTCGGTCTTAATGTCCCAATAAATTACTTGTACGCTTTGAGACATCACCCCATATACAAGCATGACTTAAACACCATCAGGTGTAAATAATCTACCTGATCGTTCAAAGTTTGAAAATCACACACTTTTAAATGATAACAAGCAAAGAGGCAAAGCTAGCTTGGCGTGAACTTCATAAGGACAATATTGTTATTAAGGACCAATCAGTGTAAGATAATACACGAACATGTGTTAAAGCTAATAAAATTGAACACAAATGTATCTATCTATAATGTATGGATATGGAGAGCACTCCAATTGTGGCTCAGATGATCCTTTAATGCTGCCACCCATTCCTGTCCTTAGCCTGATAAATTGCAGCCTGTAGCTCAAAGGTGTGTCGGAGAGTAGTCCACCACTGCTTCAACTTGGGTGGTTCATGACTAATCCAATATTTAGCAGTAATGCAATCATGATGGCAATCAAGCTGATTACGCTCACACTTCAGGCTTATATCTAGCATTCCCGATCATGATTTCCTGTGCTGTCAAGATAAATTTGTATTGTATAATGGTCCTTAAGTGTGGAGTCACTGCTTACCAGAACTCATGCAGTGCATTACAATTGGCAAATGAATGGCTGTCTCCCGCATCTTCCATTCTCATATAGAACATTCATAGTCATCTCTACCTTTCCATTCAAACAGATGCAAGGAAATAGAGTATAATCTGTTAATTGCCTTGAAATGTTGAAATTTAAGATCAGCTACCCGGATGATGTTATGTCTCAGAATGATTGAGTGTAGTAATACCTCCCTGGAAAACTATTAGAACAATTATTTGGAATACTTCTTAATCAGTGGTTCCAAGACCTTCATGTAATGTTGCTATAACTAATTGATGTAAAGTTCGTATAGAGGCAGTTTATAGAGCTTTCCTTGATATGTTAATCAAGGCTTTATGTTCATGTTGATTTTCCTAGGTTCAGTTTTGACCAGGAACACTACTGGTATTCATTCGAAGCTATCATATCCTGTGTGTCTAAATGTTATCATTAAAGCAGACATCGCATGTCTGCAGGAAACTTGGGCTACAGAGGACTTGAGTGTGAACTATTTTTCATCTGTTTGCAGCCCAGCCGTACCATCCTGTGCAGGCAGGGCTAAGTGGGATCTAGCTATTTTGATATCTGTGTAGTTAGTTCTTCTGCTAACAAAAGTAATTGCTGCTATTCCCCATTATCAACTGGTGTTATTGCCGATTTCCAACTCCTTTAATGCTCTATTGGTTAATTTTTATAGTGATATTTCAGAACAGGTGCTGCAGGGACTGGAGATGTACAAACATAATCAGGCACAGAAGAGGTGCAATGATGCAGCGTAACATGGCACATTCTGTCGCAATATTTTGCTTTTGTCATTTTACAACACAGTAGTACTGTCTGGGCAAACGTTTCTCCCCATTAGCAGCCCTCAGGCACCTGATAACAGCTGTCAGTAATGAATGGTGACAGTTAATCTTTACAAAGCGTCTGTCCTCCCGGGGGACCACAGCCGATGCGTTTTAAAACATCTTTTGATCCATCTGATCTAGAATCAATGTTTGCAACTGATATAGAATATCGGAATAATGCGGCAAGTGTGGAAAATATGTAAATACTCCGAGAAAGCCTCGGCCACAATATTGCGTTATTTCAGTGGTCCTGCCTATGAGCAAAGACTTGTAGTGCAATGGCCTTGATATACTGACTATTGTAAATCCACGGAACTGTCCCCAAGAAGAATATTTAGGCAAAAAATAACCTCGAAGTACTGATTCTGTAGTACTGATAAAGTAAGGGTAAAAGTGGAGGCCATGCAACCTCTCTGAGGGCAGGAAGGAATGGGCAGTTCTGGACAGCATTGTCATTCTCCAGGTAGGAATTCCCATGCGGGCAGCGCAAAGTAGCTGGGATGAAATAAGCATTTGCAATGCAATAGGTCTCTCATTTACACGAGTTGAAGCTATTGGCATTGTAAATGACAATGTCTTTTATTTATGTTTTAAAAACCAAAACATAAATAAAAGGCATTGTCATTTACAATGCCAATAGCTCAAACTTGAGTAAATGCGAGACCTATTGCATTGCAAATGCTTGTTCTTTTCTTCTCTCTAAAAAAATAAGTCCTCCACCATGAGTGTTGGTCTCCACCAGGTTGTTGGTAGCCGCCCAATGATGAAGCATGCCACTGCATAGTTGGTGAGGGCAGTCTTAGAAAAGCCCTCGGGCTTTTTCTTAAGGTTAAACCCGTTTGGTTTTATCCCCTGTGATGCACACCACCTAAAAAATATTTTTTCATTTGGATACTATCCGCTCTGTAGCAGTCTGTCTTATACAGCATTTTTTTCTGTCCTTCTGTTTGTGTGAGGTCTGTAGTCTGAGTCAGGAGAGCTCGGGAAGGCTCATTCTCTTGTCTCTCATCTTGTGTGAATATGAAATTCTACGCTGCCAAAATGTCCCTGTGATTATGTCTCCTTTCAATGCACTATGCACTTTTTTTCGCCAGCTGTATTCCTGTGCTCAGAAGCTGGTACCGATCGTGTCCGCCGCTAGCATTACATACCATAAGGAAGCTTTTGTTTATTTACCACAGTTAAACGATCAGGAAGTGTGTGCTGCATTGGTAAACTACATCCAATGTGCGCTGGTGATCAGAAATAGATACAGCATCTAAATTAGTTTGAGTGTGAATTCTTCCGATATTTGGATTTGTATGTGCATGAGAACTGGTTCAAATGTGATTTGAATGTATATTGCATGAAGTGTTTTTATGGCTTTCAGCCAAATAAAGTTGATGATGACCAGGTCCGTAATTTGTAGGTACTTGAAAAATCTGAATCTGGGAGATGCCTTAAGTTCACGAAATGGGGAAATAGAACCCTTCTTCTAAAGGCAGCCAAAAGTATGTACCTCGTTCTGAATCAAATTGTTCAAAACCGATTCATAATAAATACTGGATCATTCGAACGCCCCCCCCCCCCTTCCCCCCAGGTGGTATTCCTAGATACTTGAGTGATTCTAAATAACCAGCTCCAGACTTTCCATGTTCTATAAGCAGAGTGGATAGTTTTGAATGTCACTCTTTTGGAGTAATTCGGACCCTTATTATGTAGAAAGCAACCAGACGCAGGATCTCATAAGCCTTTGTGAAATGGTATGTAGGTCACTGCTGAAAGCAGATTTAGCAGGAGTCACTATAATAGCGTTCCACATCTGAAATTAAAATGTGTGGAAAGCCCTACCCCTGGAGATAAAGTAAGTTCCCTAAAACTTTTAGCACGCCTGGCTGTTTTGTAGAAGCATTCCTGATAACTGACTGTAACTTTCGAAAACATTGGTGTTAAGCACTACTAATGAGATGGTGCAAACTAAAAAGAAGAACTTCCAAAGAGTAGTCATTTTGACAGTGTTATATCGCCAAATTGGTCTGATGTGGAGATGGTGGAAATTGCTAGTAGCACAACTCTGAGGAGCGTATTATAGTTTCTATTCACCACTAGGCCATTATTGTTAGTAATCTTTACTCCCAAATAAGTAGCATCCTGAACAGTTTATGCGTCTTCTAAACCAACATAATGGCTCATTGAAATTTGAGTTTTGATGGCCATAAAAATCAGCCTCAACCTAAAAAGCTACTTAAGCCTCTTTGTCAGCTGTATTATAAATAGCAATGTTTATGCCTAAGCAGACCATGTAAGTGTATACCCATTGAACACAATAGATCTTACGCAGCGTTATACAGGATTCACTTTAAATAAGGTAATAGAGAGATATATAACACAGAGAAGACAGGGTACCCTTGGAGAGTACCTCGGGAAATTCATACTGGTTTCAAAGCCGTGCCTGTGATCACAGTGCTTTTTTATGCACCACCACATAGTGTCTGTATCCACTTAATGATTAGGCCAAATCCCATATGCTGTGTGCTCACCCAGAGATACCGTCAGGAGACACTGTCCAACATCTTTTCTGCATCTAATAGAATAATGCCAACATCACTGCCCGTTATTTTGGTGGCACTGACAAGGGTTAGCACAGTATTGACATGATCCGTCTGGCTACTGTGGGTAAACAGTGCTCCTGATGCATAGCCAAGACTTTAAAATATATCTTAGCATCTGAATTTATCACGAAAATAAAGCTAGATGACACTCTATACACTCTAAGCTTCCCTTTTAAAGAAATACTACTGTGTTGACATGGTCCAATGATTGTGGTATCTTTCGCAAGTTATCCATGTTATAAGGGCTGGCGCAAATTGTCAGAGCTAACCTAAAACTGATGCGAATGTTTTAGGAAACTCATTACTTCTACTCTGAGAAACATTTTCATTGCTCCCAATTTCTTGTATAGAATGAAAGGCATGTCTAGTTTTGTGTATATTTTAAAGGGAAGCTTCTTAGTCAGAACTGTCAGACAATATATCTCCATCTCAGAGATTGTGCACCAAGTTGGATCAGTATACGGATTACAATAGAAGAGTTGGCACTGTTGCTGTATTATCACTGGATCAGAAACCAACTGTCTATTGTTATCTTTTATGAACCTGATCCTACCAGAGTGACCATTTCCCGAATTTTGTAAGTAAGTCCATGCCCATAGAACATCTGTTGCTTAGTAAGTTATGTGGCAGCAGCCATCTCTCGAGTATGTCATAATATTCTCTATATAGTCTTACATGTTGTAACTTGGGAATCTATACTTTCCTCTGCAATCATCCTCAATCGTAATGCATTGACATGTTCAATTTCCAGACACAGAACTTGCTGTCTGATGGCAATGTCCTCCTTCCTCATAATTGTGTTCTTAAATGCCATATACCTTAATTTTGCCCCTCGACCCTTTGGAGTCTTTCAGTGCATCCCAGGCCGTACTTCTGTATGTAGAACCTGGATGTTAACTTATAAGTATTACTTTGTGTTGCTGCATGTACTTCTTATGTTTAATAGCTTTTAATCCCTGTCGACTGTGGTCAACATAAATCCTGGGAAAGCTATGTTTTGAAATAATGGCCATGGCTCCTGATGATACAAGAAGCATAATAAATTCAAGAGTATTGTTTGTTAGGGTAAAAATAAATTAATCTTGACCCCTTGATCCTATATACTGTCTAGATTTCCACCAGATGAAGATTCTCCATAGGGTGAGAAGAGCCTTGTGGACATTCAGCATACAGTTAGGATCTAGGAAAGTTTGTATCTGTTTCAGGAACAAAAATACAGTTGAAATTCCTGCAGAGAATAATTTGTCATGCTCATGCTGAAAACTCCAATGGGACCTCCTCAAATATGGCTTTATCAGCATTTTGACTCTAGATGAACAAATCATGTACTGCTGAGTATCAAATTCAATCATCATCCTCGTAATTCTACAGGAGTTTTATTGATTTTGCCTCTACAGGGCCTAATTAAGGTTGCACCCCTTTGTAAGGAAATTAAGTTGAATTTTCCCTATGCACGACTTCCCTTATAGACAATATAGGTCTCTTTTAAGCACACCGGCCTTATGTGCCAGAATTTCAATTCTGATCAAGTGCCATTTAGAATAACAATTCTGACCGTTGATATTCCAAATAAGGATGCATGCCTCCTATACCAAATAATCATACAGTTACTTTAGTTTTTACTTTCTCAAATTATTTTTGAATTTTAACTGTTGCCCTTGCCGCGAATGGCCCACACTCCGCTGCCTTCTTTAACCCCTCCCAAACCAGCTACAAGAATTCTTTCGTGGTGTTCCCACACAAAGATGTGCAGTTCATACGGAAGGGGATCCGACACTGATTGCTTACCCCTCCATCAGCCTTATACCTGATCACATCGAATGTAATTATCTTGGACAGAAAAAGTATTCTGATAGTCAAATCGTATAGTTGCTTCTGTATATCTGGAACCAGGCAATAGCAAAGTTATTTCTTAGTTTTAATTATTTGCACCAAAGAGGTTGTCTGTTCTACTTGGTACAAGATCTTGGCCACTGTTATTCCATCATTTCTCCTAGTTGGATATGCTTCCACCCACCTTGAGAACAAACAGACTACCACTAGAACATACCTCAATCTATTGACTTGGGGCATTTCAATGAAATCAATTTGCATTCTGGTAAAATGACCTCCTTCTCTGCCTATTGTTCCTAGGCTCACCACTGTTTTCTTTCCAGTATTGAATTGCTGACAAATCAAACATCTTTGACAGATGCTCTCTGCAATCAGCCTGAACTTTGCATTGTACCAGGTCTGCTTGAAGGACCTAATCATAGCATCCCTCCCCAGGTGTCCCTGGCCATGATACATTCTTGCCATTGTTGACAACATAGCATTTGGCATGACTGGTCTTCCATCCCTATAGATCCAAACATGATCTTTTTCTCTTGGTGCACAACCTGCTTTGATCCAATCTCTCATTTCCTCATCTCCTGCTTCATCCTGCTACTGTTTGAGTTTAAATAGAAAACCCTGCTCCAGCAGATGCATTTAGAAAGCACAAAAATGTGGAGTTGAGACTATATTTGGAGGTCCTGTATTTATTTATTTTCCAAGTCTGGCCATCTATTTCTTTTGCAATGAGGTTTATTGTCATGTTTTCGATTGTAAACTTTCCGTCAATAGAGTCCCTGGGATTAGGCAGTGTAGCATCTTTAACTGCTCAACTGTGTCCACAGTGTTTCTGGCTTACCCATAGATCTCTGAACCATCATTACTCTTTCCAGGCAATCCCAGCCAGAGCAGTAGCCCCTTTTCTTCCTGCTGAGTTCAGATATTCATAATGTCAAGTGGGAGTTTGCTAAGGAATATTTATAGTTCAATTTAAAAATGCATTTTCACTACATCTGCCCGCTGCATTTAATTTAAAACCTAGCTTAATTAATTAATTAATTAATTAATTAATTAATTTAAACCCTAGCTCTCTTTGTCAGGAGGAGGCTCATGGGCAGTAGAAATCTCAGAATATTTCTTACCAGGGTTGAGCTGCTAAGGACTTGCCATGTATTAGATATCATTCCCACCAACATGAAGTAAGAAAGGTATCCAATGAAAATGTACATTCTGTAGATCGGAGTGGCTGTTGCTCATCAACCCACTTTTGCACCTCCCCTCTTCCTAGCTGTAGGTTCCTACTTTATAACATCCTAGCCTTTATCCACCTATTTGTGACTGTAACTAACTTGCACTCCAATGCAAAGCCCCACACCCATTGTGTAGCACATAGTTCTAATGAAAACGTCTTTTTGCATATTCCACAATTTATGAATACTAATTCCCTAATCCAGACTGGTCTGAAAACACTTTTCCCTAGCAGTGACTTACTAGCACTGTCAGCCACTACTCCCAACTCCGAATGTTACAGCATCAAAATATATTAGGAGGCAACCAGTGTGCTGGATTCAGTTCTTCTTTTTCTGCACTTCATCGATGTGGTCCTGAGGTTTCTTTGTTGATAATTCTGCATATAGATGTTACTTTTCAACCCCACAACAACCGTATGTAGTGCCTGGGGATCAAAACATGATGCCACAGCCTAGGTCTCTGGTGCTTCACACATCCAGGGGACATTGGGGGTGAGAGGAACCGTCCCTCGGCGCCGTGGTTCGCCCCTAAGCTGAAGGAAGCACAACTGAGCTGTTGGCGAGAAGAGCATCTTTGGAGACTAGATTACTCCCCCGGGAAAAAAGCAAGGTACAAAAAGATCCTTGCTGGGTATAAAGAGCTTATTAAAGCTGAAAAGACCACATTTTTCTCATGGAAAATTAAAACAGCTGGGAATACCCCTAGGGAACTGTTTAAAACTATGAATGATCTGTCACACTGGAGTAACAATAAGGATTTTGAGATTGACGAAGCCTTCTGCGGCAAGCTGGCGGCTCATTTTCAATCTAAGGTCAATTCCATCTTCCATGCGTTTTCGCAGCAGCCGCCCAGTGCCAGCCTCAGCGGGAACTTGAAAGGGTCCTGGGCCTCTGACCCAGACTACAGTCAGGCAGCCTCCCCCACCTTCAAGACGTTTTCTCCACTTACACAGGAAAAAACCATCAACCTGATGAGCTCTATCAAGTCGGGGGCTCCCTTGGATCCATGTCCCTCTGGGATTTTTAATAAGCTGTCTAGTCAGGTGGCGAGTCCGCTCAATGACCTGCTGAACCAGGTTCTAAGCACTGGGATATATCCTGATATCTGGAAGAAAGCCTCTATCCTCCCACTTGTAAAAAAGCCCTCTCTGGACCCTAGGTCAGTGGACAGTTACAGACCGATCTTCCATCTCCCCTTTCCGGCTAAGGTCCTAGAGAAGACCATGAACGCAGATCTACAGACCTTTCTGGATGCCCATCAACTGCTGGACCCTGCCCAGCATGGGTTCCGAGCCCAGCACTGCACTGAGTCAGCACTGGTGGCGGCATCGGAGGAAATTAGAGAGAGAGTGGATAAGGGCGGCAGAGCGGCACCAATTCTACTCAATCTCTCTGCCGCCTTTGACACGGTCCACCATGCGCTCCTGGGTAGACGCTTGCACACGCTGGACGTTAGGAGTACAGCACTGTCACTGCTGACCTCCTTTTTAGAAAACAGGCAACAGTGGGTTGAGGTGGGTGGGGTTAAATCTCCCTCCCATGTGGGGTCCCACAGGGATCAGCACACAGTCCAATGCTTTTTAACGTTTACGTTACCCCCCTGGTTCAGCTTATTGTGAGCTTTGGTCTGTCCGTACTTTCCTATGCAGACGACACACAGATTGTGGTGTTGGTAACATCCCATGTTGAGATGGGACGCTCACAATTTCTGCAGCTGCATGTCCGCTGTAGCGAGCTGGATGGAGGAAAACTGCTTAAAGCTGAATTCTAGGAAGACAGAGGTACTGCTTTTTGGGAATGAAACCTCCTTCTGGAATGCGTTGTGGTGGCCCCAGCAGTTGGGGGAGTTACCGCAGCCAGTTCTGAAAGCTAACAATCTTGGAGTCATTTTTGATACCAATCTTTGCTTCAGTGACCAGATCAATGCAGTGACCTCCGGGGGCTACTATTTACTACGGGTTCTGAAAAAACTCCAGTTTATTCCAACTGATCTTCAAAAGACCGTAATGTTGGCCCTAGTGGGGTCGAAGCTAGATTATTGTAATACACTCTATCTAGGCATTCCAAAATACTCAATAAAAAAACTGCAGTCTCTTCAAAATGCGGTGGCTAGAACGACCTTGAACATTCCTAAGTTCAAACCTGTGGCACATCTTCTACAGGGCCTGCACTGGCTCCCTGTGGAGAGGAGAATTTCCTTCAAAGCCTTGTGCCTGGTGCATAAGGCACTACATGGTACGGGCCCCCTTTTCTTTCAAGAACTATTTACCTGGTACACTCCCAGTACAACACTGAGGTCTAGCACAGAACACACGGTTCAGATCCCAAGATTTAAGCGAGTAAAATGGGGCGGGAGAACTTTGAGATTTCAAGGGGGAAGGTTATGGAATTCCCTCCCTCTGGCCCACCGCTCCCAACAAAACCTGCAGTTGTTTAGAAAGCAGCTGAAGACCTGGCTTTTCCCGCCGACTCAGCCCTAACGCCTGATGATTCACCTTCTGGTTGCTGTTCTGCCGTGCTAAGACACCTTCTGGTATTGCGCACTTTGAAAACCCAATTCATTCATTAATTCATTTAGAGGTCTAGTTATGGCATGAAGACTTATAGTGGAATTCCACTCCCACAGATCATTCACTTTCCAAGAAACGTTCTCCTAAGAGATCCCCCACAAATCACATGAAGTGCAGTTGAAACAGAAATCCTTTTCTTCCTTGAGGAAGCAGCTCTGTTCTCAGACCATTTGGCATCTTGACTTGGTACCCAGAGACTGGTCTCTTCCTTAACATTTGGTGACTCCACATCACCTACTAAGATGAGACAGGAGTATAATAGTGTGTTGCCCAGCCCTAGGCAGGTCGAAGCCTTCTTGCTAGTTGGGTCTTCTTGCTAACAAATACCTCAGTGGCTAGGTCAAATGTCCCCTCATAGGGCCTCTGGCTTCAAGCCTTGCAGATGCTTGTGCATGAAAATGTTCCTTACAAGCCCCACAACGGCTGTATGTGGACTGTGGGATCAACACATGATGCCACTGCCTGTGACTGTGGTGACTCCATGCATCTGAGGGACATTGTGGGTGAGAGGCCAACGTATTGTTGGCTAAAGCTAGATAAAGACTCTCAGCGGAGGTCCTCTCTCACAGATAATTACCTTCCAA
Organism: Triturus cristatus; assembly: GCF_964204655.1. Classification (NCBI taxonomy): domain Eukaryota; kingdom Metazoa; phylum Chordata; class Amphibia; order Caudata; family Salamandridae; genus Triturus; species Triturus cristatus. Next base: position 1,164,110,861 of record NC_140583.1, read on the forward strand.
GAAATATTCTCCTAAAAGATGTTCCCACAAAAAAAAATGAATATTACTGCTGGACAGAGAAGTCCACTTCTTCATTTAGGAAGAAGCTCTGTTCCTGTGCTAATTTGAATTGTTGACGTGGTTCCCCGAGGCTGCTTTGTCTGAGCCACTGCAGGTTGAAGTCTACTTGCTAGCTAGATCTTTTCAGGATCACTCTGCACACCTCTGGCCTACTCCCCAAGTGGGGGTCTAGTATGCTGCATCTTCATGGATTTCCACCCTGACCCTTTTTGCGAAGCCGAAAGCAGCTACGTTGATGTCCCCCTTTAGCTCACGCTCTTCTTCAATGCTGATTTCAAAGCATTGAGGCCATCAGATCTGACGCTGGCACCAACAAAGGAGTCATTAGGGGAAGGTATCATCTGTATTTGTAATTTAATAAACTTGTAAAGCGCATGGCTGCTTCAATCAGAGCGTCTCAGTGTTGGTATCCTGTCTGTAGAAGCACGAGCAGATGAACAAATAGAATTTGGAAAACCAGGTTATAAGGTGTTTTTGAACTTTTTTTTAGCAGGGCTCCTTCAGAGGTGATTGGGAAGGCTCTTTCAGAGTTTGGAGGCTAAGTGTCTGAAAGAGCGCCCTCCCTGTATGGTTTTGCTAATTTGAGGAACCATGGCCAACAGAGAGTAAGATGAAAATAAAGTTCCTGCAGGAATGTAGAGCATAATCAAACTGTGGAGATCACTAGGCCCTATATTCGAACAAGCACCCTAGGCAAACAACAAGGCCTTAAATTGGATCCTCTTGCCAATTGATAGCCAGTGCATGTCTCTGAGATAGGAACACGTCTGGGGGTGATCCAAAATAGACAAGCTGCTGGATTAATCTATCTGTACCCATATTGTCTTGTTTCTGTCAGCATCTGGGAGAGACCTAGGTAAAGAACGTTGCTGTCGTCCAGACTGAAGGTGACCGTAGCCTGAACCATCATTTTCTGAGCAGAAGGTGGAAAGAACGAGAGAACTTTCTTCAAACATATCAAAATCTTGAAGCAGCTAGATGACAGGGTTTTAATCTTGTGGCCAGAAGAAAGTTTTGGGTCTAGCCAGACACCTACGTTTATCACTTTGGCCTTCAGAGTGGCAGAAGAGCCCAGGGAATCAGGCCACCAGAGAGTGGACCAGACTTTTGATTGAGTGCCATCACCTTGGTCTTTTCTTTCCGTCTTTGCCTGTGTCAGTTATGGCCTTCCACTCAGCAGCCACAGAGAGGCAGATTTTCAGCTGAGATGCTCAATGACCCGAGTCTCGAGAGTGATCTATCCAGCTGCGTGTTATCAGCATATGTAAGGTGAAATCGAATGATACTGTATCTTCCTGGGGGCATATATAAATATTGAAAAAGTATAGTACTTGGAGGAACCTTGAATCGACTCCCCTACGATAGTGGTAGTGACTTATAGCAAAATGGTTTCATCACAACTTGAAGGGAGCAATTTTTAAAGAAGAAAGCAAGTCAGGTAATTGCAGTGCCACAGATTCCACAGTCAGATAATCTACTTTTTAAAATGTCGTGGAAACTGTGTGAAAGGCTGCACTTAGATCAAGCAGGGTGGGTGGAGCAGAACCCCTTTGGTCTAGTGTTAACTGTAGATTCTCAGTAACTGAGATAAGTGCTAATTTAGTACTATGCAGTCTAAAGCCTAATTGCGACTATTGAACTAACTGGTGGTTTTCAAGATAGCTTGAAAGCTGCCTAGTGTTATGTTTTTCCACCATCTTGGCATATGAGGAAGCAAGGAGTTGAGTAATTTTCTATTCTAGAGGGCTCCAAAGTTTGTTTCTTCAAAATTGGGCTGATAACAGCTTGCTTCTATGATTGGGGGACTGATGCAGAGGAGATCGAAAGATTTAAAAACTCACACATCATAGGGTAGATGTCTGAAGACCCTTTGTTGATAATGTGAGAAGAAGCAGGGTCTAATGGGGAGCCTGACTTGATGGAGTTGAAAGATTATGTAGATCTTTCTGTTGGATGAGGTTAACATGTGAATGACTGGGGCACGTGGTGTCTGGTGTTTTGGATCAAAGATGCTGGAGTGTTCCTTGCCTTTGTAGCAAAAGCATAATAAATATCATTTACGTTATGGAAAAAAAAAACCAGTGAGTTTTGTGCGCCCGTTAATCAAGCAAGGTGCTGATAGGTAGGTGTTAGACGGCTCCCTACGTGATTTTGCTATAGATATAATATCTCCTTGGTGGAATTGGATGCTCTCTCGATTCTTTCTACATAGATTTCCATACGTGTTTGTCAAATGGCTTTATGCTAAGTTATGGTGGCTGTGTTATAGAATGATTTACATTCTATATCACAAGCTTTGCGCCAGAAGTATTGCCCGATCGTGCAGCTTTTTTTTAGAGCATTGGATTTGCAGTTAAACCAGGGAGCAGAGGGTTTAGCTCGAGAAGTGGACGATATTGTTAGAGAGCAATATTGTCAAGTGTAGAGGTAAGCAATCCCTTACCCGCTAAGTAAGCTTCAGCCAAATTGGTGGAAAGATTGGGTTTGGCAGCAACTAAGGGCTTGCAGAAATTAAGACAGGAGCTTGGGCTATATTTTGGTTGGCAAAGCTGGCACAAACGTGAGGGCTCAGTCCACTAGCAGAACTGTAGAGTGGAATGGCATAATGAACCAAACATGGTGAAGGAATGGAGGTCTCTGTCAGTAGGTTATGGAGATTTAAAAACACTAGGTCTAAGATGTGGGCAGCGTAGGACATCTGGATTGTGATTCATTGCACTAATTCAGTTCTTTCTATGTCAGTTAGGAAGTTCAGCACAGAGAGGCATGTTCTATTATCAAAGTGCAAATTGTGATCACCTAGTACACCGAAATTAGTGAATTTTAATGCTTGTGTGGCAATACTCTCCAGAAGGATGTTAGCAAAATTCAGTGCAGGACCCAGGGGCTGGTAAGTACACCCGTGAGGAAGTTGTAAGTTTTAATGCAAAAGTTAATGATTCATTTTCTTGGATCGTTAGTTCTGAAATGGTGCAAAGGATATTGGACTTAAAAACAATGACAAGTCCACTGCTACATTTACTCTCAAGCATACATGCCAATCCCCCTGATGTAGGCGGGAGACTGATTTCAAGGCTAGTTTCCCGGCTCCCAATTCCAGCATGCAAAAGCCTGATTCCTCGCTGGGCTTCTCCCGACAGGCACTAGTCTAGTGGGACTTGCAGTATGCCCTGCCAGTAGCCTGTTCCTGCAGCACAGTACACATTTTTGTCACGCTCTCTCTGCCTGCCCTAGCACTTTCTCCTGCTCCTGACAGGTAAGGGAAAAAAACGTATACTTGTATTTCTGGTATCCAATCCTCCAGCAGCAAATTTGCAAGTCCCATACATGACTATATACCATATTCAGGTTAATGGGAAAAATGTATTCTCCTGATTATTTTTTTTTAAATCTCCCCCTACTAAAATGTTGGAATGTATGCTTATGGTCTTCTCTGACAATGGAGTAGCCCTAAAGGAGGGATTGGGCTATGCCTGGCATCGATGTTTCACTTATCCATGTTTCTATTAAGAATAAATCAACAAGGTTGAGTATATCCAGTTGGTGTTTAGCCATGGACCTGCAGTTACAAAAAAGCCTAAAGTTGTTATCTGATAGAGATATCTAGCCGCAGATTCCTTAACTTAGAATATCCCCAGGCGTCAGACTGGATCAGGAAAACTTTCTACAGCAGCACCTCTGCACGCCGGGGGGCGGTACCGCATGGCTCCGCCCTGACGTCATCCACGGACATGACGTCAGCGGAGCCATATATGCCCCTTCCGGTGCTCTGATGTCCGTTTTCTTCTTTTCCACGTCCCAACTTGGATCCTGGAAAACCAGCGATTCCTTGGCCTGTTTTTCAGGCATTTTCGCCATCTTCGGCGTCACGGAACTGTGTGCGATGCCTTTGGGCTTTAAGGTGTGTGAGACCTGCAAGCGGCAAATGTCTGTCACGGATCCACACGCGATACGTATGTGGTGTCTGGGGGTGCACCACAACACTGAAGAGTGCGATGCCTGTCGCCAGATGAAACCAAAGTCCCTAAGGGAGCGTCATATGAAGCTGCTGGACGCCCGGATGTCCGGTCCTGCGTTTTCACGCCGCCGTTCTCCCTCTCGGGATTGGGCCCGCTCATAGGGTCATTCCCACGGATGTCGTTCGGAGACAGGTAAGTACAAACATAAGTCACGGGGGTCGTCCTCCTGTAAACGTGACGCTGGGGCAAGGTGCTCTCGGTCTTTGCCAAACACAGGCGCCCAGGAGTCATCTCCCCTGTACCAAGTCTTCCCTTGTGTCGGAGCGACAAGGGCTAAAATGGAGGCTTATTCAAAGGCTCTCCATGCTTTCTTTAGGTCACCCCCTCTCCTTGGTGCGCCTTTGGGTCCCACAGAGGAGGAAGGCACTCATGTCGGATCCTCGCTGGCGGATTCGTCTTCGGCGCCGGCTGAAGGACACCTTTAAGGCATGGGGCCAAATAAACAGCGATCGTACCAGACTATATTTTCCTGTTTCGTACAAATAGGGGTGTACCAAAAGCCCCTGCGGTGCACGGAGTTCCCAATCCTTCAGGACACAACATATAAATATTTGTAAGATATTGCATTCTCAAATTCTGCAGTACCATTATTTTGTGTTGCGTCACTGCTTACAAATAAAAATGCATTTCCCGGTGCGCATCAGTAGGTGGTGATGGTCTATTTAAATTAACTTTTGGATATAGTAGTGCCCCCCTCGAAGGCTTCTGTGGGGGTGATTTCAGCAGCACTAAATCTGAACTGAATTCCCCAGCCTGCCCAAGCCCGGGCCACCTGCTCAGCTGAATCCTGAATAAATACTCCTTATTCTTGTTTGTTGTCATAATGTGGCATATACAATTATGGACATAAAGACCTGCCATCCTACACAGTGCCACTGTGTGTCACCCAGTATTGGCATGCTGCTTATGCATAGCTGCCAAATTTTAAGATTGCTTACGTGTGACATTTCCATGGTTTCAGTGCCCTTATGAGTGACATTCAACAGCTGAATGTGTGGCATTTTCTCTCAAGTAAACTACGCCCTTTTTCATTATTGAGAAGGTCTAAAAATATCTTGAAATTGTTGCAAAATTCCTGGAATGGAAGGTTAACACTGACTTTCAAATTAAATTAAATCTCTGCACATTTTGCGGCAGCTTATTTTTTTACATCAATGTGCATATTCACACTAGGCTCCTGCATTGTTTGCCTTCCTCTGGAATTTCTTTCCTCCAGGTTGCTGCAGTACTCCTACTCTAGGTTACATCACCTATTCACTCTTCCCAGGCTCCTGCAACTCTTCTCACCCTAAAGGCTCATGCTGCACTACTCTCGAACTTGGCTCCTGTAGCTGCTTCCTTTTTGCCTGAGTCCTCCTGCGCTGCTCTCTAACAAACCTGCTGCAGCACTTCACTCCTGCACTGCTTGCCTGGTTATTGCTACCCTTCCCTTCTTCCAAACTCCAGCAGAGCTGCTCTCCCTGCAGTAATCCCCCACTTCTAGGTTCCTGCAGCTATTCCCTCCTTTCAGGCTCCTACTGTACTTCCATCGCTCCAGGTTCTTGCAAGGTGCTACTACATTCACCCTGCTAAAGCGTCCATTCTCTCTAGGTTCCTACACTTCCATATCTTCCGGTTCCTGTATTGTTTCTCTACTTGCAGGTTCCTACAGTACTTCAGATATCGTGGAACTGATTTCCTTCAGGCTCTCACTTCAGTGTCCCACCTTCTTTAAGCACATCCTCCTTATGGCTTTATCTAGGCATCAGATGTCATCCATGCACACAGACTTTGTTGAGAATGCACTCCTAATCCTTCAGAAGCAGAAACGTAGATACCATAGTGTTGTGGCACTGAGTCTGAAAGACCCACTGAATTACTGTTACCTCAGCATTTTAATACTCATCCAGCAGAGTGAGGACTTGCCTCAATTAGCACCTTTACTTGGCACCATTGCTGCGCCACTCACGAAAAAAACACCCAAGGCTAGTGCATTAATGTTGTACATGATAGGATCAACACAGAATTTCTCGCTCTGGTTTGACTTGTGGTCTTACTCTTTGCTCTTTCTGTTTTGTGCCTCTTTCTTCCACCCCACCTCTCTTTCCTGCCCTCACCTTTTAAACTTCCATTTAATCTCACCCTCTGAACCTCTCTTCCTTGCTGTTCTCCAGTCCATGTATTGTTGCGTTCTCTCTAAGACAATTGTCACTTGCAAGGCTACTTAGGCCGTGAGTCTTAAGCATTTGACACTGTTTCTTTAGAAATGCCAGTGAAAACTATTATTTTGATCATTTTATTATCAAATTTGCACTTCAGAATGCACCATTTTAACCTATTTTCTCAAAATAATTATTGGAGGAGAAACCCCCCCGCCCCAAACACCCCTCAAGACAGTTCCACTCTCTCAGGTAAAGTCATTCTTCTAATTTAAGCCCACTACTTTCAAACTTCACCAGCCTCCACTGCCCCTTAGTGCAGGTGCCTTCCTTGGTCTTTGGATCAACCCCAGGATGCTCCACCTTTACTCTCTAGTAGACGAGTTAGCATTCAACTGTCCCCTACTGACGGTCTGTTGCCGCCTCCCAGAATGGCGACAGAGGCTAGCACGGCATTTGCAGGGCTGCGGATATTCTTCTCTTGCAGCCCGCTGGGGTTTCCCTACCCACTGATGTTTTACTGGATCTCCTCCACATGGAGCCTGTGGACGTGGATCCTTTGCTGCCCCTTGGTGGGGTCTTCTTTTGTTATCATGCTTGGTACCTGGGCACAACCCTCCTCTGGTGACCCTGTTGATCGAGCCATTGCTCGCCGGCATCGCCCGGCCCCAGACGATCCAGTCTGCTTGTCCTTTCACCCTAGAGCTCAGGGTCTGGTTGTCCAGGCGGCTTTCACCTTGCAGCCTTCTTTTCCTCTGCAATTGCTCCCTCCCAATAGGGAGTCTCAGTGGCTGGAGGCATGTGTGCGCCACATTTTTGCCTCCGCCAGTGCGGGCATCCGTGCCTTAAACACGTCTTGCTTGTTCGCACGTGCTTCCTTTGCCCTTTGGGACTTGGTTGAGCTCCTTCTTTCTTCTCTCCCAGAAGGGCTCCGAGCTGACTTGCATCGTCTTATTCTTGATGGCCGGGGGATGGCGCAATTTTCCATTTAATCGGCCCTGGACGTTACCGACTCTGTTGGTAGAGCAATGGCCTGCTCGGTTGCTTTGCGCCGCCATTCATATCTGCGTGATAGTCGTTTTCCTGACAACGTTCGGAACGCTCTCGAGATCTGCCATTCAATGGTGTGTACCTTTTTGACTGTCACGCTGATTCAGCGGTCTCCTGCCTCATGTCTGGTCTGCCATGATTTTCTGGCCCTTGCGGCCTAATTTTCTCGATCTTGTGGCCTGTCTTTGTCACATGTTGTGTGACTTTGTGTTGCTTTTAACTGATGGGCAGAGTTGCCTTCTTTGTTTTGGACCCTGGGTTCATGACGTAATTCCCAGATGGTCTGGGCGGATGCTCTGCCATGTTTGCCTTTGGTCGGTACAGCTGGTCAGCTGGTTCTACCTTCTTTTCAGTCCCGTCCTCTGTCTGTGAGCTTGGCTGCAGAGGTAAGCCCCATGCCGAGGTTAAGACCTACTCTATGTGGGGTATTTTCTGGCTGTTGTGTAGCTGCCTTCCTCCAAGGAAGGCTTGGTACGCTCCTGTGGAGTATTCCTAACAGAGGTTCTTCTGTGGCTCACTCTGTCTTCTCTTTCTGCTGTATGCGACCCACAGGTTGACATAGCTCTATAGCGCTTTAAATTACGTTTGGGATCTACTGTTGTCTGTAATACATCGAAGCATCGGTATAGGTTTCCTACTGTGAGGCTTCTGCCTTGCCTGCCTTTCACAAGGGCGTTTTTCAGCATCGCTGTGCTCCTATTTGTCCAGATTGGCCTTGGGGACCCTTGTTCTGTTCCGTTCAGGCACAGTTGTTCCACGGCTGATACCCTGCCATCGTATAGTGCCAGGGCACAGCCGCTGCGCGGCACGCTTCTTTACTGTTTGCGCGTACCGGTAGTGCACCCTGGTATAATTCGCTATCATAGGGTGTTTGAGTTCTCTTTTCCGCTTCTGCGGTGCTGGTTCTACCCTCCCCTCTTCGGGATGGGTAATGATTTTTCATACTTCAGCCCTGTCTGGACTTGTCGTAGACGTTGGTTTCTTCGCAATGTATGTCTATGCTGTACATTGCCTTGTGCCCTCGATTTCTGGGCACTTCCCCAACAGGAGTTTTTTTCCTCTTTCCCTGCTGCTTTCCGCACTGATGTTTTCCATACTTCTACTTTGGGTTCCTGCTGTAACGCTCTCAGGGGGAGTGTTCTCTTCAGGATACTCGTTTCTTGAGTCCCTAGACCATTATCGTTTCTAGCTCCATCTCCTCATCTGTCTAGCAGGGGACCGTGTGTCCTCCCGGGGTGGGTGGCTGATGTCGCTTACGGATCTGGACATTGTCCTGTCTGATTCAACTTCAACATGACTGTCCTGTCTGATTCAACTTCAACATGACTGTTGGTACTTATGGCGTGGCCTAGTCTTGTATTATGCAACACATCATTTCTAGCTGTGTACCTTTCTTGATATATATCTGCTCTGTGCTCTTCCCACAGCGAAGTCACGCAGGCAACGTTCCTTCCTGCGGTGTCAATGGTCTTAGCCCCGGCCTGCTCATGGTGCAAGCTCTTGTGTGTGTGTCCGGCTTGCCCGGTGCTCGGCGGCCATCTAGGGAAACCTACCAAACCCACCCATTTCTGAAAACTAGACACCTGGCGGCTTCCAAGGAAGGAACCGGTTGCCTACCTGGCGATGCGTCTTTCACATCTGGGCTGCTCACACTACCCTACAGGATTTTCCCATACTTAGTGTGGTTTTGGCGTCCACACTGTATGCTTCTGTGTAATCCTGTCTTCCACATGAATAACATTCTTACAGTGGTCCTGTTCTGGTAGCTTCTACTTGTTGCCGTCCACCCTCTCAAATGTCTTTGTGAAGGAGCAACTGCGTGCTGGAGTGCCTTGTGTTTCTGGTAATGCCGGCACTTCTGGCCATGGGTCGGCATCCTGCCACTGCTGCTGAATCTTAGCTGGTGCAGGTTCAACAGTGCTTTTTCTGCTGTTGTGCATACTCGACCGGTATGCGCTGACTCTGTCATACTGTTTTGTTCTCTCTCTGGGTCTTGCTTTAGGGTGACACTTCTGATCTTGCGGATCCTTCGGACCCTGGGCTCAGTTCCTCTTCTTCTACGAAGCCATGAACTCTCGCTTCCGCACCGACATTTCTGGCTCTATGCTTTCTTTCTCTCAACCCGATATACATATGGGGGTTTTTATGCTGTCCTTTGACGGCTTGTGCTGCCTTTGCCTCCCATTGTTTTCCGCTCTTTTCAGAGCTTCGTGGTCTGGTGTTGGCTGCGCTGACATTGCGGTCCCCACTGTGTTTTGTCACCTTGTTGACGGCTGAGTTCTCTCTGGAACTTGGTGGGGTTCAGTCGCAGACCCACCTCCTCTGTGGGTATGGCTTTGATATCTATTCTAAGTTAAGGAATCTGCAGCTAGATGTCTCTATCAGATGGACAAGTTACTTACCTTCGGTAACGATGTATCTGGTAGAGACACAGTCTAGCCACAGATTCCTTAACGCCCGTCCATCCTCCCCATTCTACGAGGACCTTTTCAGGTTGGGTTTTCCTGCATTCGCCTCCCTCCGGGTGGCTTTGTCTTTCTGCAGGGTGACATCTTTCACTTCTCTCCTAGACGGAATGCTTCATTCTGCTTTGTTTGCTTTACTTCACCCTTTCTCATGATTGGGCAGTTTGCTCATGTGTTATGTGTCCTTTAATATCCCTACGCCCTAGGTTGTCCAGTGTGGGGTCTACTCGTATTCCCTCCCCAGCGCTCCCCCCTTCTCAATCGCCTTGGGGTCTCCTATCTCCCCTGCAGTCCATTGGTTTGGAGTCTATTGGCTCTGCTTACTGGGTATACGACGTCCCTTTCTGGTGCCCTCTTGTGCTGGATTGTCTTTGCTCATGTGTTCCAGACTTGTTGTCCTTCACGGTTAAATATTGTGGTTGCAGACTTTCTGTTATGTGCCATAATGTTTTTTCACATATTCTTCTGCCTCCGGGGGAGGTTTACCCTTCGCTTTTGCGGGGTTGCTTCTCAGAGCGGTGCTCTGCTCTTTCCCTTCACTAGTTTTCAGTATACAGTGCTTGGCACTGTCCTTTATGGTGCTGTTTTTCACCATTCAATTTCTTTTTCTTTTCCATCTTTTTCGCACACTGTTCCCATACTCTCACAGTTTTTGGTGGTGGCTCCGCGCTGTGGCGCGGAAAAGTTTCCCTGCCGAAAAACTGATATCAGCGCCCCGGGAGGGGCATATATGGCTCCGCTGACGTCACGTCCGTGGACGACGTCATGGCGGAGCCATGTGGCGCTGCCCCCCGGCATGCAGAGGTGCGGCTGTGAAAAGTTTTCCAGATCCAGTCTGACGCCTGGGGATATTCTAAGTTAAGGAATCTGCGGCTAGACTGTGTCTCTACCAGTTACATCTTTACCGAAGGTAAGTAACTCGTCCTTTACCTGGCATAGTATAAATAGTCTTGTCAAGTGGCCAGGTGTTTAAGGAAAGCAATGCAGTGCTTACAGTTGAGCTCTGTTAGAGAGAGATTCATACAATGTTCGCAAGGGGTGAATGAAACTGATCACCAGCAAAGGAGCTCCATTGCAGAGTACGCTTTATAGGCTGAAGGGGATGAACCAAGGATCCTTCCCCGGGCATTATCTGGGTGCGCACAAGCTTCCTGAATTCAAGTAGGCCACCAGTAGAAAGGGGGCATGGAACAGGCGTGACAGGATAGTGTTTAAGAGTGGGGCAAAATAAAATTATAGCTGGAGCTCTGCAATCCTGTGTGAAACAAAGATGGTGGTGAAGCCTAATTTTGAAATTGTGAGTAGTTCTCAGGGCCCAGAGATTCATCCACTTGGAGGTTTTTGGTTCAGATTCCATTGCCTTGGCAGTGGAGGATAGGGACTATGGGTGCAAAAGACTATAGCTGCACAGTGGTGAAAGTGGCTTATATACTTGACTTGAAGATCACATTTCCTATCCCCTGGCCCTAATGTGTTGGAAGTTGCATCTTTAACAACAGTTGTTCAAAAGGCGGCGGAACCTTGGAATGGACTTTGCCATCTGCTATAGTGAAATCTATCATTATGATCAAAGTTTTGCAATCCTCCTCCGCTTCTACGGAGTCCCTGCTTCTGTTTAAGGAGGCTCCACTAGACCTGCTTAGACTGCATAAGAGAAACCATTTTTGGCCCCTGCAGTACATACGCAGTTCTCCACCTGCTCCGTCTGACCCACTGTTCTTGTCCTCTCATCCATCAATGGAGTTTGGTTGTTCTAATGTCTTCAAAGCAGAATTCAAAAGCCTTTGGGCAGGAGTCCAAGAAGCTTAATGCTCTGAGCTGCCAAGTTTTTGCCACCAGCAGCATGGCTCAATAAACAGCTATGGCCACCTGCCTTTTCCTCCGATAAATCTATGCCTTATGGGTACATGCAAAATGTACGTCTGTCAAGCCACATGAAGTATTTGGCATTGAGTCAGCAAACAAAACTGGGTTGTCCAGCAGATCAGCTGAGGCTATGCTATTCTCTCCCCTCTGGAATCCACACAGGTCCCCTCCTTCTTTCGGAGCATGCTTGCCGGCTCATATCACTTGGAGATTGAAGGCCATGCCCTGCTGGACACAGGGGACATGACAGTGGTGCCTCTTGAACAGGCAGACATGGATTTTTCTTCTTTCACCTCCTCACAGATGAGGCCTGAGGCCTGCCCTGGATCTTTTCTTTTTATCCTGTTCATCTGGCAAGATGCTCTCCCTGAGCCAGATGTTGTTGAACTGGGACTTTGTCATCTTCTGTATAATGAGCTGCTTTGCCCTGGCCAAGAAAAACCTTCCAGTAGGTTTTCTTGCTCATTCCAATTGGGACTTGTCTGTTTGCGCTGCTGTTTGCAGAGTTGTGTTGGTTGCGGACTTCTCCTTAGCTGGTACCAGGTATTCCTTGCATACTTTTGCCAAGCACTGCTCCCTCACCTCTTAGGCACATAACGAGAGCTCCTTTGCCTATGCGGTATTGTATGATTTCATTGATTATCCAGCACTACATAATCCCATTTCCGACCTAGGTACTGCTTGCCATTAGAAGAAAAAGTTGCTTGTCTTTGGTAACAGTATTTCTGGCGATACATAATTTTCCAGCAGATTGCTCAGCACCTTCCTCTTTTAATATGGTCGAATGCCTTGAATATTAAGATCCCTAGCTATGTGTTATTTTTGTCGCCGTCATGATTCTTCCCAGTTCCTCTTTGCACACCTTGATGGGGAGCAGAAAAAAAAAATATGTGGAGCTGACGCCTGTGTGCTAGATGGTTGCTGATCTTCTCCAGTGATGTCACATCCAGACATCCACTGGGTGTTGGTAACTTTTTTTGCTTGTGCACTCCTTCTGCTGTAGTGACTCCCCCCCCCCCCCCCCCCCCATAGGCTGATTGGTGGCAGCTCGAATACACAATGGTCATATTGAAAGTGAGAACACAGAATTGATGCTCTCAGAGCAGGGCAGAACAAGTCATACCATCTTGGTGACCACAGCGACCACTTTAATTTACATGAGGTTTCTTTTATCATAAGAACTGAATATATAAATAACGTATCTGGAAATGTATATGCATGAGACAGTCTTGATTCTTTTACCAAATGTTCAATTGCCTTCTAGAATGTTTTCTTGTATACAGTTTAGAAATAGCGTAATGATGTATTTATTTTCATGTGTTTAATCTTACTCCTTGTTTGACCCTTCTAGGAAAGCCAGGGCTTGCAGGTAAGGAACAAAATGAGCAGTATCTGTTGTTTCGCATCTGTGGTACTTTACAGCAACTTTTACTTTGTGTTCGAGTTTTGGGGTGCCAGATAGCAAGGAAAAGTCTCCCACATTGTAGTTTACTTTATCCTAGATTGATGGTCAAGGATAGAATATTAATTAAAATATCCAGAGACTTGGTCATTCAGCTTACACAGTTGCCTCTAGCCCTTGAGAAACCTAACCAAGCAAGGGTTCTCATGGAAACATGCCTGCCTGCAGTGTGCATACGTACAGATGAGTTTGACTGGTAAACATTAGTATTTTATATATACAACAGGAACCTCATGTATGTCCCATCTGTTTATCAAAAATTGAAAACTGGGGCCAGTGAGCTAGTGTTCGGTGTTTAATAAGGGGAAGCATACTTTTATGTGGCTGGATTTTGCTGCTAAGTTTAACGTAGTAACAAGCATAGATGGTTCGAAGTGACAGCATTGGTTAACTTGTTCAGTTTTAAAATGTTTGTATTTTATATATTGTGTATTTAAGACTAACTCCGAAGAAGACCTGCAGAATCCACAACTGCCAAACAGCAGCACTGAGGAGATTTTCCACAATGATAACCACATAGAGTCTAGAGTCGAGGTGTCTATTAACGAATCCCGTCCAGTTGAACATCCAGAGGCTATCAGCTTTCTCGGAGCCCTCAGAATACCGGTTAGTAAAAAACATTTAATTACATCTTTGCGCAATTGCATGACACATTTAAAGATTGGACCAGTGATGAAGCTTGCGCCCTCATTTCTGAAGCAAGTTTACAATTAAACGGATTTTGAAAAATTCTCAGCTGACAAATTTCAAAGCCTTCTGTACTCTTTTACTTTACTGACAAGCAGTACCTGTAGCTTATTTATTAAAATATTTAGGTGTATGAGTACCAACATTTTTGTGAAGGAGTTTCACAACTATGGTTCACCGTATTCTCTATAATGATTCTCAGTAAGTAGTGGTGTTTCCAAGTAGCAGATAGTCTGATGCGTGGGGACATAAACAGTTTAATAGCGGGATCATTTTTTTAAATAGTTACAGTGGATAAAGAAAGTGGTCCTAAAATGCAGTGATGCAGTGTACTGGGGAGGAGCCAAGATGGCTGCCTGAACAGACGTGTCACCCAGTAGCTCTGACAAACCGCATTAGGAACCCCCTCGGTCCCATCCACTGTAATCTGGGGGTGACCGGTGCTAGGGTGTGTAGCCCCCACCTCCGGGCACAGATTGAGTAGAAGCTGCGATTGTATGGCCAAGTGCGCCAGCAGCGGGTGGGCATGCTCACATTCGACAAACATGGGAGCTTGGGGACCAGGGGCACAGAGTGAGAGGCTCAGGGTGCTGCGTGACTGCAACTGGCTTGGTGCCTGCACCAAAGCCAAAATAACGCTCCAGGGCTGGTTGACCTCTTCAGGAGGGGTGCTGGGCCCGACCGGTTCAGAGAGAGACCCGGCAAGGACTAGAGGTGAGCGGTGCGCCCTAGTGACCCCGGAGGAGGCATCAGTGATACCATATGCTGGACCTGGAGACTGTCAGCCCAGTGATATGCGATGGGGGAAGAAGCGATTATAGTCCCCCCCCCACACATTTTAACAGCGTATACCCCAGCAGAGGTGCACAGCCTGGAGCGCACCTGACACAGAGGAGGCCTGGCTGGAGGCTAATGGTGAGGATTGTGGCGTGGCGGCTCCAGGGAGATCATTAGAAACCGCCAGGGTAGTCAGAGTGATATTCACAGAGGCTGCGGCAGTTGTGCTCCCTCCGTATGTACTGACTTGCCCTGGGTGATGCTGCGACGGTGCCCCCCCATTCCACATGCAATATGCAATGAATCCTTGATCCTGCTATATGACGCAGAGGAGGCCTGGCTGGAGGCTAATGGTGAGGGTTTCAGCCTTGCCGCCCCAGGGAGATCATCAGAAACCGCCAGGGAAGTCAGAGTGATATTCACAGAGGCTGCGGCAATTTTGCCCTCCCCGCATGTACTGACTTGCCTTGGGTGATGCTCTGACGGTGCCCCCCCTTTTCACATGCAATATGCAATGAATCCTTGATCCTGCTATATTATCTGAGGAGCTCTGATTGGCTGACCAAGGGGTGCCGAGTGTGAGATGGGGGGACTAACGGAGCCACGTCACTGGGCAAGGATGCCACCTAAACACAAAGGGAGGCCCGGAAGAGGCCAGTAAAACTCACCATCTGATCCAAGAGGGACTGGCCAGGGTGACCCAGAGTGGGACTCCTTATGAGGAATCTGGCATGGGGAAGGCCGTACCGCGCTCTAACCAAGGGATAAAGAATCTAATCTTGGAGGTAACAAAGCCATCACGGAAATGATAGATGGGGGGGGGGCTATTACAGTGGTGCCGTTTCCACAAGACATGGACAAGATTAGAGAATGTGTAATAGACCTAGGCACCAGGGCTGAGGACACAGATGAGATACTAGATGCGTACACTAGTCAAAGTTCAAATGACTTTTATTTGGTTGATATACATCAGCCATACAAGCACAGACATAATAACGGACAACATATAAAAGCAAAGCTATCCTTGATATAAATACATAGGAATTCACAGGCATATAATAGTCTTAATACGTAAAGTACAAATGCATTAATACAGTACAAAAGAGTATACTTATTTACTGACAAACAGAAACAGTAAGTACAAATTGCCTATTACAAATAGGTTTTATGGGAGATGTAACTAGGCAGGGACAAAAGTGCAAATGCAATAATACAGTACATATGAAATCCAAATAGACTCAGTATCAAAAATAAGTGGACATAGCTTTCCTAATACCAATGGATTTCAGGATAAAAGTAGCTAAATGAAAACACAATCCTGGATCTTCTAATTTAAAAAGCAACTTCATGGCATCTTTAATCGACCTAATATTATAAAGTAAGAAAAAAGGTTTCAGATAAAACTTTCTAAAATTTGAGTAAAAATGACAAATTAATAAAGAATGGCAGCAGCTTTGGTGAGATGTACCATCACATGGGCATCGTTGGGCAGTAGTCTGTTTCATGACTGGAAAATTGACAAGGTGATGTAATGTACCCAATCTTAAACGTGTCAGCACATATTGGTGTGATGCTCTGGTCACAACTGACAGATAAGATTGGAAACCCTCTTTAACTTCCAGTTGTTGGTAGAGCATAAAAGTAGTTTGTTTATTGAGTACACTAAAACGGGCCTTCAATTGCTGTGTACGGAAGGTTGATTTTATCTCATTTTTAGAAACGGAGGCTATACACCCGGGGTCCAGCCGTATATCATAATTGAAAAGAGTTTTGTACCAGTGCGAGATGTATTTAAGCCATGGTATTTTTAAACAGTTTTCCATTTTAACGCAGTCCCGTATAATAGATTGGCTGAACCTAGTCTCTTCCTTTGACCAAATTGATTTCCATAGGAGGAGAGGTCGTAATGAAACATATATAGGCAATGCCCACTTCCCGGAGAATAAGTTCCGTGGAGGCGGAAGGGGGGGCACACAGCAAGCGTTTTAAAAAGGCATATTCTACTTGTAAAAGAGAAATCGCTTGAGTGTGTCCCCAAATGCCAGCACCGTAAAGGGCGGCAGAAACACATCTTGCTTCATAAATTGCCATCATATCTTTTATACGGCGGGGGCCCAATTTAGCAGTAAATCTAAAAAATGCCGTTAATATTTCTCTCCATCTTAGAACGGGCATTCTCTTGTTCCTGTGCCTGTGTCCATGACCCATTTCCAGCAAAAGTGATACCCAAATAACAAAATGATTTTACAGTTAATACTTTAAAATCCTCTATGTAAAATCGTCTAGCTGTTATTGGGTTCTTGCTGCAAACCATGACAAAAGATTTTGATTTATTAATTAAAAGCTTTCTTTTAGTAATAAATATAATAAAATTGTCGATAAGACGCTGGAGCCCAATAGGGGTCCGGGATAATAGAACCGCATCGTCAGCATATAAAAGAATTGGGATAGGGTTTCCTTCAATCTTTGGTGCATCAGCTTCAAATGTTTTCAGGGCGGCATCAACATTATTAATAAATAAAGAAAACAATAATGGAGCCAGCACACACCCCTGGCGGATGCCTCTCTTGACTTTAAAGGGGGGGGTATACTCGCCTGAAAATCCATACCGCACCTTACTAGTTAAAAATTCATATAATCTTGCTAGAAAGTAGACTATATCTTTTGGGGCACCCATTTCTAGCAAGAGGGGCCATAAAATCGAGTGATCGACTAAATCAAAGGCGCTACTCAGATCGGCAAAGCATAGGTGTAGGTTGCCCTCCTTTGCCAGTGTATACTTCCCGATCAAAAGATCTAAGTTTACACACTGCTCTAATGTTCCCAATCCTTTCCTAAACCCGTATTGGGCTTGTGAGAGGATCGTCTTTTCTGTAGCCCAATCTTCTAATCTTGAACGAAAGACCCTGCTCAAAATCTTTATAGAAGAGTCCAACAATGAGATTGGGCGATAGTTACGGGCATCAGTCTTTACTCCCTTCTTATAGATTGGGATTATTATTGACTGTCCCCATGATGTTGGGAATACTGTTTCAGAAGCAACATTAAAAACTCTTGTTAAAAGGGGTGACCATAAATCCATGTTGTTCTTATAAAGATCAATCGGAACCCCATCTGGACCGGGCGCTTTACCACCCTTACTACTAGATATACCATCTAAAACCTCCCCATTACTTATCATCAGAGGTATAGTTGGCCATTGAGCGGGCATGTCATATGGTATGGCAGGCAGGGTATTGCTATTAATAGAATTAAAATATTTGAAAAAATGTTCGACCCAGGAGTTACTAGTAATGTGGGAGTTAAATTCTGGTTCATGATCATCTTTCAAAAAGGAGCTATTAACAGTATCCCAGAATAGCTTACTATTTTTTGTATCAGCTGCACAACTTAATTTTTCCCATGCATCATCTCGAAGTTCAGCTTTTCTTATCTCCAGGGCAGAATTCTACTCTATTCGTAGAGTCCTGATTTTATCCCAATCTCGTGGATTACACCCCAGGGCTTGTTTAAGGTGATGTAGGGTAGCTGTACAGTTCTTATCGAACCAGCCTACCTTGGGTTTTCTTTAACCATGGGCAGGTTTCATCAAAAGATTCTCAGTGACCTTATTGATCTTAATAAAATTTTCAAGCAAAGATTGAGGATCAACCTGACATTGTTTAATGACATCACTCTGGATTTTTGTTGGATTCAAACCTGTCCATTTTATCTGCACACCATTAGATCTAATAGGGGCAATACATGGACTGGTGAGGAAAACAGGGGTGCACTGTTACTAGAAATTAAAATATGATCAATATTAGACCTTACGTTTCTCCCTGTGAATGTAGGACGTTTCACATTACTTTTGTCCATAGTACAATCCAGCAATTCCAGATCCAATTTAGCAATAACATTATTTAAAGCAACACCATAATCACAGTGGGGGAAATGCATATAATCATCGCTTTTGTTTTCCCCCTTCCTATGCCCACATACTTTAGTCAAAGATAAGGGACACGCCTGGGTATTAAAATCACCAACCCAAAGAACAGTAGGCGGGTTCCTAATGGTACTGATCAGCTTGTCAACTTCTCGCTCCAGGGCAAAAACAACTGACCCTCGGGTTGAGTTGAACAGATTGTTATAAAAGTTGATCAGAATTACGTCTTTTCCCGCCATGGACTCCAACCACATAATCTGGGCATAAGCACCAACAGTAATACAACACTTAATACTACTTTTATTCAAGTTGATAGCAATCATAATCAAAAGTCCCCCCCTGGCTCTACCTGAAGTTGATGGCAAGGCCGGTAACGAATGAGTAGTATAACCCTCTACATATACTGGCTCTGTGCACCATGTCTCTTGAAGGCATACAATATCATGTTGGGCTGAGATAAAATCTAACCATGCCGGGGTACCTATCTTACTCTTAAAACCTGATATATTCCAGGAGGTTACTAAATGACCAATACCTGGTACAGGCTGGGTGGCCTCAATAACTTCCGGTTGGAGTACGTTATCATCTACTTTATCATTGGGGAATGATGAGATTAAAGGGGGACAAACATAGTTGTCAGTGGTGGGAGATAACAGAGTTATACTAGGAATATACCCACCACCCGACTTTATCCCAAGAGATTCCGTTTTACCCAAATTAGTAATGTCTTCGACCTCCATTCCCCATACATGTTCGGCACATACATATCGGACCTGTTGTACCTGGTTCATCTGTGGATGTCCCTTGCGTCAATCATTAGAGTTGAGGTCACTCAGGGCCTGAAATTTATTAGCCAATGAAATGGCAGGGTGGAATAGGGAGCAAGAGCTCGGAGGGGCTAAGAGGGGCCTATTTCTGCGACGGCTGTCAGTTTCCTGTATTGGCATTAAGTGTCTATAAAAATACCTAAGGGAAAAAGAGTGATATTATATTCCATATAGGAAGGAGGGGGTGCATTATTGAGAGTTTTACTAACCCAACTTGGGGATCGAAAGTTAATAATAATGCAGTCACCTTCAAAGCATTTTTGTAATGGGCCGACCCAGCTCACTCTGCGTGTGGTCAGGATCTGGTTTACCCCGGCTATTGGATATCCACAATTTTTAGTCAACCAGAACACCACTTTGTTCAAGAGAGAGCCGTGATCTTCTGTCTGTCCTACTGGGAGTTTGGGTACATTAGTAAGTACAGCGACATAGGAACTACACTCAGGCGGTAGGTTTACAGACACACAGGATCTTCCGTCCCTAGGGGTCGCAGTTCTTAACTCTCCCAATTTTACGGGGCCCAGTATGTTGGGAGTTACATAATTTTACTTCTTCATTATCTCTCGTGGGTGAGGCTAAACTGTGGTTATCAGTTATTCTACTCATTAACTGGGCTTTAGAGACTTTCGAGTTTACCCTGATTGCCTCATTTATGATGGGGGGCCTATCCTTTGGATTAATACTGAGTTCTCTAATAGGACAGTTGTTAATAAGTGCTGGATTAACCTCTAACATTTGCGTCCTAATACTCTCGCTAGTGAGTCTTTCATTAGCTTTTGTAATGGAACCACTTATCTTGTTAACTTCTCTAATGAGGGTATCCAATTTGTCATAGAGTGGCCTAAGTAATTCTATAACTTTATCGGTTATAACTGCTAGGGTTAAATTATGTTATAAAGGGACTGTTTTAGCCGAATTTTCACCTGGTAGGCCTGGTTTTCCTATAGAATTATCCTTTTTATCTTTTTTTGGCCAAAGATTAGGTTTAGGATTTCACTGTCCCAAGGTGCTCTTTCTGCCACATCCCCTAGTATTTTTCATTGGCAATGGGCACGCTGGATTAAACAATGTGGGAGACCTGGATATCCGAGTACAATCTTCGATGATGTCTCCCTCATTGGCAGTGGCCGTAAGTATCACCTCAGATATCTGCGGATCGATCATTAAATCAACTGGGCGTGGCTCGCTCGGTGGATTAGCAGATGCCATAACCTCATCCCCCCTGTGCGACTCCCATTTGGCTATGACCCATAGATAGCCGCCTCTCCGTGCGGTCTATCTCCTCTGATAGGACATTCACTGCCTTAACCAAATATAAATCTAGCGAGGTACATGGTCTATCGATAGATGGTTTACTAGTCTTCCTTTTTGCCATGATAAATATAGAGTTTTATTGTTCTTTTTCTTTTAGTTTATCAAATCCTGAATATCAGAGAGGTGGCCCTGTCGGTCGTGGGGCGGGGTTGCTTTTATCCGAGCTGCGGCCAGCAGGGGATCATGGGAATTTTAGTCCCTTTCTCTGTGGCGTCGCTAGGGCAGCAAGTGAAAAGCGATGGCCGTTCCCCTCATGGCGTGGAGAACAGTTGGCAAGCCGTTTCCCTCACTGCAGAGTAGAGGTAAGTAGAGTCTGTAAGCGCGTCCCGCGTTGCGTGGGGCGGGGTCGCTTTTAGCCGAGCTGCTGCGGCGCTATTACTGGCGTCGCAGAGCCAGCAGGGGATCATGGGAATTTTAGTCCCTTTCTCTGTGGCGTCGTTAGGGCAGCAAGTGAAAAGCGATGGACGTTCCCCTCATGGCGTGGAGAACAGTTGGCAAGCCGTTTCCCTCACTGCAGAGTAGAGGTAAGTAGAGTCTGTAAGCGCGTCCCACTAGTCAATTAGCCGACAAGAAAAACGTCTACAAATACAGGAAGACAAGTCAGTAGATCTAGAAGAGAGATCTCAATGCAACGATGTGCGCATCCAAGGCCTCCCGGAAGAAACAGAGTCTGCACCAGTGGAACAATTCCTCGAAACATGGTTGCCCACTGTCCTACCAGGGCTGAACGGCAAGGGGGGATTGTCAGTGGACAGAGCACGCAGAACCCCTGGCGGTAGGCCAAAAATTGGTGCACCACTACGTATATTGATTGCAAGGATGTTGAAATACAAGGACAAGCTGGGTATAGTGATGGTGGCTCTCCAGCAAGGCAATGTAGAATCCAATGGGACTAGGATCTCCCTTTATCCTGACTATGGCATGGCAACTCAGAAAAGACAGACTGTTCATGGAAGTGAAAAGGATGCTCAGAGAAGATGGATTGCCTTGTTCACTGTTGCCCCCGACGCGCCTCCGTGTGGATGTGCAGAGGAAGTGACACTTCTTCGATCATGCTGAAGACGCTATACAGTTTATAGAGAAACATTGGTTGGCATGATAACAGAAAACGTTCACTCCTATACACATGGGGGGGATAACCCTTTCTTGGAACGTTAAAGGAATACAACTCCCCATTAAGCAGCAGAGAGTATGGTCACATTTGTGAAAGCACCTAGGCGCGGAAAGTGATGCTGCAGGAGATGCATCTACTACTGCAGGAACACCAAAATATACATGCTAGGCAGGGGGGCAGGTAGGGGGCAGATTGTTGTATTCCAGCTTCACTTCTTCTGCACTTACGGTGCGGCTGTGGGTGGATGCTGGTGTCCCGCTCAAAGTGGAGGCTGAACTCAAGGCAGCGGCTAGATATAGTGGGGGAGATCTGTGGTAAACCTACAGTACTACTAAACACATACACTACTAAAATAGACACTCTGGATTTTTTGATGGAGTGGTGAACATGCTATCACTATACACACATAATGAAAATATATGGATGGGTAATTGTAACTGTGTACTAGATAGAATTTTGGGCATCTATAGGCCCACTGCCAGGCCATTAAGTAGGTCATCTAAAGCGCTATTAGAGGACATGGACACTGTTAATTTATCAGAGCTATGGAGGGCCCAACATGTGCAGACAAAGGGTTATTCCTTCTACTCCCTACCGCATGGTAACTTTTAAGAAATTGATGATATGTTCCTTCACCCGGAACAGGTTGGGCAGATTTTTGGAAGGCCCAGTACCTGGACCATTCACTATCGGACTATACCCCACTAGTGGTGGAGCTTTAGGGCTTAGCCTCTCTAGCGCCGGTGCGCCAGTGACACTTCCAGCCCAGAGCACTCCTTGATCAGGTGTTCCGGGAAAAAATTAAGGAAGTAGTGCAGGAATACTTTACCATAAATAAAGGGATGGTGTCATCTGCTGGAGTACTTTGGGAAGCCTTCAAGGTGACTATACTGGGGAAGTGTATGACCACAGAATATGGGGTCCAGAAGTCCTTGGCTTACACAGTCATGAGACTGGAACAACAGATGGCGGACTTTGTCAGACAGGCTCCACACATCGATGTCATCTGGGGAACACAACACTGTTTACAGAGGAGTTGGATGAAGCACACGCCACTCTGGGAAAGCATGATTATACAACATACATAGAAACACAACACAAACCGGGAGATCAAGCTGCCCAATTACTAACGTGGTTAGTTAACCTGGAGAGTGGAGAGAATGCTGTAGTATCTCTTGAGGACGCGCACAGAGCGAACGTGGAAGCCCAGGAAGATATCCTGAACTGGTTTGTGGAAGTCTGTGAGGTGCATTATGTGCAACAGGGTCACCATGATGAGGCAGGTATGATGGCCTTATTAGATGAGGTACTGGTACCCAGGGTGGATGAGGACACCAGGGCTTTACTGAATACACCTCTGGAAGAAGCAGATATAAGGAGGGCCATTAAGCACATGAATTTGGGAAATGCACCTGGTATTGATGGGCTCTGTGTTGAGTTTTATCAGACTCATGGTGATCTATTGTGGACACCTTTACTAGCCATGTACATGGAAGCATTTGAGTGGGAGATATTGCGGCAACACTAAGGGAGGCCAATATGGTAGTCCTACTTGGTGAAGATGCCAACAATTGTGAATCCTACGGCTCCCTCTCCATGATCAAAGTAGACGCTAAGATCCTGGAGAAAATACTGGCTCAAAGACTGGCGAAAGTGGCAGAGAGGATTATACATACGGATCAGGTGGGGTTTGTGGGGGGCCGTACCACCACCACAAATATACGGAAGGCGTTCCTTATTATGGAACATGCCACTAAAGAGAAGGAACCCTGCACTACTACCCGCTTGGATGCCCATAAGGCTTTCAATACTGTTGACTGGAGGATTATGCTCTGTACACTCCAACGCTACAATCTGGGGGTTGACTACCTGAGGTTGGTGAAGCTCCTTAACACCACCAGCAGAGCGAGAGGGAAAGTAGCACACGGAGTATCAGACAGCTGCTTGGTGGAGAGGGGGACCCATCTCACCACTGATGTTTGCTTTAGTGATCAAACTATTGGCTCAAATTATAGGTGCCTGTCATCAGGACGCTGGCATTCTATTGGAGGGCAAATGGGAAGTATTTTTCTTATATGCTGAGGACATTCTATTGACCCTGAGGAACCAGTTGATTACATGGCAAGCGGTATATGGCACATTAGCTGAGATGGGGGTACATTTTGGGTTCCGACTGAATGCTGACAAATCTGTACTCTACCACCAAACAGGTGAATTTGGTTGCAGACGTGAACCTGCCTAATATTAAGGTTCATGCAACTCAGGTTAAGTACCTGGGAGTGTATCTGAGCTCTGATATGACTGAGAACTACGACTCTGATGTGGGAGCCTTGTTGGATGGCCTAGAGTGGAGTGTACATAAATGGTTATGATTCTCGAAGTCCCCTATAGGGCGCATAGCTGTCAGTATGATGATTATGCCACCATAAGTACTATATGTGTTACAACACATGCCAATTACTATAGTGGGAGCATGGAAAGGCACAAATCATCCTGGTAGTACTGAGCTTCCCATGAGATTTTGGAGGGCTGCAAGCATTGAACTTCAGGACTTATTATTGGCCAGCTCATCTCCAACATACCATGCCATGGGTTAAGAAGGGAGGCACTGACCCAGTAGCTGTGATACTGATGCATTTGGTCCGACCTCAAGATCTTCTGGCGCTACCCTTAGTTCCCTGTAAGGAAAGGGCAGCTCTGCTGATGCACGATAAAACTTTGTTAAACATATTGGGGCAGATGTTGAGGAGAGAAGGGGAGGAGTACATATATATGCAACAGTTAGTCCCCTGGTAAACTGGACTTAGCCCTTTGGTGCCCCTATTCTTGAAGCGCATAGGTGAAGGAGATGCCCCGCTTACTGTGGGTTACCTATACAAGGATGGCCGGATGATGGGGTATGCAGACTTTTCCACTAGATGGGGTGTTGCAGGTGGATGCTTTCTAGAGTATGCAGGCCTAGAAGCGGCTATCTGTAAAGCTTGGGTGGAGTTTCCACAAGTGCCGGAAACGCACATTTTAAAAAAGCGCTGCAAGATATGGGAAGAGAGCTTAATTTATCACACGGATATACCCCTTTTTGTTGCTACGTACAGATACCCACAGCACAACCCTGAAATTACAATGGGAAAATGATTTAAGTGTGGATATTAGTGAGAGGGACTGGGCATCCATATTAGGTAACTGTAGAAAAGTTTTTCATTCACAAAAGGAGCTAAAGAGGGAAAACGTGCCAGAACGCCCTCCAATCAACAATAGTTTCAACAAAAAAGTACTGGCACACTGTAGCAAAAAACTTCCTTGTTACTCTGGACTGGGTAGGAGGAAGTGTACGTTATCACAGACCTCCAATACTCATTTATAATGTCTGGAGACAGCCCATCCAGAATGCTACAAGTTTAACAATTAAAATAGATAGAAAAGTGAGAAAAGGGAGAAAATGAGAATGTGCAGTCAGTCCACAAACATACACTCTACAAAGACCCTCAATAATGACGAGGTGAAAAAATATGTAGAGAGAGAGAGAGAGTACCTCACGTGCGCACCACCAGAGGAGCTACTGGTTGGTTCTCACCAGCTTGCCCACGTTTATTTCATCATCGGTCACTCTCTCTCAAGAAAAAGGTGTGCAGTGTCCAATAGAAAACACAAAACACAAGACAGTGTAGTGTGAAGAACACAAAAACAAATAAATTGTGCAGACAACGACAAATATAAAAATAGTGAAGGTGTATAGACTCACAAATGATTGTTTTATTCTGGTTAGGAGTCTATCACCCTGTTAAAAACCACAGCATGTTGCATACCTTAATAATGACGGCCAACATGTTTCATTGCCAATAAAGTTTGTGGCAAATTCATCAGGGCAAGAAGGGGTCAGAAATCACCTTCTCTGGACACACCTTTAAAAGGACTGACAAACACAAACAAAAAAACATACAGCATAATCAGTACGGGGAGGGATGAGTTCAAAAACCAACCCAAGGTTGTGATGGTGACAACATTTAGTTCATTACCTAGTTGTGGCTATGGGCCCACATACCAGCCACCAACCAGTCGCAGGGGCGTACTAAATTATTAACTATCGCCTTCCTGCTCAGCAAAGCACGACCATCGTTGGTTCCTGCACCTGTGGAAACAAGTATAGACCGTCTATACCTGACTCAATCTAGAAGACACACTGTGTATTTACTCTTCCTCAATATACAAATGAACAATCACCTCACTTGTTTGGAAGTTCTACTCCGTCATTGGTCATTACAACACAAGAACCCTTTAAAATATAATGTATCACATCAGCACAACCCAATGCCGATATCGTTTTCACAGCACAACTGACTTCAACAATCACATGCGTCTAGTTCAATAATGTGTAAAAAGTAAAACCCTAGGCTCCTCGTACCGCAACAGTCACGCACCCCCCAGAAATGAAAACGGCATTTTTCAGTAGCTCATCCGTCCCCGGGCTTACCCTGTCTCTTGTACAACCAGGCGTTACCTCAGCACTGGAGCAACTCAACGCGCGACTGAATTCAATTTCAATGAGTAGCTGTGGCATCATCTCGCGAGACTACGCGAGTCGTAAGGATGTATCAATTGATGATGGAGAATGCCGCGGCCATTTTGGAGTGGTCATGGCTCCGATTTAAAACCATAACGACCCCAGCCAAAAACGAACTACTCTGACTACAAATTAATGGGTGATTATGCAATATTGTTAAAAAACATAAGCCCACAAGAAGTAGGGTGAGACCCAATAAGTGGCGGGCGTGATCGCAATCCCAACCAGTATGCAGACAAATTTCTGCAGCAAAAGGACCCATATAACAGTCATCATTACCAGAGAGCGATAATATATCGAAAAACAGGGGAGTCAGTCCGCAATTAATAACGATAGAGATAGATATTAACCAGCCTCCAGAATGCATCAAGGAGCGCATATGTGCACCATCAACATATTTCATGCAGCGCCCAACCCAATAGCGTCAGGGATAAACTACACCAATGGCCTGTGTGTCACCTGATGTGCACCCCGGGGAGCTGGAAAATCTCAAATAAATTGTTGCGGAACATGCGGAACCACTTTACCAGGGTTATACTATGTACAAGATGTTTAGAACGGTTCATCAGGGGTGAGTGGAGGTAGTATATTAATAATATGTTGAAATACTCAGCCTATCAATAACCACCTATCTGCTTACTTTATTCCACTCGATTTGGTCATTGAGACCAACGGTGTCCCCCTTCTCAGTGAAAATCCAACGGGCCTCCTTCACGGCTAGTCTCTTATCAATATCACCCATATCGCCCCACACTTTCTCCAGGACAACCCACTTTAAAGATCTAAATTGATGTCGCTGATCTTTGTAGTGTTGGACTAATCGAGTGGTGAGCTTACCAGCCCTAATAGTGCTCAGATGTTCCTGAATGCGTACCTTGACCTTCCTAGAAGTAAGACCAATGTAATGTAGTCCACAAGGGCATGTCAATCTGTAGATTACATGGCACGTATTACAGTTGGTAAACTGACGGAGAAACCAGGTCCTCCCACTACCTAGTATGATCTCAGTTGTTTTCTCCGTCAGTTCGCACACTGAACAGCTCCCACAAGGATGGTGTCCTGGAGGTAGATTTATGTTCTTCTGAACATGGGCGGGTCTTGTATGCACCAGTCTGTCCTTCAGGTTTTGGGTCCTTTTAAATGCAAATCTAGGCTGGGGCATCTGGAAATCACTGGTAGATAACAATGACCAATGTCGCTTGATTATTTGTCTGATCTTATTAGACAACGGGTCGAATGTAAGGACCACTGGCAAACTCTCCTTGGATTCCTTCTTGTTCCTCTCCAGCAAAGCCTCCCTGGGTGTGTTGTGCGCCCTTTTACGGGCTCTGGTAATAATCCTCTTAGGGTAAGCACGTTGTTCCAATTTCATGCTCAACACCTCCGATTGATGTAAATAATCAGATGTAGAGGAACAGTTTCTGCGATATCTTAGAAACTGACCAACTGGGAGGTTGTCCCTCAGAGCTCTGGGGTGGTACGACTGGTAGTGTAAAAGGGAGTTTTTATCAGTGGGCTTGTGATGAACGCTGGTAGTAAGTTTGTCATCCAACACAGTGATATCAAGGTCAAGGTATGTAGCCGCCTCCCTACTGAACTGCCAAGTGAATTTCAAACAGGTGTCAAGAGAATTCAGCCATTCAAGGAACTCACAGAGATGTTGTTGAGTACCCCTCCAAATACATAGAACATCGTCTATATATCTCTTCCAGAGGCAAATGTGCCCCTGGAAGGGATTAGAGGGGTGGTCAAGGTAGTTTTCCTCGAATTGGCCGACGTAAATACACGCCAGGCTCGGCGCAAAAGTAGCGCCCATCGATGTCCCCGAGATCTGTAAGTACAGGGCATCCTTGTGACAGAAAAAATTGCGGGTGAGAGCCAGCTCCACACATTGCATGACAAAGGACTGGGGAGTGTCATAAAACCACTCCTGGGCTCCCAGGGCGCGAGCTGCTGCCACCAGCGTCGCGTCCTGGGGGATGCTAGTATACAAGGACTCGATGTCAATAGTCACAAGTAACTGCTGGGATGAATCAAAGTCCATATCATTAATGATGTTAAGGATATCGGTAGTGTCCTGCACATAGGACCGTTGGGTGATTACCGATTCCCTGAGGAAGAAGTCAGAGAACTGGGAGAGCGGCTCCAACACCGAGCCAATGCCCGATACAATGGGGCGGCCTGGGGGTGGACGCTGGGCCTTATGAATCTTCGGCAGAATATAGAATGCCGGTGTCCTGGGGTTGAGGTTGACGAGGAACTCCGCCTCTTTCGAAGCGATCCACTTTTTCTCCCGCGCCTGTGCCACAATGATGGTAATCTGTTGTAGCAATTCAGCCGTAGGATCACGTGCAAGAGGACGGTAGTTCCTCCTGTCGCTCAACAACCTCAGAACTTCCGCCTCATAGTCGCTGGTATTCATAAGGACCACAGCGGCCCCTTTATCAGCAGATTTGATAGTGAGTGCGGTATTATCTTGTAAGGATTTAACTGCAGCCCAATCCAACCTGCTCATGTTGTTATAGGTGTTGGCCTGTTCTGATTCCTCCAAAAGTCTGATCTCATTCAGAACCTTGTTCTCAAACACTACCACCTCGGGACCAACAGAAGATACTGGGGGACAGAACTGGGAGGGACGATGTAAATCCGTGGAAAAGACTGAGGCAGGGGTCTGTTCTTTGTTTGCAAAGAATTTTTTTATTTTGATTTTTCTCACCATTTCATGGAGTTCAGTCCGGCATCTGAAGGAGTCATGTTTGGGGGTTGGGACATACCCAAGGCCACGGTTTAGTACTTTCAATTGACCGGCTGTTAACTCATGTCCCGATAGGTTCACAACGATGTTGTTCACATCTACATCGGGGCTCGACCTCGGCTGCGAGTTTGGCGCGGGGAGAACATCTGCCAGTTCTGAGACTGGTTCTGTCTGGCTCTGCCCCGTCCCCTGTGACCTCCCCCTCTGTTGCCTTGTTGTGCCTGGCCCAAAAAAGAACGAATCAAGGAGCCAAGTTCTTGGTTGGCCTGAGGTTCTAGATTGAATCTCACCTTCCCCTGGGCTATAGGTGGGGCTGCCTCATCGTCCTCGCTAGAGTGTTGTCGAAGGTCCAATTACCCGGGGTTCTCCTAGGTGGTTGACGCCCTCCTCTCTGAAATCTAGATTGAGGATTGCTGTCACTACTCGCCTGATAATGTTTATCATCCACATACGGGAAGGCCCACTCATGTGTGTACCTCTCTAGATTTCTTTTGAGACCCTTAATTTTCTGATTGACCATGTAGTTTTTATATTCGGTCAAGTCTTCTTGGATTCTCTGTAGATGATCCTTTGTATCAGTGAGTGTTGTGTCATTTTTTATTACCTCCTCTAGATCAAGAATCTTTCAATAGGGCGTCACTCAACCTTTTTGCCGTCTGAATGATTAAGATGAGCCAATCCCGGGTACATTTATTAGCGATGTAACTCCAATCGACCTGGAATTGCTTATCTTCTAAAAAAATTCTCGGCTCAATCCTGACCAATAAACTAGCCGGGGCAGCCCCTGCCCGATAGTATTCGGTCATTAGGGCCCCATGTAATGCAACCCTCACCTGCCTTTTCTTTAAGCCACTTAGCTTCTCCCATTCCTCTCTAGCAGAAAGTGTATTAGATAAGGAAGAGTCTGGGAAAAGTGACGGGCCAGACAAAATTGCCGCAATCTGGTCATCCGTGAAAGCCAGACAGTTCCGATCCATTCTTAACACAATAGGTACCCCTCAATCAAGAAGTCCAGAGGAGGGATTTGAGGGAGAGAGGGGGATCCTCTTAGTGGTAACACCCCTTGAGGAAAGAACAGATCTGACCAAAGGGAGTTTTTCACAGTTGCAAGCACCAACAGAGACCAGCAGTGGGCATGTACTGCGGTCTACAGTGAATGAACCCAATCCCAAGCCAAAAACAAATCAGCTGATGTTTGACAGAAGTTTGTTAAAAAAACATATAGTGTAAGCTCTCACGGCTGATCCGCCGTTCAACGTATTCATTCACAAAAGGAGCTAAAGAGGGAAAACGTGCCAGAACGCCCTCCAATCAACAATAGTTTCAACAACAAAGTACTGGCACACTGTAGCAAAAAACTTCCTTGTTACTCTGGACTGTAGAAAAGTAACATGCAATGGACACTTGATTCTGATGCATTACACATGTGTCCACAGGGAATCTGTTACACCGCAATGGCGGCACAGACTAGACCCCTCTAAGCCAGAGCACTGCCCCAAGTGCAGGGCATCTATGGGAACATACTTACATATGTGCTGGGCATGCCCTGCTGTGGGAACTTTTTTGGGTAAAGTTGTTGAGGGGCTGGGGTAACTGACTGAACTAGCTCTATCGCCCTCTATCTATTTATGCTTATTGGGCCGCGTGACTCAGGCTAAACGTATTAAATATATGGAAAAGGTGCTAGAGCTGGAATGGCCCATAGCCAAAAAATGCATAGCATTGAGGTGGATGACCAATCGACTTTCCATCCAGATACAATGGCTGTGGTAATTTGCAAGATGGGTGCGAGCTGAGTGCGCGGTGTGACATAGATTGGTGTAAAATGGGGCAGGTCAAGGGGGTAGAATGGAGTGGGATTTGGTAGAAGTCCCGGTAAAACAGGAAATGGAGGACCCTGTTGTGGAACGGGAGGAGGACCCTACAGATGATTGATAAACAAATGTGAACATGGCACTAAGAGGGTGTTACATGGCTCAGTATTGATCTGATATGTTCCCTACAATGTCCGGATGACAACTCTGTACCGTTGACAAAACATATTATTATGGCATGCTTCTCTCTCTTTGTTTGGGGAGGTGGTGGGTTTCATTTTGCTGAATTGTGATGTTCATTGACTTTTAAAATCACTAAAAGAAATATAAAAAAAAAAAAGAAATGCAGCGTACCATATGCCATGATTGATTTCACACTCTGTGTTTCTCATTTTTAGGGAGTGGTGGAATTTGCTTTGTGTTTGCTGTTTGCCAAACTGGTCAGTTACACCTTCCTCTACTGGCTACCACTCTATATTGCAAATGTTGGTAAGTTCACTTGAGTAAAGGCTTCTGTCTTTTTTTTGTTGGAGGTAAATTCTGTTGAAGTAGAGTTTTAAAATCTGATGTGATGAATCAGAGGTGCACAGTAATTAAGCTCTGCTGAGAAAAAATATTTAGGTTGCACCGATATCTGAGCTAGTGTTTTTTGTTTATTTAGATCTCAGTCCGTGATATCATTCTGGAGTTAAACATCCAGTTCACTAAATCATCAATTGAAAAGCTAATATATGAAACTGTCTTTGAGTCTGTGAGAACTCTGTCCTGGCACTATGCAATTTACTATTTTTGGAGGCTTACCCAGGAGGCTGCTGGTAGTGACAGCATTAAACATTGGCCGGCCGTATAGGGTGCTGAGCTCAGTTGCGCTGTCTCTCTTGATTACAAAAGCAACAGCATGCAAAGCATGACAAACATGATCACTTGGTCATAAAGCTGGGTCTCAAATCATCCCTGTAGGAAGTGCGACCATGGTGCTTTCCACTATAAAGGCCAGTAAGAATGCGAATACATCTCTTTCTGTAAATACTGAATCTTTAGTTCATACCAAGGCTCCGAATTTGCAATATATTAGTTACTTATTTTCATCATCTCAGGAGAACTTCTTGGACTGTGTAGTTGAAACTTTGGCTGGTATTAGAACAAACTATTACCATTCATTTTAATTTATTGGAGTCCCTGCTAGAGGTGTGCATTGAATCTAGAACCCATGTGTTACCCTAACCAAAACAGATTCTGTGAAGGTAAATTAAGTATGCTAGTTTCTCTATGTACAGGGAGTGGTCTGATTGGGCCCCAACTAATCTAGGGTCATAGCAAGTTTAATTAACACCGAAACAGCCCATTTGGGAGCTAAAGACATTTCTCAAACTTCAGTTGTAAAGGTTACACACAGATACAAAAAAACACTATACTGGTGACATAACTCTATTTACATTAATTTCTACTCTATCAGACACTATAGAGTCTGTTTTAATAGCACTAGTCTGTCACTCTGATGAAATGGGCTACTTCTCTGGTATATTTCACAACATGTTAAAACAATCAAATATACTCCCCTCAAAGTAGCAGCCATTAGAGATGATAGTTAACTAGCAAGTTAAGTTGTCTTTGACTACTACTTAGTTACCCAACTCTCCCTTTCAACAGGACGATAACTCCTCACAAAGCAACTCTGTATTCTCCTCCTAATGACACAGTAATATTGCAGGAGGAGCAGTTAGTGGAGGGTCTCGTACTCTCACCAACTACATTATTGGCAAATACGCAACAGACACAATTCCTTTGGAACCCATAATACAAATTAGTAGTGTCCACTCTACACAGGAGCTCCGACTTTCTCTCATGAAAACAGCTAAATAAAATGTAAACTCAAAAGAAAATGAGAGAAGGCATTCAACCTAAAAATAAAAACTAATGTGTCCCCCTGAAAAAGAAAGATTAAAATGTAGCTTTTGCAATGATAAGTTCTCATCAGGTTGAAATTGACCAATCACATCTTTTTAAATAGTTCTCAATTGGAATTCTTTTACCACAAATACAACATAACGTAGAAATACGAATGAATAAAGCCATCATCTGAAAAAAAAATTGCCCCCACCCCAGAAACCTTAACCCCACCCACCCCAGCTGGTCCTTTACACCTAACAAGAAGACCGAAGGAAATAAAGGGAAAAAGAAAAAAGATCGGATCTTCCACTGGCATAAGAAAGAAAAAAAGAAAAACAATGTCTATAAAGTAAAGACAAACAAGATCATTGCAAGTATTCAGCTCAACAGTAAAGTCAAATAAAATGCAAAACAGGCTCTAATATTTGTCATCCATTACCTCCATCTTGGCTATCTTCAGACCAGCTAATCAGAGGGGCCCAAATTTCCATCCTCTTTTCTCTTGCTCTCCGCCCCTTTCTAGCATATACTGCAGTCTCTAGTCTGTATACTGCCAAAAATCTCCCTAGCCACTGTTGACCAGTAGGTGAAACTGGATCAAGCCAATGAGTGGCTAAACAGAGTCCAAATACTGTCATAGCAATAAAGAGAAAGGTCTGAACCCGAACCGGGAGACGAGGACTACTCACTCCAAGTACAATCAGCTGTGGTGTCAGATCTATTCTCTGCCCCAAATGAGATTCCAAAATAATGCCAACATCCCTTTTAATTGTAACCAGGTCGGGGCATGAAGCAAACATATGTACGATGTCTGCTGCTGGACAGCCGCACCGTGGACATGTTGATCCTGCAACTCCTCCCTATGTTGTAATCTTCTCCGGTGTTATATAAAGATTAAACCAGGTTTTAAAACATTGCAGCCGGAGGTTGGCTGCAATACATGAAGTTTGGGCCATATAAAGTGAATCTTCCGCTTCACCCACTCCAACCAGTAATCGCTCACGCCAGCGTTCGCAGTGTTTAGATAAATCATCCGGCATCGTCTCATTCAATTTTTTATAAATCCCTCCAAGTGTACCTGACCCTTTAAGCAAAATCTCAACCAGTGTCCACCGTTCCCTTTAGGGCGCGCGCACGCACCTCTCCTGACGTCAGCGCGCACTGCCGTCTGTGGAGCGCGCACACAGCCAGGACGTCCCGAGATAGAGTTGCGCCGCCGCTTTAAAGAAGCGAGCGGCGCAAAAAGCAGGCGTTTTTTAATGCGATGTGCGTGTGGGAGGAGTCATGACGGAGTGCAGGTAAGGGGGATTGTGGGCTTGTGGCCTTGGGGGCTTGTGGGCTTGTGGGCATGTGGGCGTGTGGCTGCAGAGCGCGGGGCAGATTGTGGCCTTTTGTTGAAGTATTGATGGTAATCACAGCCCGTGAAGAGGCTCTGATTACCACCAATACTTAAACAAAAGGCCACAATCGTCCCAGCGCTTTACTAACAAAAGAGTAGAGCCAGTTTCAAAACACAGGGTGTACTTCGGTACACGCTGTGTTTTTAAACTGGCTCTACTCTTTTGTTAGTAAAGCACGGTGCAGGGTTGATTGTGGCCTTTTGTTTAAGTATTGATGTAAACAGAGCCCCTTCACGGGGGCAGGCAAATTTTCACCATCCTAGGTGGCGCAAGGCAACATCATCTGGGAGGAGTAGTACTATTGGAGCATACAGGCACAACAGACATGTGCCCCGTTCATCTGCCCAAGTGACACAGGTCTGAAGGAGATGCTCAGTGGCCAGGGTAATTTGCACTTGGAGGGCACCTCAGGCATACAATCATAAAAAGTTCCTGTCGTCAGGCAGCCTTAGGACTTTACATTGCACATCTAGCCCAAATAAATCCCACACTACAGGGCTTCTCAGGGAGTGCTGTATCGCTGCTGGGTCTTGTATTCACAACAATGCACCATGTGAGGGGACACACTGATCCACTAGGCTCTATGCAGCAGGTCACAGCAGTTTATAGTGCCGCTGCACAGGGATAGCACTGCCATTGCAGACAGGGAGCATAGGTGCCTATCGACAGGCCAGTAAGAGGATGTCAGCAGTACAAACACTCACCAGGCGGCCAACCCCAAGCGCTGGGCAAGTACGGATGCAGCATGCAAGCAGACCCTAAAGGTGTGGGTTCTGGTAACGGTGGGCACATCTGGTACAGTCCACCTGGGAAGGAAGCTTTGGGAAAAACAGATAGGACCACAGCCAGGGCTAAGACCCCAGCCAGGGTACATCTACCTCAGTGTGAAGAAAAGAATATGGAGGAAGGAATATATTGATATTTTTTCATTATTGGAGATTGAGCGGGGAGGCTTTGACATCAATCAATAAGGCAAAATATTGTTAGGGTAATAAAAGAGTAAAGGTACAAAGGAAAAATAATAGTGAGTTGGTGTAATTTAGGTAGCTTGAAGCACTGATAATTGAAAGGTTCCCACAATGCGGCAGATTTATTCTTGTACGAAAATATAATTCATGAAACTCAGCAGACGTGTGGGGCCGCATGACTGCATGATGATCAGTGGTTTAGGATGAAGATGCAGATATTGCTCTCAGTGGTAAGGGACCTTTGAGAATCACTTCAGCGTCATACACAAGGAGGGTGAATGGAAACCAGAGCAGCAATAATTGCTGTGTTGGCCTGGATAACAGATATGACAAGGAAAAGTCAAAGGGCAAATTGAGGTTTCTCATCTCACAAAGTAGGGGACACTACAATGAGGGGTGTCAGTGATATGCTGGAAATTTGAGAAGGGTGAGCGTAGCTGGGGCCAGGTTTGTAAGTTAAAGCATATTTGCAGCAAACTCTTCTCAGGCTAATCAGCAAAGAATTGCAACAAGTGCAAAGGGGGCCGAGCAAAAGGGGATCAAGGAAAAAAGTGAAGGAGTGAGTTGCTTGTTTACTCGGATCCTTTCACTCATCAGCTTACCATCCCTCAGAGCCCTGCTGAATAAGTGCCACAGGCTAGAGGAGCCAGAGAGTATAAGGTCTGGATTTAGTCAGAGCTTAAGGATCCTGTCCGGGGGCCTAACACCAGCAAAATTAAAATAAATATAAAATCCACAAGGAAGTTCCTGTAGGTGATAAGGGTTGAGAGGGAGTCAGGCCTGGGAAGAATTCAGAGCCCATTCAGGACCTCTCTTCTGCTGACTTCATCATCTCTTCTCTGAGCATGTTCCTCAAGTATGAGCAGGGCCTGTACCACCTCCGCCATCACCTCTCCTTACCTGAGGGTGACTCAAGTCAATGACCGGCTAGACCAACAATAGTATTCAGCCTCTTACCCATCTGTCGACGAGGCAATAGACATGGTGAGAGCTCGGGGTGAGGAGCGCTGATTGTCGAGACAGATATAGAGTCTGCATATAGGCTCCAACCAGTTTACCCGGACAGTTTCTGGTTCCTATGTCATCAGTTTCAGAGGAACATTTACATCGATAAATGCATGCTTGTGGGATGTACCATCAATCAATCAATCAATCAAAGACATTTCTAGAGCGCGCTACATACCCGTAGGGTCTCAAGGCGCTGGGGGGGGGGGTGCCGCTACTGCTCGAACAGCCAGGTCTTCAGCTTCTTCCTGAAGGAGAGGTGGTCTTGGGTCAGGCGCAGGTCGGTCGGGAGGGAGTTCCAGGTCTTGGCGGCCAGGTAGGAGAAGGACCTTCCTCCTGTGGTCGCTCTTCGGATGCGGGGGACGGCGGCGAGGTCAAGGTCTTCAGTTCGTTCACAAAGGAGACTCTGTGCAGGGCGCATCTGGAAGGGGTAAGCTTCACTACCTGGATGACTTCCTCTTTGTTGGGAAACCAGGTTAAAGTGACTGTGCCGAGCTGCTGGAGTCTTTCCAGGTTTTAGCAGAACCCCCCCAGAATCCCCGTAGCTGAAAGCAAGACAGTAGACCGAGTTGCCTGCTTCTCCTTGTGCACATAAATGGACTTAGTGGTTGGGGTATGCTGGCTGCCACAAGAGAGGGTCCTAGACCTAAGGAGGCAGTAACAGCAATGGTGGAGTGGGAGACGGCTACCCTGAGAGAGATCCAGTTCTTTGTAAGTCAACTGAACTTTGCAGCCAAAGTGATACCCCAAAGGAAGATATTCACTCCAAGACTTGCCCTCCTGACAGCAGACCTAACCAAGAAACACCACCATGCATGGCTAGAAGCAGGGGTGATTAGTGAGTGATGAGTGTCGATGAGCTGCAGCAAAGCGCTCCGAAGGAGAGTACCGTCCCTGCAATATAAGGCCAGTAATCTGCTGTAGCCCAATTCATAGAGCAACTCTCTTTGTCGCTGAGCAGGCATGTGTGGTGCTGCGTGCTATGCTGAGACATGGAGGTCTGAGACTGTCTACCATGGCATCTTAGCTGGTACGAAAGCTCTCTGTAGTGGCAGTTTTTGGTGCAAGGGGCTATAGAGGCCAACATGCTGTATAATAGGGCTGTAGTGCAGGAGCAGGACAGGCCTCAGCTTGCCCACACAGGTCGTGTTTTGGTACAGGGCTGGGAAAGGCCTCATTATCCACAGTGGCAGTCACTGTTCCCAATAAGGTGCGCTCGCGCGCACCTCTATTACCTGTAGCACGCAGTGCTGTGTGTGGAGCGTGCACACACACAGCACATCCAGCGAGAGCTTTTGCGCCGCTCCTTTTAACAAGCGAACGGCGCATAAAACGGGTGTTTCCTGGCAGAGGGAGCGGCAGGAAGGTCATGGGTACTTGGCATCTTCTTTTATATTTAGAGCCTGGCTGCGGTGCTTACTGTGTGCTTTTGTTAAGTACTCATGTTAATTGCAGGGCCGTCAGGAGCTGCGATTAACATGAATACTTTAACAAAAGCACACAATCAGCCCACAGCCGTGCTTATGTAACAAAAGAAGTTCAGCAAGTTTACAAACACGGCTTCTAAAGTTCATGCCGTTTATGTAGACTTGCTGACTTTCTCTTCTTAACAGAGCTGGGCTACGGGGTGATTGTCTGACTTTGTTAAAGTTTTCAGGTTAATTGCAGCTCCAGGCGGGCGCTGTGATTAACCTGAAATCTTTAACAAAGTCCCACAATCACCCCTCAGCTGGGCTCTATCAAGAAAAGAAATGCGTGTGTGTGTATCCAAATTTCAAATCTGCCTTAAGCCCCCTAACATGGTTTGTATGTGTGGAAATGCACCGTCTTTTCAGTTTTGTAACCAAAGGTTTGGAGTGATATTTGGCGCTGCGCACAAGCGCGGTCTGGTTCCTGGCGCACATAGCCATGGCTGCAGCGCACAGAGACCCTACACTGCCGCACACAGAGCAAGAAAATTAGAGGGAACATTGCCAGTGTCACCCGGGCAAAACCACTGTTGCCACCCATTTTCCTCGCTAGAAAATCTCTTATCTGGAGATATTTAAAAAATGGTCTGTTATCGACCCCAAAAGTCTCCTTAATCATGTTGAAAGCAATCACTCCTGTCTCATCCATGACATCACCAACCATCCTGACACCTTTGTTATACCAGTTTTTCATATGCCCGTCATTGAAAATACTAGGGAGTGACTCATTGCTATATAGTGGGGTATAAGCATTAATGAGACCCAAACCAAGCCTTTTTCGAACTGAAGTCCAGATTTTAAAAGCACAAGTCAGCGTCTTAAATTCACTCTTTTGTAATAATTAAAATCCGTGTATTGCAAGAGACAACCACTAGCCTTTGTCCCCAGTAATAATTCATAAATTGAGGCGGGGGGCGCCACCTGACCAGATTCAGCCCTAATTAACTGCCCATTTAAAATTATATTGCAGCCCAATGGTATAGCTGAAGGTTGGGAACTGCCCAGCCTTCTCTATCTCTAGGTGGCGTTCGAAATTTCAGCGCCCTCCAAGGGCGACAATTAGCCCAGAGAAATTTAGTAAACATCTGGTTCATAGTTTTAAACCAAGCGTTGTTGATAGTGAATGAATGATTGAATGAATCTGAGTTTTATGTAGTGCATAGTTACCCTAGGGCATCCCAGCGCTTGTCCAGGGCGACAACCATAAAGAGCAGACAAGATCAGCAGCATCAGGCAGGGAAAAGATAGGTTTTAAGAAGTTTACGGAACCGCAAAATACAAGTTTCTGAGCGCAAACTCAGAGGAAGTCCGTTCCACAAAATGGCTATATTAACCGAGAATCTTCGCCCACCAGCCCGAGCCCTTTTCACCCTAGGGACTTGAAGCAGAAGTTTCTGGTCAGAACGCAAGGCCCTATTAGCCTTATAAGGCACAGCTAAATTCCCCAGGATAGGAGGTTCCTTCCCCTGAAGAATTTTATGCGCAATGCAAAGAGCCTTGAATTTGACCCTTTCCCGCACCGGAAGCCAGTGCAGGGCCTTCAATGCAGGTTTAACTGACTGCATCCTTGGTGTATTCATAAGCAGCCTTGCAGCAGCATTTTGAACCCGCTGGAGTTTATTAAACGTAGCTTCAGGGGCACCTAAAAAAATAGTATTACTGTAATCTAATCTAGATACAATAAGCCCCTGAATAAGTAGCTTCCTAGATGTCCAAGGGAGCAGGGGGAGAACTTTACGAGCTGAACGGGGAAGACCGAAACATACTCCAGCCGTTTTTTTCGCCTGGGTCCTGAAAGAAAGATCTTGTTCCAGCCAGATCCCCAGACTTTTGATCTCCCTTTTAGGACTCGGAAAAGCTCCCAAACAGCTAGGCCAGATAGTCGAAGGGAGAGAGGGAATTTTGTGTCCTAACAATATTAATTCGGTCTTTGAACCATTCAACTTTAAAGCTGATTCGCACATCCAAGTGTGGACTTTGGACATACAGGAGTGCAGCGAATCTGGGTTATCAACAAGTTGGGATAAGGCGACCACCAGCTGAGTATCGTCAGCATAGCGATTTTAATGCCAAATGGGGCTACCACATCCTCCAGGGGGGCCATATATACATTAAACAATGTGGGGCTAAGGGAAGATCCCTGTGGCACACCACACTGGAGGGGAATAGACACCGACCGTTCACTGCCTTCCCAAACCTGGTACGTCCGTTCACAGAGAAATGACATAAGCCATTTCAGAGCCACACCTGCAACCCCTATATCT
Source organism: Triturus cristatus (assembly GCF_964204655.1). NCBI lineage: Eukaryota > Metazoa > Chordata > Amphibia > Caudata > Salamandridae > Triturus > Triturus cristatus. The sequence goes on from NC_140583.1 coordinate 1,164,150,691, forward strand.
GACAGCCGTCGGATCAACACTTGATGGTTCACCGTGTTGAAGGCCGCACTAAGGTCCAGAAGGATCACAGCCACTGACCCTCCTGAATCCAAAATGCTCCTGGCTTCCTCAACGACTGCCAGAAGAGCGGTATTGGTGCCCTGACCTGGCCGGAATCCAGTTTGAGAGTCTCGCAATAGGCCATTGGACTCCAAAAAGTGTGACAGCTGACGGTTCACCAACCTTTCGGCGATCTTACCGAGTCCAGGAAGCCTGAAATTTGCCAAATAAGATGGATCTAGATTTGGCTTTTTCAGGAGAGCCTTTACCACTGCTCTCTTCCAGCTCAGTGGCACCAAGCCCTGGACAAAGGATGCATTAATGAGGTCCGTAACCGGAGCCGCAATAGTGGTTGCTACCTGTTTCAGGAATCTCATAGGGACAGGATCCCTGGGGGAACCACTTTTCAAAGAGCCCAATTCCTTAAGGACTTCATCCACTGAGACTAGCCCAAAGGTGTCCAAATGGACAAGAACTCCCCGCAACTGACTGCCCGTGTCTATTCTCTGGACATTCTGAGGCAAGGTATTTAGAATGTTCTCTATTTTCATATTGAAATAGTTCGCCAGCTCCTTGCATTTCTCACCTGGGCTGTCAGGAGTTACCAGGGGCTCGGGAACTATAAGAAGTTCCTTTACCACTCTAAAAGACTCTCTAGAGGAGTTACAGGAGCTTTTTATTCTCTCCTCAAAAAATTGAGCCTTAGCACGACGAAGAGCAGATTTATACACCCTGATTGCCGAGCGATACTCCTCTCGCCTAGCTTCCACCCCTTCCTTTCTCCAAGCCCTCTCCAACTTCTTACATCCCTTCCTAAGGGATCTCAACTCGGGAGTGTACCATGGGGCAAAACCCACCCTCTTCTCCCTTTTTAGCACTCTCTTTTTAGGGAGAATGATATCAAGAGAGCTGGTCAACCACTGATTAAGGTTCGAGTCTGCGATTACCGGGTCCGAAACTGGAGAAGGACGCATACCTTCAAGAGTAGTAATCCAGTTGTCCACCGAAAGCCTAGACCAGGCTCTCTCCAAAGTATGAACCTTAGGGAGGGGGGTGGCCATTAGTTCCACTTGCTAGGTAAAAGGAACCAGGAAATGATCTGACCACGGGAGAGGATAAGGGGGCAAAGACCTAAGATGGGGCATGTTAGAAAAAATGGGGTCCAGCAAATGGCCCCTATTGTGCGTAGCTTCCGCGTTAATTAGACTCAGCTCATAGACTTTAAGATCACACTGCAGGTCTACCGCTATTAGATCCGCCGGATCATTAAAATGGAGGTTAAAGTCTCCTAACGCCATAAAATTGGCCGTGGAAGAAGCCAAAAACGTGACTGTTTCCATCAGCGAACTGGCGAAATTGCCCACACAACCTGGAGGACGATAGACCAATAACCCTGACACCGACACCGTAGGTGAGATCCGTAGGGAGAACTGACAGCTCTCGCAGTCTAGCACCCCACCGAGCTGAGCCCTACACACAAAAGTATCTCTATATATAATGGCAATGCCGCCCCCTCGCCCCACAGGCCTGTCCAAATGGTATATTAGAAAGCCCTGGGGGGAGGGCTCGAGCTATATCAACCCCAGCACAAGATGTAATCCAAGTTTCCGTCAGAAACAAAATATCTAGATCAAGATCTTGTATAAGAAACTTAATTTCTAATGAATGGCTAGGGAGGGATCTACAATTCAGCAGAGCCATAAACAGGGCGTTCCTACCCTTCGCTGACTGGATCGTCTGACAAATCCTGCAGCCAGAGAAAAGTTTAGGACCTTTGTGGATGTACTTACAAGTTGTAACTTTCAGGGGGCGTAGTGACAAGATGTCCTCACGAGAGTATGTTGTCCTTATTTCAGGCACTTTGGCCAGGGAACCTGGCCCTAAGCCCGGCCTATAGTCAAAGGAGTTGTCCTAAAAAAATATAAAATTTTGGGCAAAAGCAACATCTTTGCAACATTGTATCTCCCCACCAACGTGAGCTTGAGATTGTCAATTCGATTAAAACCTTCTTTAAATTTTGGAAGTAATGGGTCTAGATTAGTTTCCACATTTTTGACACATCCGCCATTATTTCAACCCCAAGGAATGTTCCCTTCCGTATGACCCGAGGGTCATTAATCTGAAGTCCCTTGCCAACAACAACAAGGGTTTTTCGGAGTTGAGTCGATAGCCCGAGATATGTCCGAAAATCCGTGCTTCTTTTTCAATTTTAGCTTGTGCGCAGAGTGGGTTGGGGTCACAATTGCTAAGTCATTGGTACACCAGGATATTAGTGCTCCCCCCATTACTATGTATTGCTAAGATCTGATTATTATCTATAATTTTCTTAACTAAAGGGTCAATGTACAAAGCAAATAATAGGGGAGAGCATGGACACCCCTGACGAGTCCCCCTACTAATTGAGACATGGCCTGACAATTCCCCCATTATTGCTACTCTGGCCACCGGGTTGCTACACATTATTGCGATGGCCTTAATGAAGCCTTGGCATAGCCCTCTACTCTCAAGTGTTGCGCACAGGAATGGCCAAGAGACCCTATCAAAGGCTTTCTCTGCATCTAGCAGGATTAGCCCGATAGCATCTCCGGTAATCCCTGCAGCATCAAAGAGAGTAATCACCCTTTGGACATGATCAATAGTGCTCAGGCCGGGAACAAACCCATGTTGGGTTGGTGAAACCAGTTTCTTGATCACAGCCGCTAGCCGGTTTGCCATAATCTTGGCATATACCTTAGCGTCGCTATTAATTAACGTGATAGGTTGAAAAGACCCCAACTTCTTAACCGATTTCCTTTTTTGGGAAAGACCACAATATTGGCCGAGCCGCATGAGTCGGGTGTCTCCCAACCAGATTGGGCCTCTAAAAAGACATCGACCATTAATTTCAGTAGGCAAAGAGCCAATATTTTATAAAATTCCCCCAGAACGGAGTCAGTACCAACCGCCTTCCCGTTTACCAAGGAGCTGATAGCACCCGCCACTTCTTCAGCCGTAATGGGTACCTCCAGGGCCTCTTTCTTCCCTTGTTAGATTTTCCCCTGGGACCCCTGCAAGATAATCCTGAATTTCCTTCTCGCTTCCAGTAGTTTCTTCAGTATACAGCTGTTGATAGAATCGCTGAAAGTCAGCCTGTGTATCAGAAGATTCTGAGACTAACCCATCTCGAGGGTCATCAATTTCAAGTATTCACCCCTTTGTCACCCGTTGTTTAGTGCGGAATACAAGCAAGTGTCCCACTCTCGCACTGCATTCATACAATTTGGATCGCCAGGCTGCATATTTCCCTGCCGCTTTGCTTGCTGAGACTTCTAAAATGTTAGACTTAGCTAATGCCACCAGTGTTTGTGCCTGCCCCACATCCCCCCACTCATAATTACATCTACTAATTGCGTTTCTGCCTCAACCAACTTTCTATAGAGTTCCTGCGTGTGCAATTTACCTTGCTTCTGGGACCACCAGCCATACCTTGAGGTTTCCCCTCTTATCCCAGCTTTCAGAGCATTCCATACTACATCCACCCGTGGAATATGCCTCTTTTTCCGGCATACCATTACCCCGCATGTTGTTACAACGCAGTCATTACAACGACTGCATTGTAACAACACATACCATTACCCCGCAAGTGGTAACAACTACTTGCGGAGGGGGGCGCTGGATCTTGGAATAGTAAAATGTACTATTCCAACTCCAGTTTGTGCGGACTGTAGGGAAGGTGTTGGATTTTAAATCCTACACCTTCTCCCCCTCCGCAAGTCGTTGTGATGACTTGCGGGGTAATGGTATGCGTTGTCACAATGCGGTTGTTGTAACGACCGCGTTGTAACAACATGCGGGGTTACGGATGCGTGGTGACGTTTGTTTACCCCACCTGTGTACTATCCCTATTCTCAGATATAAATCTGGGAATCCATATTCTCATATGTGCGATATAATCCTCATCGTGAAGGAGTGCTCTATCAAAAGTCCATCGTGGTACCTCCAACTTTGAGGATTGAAGTGAAATCTCAAGGACTAGCAAATTGTGATCAGACATGACACGTGGAAATTTAGACATCCAAAACTTTATCGAAAGTCTCTGAGACACAAAAAAATAGTCTAGCCTGATGTGTGACTGATGTGGGGCGGAAAAAAAGGTATAGCCAAAGTCTTGGGGTTCTTGCGAGGCCCAAACATCAATGAGTCCATGCGTCATACATAAATTAGCCAAAGATTTAAAGACTTTAGGTTTACGGCCACTATATAGACTAGGCCCAATGCTTGATAGTATTGGCAATCATATTTATAATAAAATCGCCACAGATAATTAAAGGCAACGACCACCCAACAAGTTCCATATTTAACCAATTGAAAAGGGTAGGATCGTCAAACACTGAACCATAGACCGAGCACAGCGTGAAAGAATAAATATTCGCATTGCATTGAGTAATGACCCATCTGGCAAGGTGATCAGCTTTAGAGCGTGAAAAACAAAGTTTTTCTGCGGGCCATAATAGCAACCCCTTTTGTGCGTGTGCCTTGGGGGTTGTAATGGAAACTAGCTGATAACCTGCTAATTCGGCCATCTTATGTCTCCCAGCTTCGATGTGTGTCTCTTGCAGACATACTATGTCAGCCTTCAAATACTGAATGTCTACGTTAACCCTGCAATTTTTTTGAGGACTATTTCATCCACAAATGTTAACAGATGCAATTCTAAGCTTACCCCTTGTCATTTGTCATAGTCTAATTTCCATTTGTCTTAATCAGGAGATTACATACAAATCTAAATATTATCCATGCCATTACATATAATTCTGCCTATTGGACCAGCCTGTCACCCAATAGCTTCCCCATCCCCCCTTCCCCCCTACCTTACAGCAAGAAAGGTCCAAGAACCCTTGTGATGCCTCCCGCATGATACTGCTTCCCACCACCACCCATCAAGCTCCACCAAGTAAACAACAAAAATAAGTGTGACTATTGTCCAAGTTCATCAGCCCTCAGGATCTTTCTCATTTGAGACTCCTGATATTTCACATAAAAAGTCCTGTGCTTGCATCTCAGAAGAGAAAACCCTTATATTTCCCCGGTGAATAACTTTGAGACGAGCTGGGCTCAGTGGATACACCTCACAGCCGATCTTCTGGAAGGGGGTAATAAGTTGTCGTAGCCGCCACCTCCTTTTCACTGTAATATGGCAGAAGTCAGGCCTGACGAAGAAGGAATGACCCTCAGCCGAGCGTCTTGCTTTCTTGACGCGCCTTATTAAAACATGTTTGTTGCTAAAGAAAGTTGCCGAAAAATATTAATATAGCTCTAGGTTTATCGTTCACGTCATTCTGACCCTTCCTTTTTTTCAGCGTGAGTGGGAAACGGTGTACATGCTGAGCTTCTGTGTCCCAATCCCAATGCGCAAGCTCGGGGAAGCCGCCCTTCAGCAATCGCAGCACAAACCCTCTAATGTCTTCTCCTTCAGCTTTTTCCGGTATACCCAGTAGTCTTAGACTATTACGCCTCTGGCGGTTTTCAAAGTCTTCAAGCTTCCACATGACATCCGTCATCCTTGATTCGTTTGATGTAACTTGTTGGGCAATGCTCTCAGCTCCGGTCTCTAATGCCACAACTCGCTCTTCCAACACTGTTGTTCTTTCGTCAATTTCTGCGCATGTTTTATTTATTTTACAGATGGCCCCTTGTAACATCTTCGTTGCATGGTGAGCCCTCTTATGCTCCTGTTGAGCTTCAGATTGAATCTGTTTAAGAGTGGAGTATATAAGGTCCATCGAGGGAGATGCCTCAGTTGCAGACTTCGTTAGAGAAAGCATATTATTTTCCCCTTGTGCGTTGTCATCTGGTGCCAATCCGCCATTATCGATTCCAGAATGCGTAGTAGAATAATCCCATTTTAATTGTCCAGATTGACTATGATCTGAATCAGTTTGCCTTGTATCCTGTGCCTTTCTCCCTTTATTTCTCTTCCGCCGAGTCTGAGAGGAAAGGCGCTTTTGTGTGCTGGGGTTAGATAATGAGCTGTCCGAGTCCATCTCTGAATCTGCCAGCACGGATACCTAATTTCCACTAACATTTAAATAGCTCAGAGTCTTCATTGAGGGAAAATAATTTTTCACCTCCTTCTGGGGTCCCCCCGATCTTGTGTTGTATCTGAGAAAGTCTAGGATTAACAGGTAAACTTTCATTAACAACCTGCTCCTGCTCCTTATTTCCATGTTTCCCTGCCATGGTGTTAGCATCAAAGCACTCTGGTGCCCACTGTAAGAGCTCGTCTTCACCTAAACATAAAGATGTATAGGGCACCAGACCCGTACTTCGTGTCCAGGGGTGAAAGGCCATCGCCGCCTGTAACCGGCACTAATGCAGCTTCAGCGTTGACCTCATTGGCAGCTTCGCCCTTCTCATGCACTCTCCCATGGCCGGAAAACATCCCTGGCATCACTCGCTGCTTGCCAGAGCCAGGGCCCGCCTCCTCTCCAGGACGCTGATCAATACCTTTCAGCTTCACCGGGTTCGCCTCCACGCTTCCTCTTGCCGCTGCAGGAGTAGCGTCTCCTGCTTTCCTCCCGCTCAGCACCTTTCGAGTTGCCGGGGGGGCCGCGCTGGGTCCCTGTAGCTCCCGCTCCAATACCCATGGCGCCAAGATCCCCACGGTCCCGGGGAAGTTTGGGGAGTTTAGGTGGCATGTTGGTGTGTCGGAACTGGCTTCCACCGCTGCTCACGCCGAGCAGAAACCTCAAATCCGCCCTGATCAGCAGGTGAGCAAGTTCTGTCGTTTTCGCCTGCGTCCTTCTGAGCAGTCGCTTCAAGCAATATGTTGTATAGCGAGTGGCCATCTAAAGCAGCTTTAGCTGATATTTACTTGGGAGTTCCATGGAGCCATAGATGGATGGAGAATCGCAGCACCTCACGCAGCCGCCATCTTGCCACACCAATCACATCTTAAAGTAATATTGTCTTAAAACCAAATTAATTAACATTCAGTATTGAATAAAAAACCAGATGGACATTAGACTCGTCAGCAGTAAGCCCACTATGCTGAGCCGGGCGGGGCATGTTCGACTGCCGCGCCCTGGAAACTGTCAGGGCAGTTCACAGCAACCTGCTGGAGTGCAGGACAGCTGGGACCGGGACGCCTACTGTTCCAGAGAATCCGGAAATGAGCGGCCCACCTCTCATGGGTGGCAGAGTGATATCGCACTGCGGCGCTCTTGTGTCACGGAAAGTGGATGTTGACCGGCTGACGCGGCGGTGCAAGCTGTACGGCCGCGACCATGGGGCACTCCCTTCCTCAGTGTTGGTCGATTTGGGGCCATCTAAACAACCACAGGCAATTTGCATTATGCAGGGACCCAAGCACTCTGGCCACGTCTGGATGAGAGGCAGGTCTTGACCCACTGAGGTGCTGCGGTGATCCTGAGACCTGGGGGCGAACAGAGGCAGCAGGCAAGCCCCTGAAGTCGCTCTCTGGAGGTATTGTTGATTTCCTTGCTTGCAGGCAAAGGTCAGCAGGGTGGCCCAACAAAGCGGGCAGCGGTTCCTGGGAGCAGTCATTTTATTTATTTAAAACAGCAGCTAAATGGATGCCTTCTTTATCTTCTTATAGGGTATTGAAAATGCTATCCAGAGTATCACCAATATCATCCATAAATTCTTAGGAGTCTCTGGATATACCTAAAATAAGGACAAAACTGAGGTATGTCCCTTAAACCCTCTATACCTCCCATCGCGACTCAGGACTTTAGTGGCAGTCTAAATGTCTTAAATATCTGGGGATTTAGTTCTTCAAAAACCTAACGGACATACTACTTTATAATGAATACCAGACAATCGCCAAAGTTAGAGATCTCTTGACTGCATGATCGCAAAAATGTATCTTGTGGTGGGGTAGGCTTCAAACGCTCAATGTTGATCATTCCAATAGTGGATTTTCAGTCATCCCTGCTATCCTTGAATGCACTTCCCCTCCTTTTTCCAGGAAATAGATAAAATCACCTCAAAGTTCTTTGGAATGATAAAAGGAACTCGTGCAAGTCCCTTAGGACGAGCTTCCATCGGGGAAGTTGTAACCTACCGAATTGGAACCTCTACTAATCAGCTTTCCTGGCAGCTCAAGGCACTGCCTGAATAATCCCAGAAACACCATATACCCCTCTTTGGTTGAAGATTGAATGTGACATATGTTCCCCTTTTAGTACGTCCTCTTTTATTACAAAGTCAAAATGTATGCCACCTCAGTCCCATTGCATACTTTCAGATACTGCAAATGCGCTAAAGCCACTAGACAAACGTTTGCTGCAATCTATTCATAATTCCAGATGGGCATCATTGTGGTTCAATCCAAAAGTCTGTGCTGAAGTCACAATTGCTATTTCACATTTGTGGGCCTCCAAAGGTATCAGGCTAATCAAGGACCTTTATGACAAAAACAACGATCCACTCCCCTTTTTAGCACTGGCCAAAACATACAACCTCTCCAACTTCGATTTCTACAGTTTCCTAAAGAATAAAGTTAAACTCTCTCAACCTTTCTAAACACTCAATTCTAGTGACCCGACTCACCTTATGGCAACACTAAAGACATATTGCCTCTAAAATGTGCACATTTTTGTCTGACCCACAACCATCACAGAATTCGATTTTACACACCTAATGGTCCAAACATTTCGACACACCTAGTATTTGGCCATATCAATGTTGATAACTAGTAAAAGATGGTTAAACTCTCTATTGGCAATAGTATCGCTCCCTCTCTTATACAGTCCAAATTCCTTACAGTGAATCTCCTGCATTGAACCCCTTCCAGACTGCAATAATGTAACTTATGAGAAGACAAAAAATTCTGAAATTACAACCAAGAGCCGGGGTCACACCAACACGTTTCTTGACTCATTCTGGCTACCAATACAAAACCAGTTGTCAGCAGTATTTAACATACCTATAGCTTTAACCTTTCCCATAGTAGTACTGGGTCCCTGAACCTCAGCAACCACTCTAACCCTAGAAGCCAACGATATGGCAGTGCTAGATCTTTACAGTAAAAGTCATACTTTCTGAATGGAAATCATTCAACCATCTATCGCATCACACATGGTGAGCATGGGTCTCATATCTTCGAGGGAGACATAGCTTACAGTCCTAAAACCAGTCTCCCCCCCCCAACCTCAAATGCGGTACGGCGATCCCTAGATAAATACATAGAACTAAAATTTGTAAGGCGTTGCCGTGCAACCTATAACAGGTTCTCAAACCTGAATACTCAGTCCTAGATAGCAGATATTCCACCACCCCTTTTCCCCTCCCCCCCAGTTCTTTTTCACGTTTGGTTTCTCTTGACTATTCAGACAATACATCATTATGATCTACGCCTCGGGACAATATACACTTGCTAGATATTAAACATACAAGTCACAACAGCCCTGTTCCCATCTGATTATGTAATCTTCATGGCTTACTGCTAAGGTTGTTTGTATTGTGGGTACCTAGACCTGCAGCTTTCTCATACTTATGACTTGACCATCGTATCGCCAGCTTAATTGATTTGTTTACCTAACTGTCATTGATACAGTAGTTATAAGTGTATGCAAATCAACAGGGCTTCACATGTAATCTGTATATCATATGTCTAGCATTACCGAGGCAGTTGCCCAACCTTTATCTGTCGTGCAATGATATCTGACTGTATGCTTGTTTCTTTTCATAAAACCAATAAAATACTTTGAATTAAAAAAGTCTGGGGTTTTGGCAGTTGTCCTGCTATCAATCCTGACTTGTTAGAAAACGGGGCTGATGTATCAAAGGCTTTTACCTATTCTGTGTTGTGGGTAAATGTGATACTACACATTGGTAAAATGGCTAGCTCATAAGCATCTTGGCCAATCAGTGAAAGATTTAGATACTGCCAGAAGATCAAATGCTGTTTGATCTACAGTGTTCAGATCAAATCTAAAACATGCGTTTAACCCCTGCACCCTAATCCACAAAATAAACTGGAGGAAACAAAAGGAAGCTGAAAACATGTTTTAGTAACCTCTCTAAACAACAAAACTATCCAACTTTCCTTTCTTCAAATGGCGTTTTAGTTTGTGGTTGTGGAGGTGTTTATCAGTCTTTATATATATTACAGTGATGAGGACTGTTTCATTTCAGCGATATTTTGTCTGTTACAATAGGTTTAAACCTAAAATGGAAGCCTAACCATAATCAGTGGTCCAATCAATACCTGTTCCCTACAGTCCCAATCGCTGCTAAGCATTTTACACTATCCCATTAGATGCAGGAACACAGAAGTGAGGGAAAGAGACTAGATGCCAGAAGTTGGAAACCACTTGTATTTTTAGTCATGGCTGACAGGAGTGCAGGCACGCTGCAGTGAAACTAGTGACCAGCATCTTTCACCACGTCTAAAACACGAAAACCAAAGCAGTGGAAGGGAAAAAGTTGGGAGGGAGTGTGCTATAAAAATAGAAAGTAATCCCTAGAATAAAGAGTCACTGGGGTGGCACAAGAGGATTAGGGTGGTAGGGGACAAATCTGCTTGTGCAAAAATGGGAGGAAATTCAGCATATTAATGTCACTGTCAGAGAAAATGATTGTGACATCCCTGCACTGAATTTACCCAGAAGCACATTAGGGCAACATGATGCTAATACACAGTTTGATATAAACACTGTTAGAATTTACTGAATGTGACGAGGCCAAAGATACTGGGCATTCACAAACAAAATTTATGCTAGAAGTTACCCTTATACCAGTGAGTAAGGTTTTAAATGTCCTTACTGTATCGTCGCAATATTATTTTCACCTCTACTTTTTTCTTTTGCAGGACATTTCGATGCACGACAGGCTGGTGACATGTCCACTCTATTTGATGCTGGAGGAATTGTTGGTTAGTTTTTGTTTTGCAAATAAATGTACAATAATAAATGTTTAATTTGAAAGTCAGATTAAAAAAATTATAAATGTGAAGTTGGTTCAAGTTTTCTATATATCGAGGGCCAGCTTTAGAGTTTGGCAGATGGGGGTCTCCATAACAAGCGTGATGCAGTACCCTGTCTAGCAAACCGAGTGTCCACCTGACCTATTTAGGGTCTGGAGGACTACCAGCTTTCTGACAGTGGATCCCCAGTTTGCTTCGTTGACAGAAATCTTCAACAGACTGCCCAACATAATGGGGGTTGTTGGAGAAAGGTCATTAAACCGCCTGTCCTAATTAGGATGGATGGTGTGATGTCCTTTTTTCTTGCCCAGAACCTCTAGGTAAGGCCTGATGACGAAGGGCACATAAAATATAAATAATGACCCCCACACCCAGAGCAAAACTTCCTTTGTATTCGGGTCATTAGTTATGTTTTTAAATGACAAACTCCCTTTTTGGGAGTTTGTTTTTGAAAAACAAAAACTTTGGTAAAGTTTGGCGAATGCACGTCAAAATCGACAGAGGACGTCTGCCAAACTTCTTGTACCTTGACGGGTACTGCTATGAGTAGGGTTCTTATCAAGGTATAGAGATCCTATCAAGATATAGAGATCACCACTGGGCCGGTGATGATCTCTGAATTTTCCAGACAGTAGTTTGTAAGTGTGCTGGACGTAATGTCCTCCACCACCATGAAGGACAGTACTCCGTCTGTCAAACTCTAGATCAAGGCTGTAAGGTTGTATCTTCTTATTCTTTGTGGTTTCTTTTTACGTAACGGGCTCAACTTGACCGCGCGAAGAATAGACCTAAGGAGCTTTTCAACATCAATCGAACAAAAAACTACCCTTGCCCCAAACACAACATTACAGCCACCTACGAATGCTGTGAAGAAATACCCTACTTTTTCTCTGACGGCATTTAAGAAATTGAACAATCTCTCATCCAAGACACTAGTCTGCCAACCCAGTCCACATGCTCCACTGTCACTCAGGTCACCTTGAAAACTCCTACAACTGGAAAGCAAGGCTAACTGGACAAACTTCAACCCCATGACAGAAAGTGAAGTCTTTAATATAATTGCGCACATGAAGCCCACATTCCACATTGCTGATCGCCTCCCATCCGCCCTAATACAGAACCTCAACCATATCATATCTGCGTTCTGGACTACAATAATCAATGCCTCTTTTTCCTCATGCCTTGTTCCTGACTACCTCCAACGTGGTCAAATCACACCTATTCTCAAAAAACCTGGGGTGGACCTTAACGACCTCCGTAGCCTAAGACCAATCATCAACCTCCAGTTCCTAACCAAAAAACTGGAGAAATGTATCCTACTACAACTCAATCAACACATAAACAAATTCAACCTCCATGACACATTCAAGTCAGGATTCGATAAAAGTCTGCAGCACAGAAACTGATATACTCAAAATAACTGACGCCCTTTATAGAACCTTAGATAAAGGCAACTCCTGTTTCCTAATCCTACTAGCTCTATCTGTGGCTTTATATACAGTAAGTCACTTAGCTTTAGTCAAGACACTCAAGAATCGCACTGGCATCACTGGCACTGTCCTTAGATGGTTCTTATTCTATCTACAGCACCACTCGCAACAAATAAAAATCAACAGTGGCCTCTCGAATCCTGCACCAGTTCCACAAGGTGTACTGCAAGGCTCTATACTTTCCCCCGCCCTCTTTAATCTCTTCATGGAGCCCCTCTCAATTATTCTGAACCAGTCCTGGATCAAATATCATCTTTACCCTGATGACACTCCTATAAGATTAAATCACCCAATGACCTTGGCCTCCTAAATACTACATTGATCAAGATAGCTAAACAATCACAATCTAAAGCTCAAATCCAATAACTCTGAATTGCTGCTTCTTTCCCCAAAAAATAATACCTTACCAATTCAAGAATTGCTCAAGAACCTGGAAGCACTAAACTGCACTCTCTCATTATCTAACTCCGTAAAGTCCTTGGGTATCACTTTGGACAAAAATATGTCAATGAAAGATCAATCAGCAACTAAGCCAAAGGAGTGCTATTCAAACTGAAACATCTCAAGAAATGCAAACCTTTAATTCCCCCAATGATCTTAAAACGGTAGTTCAAGCACTAGTCTTATCCAAACTTGACTATGGTAACGCCATCCTCACAGGACCTTCATAAAGTCACCTTGCGCCAATTCTGAATGCGGCTGCCTGGCTCCTCAAGAACTAAACAGTTTGATCATATCTCACTCGTGCACTTGAGTCTCAACTGGCTTCCAAGACAGCTTGTACCACACGCAAAGCCCTTCATACGAAAAATCCCAAATACCTTGAAACCAAACTCTCTTCCTCTTATACCTCCAAAGCTGAAGAAGGAATCCTCTCTGGTGTGCTCTTTCTCAGGTAATGGTCCTAAGATTTTGAACTGACTCCCCAAAGATTTCCGCTGCAACCCCTCCTTCTTCTGTTTCAAGTGGTACCTCAAATCTCTACTACTCACCAACTACTTCAGTACAAACACAAACTGATCTACGACTATCAAAGAGCCTACCCTCATTAACTAAATCCTCTGAAACAGTCATCTGACCCACTTCAGTCTCTCATCTCTCCTATCGGTATTACCTTAATGCTTTACTGTTATATTTGAGTGGTGTTAATTTTCTAACATATGATTGGTGTTCATTTTCTAAAACTTGAATAATGTATGGTTTCTACACTTTTATGTCTTTTTTTACCCTCACGAATCTCCACGTTATTCACTGTTAAACGTATTCTCATAATATGTAAAGTGCTCTGATACCCTCTAGTCTAGCTAGCGCTATATAAAATTCAAAAATAATAATACATAATAATGGACCTACACCAAGATATTGCATATGGTGCAGATTGTCTAGTATTCCATGTATATTGTGTTTATTTCAATTTCTGAATTCCTGTTGATTTCCAAACATAGTCAGCAGAACATTTTATAAAGCTTTGTCTAAATAAACAAAAGAATGAATGTACAATAAGTGAGGATACTTGGTTTGTGTTTGTGGTGCATGTTGTATAGCTTGAACATAGGTATGATAAAACGGCCTCAATGAAATAGGATCAAATATTTACTTGTAGTTGTATTTTTGTTAATATTAAAAGCAATGAATTATAAATTGTTAAATCTCTTGTAGACTGTGGTTGTCAAATGTTTATCCATGAGGACCAGAGCCTTGTAAGATTCAAGGTTTTTGAGCAGCAACAACATATTTCGAAATTGAAACCTAATTAAACTTCAGTTTAATTTTAGATAACGTAAAGCAAACATTATACTGTTTATAAAGGGTCAGCTTGTTCCCATTTGCAAGACACTTTTTGGGGGTGCCATGTTAAATTCTGTGGTGCACTTTTATGTGTTCCTACACTTTGCAAACCGACTGCTTACTGTATAGTTGAGATTATAGCTTTAAACTCCCATCTCAAACAGCCAAATATTCTCTGTCCCCCATCAGGGTTGCATGCACTGTGTGTGTATCTAGGGTACCTATGCTCCTATGACATTATTGGTTACTGTTCGGTCTGTGAGTGGATATGTGCGCGTCTTGTTTTTGGCTAGGTACCAAGAAATCCTGTGGCTTGGTGATCAGCTGTATCTTTCTTATACATTTATCTACCAGTTCATTGCACAAGGTCATGTTCAAAAGTCAGTCTTTATGTGGGGGCAAGTTATTGCTCATCCAGTGGGTGATGATTCTTCTTCTGGCTACTAACCGCACCATAGATACAAACGTCCTTTTGTCTTTTAGGATATCTGCGGTGTAACACCAGAGAGTCTGATATTATATTTGTAAAATTTCTGTGACTGGTACTACTATTGCTGCTCTGAAGTGTCTAACTCCAGCACAGTTTCAAGCCAGATGCATTAAATTAGTGTTTGGCATGTGGCATCTCTTCAATTCAGGGGTTGTTTTTAGACTGATGCTCGCTATTTACTTGGCTGTTTAGTAATACTGATATATAAATTGAAAAATTGAATTAATCTCTCAGGCCTTGAAACATCATAAACATGTTACTAGACCTGCAGGTCTAGTGACTTAAACAATCTACTTGACCTAATTGTAATGCTTTTGATCCATAAACTGGTTTCATATGATGTGATAATTGGCAAATGTTTCATGTTTAACCCCTTCCCTGCTCATGACGGAACCGTTCCGTCATGAGCCACGGTTGGCGTGTGCTCATGACGGAACGGTTCCGTCATGACACTCCCGTTGGCGGCCGCTCCGCCTGCGCGGCGCTGTTTCCCCGCCTGTGCGGGGGGACAACGCAAATGGGCGGAGTCATGACGGAACCGTTCCGTCATGAGCACAGCTCAACTGTGGCTCATGACGGAGCGGCTCCGTCATGAGCACAGGCCCACCGCGCGGCCCCCCTGCCCCCCCCAGCGCTGCAGCGGAATGTCCGCAGCAGCGAAGGGGTTAAATCTGTTTTATTGTTGTATAATTAAATCAAAGCAAGAGCGTACATTTCGAGAGTACATCTCTCTAAATTGTGTTATAAGAATACAATTTTAAGGGCTAATAAAGTCACACAAAATAATTGAGCAAACACCCTAACGCCCCCCCCCCCGGGCCTTCCCCCACGCTGCCCAGTACCGTCAGCTAAGTGAACTGTAATGTCAGGGAAGTAATATGATTCACTTGAATGCAATGCAATTTAAGTTATGTCAGGTTCAGCTAAACAAACTAGCCGCAGGTAGCGTGGACAGGTCAATTCTCTAAATTCCTTGGTAAACAAGGTTAAGAAGGGCTGCCAGATTGTTCGAAATGTATTGTAATATGAGAATTAAAGTTGTGCTGTTCCTGAATGATCTAAAATTCAGCAATATACAAAGGATAGTAGGCTACAGAGTCAAAGAGATGGGAATCCATTTCTTTGGAATGTAATGCCCTCACACACCCAGTTGGGTGTCATGCTTCATCATCGGGCTGTTCCTCATTTGGCCGGCACAACTTTAATTTTCATATTGCAATTGGGCAACTGTACTGGACCTCATGTATAAAAGCCCTTTGTCCCTCTATTTGTGAATATTGATGAGCATGGGCCTTGCGTTGTACTCCATTAGGTGTTTTGGTGGGTAAATACTATATTTTGTCCCCCTACACTTTCTGTTGGCAAAACCTGTCCAGTTGGATATTTGCCACTCTCATTATCTTTTGCACCTCTTGAAGCAAACCTATATCCTCAGCATCATGGAGGAACAAGGACTTGGCTACAGAGATGATCAAGCTGCAGGAATGTTATGGACCCCCTCTATTTTAGGAACAGAGAGTAGCGCTGCCACAGGGAGCCAGTTCGAGGACTAACAATCCCTGTCCTCTTTGAAACACGAGTGGGTAAAAATAACTTTACATGGCGCTTTAATGACGGAATATCTGAGGGCCAATATAGCACCTAATGGCCTGATTGTACGTAATTTTCCCCGTCTATTCCTGGAAGATGGGACATTCAAGAAAGAATTGTCCCTGGTTTCGTGGAAGTGTACTAGGGATCTTTTGATCTTGATGATCAACACAGCAAAAAGAATAGCGGATGCACTATTGGCAAGAATTCAGGCAGCAGAGGTGGCCATTAAGAGCACCATGTCTATGAAATAGCAGAACACAAAGAATACCTAATGAAGCAGAAAGTAACTAAGCTACAAAAAGATATTCGTAAGTTCAATAAGGAGAAGGTTTATCCTTGTCTAAAAACCGAATATGTCCCCCAGATTCTAACAACACCTCTGATGCGAGCTCCAGCTTGACTAGAAGAGGCTCATCTACTAACAGCGAATCAAGTACAGAAGAATGGGGCTTTAACCAGCGTAGAACCGGAGGCCGACAAGGCTTTGCATGATTCCACGTACCCCAATATTAGGGCTCTGGATTTTGGCCCTACCCCATACACCCTCAAGGACCCCCACAGTTTTACCCTACTGTCAACAACCAGCCTTTTTTAGATAGAGGTTGGGACAGAGGGCGCGGAAGAAGAAGAGGGAATCAGCAACAACAACAGAAGAGAGTCCAATGGCAGGAGTCCAACCAGAATGTGGTGGAGACCTGGAGCCACACCAAAAGGAGACCCTGATTGTTAATCTCTCCCAAAGGACTCTGACCGATATAGAGACAAGAGTCCTAGAAAAGGGACTTGTGTATGTTCCAACTCCCAGGACAGACAGGTTTCAGGAACAGTGTGAACTACAAAAATTATTTTGGAAGGTACGCTTTAAAACCTTCTTTAATGAGACACCGACACTACAACAGACTGATTCGGGTTTACATAGTGCCTCGACATTCACACCTAACAATGGTAACAATGGGATGGTACCCAACGAAGTCTTAACCTTCGAACAGGCCGTGCTTAAAGAGCTTGGAAGCGGGGTAACCAAGAAACTCTTTAAAAACATCGCTAATGACGAGTTGACGGCTGTTAACTCTCTGGCCAATGACATCTCCATAACCATCAAACAGGCAGATAGAGGGGGAGCCACTGTGATAATGGCTACAAGTGACTATGACATTGAATTCCAACGGCAATTAGAGAATCAACAGTACTACACGCCTATCGCTAGTAGTCCCCAGACACGATTACACCAAACCATAACATCAATGGTCTTCTCGGCAGAAAGCCAAGGGTGGCTAAGCAAAAAGGAGGCTGAATTTTTGATTAAAAAGGATCCTAAAACGTCATATTTTTATACACTGCCAAAAATCCATAAGGGCGTTCAACCAGTCCCGGGTAGTCCCATAGTATCCAGGATAGACTCGATACTTGAACCCCTGTCCAAGTTTTGCGATCACTTCTTACAGCCATTGGTAAAACAGACAACCACATATCTACAGGACACGACAGACGTTCTAAGTCTACTAGCGAACTTCCCCAACGCCAGTAACATCAGTCTATTGGTTACCCTAGATGTAGATGCCCTCTACACTAACATCCCGCAGAGGGCCATTCTAGGTGTGATTGAGGAAGCCCTCAACAAAACTGCCTTGGACTCGCCCGCACCCAGCAGTTTTGTTTTGCAACTAGCAACACTGGTTCTGACCGAATTTGTTTTTGAATTCAAAGGTCAATTATACTATCAGACCCAGGGTACTTCCATGGGGAGCACCATGGCCCCTAGTGCAGCTTGTTTGTACATGGCCTCTTTTGAAGAGGAATTCATTTTAAACGACTCCAACCCATACCAGGAAAATCTATGCCTCTGGAAGAGGTTTATAGATGATATAATCATCTTCTGGCAAGGCAATGTGGATAAATGTAGTGATTTTTTCGTGTGGATTAATACTTTGAATCCATACCTCAAATTCACAATCTCCATCTCAGTCAACCAAATTCAATTCCTTGATCTCTTGATAAGGCAAGATAATGGTACCTTGAGCACAACAATATTTTGGAAGCCAACGGATCGCAACAGCCTTCTACTGTTCAGTAGTTGCCATCCATATGCCCTTAAAGAGAATCTTCCTGTGGGACAGTTTCTGAGACTCCACAGAAATTGTAGCCAACTGGAGGACTATAAAACAGAAGCAGAAACATTGGCAAAATGTCTTGCGCAACGTGAATATCCCGCACGCAGTATTGCCCTTTCAAAAAAACGTGCAAGAAACAATAACAGGGAGGCTCTATTAGAACCTAGACAAAAGGCAGAAACAGAGATGTTGACATGTGTAACAACATATACACAAGCCTCCAATAGAATAAAAAATATCATCAGGAAACATTGGGGCATATTAAATACTGGGAGCATGACCCTTGAACAACCACGCTTTGTCTTCAAACGATCAAAGAATTTGAAAGACATACTGATCCATACCAGGCCTCAGACACAAATGGTTAACACACAAAGACAGTTTTGGGACCTTCCACCTGTTCAGGGTCAATATCATCTTCAATGCAACCTTCACATGGGAATTGCGTAAACACACGAATTGTAATAGGACATTCTGCATTTATATGATTACGTGTCCCTGCAATCTCAGATACATAGGGATGACTACACGTCTGGTCAAAGTGAGAATCACGGAACATCGCAGTAATTTCCGGGGTCAGAAAGTGAATACCAAAATGTGAAAGGTGATGTAGGAGGTACCCTTATTTTGGAAAGGGAATGGGTATTCACATGTAAACAAAACAAACTTCCCTTTTCCTTTAACTCTAGAGGGAAAAGATCAATATCTTCAACCCCAATTATCTGTCCAGTTATATCTGGATCACCCTGGAACCTTTAAGAACAATACCAAAATGTGCACACACTTCTCCAACACCCAACATTCACCAGACTCTTTTTGTTGGGTAATTCTTGAAACATTCACTAAAATCAGCAAAGAAGCTTTGTTTTACAAAGAACAAAGATGGGTGCATCGTCTGTCTTCTGACAGACAAGGACTGAATGAGGACATTCCTTGGAATGCTTTATGCACTTAAAAACTACCTCGGAATAGCATCTTATCACTGCATCACTGACACCTATTGCCCTACATTAGACCCAGTACACTAAGATTCACAATTATGTAATATTACATATTGGGGATACTTTGCAGGAGAGGATAATGAAGCCTTAATGTGACCTTTACTCCACTCCAAAATGGCCCCCAAGCTTTCCAAAGACTACAAAATGTCCCCCATTGTCCTATTCTTTTCTTGACCATTAACGGAGGATGCGCCAACGGAGGATGCGCCAATCTCATGATGGTTGCCAACCAAGATTAACCTTATAAACTCGACACATAACCTAGTAGGTTACTCTCCTATCTGCATTTCACACAGTGCGGGGCAGAACAATATGTATCTTTACTAACCTCACTTCCGCTCACCATGTATATACTTTTTATTTAAAATGAGGCGGAAGCCCGGGCGGTTGAGTGCTTTATTAATTCCACAACCTCCAAAACCCTGTACCTGGTCGGGGTTGTTTCCATAGCCTTCAGATATAGAAAGTGATTAGCTTCTCAAGTTAGGGTACCCACTCCATGATGGCACCCGCAGTCAAGAGAACAGCAGAATGGCTGTCCTCACTCATGCGAGTGTTCCAGCTGGTAGCAATCAGGAGTTAACGAGGAGGAGCAGTGGGTATTTAAACTGGGCTTTTTCACTACACCATACCACCCGGTCCCGGCAGCAGTGGGTAGGTCCTTGGACACATTGGGTACTACGCAAACGTGAGTACTATGTTAACCTTTATGGTCTGTTGATGTTCCGCATTCCCAACCCCTGTTAATGGGTCTCTCAGCCAGTTTAAAATATTCAACTAGGTAGATGCACTTTCCCTACCTCCCCTCCCTTTTTTTGTTTATTTTTTTGTTTCTTTAGCCCAACTTCAGTAATAAATATGAAGCCTGTGTTGTTCAACCATAACTGGGATCACTTTTTAATGCTGTGGGCAATGTTAAAGAACTACCCCTGAATGATGTGCACTACTCTATGTGCCAGATAGTATGATGTAGGAGCATGTTACTATATGTTCTAAGGCGGCCCACATATCCAATCCTCTAGTTTATTCAATTAAAACGCTATTAACTTCACAAGCTGGCAGCTTATAACTGTTCCTTTTTATCTGCATACCCCTGCAGTATATGGGGAAGTTCCTCATATCTGGACCTGCCGGGAATTGATGAAGCAGTAGTAAATCCCAATTAGGGTGAGTCTCGTGCTCTTTCTGCCGTTTTTGGTTTTTAATACACGGATTTGGTCACTACACACATGAGCAATAATGTGACCACTTCAATATTTGGCACCTGGTGTTTATATGCCTGTAAAAGCTCACCAGTGTGTGCTGTGATTTAGACACACATGGAATAGGACAGCAGTGTTTCATACTTGTGATATTTGTTTGACATCATACATTAATATGCGATTTTCTGTCCATAATAGGTAGAACCAGTACTACCAGCCATTAGACAGTAAGTCATGGTGGCTTAAATCCTAAACATTAATTCATTATTGTTTTCCATTCCACCTTAGTGTAGATAGTTTTTTACCTTTAGGTCCTGACGAATCACCTCTAGACTTGTAGAATTGCGAAGAAACATGTTGACCAACCACATGGAAGATCGCCACACCTAAGACATTAATTTAGCATTGCACCTTTCCTCTTTATTTTAATCAGGGTAGGAGACCCCACAATTAAAGTTATTTTTGCTGGTACTCCCAACCCAGTTTTAACGCACATAAACATCACACACCACTTATTCATCTACACTCACTAAATCTCTCACTCCCACGGCACCAAACGGCTATTTGGAAAAAGATCTCCGCCAAAGTGCCCCTCATTTTTTTTTTTAAACAGACTTTTATTAAGTTTCATGAAATTACACATTCAATTCCCCCGCCCACTAACTGGCCAACAGAGGAAACCAGGATGAAGTATAACGGACAGCCCGCCAATCTGATTACAAAGTCACACCCATCGTCCCATAAGGCGTCCGTGATGCAGCGCAGTCCGTCCGCATGGTTGATCCAGGACAATGGTGTGATGCAATAAGAAGACCCCCCACCCCTCTCCCTTTCAAACTCCCCCAACAGAACCCCCCACCCCAACCACCCTCCCAAGCATGTCGCCAGCTTCTAAGTTATGCAAGAGGGCAAAGATGCCTCCCGTACCACCTGTCAGACTCCCCATCCCACAGGGCGCAGCAGTGAGTGTATCAAAAGCACAGGGGGAAGCTGCCTATCATGGTCCCAGTGCCCTCCCCTCATCCTATACTTCCACAGACGTGAAGGGTTTCTCAAGGGCCCCGTGCCATATCCCCCTCCTCAAGAGCCTCTTCGTCATCTATAGACGGATGTTTGAACAGCTCCAGGAGTGCCACCCATGCCTGGGCCATTTCTTGTGATTTCTCACTTCCATTACGCTGAGCCAAACGTACTCTATAGTTCCCTTCACTTCCTGCCCATTTCACCATCTCCCTATTCCAGCGCAAGAGACTAGGCCCCTGCCTCGCCTTCCAATGGGAAGTAATTTCCCGTTTAGCCAAGACCAGCCCCAGGTCAATGAACTGGCTGGTGACCTTAGTCTTGGCAGTGTGCGGGAACCAATGCAACAAGCAGACCCCCCGGTACCACCACTAGCTCCCTCTCCGTCACAGTTAGCAGAGCAGTCGTCACCTCCCGCCAAAAGCCTCCCACCTGCGGGCAGTCCCATAACATGTGGAGAAAATTCACCCCATCTTGGTCACAATGGGGGCAAGTGACCAACCCCCCAAAATACTCAGCAATTTTACTAGGCTTGAGGTATGCCCTATGGAAAACATAGAATTGGATGAGCTGGAAGCACGCGTTTCGAGAACATTTCCATGGCCGCTCTATGATCCACCTCCCACTTGAGTCGCAACGCTGGCAGGGGTTGGCGCATATCGCAAGTAATCCGCCGGTAAAGGCAGGTCACCGCCTTAAAAGTACCCGCTGCCATCAATACATATTGACAAGCGAGAGACGTATCCGGCTCCAACAGTCCCTTTCGCCAGTGCTTCCTGATAGCCGCAGTCAGAGCAGCATGCAAGAGGAAGTCCCCCCGCGGGAGATTGTGGTGCTCTCTAAGGTCGTTAAAAGGGAGAAGATTACCATCCTCATAAAGATCACCTATTGCCGTAACTCCCGCCTCTTCCCAGGCCAACAACCGGCTTCAATCTCCCCCATGAGGCAACACTTCACACATCCGCAAAGGGATCTCGGGCGCATAAGGGGTCGCGACATGCTTCCTCCTGGCTAGGCGCGCCCAGCATTGTCGCACCGTCCCCAAATCCGGCGGCACTGAGGCGCCTCTCATCGGGACTCGTAGCAACGCACATGACAAAAGGTGCCAACTCGGATCCGACCCACCCTGGTCCTCCGGGCGCCTATTATGACCCGCAACCCACTTCGTAAACCATTGAAGCTGCGCGGCATGGTAATAGGCCTCCAGGTCTGGCAACGCAGGGCCCCCCTCTGCCCTGGGTCTCTGCAGAGTAGTTAACGCCACCCTCCGTCTCCCAGCTCCCCAGATGAATCTTGTAATCAAAGTGTTCAGCTGTGCGAAGAGCTTACCCGGGAATCCAAACTGGGAGGGTCCCAAAATAATAGAGAAACCTGGGCAAAATGACCATCTTCACCAAGGCGACCCTGCCGGCCACCGGTAATGGGAGAGTCCCCCAGAAATCAAAACAGGTTTTCGCTCCGGGCACTGCCCGCCCCACATTGCCCTCCAATAGAACGTCGGGAGCATGATAGATCTGAGTCCCCAAGTATGTTAAGCACCGACGTTCCCATGGGACATCCCCTGGACGAACCATCCCGTCCGGCCTGGTAGGAAATAGACACGACTTGGTCCAATTCACCCAGAGGCCTGCCACCCTCCCCAAGGTCTCCAGCAAGTCCCTCGCTCCTCGTAGGGCTTCTCCAGCGTCTGGCAAGAACATGAGGAGATCGTCCGCATATAATGCTATGTGTTGCACTTGTCCCTCCACTAATAGCCCTGGAAAATACCGTCCTGACCTGGCGTGAGCAGCCATGGGCTCCATCGCCAGAGCAAATAATAAGGGGGACAACGGGCACCCCTGCCTCGTCCCCCGAGCGACCGCACAGGCAGCAGAAATCAAGCCCCCTGTCCTCACCCTAGCAGTAGAAGCATTGTATAGCAGCGCCGTCCACTGTACAAAACATTCCCCCAGTCCGAACGCTCGCAATACATTAAAAAGGTAAGGCCACTACAGACTATCGAAGGCCTTTTCGATGTCAACCGCAAAAATGCAGGCCTCCTCCTTGTCATAGGAGTCGGACCCCAAGATCCGCAGAAGTCTGCGTACATTCATCGCAGTGTTGCGGGAGGGAATAAATTCGCCTTGGTCCTCATGGATCAGTTTTGTCATATGGGGCATCAACCGACTAGCCAAGATGCGGCTTAAGATCTTGTAGTCAAGATTGAGCATCGCTAAGAGTCTAAACGAGGAACAGTCCCAAGCAGGTTTGCCCGGCTTAAGAAGGGGAACTATGAGGGCTTCACGCGTGGAGGTAGGAAGGGCACCCTTCCGGCGTGCCGTGTTATAAAGCGCCACCAAACAGGGAGCTAGAACATCCGTGTAGGCTGCATAAAATTCAACGGGGAGCCCAGCAGTGCCCGGGGTTTTGTTCCTGGCCATGTGCTTTATGGCACTGCGTACCTCGCCCGCTTGAATGTCCCAACCCAGAGCCTCAGCGTCTTCAGCCTCAAGCTGTGGTAAATCCGCCTTTGGCAGAAATTCCTCATCCCCCGGGTACCCGGCACCCACCCTGCTCCAGTACAACTTGGTATAATACTGTAAGAAGTAATCATTAATGTGCTTTTGGGTGCAGAATACCTCATCACCTTGCCCCCGCAGTTCCATTATCAGGGTTCCCCTAAGCGCCGGATTGGCCAGCCAAGCTAGCAATTCCCCCGCCTTATCACATTCCACGTGCGCCTTATTTATGTAGGCCTTGTAGTCAAAGCAGCGCAATCTCTCGGTTTGGACTGCTAATGCCTCCCGAGCCTCAAGCAACCCTGCTTTCCTGTCCGGGCGCTCCTTCTCCGAATCGCACACCCGCTCTTCTGCCTTCTGGACATCTTGCAACAACACTCTGCGTGCTCCCACTACCTCGCCTATACAGCGCCCCCGAACTACCGACTTAAAGGCGCCCCATTCGACCACCAGGGACGATGCTGTGTTGGCGTTAAGTCGAAAATATTCCTCAATGGCTGACCCAATAGTAGCACGAGACACTGGATCCTCTAACGTGTCAGGTCGTAGTCGCCACGTGGGAATGGCAGGGCGATCCCGCAGCCAGTGTAAAATTGTTAGCAGTGGATTATGATCAGATGATGTCCTAGCTAAGTACTCACTATGTACTATCGCTCCGTGAACATCTGGGGAGCTAAGGATCGAGTCCAACCGAACATGGAGGTCGTGTAATGATGAGAAATAAGAATAGTCCCTTTCAACCGAGTGGTGCGCCCTCCAGGTATCAGTCAGCCCCCATTGTCGCTGCCAGTCTCGCCGCACCATAGCCAGTCGATGTATCGGGAGAATCCGCGAGAGGGGGATGCGAGTGATCCAGGGAGACATCTGTGATGCAATTCAAGTCGCCACCCAGGAGTACCGAGCCAGTCAACAAGGGAGCCAATTTCCCAGAAAGGTGCGCAAAAAAGGAAGCGTGATCTGTGTTTGGGGCATAGATACTCCCTAGAACAATGTCCCTGCCATCCATTCGCCCCGTCACCACAACATATCTACCGTCAGGGTCAATCACCTGTCCAGTACTCTGAAACGGTACCCCCGCCCGAACCCAAACCAACGCGCCCCATGCATATGCCGAGTACGTGGTACAGAACACCTGTCCCCGCCACCTTCATTGTAGTGCCAACCCTTCCTGCTTATTTAAGTGTGTTTCCTGCAACAGTGCTATCTGCACCCCACGCCGACGAAGATAAGCATGAATCTTGTGACGGCGAGCCATTCTGTGCAGTTATCGATTTGTAGATGTTGCTTCTCTCGAGCTTGCTGCAGGAGGTGGTCTCTGTCCCGGTAGTGCAGCAATCTCTCCACCATCGGTCTCGGGGGTGCTCCCGGCTTAGGAGGCCTAGCCGGGACCCTGTGGGCTCTTTCAAGGTCAAAAAACAGGGACAGCCCCTCCGGAGCAACCTCCAACCGGAGCCCGCCTTTCCAGGTACCGGACTGCATCATCCCCTTCCGCACGCTCTGGAACTCCCACTATACGGAGGTTATTCCTGCGAGAGCGCCCTTTGCTGTCCTCTGCTCGCAACTCCAGTATCCGCACCCTGTTCTCCATCTGCGTCAAGGAATGCTGCAAGTTAGTCACCTTATCTAGCACCTCCTCTAGCGCCTTCTCTGTCGCTTTCACCCGCTCTTTCAAATTCCTATGATCATCCTTTAGCAACGCAAGGTCCACTCCAATAGTGTCTATCTTTGTTTCGAGGGCCTCCCGGGAAACCGTGATGGCCTGCATTATATCCACCAAAGAAGGCCTCTCAGAGTCTCCACACCGGGGGTGCGCGTCGCGACTTCCTCGTCCTCAGACCGGTGCTCCCCATCTTCGTCCTGGAGGACAGCAAACCCCCTTCTCCTTGATGTTCGGCCCATCGCGGGCACTCACCCAGATCCATGCAGTCTGCTCCAGCAGCGATGAAGCAATGCAGCCAACCCGGTTGGCAAAGCAGATGCAGCAGAGTAAGCCCCAGGAAAAGCACGGATGAGCAGGGCAGCTACACTGGTGTCAAACAAGTCAGGTGAGACCAGGAACCGGCTCCCGGACCTCCCCGGTCAGAGTTAGGAGGATGGAAGGGGGTAGCAGCATGCAGCCAACGCAACACAGGGGTCAGCCAGCCACTCGCGAAGGTCCTCCTGCCCTCCGCGCCTCCACAAGTCACCCTCGGTGCAGTAACGTGCCACAGAGATCCAGCTGCCCACGGGTAGAGCCCCAGAGCCTCCACTCCAAGCGAGTATCACCTGCTCACCGGCGAAGAACACAAGGCAACAAGGGCAGGACCTCCTGCAGCTCCTCCAATGTCCACCGTCACCGCCAGAGCTGGCAATCCCTGCACGTGAGCCTCGCACTCATACGGCCCACCACTCCCAAGGGACAGTCAAGGGAGGCCATCTGAAGGGGCAGCAGTGCACCGACCCAACTACAAGCAACACCGGCGGGCTCACAGCTGAGCTTCGCCGCCCACAGCAGGATCCAGCATCAAAGGGGGCACTGGACCGGACAGTCACTCACCACCGTTAAGACCGCCTCTCCACCGCAGGAGCCGCCCAGCAGGCCCACTCCACTTCACCATGGACCCACAATCGCACCGGTCCGCAGCAGGAGGCAAGTAGCGGTTCCACTCTGTCGACCGTTCAGTAGCGCCCTCCCGTCTGCCGCACCATCAGGTAGGCCGCTCCCCAATGTCCGCTCTGGGCCGCCATCTTAGGTCCAGCCTGCAGCGCTCGATCACGGCACTCCGCTCACCCCACTCTCTGCAGAATCGCTCAAGCCGCCGCCATTCACCGCTGCAGGGCCAGCACCAAGACCCTCCGTTGCTCCCCCAGGCAATGCACAGCCCCCAACGTGCAGCAGACGACAGTGGTCTCACCGGCAGGTTGCGACCGCCATCTTGGGCCGCCCAGGCAGAAACGCGGCAGGGTAAAGAATCAAGCCTCTCTCCTTCGCCGGGTCGCCTACACCGTCAAGGGAGCGCCCACCTGGCCACCAGGTATGCCCAGTCAGGATGGGGGGTTAGGGGCCCCCGTAATGTTGCAGGATCTATTCAAACGGAGGGAGGCCACGGAGGAGCTCCGAGATCCTCGACCGTCTACATCGGCGTCAGGCCACGCCCCACCAAAGTGCCCCTCATCGGGAGCCCGTCAGGCATTGCAGCGCCGGCCAGACGAGGAGCAGCACGGTAATGAAGCATGACACCCAACTGGGTGTGTGAGGGCATTACATTGCAAAGAAATGGATTCCCATCTCTTTGACTCTGTAGCCTACTGTCCTTTGTATATTGCTGAATTTTAGATCATTTGGAACAGCACAACATTCATTTTCATATTGCATTTGGGCAACTGTGCTGGACCTCAGGTATAAAAGCCATTTGTCCCTCTATTTGTGAATATCGAAATGTATTGTCTCATGAGGTCAGACATAAGGTGAGTTTTTCCATCCCCAAAATGTCCCATAAGTGTCTAAGCCATGCCGGGTGGGTTGAGCTAGTGGGAGACCCCCAGAGCGCCAAGATTGTCTGATGTGCAGCCCCCAGGGCTATGCTGATCTGACGTCATCTATCGGAAGTGAGTGGGAAAGTGATTGGATTAGCCAACCCCAGTAGTGTGTACGATGGAAAGCTAGGGAGTTGAGTAGAGAAGTGAGTGTCGATATCATCCAACACTATAGTCCAGAATGTTGTTGGTTCAGGGCAGTCCCAAAGAAGGTGTGTTAGCGTTCACTTAGCCCTATACTGTCGCCAGCTTGCATCGTTGCGTGCTGGGTTACCCCTGTGTAAACGCACTGGGGTTCTGTACCGGTAGGTGGCGATTTTTACCTCTTTTTCGGTGCTTGCCATGTTGTATGTGGTGTGTCGCGCCCTGTGGTAGATGTCATGCCTCTCCTTTGGGGAGAGAGAGTGGCCAAGCTCAGACTCTCAACGCTTTTGTGAGGGGGATTTATCGGCAGTCTGGGGGGGGGAGGCGAAGGAGGATATATAGCTCAGAAATGAGACACTTATCTGTGTTTTTACCCAGGGGCCACCTCTTGTACGGTGTCAGCAGCCTCTCTGCCCCAGGGCGAACCGAATGATGTGTCACCCAGTGCTGCATCTGGAGATATCGGAACCGTTCCACTCAGGGATGGAATAATCTGCTCTCAGGGAAGTAAAGGGTACTAGTCCCTCCAGGTCAAAGAAGTGGCCTATCGTTTTGCAGGGTGAATCCCGCCAGACCCGAAAAAAGGCCCCCAGGCCCTGAGTAAAGTCTGGATTATCCACAATTGGAGTCAGGGGGAGGGTAAAGAGGTCAGTTTCCCCTTGTGTATACACTTATTCCATACCTGCAACAAAGAGCCTGTTATGGGAGAGATATATAATGTGAGGGCTCTATGTTTTAGAAGCAAAAACAGTATTGTTGCTAGTGACATGCTAGCCAGAGCCCGGTCCATGAACAGCCACCTCTTTTCGGATGTAGGTGTAGACCATTCCACCAAGTAGCAGAGCTGGGCTGCCTGGTAGTATTTGGTGAAACAATGAACCCCAAGCCCTCCTTCTGCTGGGGGGCCAACTCCGCTCCTTACTCATTCTTGGCAGTTTGCCCGCCCTAACAAAATGGCTCAGTGCCGCCTGGAGGGCCGTGATAGTACCAGGCGGCTGTGACAGCAGCAGTGCCTGAAAATAGAAGAGGAACCTGGGCAAAATGGTAATCTTTGTAGCTGCGAAACAGCCCAGAAGAGAGAGCAGGTAATGGCGCCATCTATCTAGCTCAGTACGGACCCGGGTCAGTAATGCCCCATAGTTTAGGGTGCTTGTATTCCCAATTGTCCTGCAGAGCTGAACTCCCAAATAAGGGATGGAGTCTGTAGCCCAACAAATTAGATGTGTTCGCTGCAGCTCCTCTAGCTCCAGAGAAAGAACGGTAAGATTAGGAGCCTGAGACATGTGGAGATTCATGCATAATACGGATACCGCCAAAAACCCTTCCAACTCAGCCAGAATGGGAGGAAAGCTCCTGACCGGGTTGTCCAGCATTGCCATGATGTCGTCTGCATACAGACTGATAGTGTTCTCCCCCCCTCTCCCCTCCCCCGAGGGATTCCCCTAATGAGCTTATGATTGCGGACCCGCTGTGCAAAGAGCTCCATGTACAGGGTAATAGTAGGGGGGAAAGCAGGCAGCCCTGTCTTGTGCCTCTGCAAATTGGGAAGTTCCTCACAGACGCCCATAGTGCCCGGTATCTACTAAAGACCCAGAATCGGAATCGCTCCACAAACTGGAAGTGCTCCATTGTCGCACTGAGAAAAGGCAAATGGACCCGATCGAAAGCCTTCTCGGAATTTACTGAGAATAACATGCTGGAGCCCTGCCTTTGGTGCGCCTTATCTATAAAGTGTAGTAGTCTTAGTGTTGTCTGCACAGAGCCTCTGCGGGACAAATCCTGCTTGGTCAGGATGGATAAGTCCCTGCACCATGGGGTTTAGACGCTCTGCCAGAATGCCTGTAAAATGTTTTGAGTCAGCATTAAGGAGTGATATAGGGCGGTAATTAGCACAGAATTTTGGGTCTTTCCCGGACTTTGGGATAACTGATAGCTGCCTCTAGCATGGAAGTTGGGAGTGTGCCTGAATCCGCTATTGAGTTGGAAAGTCGGTGGGGATCGGGCCCAATTCCGGGCAGAAAGCCCTGTAGAATCTGGCAGAGAAGCCGTCCGGGCCAGACGACTTCAGTGGTTTAAGCCTCGAGATGGCCAAGATAACCTCATTCAGCCGAATAGGTCTGTCTAGAGAAGTCGGCTGAGAGTCATTCAGTTTGGTCACAGGGTAGTCACGAAGGTGTCTGCTATGTCGTCCGGGGAGGCGGTTTGCCTCGAGTAGAGTGTTGCATAAAAGTCCCTAAACTGGTCCGCTATAGAGGTGTTGCATGACAATTCTGTCCCATTATCCGACTGGAGAGAGCGAACAGTATTAGATTGGCATTGGGCTCTTAGCTTTGCGGCCAAGAGTCTACCACTCTTTTTGCTGTTAAGATAATACAGATGCTTAAGACGCAGCAGGGCGAATTCCGCCCTGTCTAGGTCCAGTCCAGTGAGTTGTTTTCAGGCAGCCTCTAGTTGGCGCCGCACCCTCGGGGCCCCGGTGCGATGGTGAATTCCCTCTAGCTCCCTGACCCTCTCCAGAAGCTCCGCTCTTTTGAGTCTCTTCTGGCTGTTTTCAGCAGCCGAGAGGGATATAAGCTCCCTCCTGACTACTGCCTTCAGCGCGTCCCAGACGGATACCTCCTCATTGTCGTTAGCTTGCAAGTAATTAATAATGACTTTCTTAATCTTAGCTTGTGTTTCCGGTTTCCGCGATAGGGTCTCCCTTAGGCGCCATTGCCGCCGTGCCTGGTGTTGCAGGGGAGAATGTATCTCTAAAACAAGGGCAGAATGGTCCGACGGGTTCTTGGTTCTATCTCCACCGAGCGGAGGAGCTGGTTTAGGTCCTGGGAGCCCAGAAATAAATCTATTTGGACATAAGACTTATGGGCGTGAGAATAAAACGTCAAGTCCCTGGTGCTTGGGTGTTTGGCCCTCCACAAGTCCACCATCCTGGCCTCCCTCAGCCATGCAATGCCCTCTCCCGATAGGGACCCGGACCCTCCCTCCCTGTGAGCAGATCGATCTAAGTGTTTATCCATGGCTATGTTAAAATCTCCCCCTATCAGAACCAGTCGGTCCTGCGATGTGAGTGTCTCATCTAGTGCCTTCCGAATAAAGCGCTCATGCCCCTCATTTGGCGCGTACAAGGTTCCCAGAGGTATTGTTTTCGTACCCAGCTGTATTTGCTAAACCAGGGGATGACCTTTCAGTTCGGCTAATTTAGGACCAATAGTGCCTCTGAAGACACGTGAAAATAAGATAGTCACCTCTACTACCTTGCATCCCATTAAGGAGAATAGCTGCTGAGGAAAGGATCTGGATTTAGATCTCTGGGAATTTCCGGCCAAGAGATGTATCTCCTGGAGGTGACAAATGTCAGCTCCAGTGTGTTCAAGGTAGAAGAGGATTGCCTTTCGCTTGACAGAGTTGTTGTTTTAACGTTCAGCAAGATAATTTTTAGTGTGTCACCCTTAGTCATAGTGGATATGTGGGGCCTTCCTGTATTAGAGTGGCTTGTCCCGTCGTCTCCCCCACCAGGGTGGCCAGCAAAGCGGAGACCTGAATTGTTGTAAGTGATAACTACCCCTGCATGTATTGCACATTGGTACTTAATAAACATTCTAAAAGAAAACACCAAAAAACAGAACTTATTGTAGTCTTGATCAATGTCTCTAGGACGGCTAGGCCCCCAAAGGGGGTCCCAGCCTCTGCCGAGAAAATTTCCTGATGGGGTTCAGCGTCGTCTGAGGTCATTGTGAAGACCACTCCTCTCACGAACCAGAATAGCGTCCGTTGTGTGTACCTTCGACAATCAGGCAAGCAGTGTTGGTTCAGTCTGCCCCCCGATGCGGTGCCCCCAGTGATGCTCTCGAGCAATGGCTTTCTTTTTTGTGCCATGGCCTCGGGACCAGGTTTCAGGGCCTTCATGCCTCTCCGCCTTCGTCGCTCCCACTGGCCTGCCCCGGCCCCTGCCTCTTCTGTGCTCCCAACCTGGGCCTCTGGTTGCTCGATCTGGAGCAGTTCGCATGCTGCTCTGAGGTAGCGTATCTGGCGGGTCCTCCCCTCCCATTCAAAGATCAGGTGAAATGGGTGGCCCCAGGCATACGAGACATAGTGGTTTTTGAGAAACAAGGTTACTGTACGAAACTCTCGCCTTTTCTGGAGTGTTATTGCTGACAGTTGCAATGAATGTCCCTTGAAGAGCGCTGCATTGGTTCCTCTTACAGTTCTTAGTATACGTTCTTTCAAGGGGAAGCTGTGAACACAGGCGAGGGTGTCCGGGGGTGGCATGATAAGGGTTCTTGGGGGCCCTATACAGTGAACTCAGGCTAGACGGATATCTGAACCGGACATGTCACCTAGGATTTGAGTGAACAGGCCCTGAACAAATTCCTCCACGTTGCCTGCTTTCGCCGAGGAGGGTGCATTCCGTAGCCTGATATTTCGCCTCCACCTGTTTTCTAGATCCTCAGCGAGGGCTTGGAGGTCGATTTGTCTGTCTGAGAGGCGTATTATTTCATGACGTAGTTGCTCTAGCTCCTCTTCCCTACTTGTTGCTTTTGTTTCGAATGTGTCAACTATGTCACTCATGTCCGAGATCTCTCGCCTGACTCCTTGCAAGTCCCAGGCTAGTTCCCCTTTAATCTGTTGCAGGTCCTCTTTGAGTGAGGAAAATAAGGACTCCAGGTAGGAGCGGGTAATGGGGGCATCCCCGTCATTCCCACCCGCGGGGGGTGCGTAGCCTTATGGGGGGTCCAGGTGGCCCTGGGGTGGGAGCCTAACCAACATGTCTTTCAGCGTGCGGTCTTTTTTAACCTGGTCTGCCGCCATCTCTGTTCGCTGTGTGTAGTTGCTGGGATAGCGCTAGAAGCAGGGGCAGATGTTTGATTTTCTCAATTGCGCTTGCCAATCCGGTGTGGGACCGTGCCCCAGAGTTCGTGAGCCGCTGGCCAGGAGGCTATGCCCAGGTGGAGAGTCCCAGGTAAGGCTCTCAAGGCTGTAGCCAAGTCGGGGGGAATCCAGCCCTGTGTGTCAGTAGATAGCTTTCCGTGTGTACCAGCCTGCTCTGTCTTGCCACCAATCCAGTGCTCTTTGATGGAAGATCCTCCTGGCCCAAGCACATCCCCCGTTGGGCCCCATCCTGAACCTTTCCACCAGGGCTAAGTCGCTCCTCTGCTGCTCCATTCTGCGGCCCAGGCCTCAGTGCCCCAACAAAACAATGTCCCTTGCGAGGGTGCTCCTGACCCTAGGGTCGACCGCGCTTTAAAGCCTTGTGTGTATATGGGGAGCCCGCGCCCTCTGGGCTCCATCGTTCCTTCCACCCTCAGACTTCAGTTCATCCTTCTGCCTTCCCACTCTCGAGAAGGCTGACCGGAGGGCCTCTTACCTCCTCTTTTCAGGCCAGATGCAGTCGTGTGCCACCGCTGGACGGCTTTCCTCCGCTTTGGGGGGGGGCGCCCGGGTTCAATGGAGCCATCTAGGGGGCGGGGTGCACAGATGAGTTGTGTGCTGTGGGGAGGGGGGTTGGCACCGTCACCTCCAGCCGCTCCTAACACTGCTGAGGTCGCTCGACCTGCCTCCGGCTGGGACCGCGTGATGATAGGCCTGTGTCCGCGCTGAGAGGGCCAATGCTGCTTTGCAAACTGCGGGAGGGCACCGATAGTACCCCCGTCTTTTCTTGCTGCCTTGCTACGCCTCACCTCCTAGCCAATTCTCGTAAGCCTCCCAGGCCAGCTGTGCTTTTTAATGGCTGGCTGGGGTGGGGCCAGCCTCGGGGAATCCAAGGCCGTCTCTCCGTCCGCTTCGTCTCCGCTCCGCTGCCCGGAGCAGGGCACGTCCCGAAAGAGCTGAGCCGCTGACTGAAGCTGTCCTCAACGGCGGCACAGGCCCCAACATCTTTGTGCTTTCAGGCTGCCACCTCTTGCACTTCTGCCAGAGCCTCAGAGGTCCCGCCTATGGACCCTGCGACCCACAGACTCCGGGCCCGGGGTCCGTCCGTAGCGCAGCGCCTCGTCTGCAGAAACAGCTTCTCTTCCTGGTCCCGGACTGCCAGAGGTCCAGTCGACGGGGCGGCTGCTTTTCTTGTTTCGGGTTCGATAAAGGCCCACTGCAAGGCCTCGGAGCACAGCTGTAGAAAGCTTTAGATCGGACCCTGAGCGGAGCGGTTGGAAAACACATCCGCTCACTCCGCCATCTTGGCCACGCCCCAAAGTCCGGCGAATATTTTAATTCACATATGAGAGCTCCTTGAAATATGCAAGTTCAACATGGCTGCTCTACAAAATAACTCTTTTGTTTGATTTAATAGACTAAACCTTTGCTCCATATATTATACAAATCTAGCCACATACAGGATACACATGACCCCTGACTTACCTCTTAGTTCATTACCAGTATTGTCATCAGGGTGGGGGCATCAATGTTTCTCAAATAATATTTAAAAACTAACTTTTACTAAATACATAACTAAAGCATGAAGTGGTAGCACGCTGTCATTTGCAGTCAGCAGATTTTACATTGAAATGCTCACAAAATGCCCCACTGACATGCAGTTTTACTGATAAAACTGTTCAGTGTAGAAACAATGTTTGGAAATCGAGTTTCTGCAAATGTGTCATTTGGAAATCACCAAGTAAAGTGGTTTTTTTTTGCTCCTATTTAAATATTTGTTTGCATCATACTTCTTAATTACAAAAGGAAATGTGCTTTTGTAATCTGGATATATTTTGAAAAAATGCAACTATTCATTTACAGGCTATTTAAATGTTGTGTTAGAAAATAGCTAATATTTTATTATACATGTTTATTAATGGGTAGAGGCCTATATGATGTACTCAGTTCAAACTCTTTACTCCGTTTTAATAATGTTATGACTGCTATTTCTTTTACTGGGTTGGGGGTTGCCCCCCTTCGATAGCTTTTTCCTTCATTCGCAGTAAAGGGTGGCTAATTTGTGGGCATATTCTTTATAAAAGGAAGCTGCAACTCTGGATCTCCCATGTTGCAAATCTGTGTGGGTCATCACTAGGTGGACACAGTATTGCAGACGCAATATTATTGTTCAGTAGTTTTACTATTATTAGTTATGGGTGCTGTCCAGGTCTCAGACGGGCTGCCAATGATCTAGGCGCTGTTTAACTACAAATGTTTGTTTCAAGGCCTCTCTGCTGAACACTTCTGTTTAGAGGGACTCGATGAATAGCTCTATCTTGCCTGTGTCTGTTCCTTCCGCTATGCCCACAATACTAGTGTTATTGTCATAGGAATGCCCCTCTATTTCTTCATTCGTTATATTAACTGACTGTAAAGTCATTTTGACTAGTTTTTTATTTACTTTCATGCTCAAGATCAGATATTTTCTTTTCGGCCTCATCCAGTCTTGGGGAGTGTAGGAAGGTGGATATCTGACTATGGTTACCTCAACTTTTTGCCTAGTGTCTAGCTGGTTTTTCGACTTAGTTGGCCTGAGATCCTGCCATTCAGGGTCTCATGCTGTCTGCTCTCTTTAAAATGGACTCCATGTACCCTAGGTACATAACCAATTGGTAAGGATCACCTTATTGGACCCTGTACAGTGTACCCTAGGTACCCAGGGCATAGGTGTACCCTAGGCCTCCCAGGGGCTGCAGCATGTATTATGCCACCCCTGGTCTGGCCTTCCAATCAGACACAACTGGCTGATCACTCAGCTGGGGCAAGGTCGTGTAATCACCCCTTGCTTAGATATAGTATGCCTATATCTACCCTTATATATAGACACATGTGTACCTATCAGTCACTCCTATGGCAGGCCTTAACAATCCTGGAGGCAGAGTGCTTGGTAACATGTGAGATGGTGCTCTAGCATGAGCTGAGCCTGTCTGCAGCTTTCGGAACCATGTCCTTATAGCTGTTCTATGATATAGCCTACCATATACTCTTAAAGTGCCTTATAATCTTAGACGGTTATGGTAACTATGGTTTGGCTTTATCGAAACATGTCGTGTAAGGTGTCTAACACTGTGGAATAATACCCCCATGCCATTTCTGGACATGAGGATATTATTCCCCCCTTCTAGAGGGAAAGACATGTTAAAATCATACTTCACTGTTAGCCTCTGACCAAAGCCTCAGCATCACAAAATGGATGCTGCTGCCACGACACAAGTCTGACCTCCTGCAGCTGGGAGTGATCCCAGCCAGGGAGGCCTGGACAATAGGTTTCCTGCTTGGGGAGGTGCTAGCACCTCCCCAGACAGCCTTTAGTGTATTGGGGCAGGGTGGGCTGAAAGGAATGAGACATGCCTGGGGCACACAAGGTGTTCCTTGCATAGTCCAGTTCAAACCGGCGCTGGGGCACTCCAGCCCCAGCTCTGGCGCGAAACTGGACAAAGGGAAGTGGGTGTAACCACCCCCTCCCAGGTCCCACCCATAAGGCGTGACCTAGCAGGTATCCCAGCCCCCCAGATTAGTATAAGAGTGGGAGTTGGGCCTCAAGACTTTAGATTATCCTGAACCTGCAAACTTGAACAGAAACTCTGGACCTTCGACATTCGACGAAAGAAGAAGACTGAAGAATCTTACTTGTAGCCAAGGAGTGGCTACCCTGTGCAAACAGGCACCATCAAGAGACTACCCTTTGCTTTGCCCACGTTCTACGAGGAACCGACTGCAGAGCCCGACCAGAGCCTTGACTTCCAGACCTCTCCGACCCTGATCCACATCCACAGCAAAGCTGAGATCCGTGGAGGCGACGAGCGACGTGGGACCGGCTACCTGGGAAAAGTGGCTAGTAACTTAAAGCGCAGCTTCTGAGGCACCCTCGAAGTTGTGCACCGGGGATTGAGAAGCCCCAACCCCAAGCACCGTCTGCACCGAAGATCAGCCCCCCACACTCCACGAGTCCTGCGTGGGGCCCTTCTGCATTTTCCTGCTTGCCGCGTCTGTCCGGTTGCTTGCCCGCTGGCTAGTGGCCTTTGTGACGACGCACCCTGAAATCTTCTGCGCTGGTTTGGCTCCTCCAGACTGGCTCCCGCTTCTCTGCAAAGAAGAAGCACCCCAGACCTTCCTGGTCTGCACCAGAAGCAAGTCCTCCGTTCTTCGTGGGTTCCGCTTGCCAAGGCTTGGTGAGTCCTAGTCCAACTTCGACGCCGCCGACAGCAAGAGCCTTCGTGGGACAGCTCGCCTCCTGGTCGTCCTCGACGCTTCCTGGTCCTCCTGGCTGCAGCGACAAGCTTCACCTTCACCTGCAATCTTCACGACATCGCCTGGTTCCTTCCTGGTTCCACGTGGTCACTGGCTAGTGACCTTGACTCTGTCCCTTCTGCTTGCAGGTCTCCTCTCTTCTTGATCCCAGCCTTGGGATCCACCGGACACTCTTCACTGACTGCCTGTCAGCATCTTTCTTCAGGCATCCATAGGAGTCGACGACGAAAACCGACGCATCTTCACCCCTATGCACCCGCAGCCTGTGGGCTAGGTAACTTGGGTACTCCGGTGCTCATCAGGATAGTGACTATCCTAGTGTCTAGTTTTCCAGTCTCAACTTCCTAGCTACTCCGGAAGTGTCCTAAATCTATCGTTTTCTAAACTGTACTATTGCTAGTGACTTTTACGCATTACGCGTGAGTGTTTCCACTCTGCACACGAATCCCGTGGGCCTCCCACTTCCTAACTAACGCTAGTGTAGTGTAGCCCCAGCGATTCCCTAGGCCTAGGCCTATTCTATTTCCGTGACAGTGGTCCTTATACCACTTACTTAGTATATGGTTTGCGTGGCCCCTAGGGCCTAACTGTATTACTTACCTGTGTGACTTAATGTATGCTTGAATAAGACTGTGTTGTACTTACCTCTAATCTCATAAAGAGTGCTGAGGGTTTGACTAGAATAAATACACTTTATTTTATATATATATCTGTTGTGGTGTCCTTTCATTTGGTATTCAAGGGATTATATATGGTATCACAGCTGGCTTCACATGCCATTCAGAGTTTAGCCTAAGACTGCTCTTGTCCATGCTACCACTAGGATAGCTGGTCTATAAGGTTGACTTTACAACCAATCACCATAAGGGTTTTTGGACTGATATAAGGTGTACACTAGAACTAGTGACATCATACATCAGGCCAACTTCTCACATTGGTGAGCAGCGGTTGGGATCTGAGCTTGCTGTTGTAATACCATTGTAATCTTGAGATACTAAATTGAAAGATCACACAGATATTGTCTAGGTACATATAACATAGATTATAATGCTTAAGTCCTACTGGACTTAGTAGTTGTAGGTTGAAGGGAGTAACACACCCTGACTACAACTACTAGAGAGGTTTAGTAGATACAACTAGTGTAGGTAGGTGCACACACCACACCCTCACTAGAATCATGTCCCTGAATGGAGATCACACTGATGCTCCCTCAGGAGAGGAGAATCCTAGACAGGTTCCCTCTAGATATGATGCATTCACTTTCCAGGAGATGAGACAACTGTGTACCTCCAGGAGATTAAAACAGGGTTCCAACCCTACCCTTAGACAGCTAGTGGAGCTTCTGGAGGCCTATGATGCTGAAAGAGCTGCCAAGTATGGTGCCATAGCTGTAGATAAGGGTCTACCCACCACAGAGGAGTCAGATGGGACTTCAGATGAAGAGGTAGACAGCCAGGGCCAAGTAGGAAGACTTAGCCAGGCTAACCTAAGCTTACATGGGAGTTTGCATGGGGTCCCCCCATGCAGACCCCCAAGTGGGCTTAACCAGAGAAGCAGGAGGGACAGATCCCCTTCAAGGGAATCCATCCACTCCCATGTCTCTAGCATCTCTAGTGCTTCCTCTCACAGGGGAATGACTTCCCCTGAGAGAAAGGAGCATGAAGCCAGAATGAGGGAAGCTAATCTGAGGATTCAGAGGGAAGAACTTGCCCTTGCCAAAGAGAAGCGTGCTCTGGCTAGAGAGCAAAAATTGTGTGGGTCAGAACCCACTGGTGGCAGCAACATTCCTAGAGATAGGGATAGGTCTTATGACCATAGAAACCTAAGCAAGATAGTCCCCCCATATCAGAATGGGGATGACATCCACAAATGGATGACTGCTTTGGAGAGGGCCTGCAAAGTACAGCAGGTACCCCAGAGTCAGTGGGCAGCTATCTTGTGGCTCTCCTTTTCTGACAAAGGTAGAGACAAGCTCCTCACAGTCAGTGATGAGGATGCTAACAATTACAAAGTCCTGAAGAGTGCTCTGATAGATGGGTTTGGCTTAACCACTGAGCAATATAGGTTGTTGTTCAGAGACACCCAGAAGACACAGACACAGGACTGGTCTGATTTTGTGGATTGTGCCACTAAGGCTTTGGAAGGTTGGTTAACTGGCAGCAAGGTGCAGGACTATACAGGATTGTACAACTTGATTATGAGGGAGCAGATCCTTAGTAATTGTCAGAACCAGCTTCTCCATCAACACCTGATAGACTCAGATTTGACCTCTCCCCAAGAATTGGGAAAGAGGGCAGATAAATGGGTCAGGACCAGGATTAGGCCTAAAAATCAGGGTGGTGACCAAAAGAAAGATACCACCAAGCCTCAAGAGAAGGGTGGGGATAAAGCAAAAGAGAAATCTTCCTCAGGGCCCCAAAACTCCACACAGGGTGGTGGGTCCCAAACTCCCTCCTCTACCACAGTTAAAAAGCCTTACTGCCATGAGTGTAAAACTCCTGGGCATTGGAAAACTGACAGCAGTTGCCCAAGGGATAAAAACAAAACTGTTCCTCCAACTACTCCTGTCACACCACCTATTACTGTCAGCAGTAATCCCCCAGGTGGTGGGAGTGCCCCCCAAAATTTGGTTGGGTTTTCTTGGGGAACACAGGGGGATCCTGGCTTAGCCAATTCCCCTACAGCAGCTACTCTTGTCTGTGATGGTGGCATGGGGTTTGCCAACTTCACTGCCTGTCCCAACACATTGGGTAGGTACAGACAGGAGCCCTACATTAATGGTAGAAAAGCTGAGGCCTACAGAGACACTGGAGCTAGCATCACTATGGTGGCCCATAGGCTAGTTCCCTCTGAGCAGCTTTTGCCTGGTTTCTCATACCAGGTAACTAACATTGATGGCAAACAGAACAGTCATCCCATGGCAGAGGTATGTCTCAGCTGGGGAGGGGTCACTGGCCCTAAAAGGGTGGCAGTGTCTCCAACCTTGCCTGTGGACTGCTTACTGGGGAATGACTTAGAACTCTCAGCTTGGGCTGAAGTTGAACAAGACACCCATTCTAAAATGGTAGGCCTTTCACAAAAGGGTAGTGGGGTTGTGCCAGCCACAACCCCTGTCCAAGTAGATTTCCTCCCTGAAAAGGTTGGAAGGGCAGTGGTGGCCACAGCCCAGGCAAAGACAGACTTCCCTGTAGAGACTGGCAGAGCTGTGACAGTCACAGCTCAAACCCAAACTGAGTGCCTCCCTGAAAAGGTTGGCAAGGCTGTAATGGTCTCAGCCCATACTCAGACTGACATAGGTGTAGTGAAGCCTGAAACTATGGATCACTTCACACAAACAGAGAGTAGTGGGGAGGAAGAAAAGTCTCCCTCTCCCCAGACATTAGGAAAAGGTCAGCCTCCTCAGGGATCTGACCTCACCCCTTGTGAAGGAACTGCCCCAGAGGTAGCCAGGCCTGGCCTGGCAGAGCCTCTGATGTCAGTGGCCCCTTCCAAGGTGGGACCCAGTCTGGTGCAGGTAGCCTGCCTCTCTCTACCCTGCCTCAGTCAGCCCAGGGCTGCAGAGGTCAGGGAGGCCAGTGGACCCCAAGAGGGCCCCTGTCCACAAGAACCCCCCCATCAAAAGAATGAGGATTGCCTGGCTAGTAGCCCTAGCCAGGTGATGGGTAAAAACATTCCTGAGGGATCCCCTTTACAGGTAGTTAGGGACCTCCCCCAGAGGGATTCTGTTGGGCACAGGCAAACCTGGGACCTTAGGGCCCCAAACCTGACCTGTCCCTCCAGTAAGCCCACAAAAGGGACCCAGCCTCCAGCTTTAGGTAGCCAGAGGCTGATCCTGAGAGCACAGTGCAACTCAGTGAAAGAAAGAAAGGCATCCATGGTGGAGGATGATTGGAGGAAGCTGAGGCCTCACTTTGAGGACACTCACTTCAGTACTCCATCTCAACACCAGCCTTTTACTTTGCAAAGACACCCCAAAGGTAGAGATTCCCTATGGTGGAGACCCTATGATACCTTTAGGATGAGGGATTGCTTAGTGGACCATGAGACAGGGGGTAACCATGCCAGTGCTGGTTCTTCCTTATATGGCCACTTAGGCAATAGAGGCTTACCTTGTCAAGGCCAGCCTTATCTCCTTTCGTTTGGGGGGGGGGTTGTGTAGGAAGGTGGATATCTGACTATGGTTACCCCCAACTTTTTGCCTAGTGTCTAGCTGGTTTTTCGACTTAGTTGGCCTGAGATCCTGCCATTCAGTGTCTCAGGCTGTCTGCTCTCTCTTTAAAATGGACTCCATGTACCCTAGGTACATAACCAATTGGTAAGGATCACCTTATTGGACCCTGTACAGTGTACCCTAGGTACCCAGGGCATAGGTGTACCCTAGGCCTCCCAGGGGCTGCAGCATGTATTATGCCACCCCTGGTCTGGCCTTCCAATCAGACACAACTGGCTGATCACTCAGCTGGGGCAAGGTCGTGTAATCACCCCTTGCTTAGATATAGTATGCCTATATCTACCCTTATATATAGACACATGTGTACCTATCAGTCACTCCTATGGCAGGCCTTAACAATCCTGGAGGCAGAGTGCTTGGTAACATGTGAGATGGTGCTCTAGCATGAGCTGAGCCTGTCTGCAGCTTTCGGAACCATGTCCTTATAGCTGTTCTATGATATAGCCTACCATATACTCTTAAAGTGCCTTATAATCTTAGACGGTTATGGTAACTATGGTTTGGCTTTATCGAAACATGTCGTGTAAGGTGTCTAACACTGTGGAATAATACCCCCATGCCATTTCTGGACATGAGGATATTATTCCCCCCTTCTAGAGGGAAAGACATGTTAAAATCATACTTCACTGTTAGCCTCTAACCAAAGCCTCAGCATCACAAAATGGATGCTGCTGCCACGACACAAGTCTGACCTCCTGCAGCTGGGAGTGATCCCAGCCAGGGAGGCCTGGACAATAGGTTTCCTGCTTGGGGAGGTGCTAGCACCTCCCCAGACAGCCTTTAGTGTATTGGGGCAGGGTGGGCTGAAAGGAATGAGACATGCCTGGGGCACACAAGGTGTTCCTTGCATAGTCCAGTTCAAACCGGCGCTGGGGCACTCCAGCCCCAGCTCTGGCGCGAAACTGGACAAAGGGAAGTGGGTGTAACCACCCCCTCCCAGGTCCCACCCATAAGGCGTGACCTAGCAGGTATCCCAGCCCCCCAGATTAGTATAAGAGTGGGAGTTGGGCCTCAAGACTTTAGATTATCCTGAACCTGCAAACTTGAACAGAAACTCTGGACCTTCGACATTCGACGAAAGAAGAAGACTGAAGAATCTCCCTTGTAGCCAAGGAGTGGCTACCCTGTGCAAACAGGCACCATCAAGAGACTACCCTTTGCTTTGCCCACGTTCTACGAGGAACCGACTGCAGTGCCCGACCAGAGCCTTGACTTCCAGACCTCTCCGACCCTGATCCACATCCACAGCAAAGCTGAGATCCGTGGAGGCGACGAGCGACGTGGGACCGGTTACCTGGGAAAAGTGGCTAGTAACTTAAAGCGCAGCTTCTGAGGCACCCTCGAAGTTGTGCACCGGGGATTGAGAAGCCCCAACCCCAAGCACCGTCTGCACCGAAGATCAGCCCCCCACACTCCACGAGTCCTGCGTGGGGCCCTTCTGCATTTTCCTGCTTGCCGCGTCTGTCCGGTTGCTTGCCCGCTGGCTAGTGGCCTTTGTGACGACGCACCCTGAAATCTTCTGCGCTGGTTTGGCTCCTCCAGACTGGCTCCCGCTTCTCTGCAAAGAAGAAGCACCCCAGACCTTCCTGGTCTGCACCAGAAGCAAGTCCTCCGTTCTTCGTGGGTTCCGCTTGCCAAGGCTTGGTGAGTCCTAGTCCAACTTCGACGCCGCCGACAGCAAGAGCCTTCGTGGGACAGCTCGCCTCCTGGTCCTGGTTGTCCTCGACGCTTCCTGGTCCTCCTGGCTGCAGCGACAAGCTTCACCTTCACCTGCAATCTTCACGACATTGCCTGGTTCCTTCCTGGTTCCACGTGGTCACTGGCTAGTGACCTTGACTCTGTCCCTTCTGCTTGCAGGTCTCCTCTCTTCTTGATCCCAGCCTTGGGATCCACCGGACACTCTTCACTGACTGCCTGTCAGCATCTTTCTTCAGGCATCCA
Source organism: Triturus cristatus (assembly GCF_964204655.1). Lineage (NCBI taxonomy): Eukaryota > Metazoa > Chordata > Amphibia > Caudata > Salamandridae > Triturus > Triturus cristatus. The sequence goes on from NC_140583.1 coordinate 1,164,193,847, forward strand.
TAGGAGTCGACGACGAAAACCGACGCATCTTCACCCCTATGCACCCGCAGCCTGTGGGCTAGGTAACTTGGGTACTCCGGTGCTCATCAGGATAGTGACTATCCTAGTGTCTAGTTTTCCAGTCTCAACTTCCTAGCTACTCCGGAAGTGTCCTAAATCTATCGTTTTCTAAACTGTACTATTGCTAGTGACTTTTACGCATTACGCGTGAGTGTTTCCACTCTGCACACGAATCCCGTGGGCCTCCCACTTCCTAACTAACGCTAGTGTAGTGTAGCCCCAGCGATTCCCTAGGCCTAGGCCTATTCTATTTCCGTGACAGTGGTCCTTATACCACTTACTTAGTATATGGTTTGCGTTGCCCCTAGGGCCTAACTGTATTACTTACCTGTGTGACTTAATGTATGCTTGAATAAGACTGTGTTGTACTTACCTCTAATCTCATAAAGAGTGCTGAGGGTTTGACTAGAATAAATACACTTTATTTTATATATATATCTGTTGTGGTGTCCTTTCATTTGGTATTCAAGGGATTATATATGGTATCACAGCTGGCTTCACATGCCATTCAGAGTTTAGCCTAAGACTGCTCTTGTCCATGCTACCACTAGGATAGCTGGTCTATAAGGTTGACTTTACAACCAATCACCATAAGGGTTTTTGGACTGATATAAGGTGTACACTAGAACTAGTGACATCATACATCAGGCCAACTTCTCACGGAGTGTTTATCGAGTCTTTCTTTCATTTGGTTGATTCTCTCTGTGAAAGAGTTTCTTTTCCCGTTTGTAGTTGCTGGGTTACTCTCTATCTCCTTTAGTAGCATTTTCATCTTGCATCTGATTGTATCTCTCGGGTGAGGTCTCGGCTCTCTGACCCTTGCTTTTCTTCAACTGTAATTTCCTCAACTTTGCGTCATTCTTGCCCATCTTGACTGTTTGTGGCTTGTTCAAAGGCTTTGCTCGGCTATGCTGGTTACCTGGGAGGGGGACTCTTGACAGCGTTTTTTGTGGTGAGGCTGTTGCGGCCTACTGCATTGCATATGTTTAATTTGTGTGGCCTCCTACTTTTGCAAGTGTTTCCAATGTCCGGTTTCTCATTAATGCCCCCGCTGCAGGCGAATCTCTTTGGTTGGTTTAAGTATGGCAGGTAGATGCTCTTGGGTCCCTTTGTCTCAATGAACTGTAATAATGAGCTGGTGTTCTTTATTTTATTCCCCCAACTGTTACTGCTCTGTCAGCAGTTGTTTCATCTGCTGGTTCTTGTGCACACCTCCTCCAGAACCTTGTACCCCTCCTCATTTTGCGCGAGGCTCCATTCTCAGGGCCACAGCAGGGCAACTCACATTCTCTACTCCTTGCCGACCCGCACCTGGTCCTGGCTGCCTGCACATATGGGGACACCCCAGCAGAAGAAGTAAAAGTTTATTTTTGCTACTATTGCCCTCCATCTTCTCGCCCATTTTTAGAACCAGATAAAGCTCACTGTAAGGCCACCATAAGAGATATCATTATGTTTATCATTTTTGCCAAGTGAGTGCCTAAGGTTTTTTTCTTTCTTTGCAGGGGGCATTCTGGCTGGGCTAGTGTCAGACTACGCTGGTGGTAGAGCCACAACTTGCACAGTGATGCTAATTCTTGCAGCTCCGATGGTGAGTATGTTCTTCAATTTCATGGCCCATCACAGAATCATTGCCTTTGTCGATGACAGTCTTAAGAATTCTATTTTAAATGACTAAAGACTCCATCCAAATTGGCATTAAGAAATTATCCATGTATAAGTATTATAATGCTTTGCTAAAAATCGACAACACACCCAGTAGGGCTTATCCACTATTCCCTTTGCTTTTCTGTGATCGATCCACTTACTGAGTGGATACCTATATAAAAGGCTCTGACTGGGTACCAGAAGTAACAAATAATGTGGTGCAGTATGCTGACAATGTGGTGGTTTGTGGGGATCCGAAGTAGTCTGCTCCAAGGGGTTTACACATTTTGCTATTCTTTGGCAGTTTTTCATGCTTGGTATGTTGACAGAGCTGGGTTGTCTGTTTATTTATTTATTTATTTTTAAAGTTTTGTATAGCGCGAACATGACCCAAGCTGGTATCAGAGCGCTTTACATACAAGTTGTGGAAGACACAGTTAGATAGCTGTGGGAGACAAAGTAGAAGAATATACATCAGGAACATACTGACATATTAGCGGGCAACACTTGAGGCCGTAGCAAATGCTAGGTAGCAGATTAATTGGCTAAACAAGATGGGAGACAAAAGAAGAAAAAACTTCTAGTTCAACACAGTGTTCACCAGAAGGGCTTTCACTTCCCTTTTGAAGGCAGATGTTGAAGGAATCAGTCTTGTTTCCACAGGTAGGGAGTTACAAATTCTCGGGGCAATACCAGAGAATGTAAAATTGAAGGTTTTCATTTTTCTTTTTTAAATTTCTGCTTGAGCAGCAGTGTGCTGGTGCTCCTAGAGGGCCGGGAGCCTTCCGATAGTTTGAGTTTATTTGCCAGGTAAAGAGGAGTGTTGAAGTGTAGTGCTCTATGAGTCATACATGCAATTTTTAACTGGATCCTTGATTCAAACGGAAGCCAGTTGAGCGATTTCAGGTCCGGAGAGATGTGGTTGGTTTTCTTAGAGCCAGTGATGAGTCTAGTCGCAGCATTCAGAGATGCTCTAAGAGGGTGCTAAACTGAGTTTCGGAAGCCCGCATAGAGTAACACTGCCGTATTCTAGTCTTGAGATGACTAGTGCTTGCACAGCAGATTTGAAGTCATCATGAGGAAGTTAGGGTTTGAGTTTTCATACGATGCTCAGTTGATAGTTTGCTACTTTGGTAGAAGCTCTGATGTGATCCTGCATGTTTAGGTTCTTATCTAGCACAATTCCTAGTGGTTTTGTGGAATCAATGATGTGTGGTGTGCAGTTGAGAGCTGAGAGGTTTGTTAGATATTTCTCAACAATGGGGGTTTGCCTAGTGGGTGAGATGAGGAGGAATTCCGTTTTAAGGGCGTTTAGTTTTAGGTGGTTAGAGGTTAGACAATTTAGGGTTTTGTGCAGGGTTCCGTTGAGTGACTTGATCTCTTCAGGGGAAGAGATTTTCATGTACAGTTGGGTGTCATCCGCATACATATGATATTGGATGTTTGAAGCTTTGAGGATTACAGAAAGTGGTTCAGTGAAAAGGTTGAAGAGCCTGGAGGAGAGCGAGGACCCTTGGGGCACACCCAGTGTGCAGGGACTTGGGTTGGATAGAGTTTAATTGGAATTTACTCTCTGAGTTCTGTTGTTGAGAAAAGAGGCAAACCATTTTAGTACAGTGCCTGAGAGCCCCATCCTACATTCCAAAAGGTTAAGTAGATTGTCATGTTTGACAGTGTCAAACGCAGATGAGAGATCGAGTAGTATTAGTAGACAATATTCATTCTGGTCAAGCAAAGTGAGCGTGTCTTCCACTATGAGTGATGGCCGTTTCAGTGCTGTGGCCGGGACGGAAGTCCGATTGGAATTGGTCAAGAAGTTGGAATTACTCAATGTGTTTGTGCAGTTGTTCATGTACACATTTTTCAAGGAGTTTTACCAGGGTAGGGATGTTTGTAATTGGACGATAGTGATTCAGGTCTTCAGGATCTGCTGTGGGCTTTTTGAAAATGGGGAGAACTAGGCGCGCCTTCAGGCAGTCCGAGATCTCACCTTGAAGAAGAGAAGCATCGATGATCTTGGACCATAGTGGTCCTATCATTTATTTAAAGAATTTGGGGGGAGGGGATCATTGAAGTGATTTGAAGGTTTCAGGGTTGAGAGAATGCTGAAGAAGGCAGTGTCATTGAGGGGTGTGAATTGACTCCAAGAGGCATTGTTGTTAGGGGAGGGACAGAATGGTGTAGGAGGAGGCGAGGGTAAGGCGGAGTCAGGAGAGGGTGAGAGACCGATCAGGGCAGATTTTAGATCTGATTTGATCTTACTCGACTTTTCCAGGAAGAAGTCAGCAACGGCATCGCAGTTTGGCTGAGGGAAGGAGATGAGAGGAGATTGGATAGGAGTGTTATTGGATTGTAACTTAATCAACTCAAACAGCCTTTTCGGGCGATTTTTGGCTTTGTCAAGTCGGGATTTGAAGAAGGTTGCTTTCGCTGTTCTGATGAATTTGCTGTTTCTACTGCTTTTTAGTTTTAGGATTTTTAGTAGACTAGTGGATGGAGCGGATCTCCAGGTGCGTTCTGCTAATCTCATGCTGCGTCTGTCAGCGTTTAGGCTGTCTGTGAACCAATGTTTGGAGTCTTTGATGGATTTTCTTTTTAGTTGAAGCAGGGCAGTTGCATTCAGGGCAGACAACATGGTGTTGTTATAGTGCTCCGTGAGGGCGTAAACGTCAGCCATGTTTGCAGGCGGCGGTAGGGAGATATTGTAGAGAGATATGAGCTCATTAACTTTTGTATTTTGGAGCGTTCTTTTCCAATGTTTTTGTTTTAATGGTTGTGATCTTTTGGAGTTCCAACTTTATAGGATACGGAAGGTGATATAGTGATGGTCCGACCAGTCACAGGCGAGAATTGATTCGAGCTGAATGAAGTTGGATTGGAAATGATTAGATCGAGGGTTGAGCCTAAGTTGTGTGTAGGTCTGTCACATAATTGAGTCAGGCAGAGGTCAGTTTGGAAGTTTTTGAGACTGTTTACTGCCTGGTCATGCGGGTTATTCCACTGGAGTTTGAAGTAACCAAGAAAGACCTGGTGGCAGTGCCCCCCCTGATTGGCGGAGATGGTTTCCATAGTTTGTTCAATTAGAGTGAGGTTGTCTCCTGGAAGGTGGTAGAAGATGCGCTGGCTGCATAAGGGTCTATGTTTGCTAGTAATGTCTATGCATAAATATTCACAGGATGAGAGATTTATCGAAGGGGACTGTTTTGCTGAGAGTGAGTTGTGGTAGATACAGGCTATGCCACCACCCGTCTTGATCAAGTCTGATAATGTTGTGGCTTGGGGGGATTAGAGTGTCAATGATGGGACCTGAGGAATCAGTGAGCCAGGTTTCGGTGAGGATAGGGAGATCTAGTTCCTGGGCAAGGATGAGCTCGGCAAGGTCCATGGCATGTTTCACCACTGATCTACTGTTGAGTAACATGCATTTCAGGTGTGATTTGTGGTCAGTGAGCGAGGGCTGTGTAATGGGGATCTGCATGAGGTTGTTAGTGTTTAAGGCATTGGCGGGGCTCCATGCGGGTTAGATGAGATGCTTTGTATGGCCTCCATGTTTCCATGCTTGAGATAAGTCGCTCCAGGTGCCATTAAGGGGGCAGTTTGTGACGTTCCAGAAGGGATTGAGATGCCTGTAAGAGATGAGTTGTAAGCTCGTCGGAGGGAGAGAATATCTGGTTCTGATAAATGATTTTTGGATCTGGCGGGTCTAGATTGAGCGTTGGGGTAGCCGGTGGTATTCCAGTCTTGCCTGAGGGTTTCTGCCGACGGTCATTCGGTACCATTGTGGAAGGAGATGGTAGATTAGGGTGAGATTGGATCAAGTGTCGTGTCACCTGCGATGTCTTGTTGGAGGAGAGGTCACGGGCCATCTCTGAGGTGATATTATTGAGATATTGAATGTCAATTTTAATTTTAGAAGTTCCCTGTTAATTTCCTTGAGCTTAGATGCAGGATCAGACTGAGGTTCATAGCTGTTGTTGAGGGGAGGAGGAGGGTTATTTGCACGGTTGGAGGTAGGGGAGTCCCAGGAAAGGGGACGGTGAGGACGGGGGCATCCCCTGAGGAGGATTTCCTTTTCTGTTGTGCAGAAGAGCAAGGTGATTTGGCGCTAGAATTGGTGTGAGGCAGGAGTTTGAGTGGAAGGGGGGACGGGTTTGTGAGTTGAGTGTAGTCTTTTGGTGTTGTGGGGGTTAGGGGGAACTACATTCCTGGAAGAGAGTGGGCGAGCCTGCTGTGTTGAGAGGGAATTCAGTAGGCGAGAGCCAGGAGGAAGGGCCTGCTGTGGAGAAAGAGTGTTATGTAGGAGAGAGCCAGGAGGAACGGGAGGAGTGGGGGGAAGTGTAGGAGAGGTGATCGGAGCGAAGGATAACCTTTGCTCCAGCATTAAGGAAATGGTGTTGGTCAAGTCCGGGTGGTTGGGGAACATTGGGTGAGTCTGTGGGGCCCAGATGTGGCGGACCTAGAGCTGTAAGTGTGTTGTTAAGTATAGGGTGGGCGATCAGCAGGTGGTTGTGGCATCTTAGAGAGAGATCATGACGGTCCAGTGGCAAAGTTAGGGGAGGGACGTTCCTAGATTGATTAGGAGTGTCACTTCGGTCAAGCGATTTTTTTTTTTTTAATGAGATTTTTTTAGAGAGAGATCATGACGGTCCTGTGACAAAGTTAAGGGAGGGACGTTCCTTGAGTGATTAGGGGTGTCACTTTGGTCAAGCAATTTCTTTAATGAGGGAGAATCTGTCGTTGAAGATGCCCAGGTTCCGATCGGAGGCTTGAATTAGGATAGTCCCATTGTTGTATATGGATATGGTAGCATTTGCTCTGAATGTGGGTGAATTCTCAGCTAAGAGTCTTAAACCGTGAGGAAATTTCTTAGCCGAGTAAAGAAAGGAATGCCATTCTCCACTGTGCTCTTCTTTTAGTATAAAAGATCAGGTCACTAGAAATAGCCCCTTTTTTAGGACAGAAGTTGGGGTCAGAGATAAGGGTTTCTGGATTAGCTTTGAGTACTCTATGTTTCAGAGATTTAATTCCGTTTTTGGAGAGGTTGGCCAGATAATTAATTTTGTAGCTATTTATACCTAGCTTCTCTAGTCTGGCGTCCAGTCTGCACTGGCCGAGGGAGAGCATGTTGGAGAGAGATTAGATCGCGAGCAGGGCTGTGCCCTTGCTATGTATGACTAACGGGAGCATAGATAATTGATGCTATGAGTATAGGGGGCAGGGATAGGGAAGAGCCCTTGCCAATTGTGGCTAGGGGGTGCTGAGATAAGTGTGGCTTTGTAGTCCGGGGACAGGGGGCAAGGAAGTAAAGACAGAGCGGGGGCCACTGTTACAGTCTGAATTGGGCTGGGAACCAAAATGTAGGGAGCGGCCATTTTCGGTGGATCGAGTTTCGTGCGATGGTGGGCCCTAGGCCTGCCACAGGGAGTGTAGAGGAGCAGGATTGAATGAATGGGCGTCATTCCGGCTTCATTGAGAGATAGGCAACCAGATGGGCATAGAGAGAGCTCTGCGGTCTTAGTGATAATGACTTGGCCGACTACCGGATTTGTGGGATGCTATGCCCTAGACCTGCCAAAGGAAGTGTAGAGGACCAGGATCATGCAGGAATGAGAGAATGAGCATCATTCCAGCTCCCGTGAGAGATAAGGAAACAGTTGGGCATAGAGAGAGCTCTGCGTTCTTAGTGATAATGACTTGGCCAGCCACCAGACCAGGGAGATTGGAGCTCAGCAGGAGGGGGAGGTCTCCAGCGAAGTCTTTGGGCATGAGGATGGTCTGGTATTTAAGAAGTGGCCAAAATGTTTAGATGTCTAAAGTTTCATGAGATGGCGAGATGCGGCAAACGGTCGTGTTAGCACAAAGTTGAAGAGCAGGGCGAGGGCACTTACGCTATCTTCCGCGCAAAATGGAAGTCCAGTGGGCCTAAGGAGAATTTAACCAGTACCCTCATCTTTGTGCCTTAGGATGTGCGAGTATTTAAGGGGTGGCCATTTTAGATGTCTAAAGTTTCATGAAATGGCGGGATGCTGCAAACGGTTGTGTTAGTCCAAAGTTGAAGAGCAGGGCGAGGGCACTTACCCTATCTTCCGCGCAGGATGGAAGTCCAGCGGGCCTCTGGAGAATTTAGCCAGTGCCCACGTACTTCGTGGGGGGCCAAGTATCGTAGATTGCCAAATCAATCAGTGGTGGGAGCAGCAGCAGCGGGCACAAGAGCAACCGAGCCGAAGCGTCCAGGTAGGACATGCGGGATAGACCTTCACGGCGGTGGCCGGCTCGTTGCGGGCGGCAGGGGGGCTCAGAGATCATCAAAACCAAAGCAGAAACAGATCAAAACAGAAGGCAAAAACAAAAACAAGATGTTGCGTTGCCGGAGGTCCGGTCAGCGGTTTTGTAGACCTCAAAATCAATCAGTGGCGGGAGGGGGGCTCAGAGATCATCAAAGGCAAAACAAAAAGCAGAAACAAAAAACGCAGGCAAAGACCAAAACAAGATGTTGCATTGCCGGGGGTCGGGTCAGCGGGTTACGAAGACCGCCAAATCAGTTAGTGGCGGGAGAGGCAGCGGGTTCAAGAGCAACCGAGCCGATGTGTCCAGGTAGGTCGTGTGGGATAGCCCTTCACGGCGGCGGCTGGCTCGTTGCCGACAGCAGGGGGGCTCAGATCATCAATACCAAAATAGAAAGCAGAAATAAAACAAAACAGAAGGCAAAAACAAGACATTGCGTTGCTGGAGGTCCGGTCAACGGTTCTCATCATCAACACCGAGTCCATTGGTGGCCTGAACGTGGCGACGTGCGGCTTAGTCTTTCACTACAGTGTCCTGCTCTTGGCAGGTGGCAGAGGGGCTCTGGGATCAACAAAATAAAAACAAAAACAGAGAACAAAAACAAGAACAGGACGTTGCATTGCCAGAGTTGATCTCACTAGTCGTATGAAGATCGAGGGCAGCCGAGTCGTGGCGATTGGCTGGGGGGCTTAAAGATCAAGCAGGAGAGACGATGAATCCTTAGGGGCCCACATAGCAGTCTAGCTGATGCCTTGTGGGAAGAGTTGAGAAGAGTCAAGCTGCGCTCCCAAGTGGGCTCAGCTCGAGGTCGTATGTATCGGAAGAATGGCTGCTATGTGGTAGTCGTATCGGGAGGATCTTCGCGGTGTGCAATGGCCAGCCGCAATTGTCGATGGCGCCATGCTCCAGGCAGTGGGTCCCTGCTGTGGGCCTCCTTATAACCATGGCTAGGGAAGTATGTAGAGAGGGTAGATCGGCCTCCGTTACCATTTTCCGTGGATCAGCAGCGAGGGTCGGAAAGGCAGCAGACCTCAGCCACAGGGCAATCAGTTCAGACCCGTCTGGGGCCGCTACCAGCGACGTTTTCGTGTATGTGAAGCGTGGGCATACCGGCATTGACAACAGCGCGTCAGCATAACAGCATCAACAACAGCTTGACGTCGAGAAAAAATATGTGTTCGAGGCATATGAGCTGCAGATTGTACACTTAGCATAGATCGCCATCTGGTGTTGGGCCCGGATGTTTGCAGTTTGTTTTTCTTCTTGGACAGTCTTTGGAAGTCACGAGTTTGGTGACTCCTCCTTCGGTCCGTACTGCGCATGGGCTTCGGCTCCATCCTCAGATTGTTTTTTTCCGCCATCGGGCTCGGATGTGATACTTCGTGCTCCGGCTTCGAACTTCTACGGTTCCAGCCTCGACGGAAAATCCTCGATTCTTCGAGTTCCTTCATCATCTTCATCTCTCGAAGCGGCACTTTCTCCATCCTGTTCATCGACACCGGCCTTCGGGCCCTCCGCGACTCCGGTCCCGGCCGATGGAAAGGACTCCGTTCAAAAAGTGCCCAAAATGTGGGTCTAAATTTCCCCACACCGACCTCCATCAGGTGTGTAACCTTTGCCTCTCTCCGGAACACGAGGCTAGAGACTGCCCCGCCTGCAAGTCTTTTCGATCGAAGAAGACCATCCGAGATCGAAGAGCTCGACGCACCATGGCGCACTCATCCTCCGCAGCTCCACCGGACATCTTCGGAGACGACGCCGAAGCTTCGGGGCAAACACACACCGAACAGGAGGAAGACGTCGTCAGCGCTTCCGAGGCCGACGACTCCGATGTGGAGGACATTACACCAGCGCAGCGGGCCGTGAGTAATATGCCCCCTCCTACCCCCACGCCGAAAACCAAAGAGACTCAGGTTACTCCCTCGCCTGCCGGCCTGGGCAAAACCAAAACCAAAACTTCGATCACCCCACCTTCGGGCCCGGTGTCGAAGCTCCCAAAGTCTCATGACAGCTCGGGATCGAGCCAGCCGACACCCGGTGCCGAAAAACAGCATCCGGCACCGAAGACTGCAAAATCCAGCTCGACTCCGAAACCACCGGTGCCGAAGCCTGGACACTCGGTGCCGACCAAACACAAACACAAATCTGTCGGCACCGATGCTCCGGCGCAGAAACATCATTCGACACCGAAACACCCGGAGACCTCAAAAAAGCATGGCGCACACAGACCATCGAAACCCCCGGTTCCGAAATCACCGGTGCCGACAGACGACTCGACACCATTGGCTCTGTTTACACCAGACCCTTTACAAAAGACTTTGTCCAAAGATCCTAAGACTGGGCTTTTGACTTTAACTACCAAGAAAAGACGCCTTGATGCTCCGGCTCCTCCTCCTCCACCCAAAAGGAAGGACTCTGCTACTTCTCCCCTCAGAGTGCCCTCCCCACTACCGCCTCCCCTACCCCCTCCACCTCCTCCACCACCTCCACCTCACAGGTCTCCGCCACCTGTACCTCACTACGATCCGACCCCATCCCCAGATCCGGATGATGGGGATCCGGACAATTACCCGGCGGACGCCCCAATGGATCCCACTCCACCAGGGACCCCAGATCCATGGGAGGATTACAATAACCCTGATATACCCAATGTACCTCAGGACGACTTATACCCATCAAGACCGTCTCCTCCAGAGGACTCCTTAGGGTTTCACCATTTAGTGCAGAGAGCAGCACACTACCATGGGGTGGACATGCACAGTGAACCAGTAGAAGAAGACTTCCTACTGGATACATTTGATATACAAGACAAATCCACTTCCATTTTACCCATGCTTAAGGGTGTCACCAAGCACGCTACAGAGGTGTTCAAAGACCCTGTCAGAGCCAGAGTACTGAACCCTAGAATAGAGAAGAAGTATAAGGCGGCACCCACAGACCCTGCTTACATCAAGGGCCCTGCTCCCCTAGATTCCCTAGTTGTCTCCACAGCTAGAAAGCGGGCTAACTCCCAATCCTCAGGAGATGCCCCACCGCCAGACAAAGAATCTAAACTTCTGGACGCGTCTGGTAAACGCACCGCCTCCCAAGCTGCGAACATGTGGCGCATTGCAAACACACAAGCACTGCTTGCGCGATATGATAGAGCACACTATGACGAACTAGAGGCTCTTATGCAGCACCTTCCAGAAAAATACAAGCACAAGGCTCATGACCTGATACAGGAGGGTAAACTAATTACAAACACCTCCATTAAGTGTGCCCTCGATGCAGCCGACACTGCTTCTAGGGCCATAAATACCAGTGTCCTGCTTCGTCGCCACGCCTGGCTCAGGATCTCAGGTTTCAAGCCTGAAGTCCAGGCATCCATACTCAATCACCCCTTTGACCAGGAAACACTCTTTGGGCCAAAGGTAGACGAAGCGCTCGAAAAGATGAAGAAAGACACAGACACAGCAAAGTCTATGGGGGCACTCCAAACACAAGCCTCCAAACGTTCCTTTCGACGCTCGTCCTTTCGTGGCACAGGCAGAGGCTCCTCCACCGACAACGCCTCTACCTCCTACAAGTCCCCTCCTCAAAATACCTTTTCAAAGGGCAATCAGAGAGGTGGTTACAGGGGTAACAACAATAAGGGCAGGGGCAAAACCAACAACACCCGTTCTGCCACCCCCCCCCGCACAATGACTCCCCTCCGCTCCCCCCAGACCATTCCACTCCGGTCGGGGGCAGACTACAAAACTTTATCCACGTATGGGAGTCCATAACATCGGACAAATGGGTAACCCAAATCATTCGGTCAGGGTACTGTCTCGAACTAACATCTACCCCACCCAATATCCCACCAAGGCACCGTCCAATGTCTCAAGAACATTCCACACTGCTCAAACAAGAGGTACTCTCACTCCTCCAAAAACACGCTATAGAGCAGGTCCCCGTCAATCAACAAAATCTAGGGGTCTACTCCCTATATTTCTTAATACCAAAGAAAGACGGGACCCTCAGACCCATTCTCGACCTCCGGCCTCTAAATGCCTACATACACTCAGACCATTTTCACATGGTCACCCTACAGCAAGTCCTCCCACTCCTCTGCCAGGGAGACTTTCTCACAACCTTGGATCTGAAAGACGCATACTTTCACATTCCAATACACCCCTCTCACAGGAAATACCTCAGGTTCGTGGTGGACGGGCAACATTACCAATTCACGGTTCTCCCCTTCGGGGTCACCACCGCACCGCGGGTGTTTACCAAATGCCTAGCAGTAGTAGCAGCACACCTCAAACGTCAACACATTCACGTCTTCCCTTACCTGGACGACTGGCTGATAAAAGCCGCGTCCTACGACCAATGTGTGCAGCATACAAACAGCACCATCCAACTGCTCCACCAGCTAGGCTTCACGGTGAACTACCAAAAGTCCCACCTCATACCATCTCACACAAAGCAATATCTCGGGGCCACTATAGACACCTCCAAGGGTATTGCCTATCCAAACTCAGCCAGAATCACAAGCATTCAAGCCTTACGCAAAACATTCCTTCCTCAACACTCTCTTCCAGCAAGAGTGTTTATGAAGCTCATAGGAATGATGGCGTCTTGCATCTTCATAGTGCCCCATGCAAGACTCCACATGCGTCCACTTCAAGAGTGCCTAGCACAACAGTGGAACCAGGCCCAGGGTCAGCTGACGGATCTGGTGTTGGTGGACGGCCGCACACATCACTCTCTGCAGTGGTGGAACACCACAAACCTTTCCAAAGGGCGGCCGTTCCTGGACCCGGTTCCTCAGGTGATTCTAACAGCGGACGCATCGCTCTCCGGCTGGGGAGCGCACCTCCTACACCTCACCATGCAAGGTCTATGGACGCCACAGCAAAAATCGCTCCACATCAACCACCTGGAGCTCTTGGCGATCTTTCTAGCCCTAAAATCTTTCCAAAAACAGATTTCGGGCAAAGCAGTCCTCATTCGCACAGACAATATGACTGCGATGTATTATATACAAAAACAGGGGGGGACACACTCTCCCCAGCTCTCCCGCTTAGCCCAGAGCATATGGAGATGGGCAATTCCCCAAAACATCTTTCTCCTGGCACAGCACGTTCCAGGCGTACAAAACACCATGGCAGATCTGCTCAGCAGACAAACACAACAACTACACGAATGGGAACTGCATCCACAAGTTCTTCACCCATTCTTCCAACAGTGGGGGCATCCTCAGATAGACCTCTTCGCCACCCACGAAAACAAAAAATGCCCAAGCTTCGCCGCCAGATACCCACACCCATTGTCCAAGGGCAATGCGATATGGATGAACTGGTCAGGCAGATTTGCATACGCCTTTCCACCTCTCCCACTAATTCCATTAGTGGTCAGGAAGCTACAACAGCACTCCCTCACACTCATTCTGGTAGCTCCGACGTGGGCCAGGCAGCCGTGGTACACCACGCTACTACAACTGTCAGTGGTACCACATCAAAAATTGCATCTATCCCCATGCCTCCTAACCCAGAACCATGGAGAAATCAGGCACCCGGACCCAGCTCAGCTCAACCTGGCGATCTGGCTCCTGAAATCCTAGAATTCGGATACCTTAACCTTCCCCCTGATTGCATGAACATCATCATGGAAGCCAGACGCCCTACCACTAGAGCATGCTATGCCGCAAAGTGGAAAAGATTCGTAATTTACTGCCGTAACAATACAATCAACCCTCTAGATGCATCCATACAGCACATAATATGCTATCTGCTCCATCTTCATAGGTGTAACCTGGCATATTCATCCATACGCCTACACCTAGCAGCGATCGCTGCCTATCTACAAAACAGGCAGCATTTATCACTCTTCAGAGTGCCCGCTATTAAAGCCTTCATGGAAGGCCTTAAACGAGTAATTCCTCCCAGGGCACCACCTTCCCCTGTATGGAATCTAAATTTGGTTCTTACACGTCTAATGGGTCCGCCCTTCGAACCAATGCACAAATGTGAGCTACAGTTTCTCACCTGGAAAACAGCTTTCCTTGTAGCTATCACTTCCCTTAGAAGGGTTGGTGAAATACAGGCGTTCACCATACAGGAACCCTACATACAAATGCATCACAGCAAGGTCATACTTCGCACAAATCCGAAGTTTCTGCCCAAAGTCATTTCCCCCTTCCACCTCAATCAATCAGTGGAATTACCTGTCTTCTTTTCGCAACCCCAATCTGTTGCAGAAAGGGCCTTACACACGCTCGATGTAAAAAGGGCGTTACTATACTACATACAAAGAACGCAACCCTTCAGGAAGACTAAACAATTGTTCGTTTCCTTCTCTCCACCACATAAAGGCAACCCCATTTCAAAATCAGGGATAGCTAGGTGGATTGTAAAATGCATACAAATTTGCTATCAAAAGGCAAAGAGAACATTATCTGTTCCCCCTAAAGCCCACTCTACAAGAAAGTTAGGGGCTTCTATGGCTTTTCTAGGGAATATACCCTTAGATGACATCTGCAAGGCAGCCACATGGTCTACACCGCACACCTTCACAAAACACTACTGTGTAGATGTGCATTCCAAGCAGCAAGCTAGGGTGGGCCAGGCTGTACTAAAGACACTTTTTCAAACAGCTGCAACGGATACCGGTGGTCGCCGCTAGGGTTGGGTACTGCTATATAATCTATGCTAAGTGTACAATCTGCAGCTCATATGCCTCGAACGGAATATGCTACTTACCAGTATGCATCTGTTCTTGGCATGTAGAGCTGCAGAGTTGTACACGCCCACCCGCCTCCCCGGCTACCTGTATCCGTTCCAGTACATCTTATTTAGATACAACACATGGGTTTCTCACTGTTATTACTACGCTCCATCATTTCCCTGTTGGCGAAAAACAATCTGAGGATGGAGCCGAAGCCCATGCGCAGTATGGACCGAAGGAGGAGTCACCAAACTCGTGACTTCCAAAGACTGTCCAAGAAGAAAAACAAACTGCAAACATCCGGGCCCAACACCAGATGGCGATCTATGCTAAGTGTACAACTCTGCAGCTCTACATGCCAAGAACAGATGCATACTGGTAAGTAGCATATTCCTCCCAGTGAATGGGTCCCCTCAGGATTTTGGTTGGGCACAAGACCTACAGGTGGTCACCAATGGGTTCAGATATCTGGGCATTTATGTGAATCTGGATGCCCAGAGGCGTGGGATAGAAATATCCAACCACAGATTGACAAGCTGATCAGGGATATTACGTCTTTTACTGCACTCCGATTGTAGCTATAGGGGTGCTCTGCAATATTTAAGGTAATTAAGAGGGGTGTAGGGTTACAGGTGTGGGCTCTCTCCCTGCCTTAAAAAGGCCAAAAGGAAACACCTCTATCACTAAAACAAAGTAAAAATATTGGACTTATGTTTTTATATTAAAAATAAAAGATGGAACCACTGAGGTCATTGCAGGTGATCCAGCGCAAACCCAGTAATCTGAACAGGGATGAACATTAAAATAAAAACACGTACTTTGGCCCATACACATACACCCAAATCACTGTTGTGCTGGTGTCAAGTTTGCCAATTTCTTTCAAAATCTTTTACTCTGTTGATGAATATTTAGACAGCCCACAATTTACACAATGAACATGTTATTTAATTTCCCATCTACTTGGTCGATGGACCAATTAGATGAAGAATAGAAGGCAATGGCAATTCTATACGAAGTTTTAATCCATAAACCTGACTAAATAACCACAGACACTTGATTTGCAAGTTATTAATTTTTATCTAAACTCAAATGCGTTAATCTTGAAAAACCTCACGAGAGAGAGTACAATCTAATCAAAACATCCAGCAAATAAACGATCTCTTAATCATACATTACATAGAGTGGATAGATAAAGAGACATCATACATATGCATTAATCAAAATTCATCAATTCGGAGGGATAGATGAAGAGACAAAAGGTTCAAAGAAATTTGAGTTGTCAGAATACCATCCCAAATAATTTGAAAGTACGAAACCACCACCCAGGCCTAGGTAGTAGTAGGGGACCCCCGGACAGAGAGTCAGGGATCAAAGACTCAAATATCAGGACAGGAACAGCTAGGCCTCTCTGCAACCCGACGATCAACAGCGCATCCCTCTCTATCCTCCCGTTCCTTCCAAAACTCGCACCAGCAGAACCCACCGCTAAATCACCTATTCTTTATACTGTTAATTCACATGTCCATCCCACTAAAGTTGCTAAAATCACCTGTACCAGCTACAGGATTGGCTGAAATCTAGGGGCTGATGGTCACCCTACCATTAGATCACGATTCTTTGACTATCTCGTTATTAAACTTCCGTTCCCACATATTCATTTTTTTTATCCCTTCTCTCTCATGAATATATGTGTAACAATCAAGGAACAAAAATTAATACGTTCAACAACTACATAATTTTCTCATGAAGACACTTGAGTTGGCCGCATGTTAAGCATATTGTCCTTCACCGAGTCTCGCTCTTTCAGCTTGTTCAGCAGTCCAGTCACTTGGTCATGTGCTTTATGCGGGCTTCCCATTCCTCCCTTCACAGTTGTCAAGTTATTACAAAATGGGGCACTCGGTCATTACTGAAAAAACGGTAAAAAAGACATTTAATAATTAAGTGATAATGTAATCTTCTCTGTTAACCACCCACCTTATCTCTACTCCATATTAATAGTTAACCTAGCATAAGCAGAAAAGCGGCATTAATTTTTTGAATAAAGCAACACACGTCATGCGTTTTACTCTATTTTCATGCGGCCTTGCCATGCAAGCCTTTGGATCTCATTTCATACATAATATTATCACATTTCCGGTTATTTACATATCTGTTAGGATTAATTCATGCATATTGCAAAGCAAATCTCCCATTTGTGATGTGAGGGTGCACGTTAGTAAATATTCACCACTTAGTTAGTACATGTTTCAGGGGTACTCAATACGAGCAGGTTTCTTTTCGCGAAATCCTGCTCCATCACTGGTGAAAAGTTTGGTATAAAACTCTCTGCATGTTTTTTTCCTGTGTTCTTTCGCTAACATGCTGGTGTGCGCACACAACATTCACAATAAAATTGCTGCCTAAAATGGGTATCATGCGTCATAAACAATACTGCATGCTAACAAAAATGCCTTTTTTGTTTTCTTCTAGCTGTTTTTGTACAATCATTTTGGGTCAAGAGGAGTTTCTACCACAATAGGTAAGAACAATGCATTTACTCTTACATTGCTATACACAGACATCCACTTTTGTCAATTTCTTCATGTGTTCCTAGATTTTTGAATTAACCTTCTGATGGAGACTTCCATTTGGAGATTTATTGTCTCTTGAATCTCCCTCAAGTCTACAGATTGTATCTGATCTAGAAAAGATGAAATGGCTCTCCTGCACTTTAGGTATCGCCACGGCTCTTGACTTATTATCTGATCTAGAAAAGATGAAATGGCTCTCCTGCACTTTAGGTATCGCCACGGCTCTTGACTCCAGTCTGGTCCTTATCTGGCTGTGCAAGATCTGTGTGCATCAACATACACACTTTCACAAAGCGCACTAATCAACGACCCTTGGGGTTCTGTTACGACTTGTCTATTTTAACCAAACACTAAAAAACATATTGAACATAAACCATTACATTTGATCATTCATTTATATATGATATGTTCATGATCTTTACAACACTGTACATGAACCATAAGATGTTACATCACATCTTTCCACCATGTGCGTTTATACATAATTCATAATGGCAAGAAAAGACGTCCTTTAATGTTTCTTCAGCTTTCCCTATGCATTTCAGGCTTACATTAGCCCTTTATCAGGGGAACTGTGAAAATACAATTACGTAGAACTTTTAACGTACACCTACAAGAACAAATAAAAAATGTGGAATGAATAAACCATAGTTACATACAGAAAAACGCTAATGGTCATTAATCTGCAAACATGGCCTTCAGTGATGTGGTGTTTTATTAAAAAACATGTGTCATGGCTCCGTGTTGCCCCCATGCACTAATCGAGAAAGTGTGCCACATCCAGCTTATAATCTATCATGCATAGTGCCACCTGTATCTCCTGCCCTCCATCAATAAACCTCATGAACCATCTTGCTCATGGATACGATGCATACCTAGTTAGTCTCCCGTTGCTCCAATGAGAAAGGAAATACTTAAGTGATACAATGTACATGGTCTGCAAAAACCAGAAACACCCTATTAACCATCAGTTGCCCAGGCAACGAAAAAAAAAGCCACCAACGTACAATCTCTTACTTACAACTACGTGGACCCTTGTGACGCACTCCACAATGCTGTCGCATATTCTCTAACATTCTTGTATCCCGCCTGTTACCGCGTCCGTTGTTAAAAATGTGGTGACGTTTGATATATGCATGTATAAAAAAGTGAAAAAGGACAAGCGTGTGGGCCGATCCGCCCCTCAACAATATGTTAGAAAAAAGTTATTGAAAAACTTTATGCATGATTCAGAAAAAATTAAAATTACATATGCTGCCTCCGCCCGTCAACAATATGTATTAAAAAAGTTAATGAAAAAACTTTATGCATGATTCAGAATTAATCAAATTACTTATACTGCCTCGCCCTCCAATATAAGAAGGATGAAAAAAAAATTATTGCATGTGATGTTGGTCATATGTTATAAAACCAAAAAAGTGAATGCCAAAAAAAACCCCAAACAAACTCAACATATATCACTGGCTAGAAGACTGAACAAAATTGATTCATGCATATTCTCAACGGAGTAGAAAAATACGCGCATCACTGCGATATCTGACTAGTGTAACTCGCACCACCGGTAGTGAAGTGAATTAAAATCAAGTTGAAGAGGCAATGGATGTTTGCACCTAATGGATAAACAATGGTATAAAAAAGTATTATAATGTGATATACCGGGCAATGAAGGTAAATTCATATATGTCATCCTGCATGCCTGCAAGGTTCCAAGTCAACATACTGTATAGACATTTCTTTACATAAATCTGGGAAATAGACGTAAAATGGTACTTTATAAGAAACATAACATTTCAAGTTTATCATTGAGTCCTTTCAGAACTAATGTTTCCAGGAATTTAATCCAGAATGTCTCTGTACGTGCCAGAAACTTCTGTGTGTCTCTATCTGCTGTCTGTGCTACTTTTTCCAAAACAGTGAAACGTAGTTGTGGCATGGTATGTTGTGTGATTAGCCAGTGTGCTGCCAGACAGTAATTTCTGTTCTTTTTCCAAATCATGCTCTTGTGTTTTGTTATTCTCACTGTAATCTTATGTGATGTGCATCCAACATACGTTAAACCACAAGGGCACTTAATTGCATAAATTACCAACTCAGTGTTACAATCAGATGAGTGTTTCAAAGTGATGGTTTTACCTGTCCGTTGATGAGTGAATGCATGTCGTAATATAACGTTACTGCAGTTCCAACATTACTTCATGCCTGTGTGTGTCTTATTGTCTGCTATTGGTGATGTCTTAAGCATTTCACGTACATTTCTGGAGTGAGAATGCGCCAAAAAGGGTTTGGTGAAACCTGGTTCCTGTTCTAGACCTTCCCACCTGTTTAAAATAATCCTTTTAATGGATGCAGCTTGAATTGAAAATTTGAACACACAAACGTCTCTTTTGCTAGATGATTTGATTGTTGGTGCAAGTAGAGTCTCTCTTGACATGAGCGTTGCTTTTCTTTTGGCGTCATCTAAAACTGTAGAAGGGTAACCTCTATTGCTGTAATGTCCATATTCTTCTTCAGTGGCTGCATCAGAATGTTCTTGACCTGACGAAATGCGTTTAATCCTGATAAATTGTAAGAAAGGTAGATGTTTCTTGAGTGAAGGTGGATGAAAGCTTGAATAATGTAACGCATGATTCTTGTCTGTAGGCATTTTGTTTACTGTTTGTAAACCCTCTTTCGTGATTATAATCTGGACGTCTAAAAAATGGATAGATTGTTGATGCATTTGAAGAGTGAACTGAATCATTGGGCTATGGTGGCTGACAATTTTATTGTTTGTAGTTCTTTTTGAGTACCTTTCCATAGGATGTAGACTTCGTCAATGTATTGCATAAAAATGATGCTGTTTCTTATCCAAGACTAATTATACAAGATGTGGGTATCTTTCAATTTGGGCATTAAAATGTTGGCGTAAGATGGTGCCACAGGAAAACCCTTAGAGGTTCCTGTTCTTTTTAGAAAAAAATTGTCATTCCAAACAAAATAACTGTGAAAAAGACTGAAATGCAATATTCCCATCAAAACAATATTATTGATACGTCCTTGATCATTGTTTAACAGCATCCATTTAACGTCTTCCAGCCCTTCACCATGAGGGTTTGATGTATATAATGCCATTACATCTATGGTACATAGCCATGTATCCTGTGTGATCTGCTGTCGAATGCTATCCAATTTGCGGAGACAATCTGTTGTGTCTCTGGCGTATGTTCCCCAAGATTGCATTAGAGGTTGCAGGTAGTAATCCAAAAATCTACCTATTGGTTCATGAATCGAACCAATGGGATCAAAAGGGGGTCTACAGCATCTTTATGCATTTTAGGAAGCATGTAATTGTGAGGCCCTTGTGGAAATTCCGGACTCAATTATTTCTTGGTGTTCTCGGTGATCCATCCCATCTCCTGCGCTTTATTGAATAAGGTAGAAAGAACATCACTAAAACATTTGGTGGTATCTGCTTCCATGTGGATATAAGTATTCTCATTCTGAACGTGTGAGTTTGTTTTGTTCATAGAATGATCTGTCCATAACGACAAGTGCTTCCCCCTTTATCCGCTGGTTGAAACATACGTTTGTTGTCTTGCCATAACGGCCGCAGTAGCCTTTGTTCTCTAGTGGATAGATTGGTATGTTTGGAGGCCTGGTATTTTAGTTGTTGAAGATCTTTTTTAACTAGCGTCTCGTACGTGTCCAATGATTTGTGGGGTAAAGGTGCCAAGTCCAATGATTTGTGGGAAAAAAGGTGCCATGAGATAACCTTATCTGGCTGTGACATCATGGAGCCGTATATAGCGCTTTGCATTGGTAGTTTCGCTCAATATTGTATTTGCAATGCTTATAGTTAAAATGTCACTGCCAAATGCATCAGGTTTTAAAAGATGTCACTCCAGCTACAATTGGAGGTCCATTGTGGAACACTATTAAGCCTGTCTTTGGAACCTGGAACCCAAGCATGGTTCTTGGAACAGGAGGCAATTTTTTGAATGACTAGAGCATGTGATGAACAAAAGGCTGTCCGCTCTCCAGGTCCCATTCTAGATTTTGTTCTCTGGTTAAGTCTAGGAAGAAGTCTTCACCTTTGTAAAAATCCTCCTACAAAAAAGTAAGCAATAAATGAAGGACTCCACTTCCTTTCAATGTCCCTCCCATTCGCAGGGCAAGTTGCTTGGTTGAAGGGTCCATTCCACAACTCCAACCTAAACAATGTCTTTGATTCCTGTCCTATAGGACATAAGCATGGGGCTGGAGCCCTGCTCCATTCCAGCACCATGCCCAGTGCTATTTGAATCTCTTCTGGCTTTTCCAACCTCTGGTGCTGACCCTGTTTAAAAGACAGAATTCAACCAGACTATCCCCCGACCTCCTTTGAAATCCTCAGGTGCACCTTCTGACTCCGCAATGCCTACAGGATGTTTGGCTTTGCCTCTGCTGGTCACCCAACTCATTCAACAGTCAACCCCTGTTGATGTTCCTGATGCCATTCCAGACCCAGGGCCAGTCATGCCAGCTTCAGATCCACTATCAGAGTTGACCAGAAAATGTTTTCCAAAGCTCAACGAACAGTAAAAGTGAGCTTTAATGAAAAGCCTCTTTGTGAGCCACTACCTCATGATGTTTCTATTTAGACCTCAAATATACCAGCATTTTGGATTTTTCCTCAGAGGTTGACCTAGACTGTGTATTGGGGCCCCACATTCTTTCCTTTGATGTGGTCTTGGAAAGGCAACTGAACTCCTTGGATTACCTTCGCCAGATGAAGAGGTTAAAGCTAAGTTATTGTCAAAATTCTTCCAACACAGCTTCTCCACTTCTTAACTCTTGTTGTCTTTCAGTAAAGCCCTCTATAATCCTATTGTAATGTCTTGTGATAAGCTGGCCTCCTTTCCGACTGTCACCTGCCGGGTTGCTCACTGTCACTGAGTAGATGCAAACGTTTTATCTTCTCACCCTTTGCCTGAAGGCCTTTTAATAATGTCTTCCATTTGCTCCAAATTTAACCACAATTATTTTCCTTCCAATCCACCCCGAAGGTGCGCTAATCTGATTGAAGTGGTGAAACAAAGTGTTCTCATTTGGGAGTCTGGCTCTTGGTTCATGCAATGGCACCTGTCTTTTGGCCTTATTTGGATGACAGAGAAAGCAGTCCTGCTTCTGCTGGACATTTTGAGGGGCCACTTTGCTGAAGTAGGCCCCTCAAATGGATCTGAGCCTGCCAATCAAATTCTTTAATCTGATTCTTGATGCCATAGGTTCTGACCAGGTCTAATTATTCCTCTGTGACCATAAATACACATGCTTGGATGCCTCCCACTGGCCTTTCAGGAGATATCCAGGCAAAGCCGATAGATATGCGTTTTGAGGATTCTCGCCTTTTTGAAATATCTGAACCACTGCCTCGCTTTCCAAACACCCACCAGACCACTCCGATCCGCCCAACTCGCCCTGGCCTCTGTCCCACAAATCTACAAGACCAGACCCAGAGGATCGTCCTTCGCCTTCCTCACCACCAAGACCTGGAACGCTCTACCCGTCCACCTCAGACAATCGGTAGATTGTTATATCTAACGCTGTACACTGCCACAGAGGAAGGGAGGCTGTGCTGTGTGGACCCTTACCCTTAGTTTTACATTGATTGGATTGGACAACATTGCCTAACTGGGTAGTTCTTATTGACTACAAGGAGGGCAAGGGGATTCAGAAACTAACTACTACCTGCTAGCGTATTCTCATCATTAAAAATAAAGTGCCCCTAGGGGGGTTGGGTCAGGAAGGCTGCTACTGCGTTATTCTGGGGTGTTGCAGTCCTAGACATTGCTTAGGCTGTGATGTGGACGTCTGTCCACACCTTCACCAGGAATTACTACCTTAACTCTGAGGTCCGCATGGAAGACCATTTGGTTAGATTTGTACAAGGCTTCTTGATTCAGTTACACGCTTAGTAGCACCCCCTAGGGTGATTCAAGAGGTATATAATCTGTAAGTAAGTAAATCTTTATTCGGTTATAATGAAACAGTAATAACCATTAAAGTACATACATAAAAAATATCAGCAAAAATTTACAAAAAGGCTCCTTTTAAAAATATTTTACCCAAGATTCGCTCTATGTTTAAAAATACATTTTAAAAGCGTGCTTACGCATTTCGTGATCAGCGCGGAATTTAAAAATTGCAGGTACAACATAGCAGGACGACATCTTCTAAAACCAAGGGTTCTCAACAATGGTGTTAGCCAGAGATTACGATGGGAAGAATAGTATTTACAAAACAATACAGTGTGCATGGTTGATTGTTCCGAAGTCTCATCGCAAGGACACAGCATTAGACACTCATTCCAGTTTGGATTTTTAGGGAAGGCTACAAGCTTATGAAAGAGATTCAGTCTGAATCGTGTCAACAGGAAACGTTCAAATTGTGGCTCAACATAGACCAAATACGGTTCCATTTCCAATGTAGTCATGACCATTAAAGAGTGTTGAACAGATGTTTTACTTATCTGCTTGCTCAACCGGGATTCTTCCATGTGGCTAAGGGCCTTCATTTTTAGATCTTTCTTCGATATTTCTGCAATTAATTCGGGGTTAACAAAATATTTTTTGAGGCCAAGATCTGTGAGAAAATTTTTCACATAGAGCAGCCACTCAATTTTACCCATATGTTCTAAAGACATACAGTCGGCCACCATTTCTTTTGTGAATGAGTTGTCCGTTGACGTCCAAATGCGACGCCACAGCAAAAGAGGTTGAATCTTCGCCAGATCTTCAATATGGGGAATTCCGATTTCTGCGTGGCAGGCAAAGGTCGATGCTCGCTTTGGTGCCATCAGAAGAAATCGGATAAATGTGTTCTCCGCTACCTGCAGAGCATTGGTATTTTTGTGTCCCCAAAGGCCCGCCCCGTAGAGTGCCGTGGAATGGCACTTAGCTTTGTAAATACGGAGAAGCTCTTGTGGTGGTCTCTTTCCTAGCTTCTGGGAGAACTTTATGAGAGCGATTATTGCTCGCAAAAGTTGGTGTTTGCGAGCTTCAATGGCTGCTTTCCAGTTGAGTTTATCATCTATCATGACCCCTAGGTATGGCTATTGTGTGGTTGACTCGATTCTCTCTTTATCCACACAAATGGTAATCATTCCCCTTTTCTTTCCCTTACCTGCCACCATCACATATGTTTTTTTAATGTTTATTTTGAGATCCAGGCTAGTCATAAAGTTAGAATATCTATCTAAGGCTTTCTGGAGTTCTCGCGGGGTGCGTGCCACTATTACAGCATCGTCTGCGTATAAGAGCGCAGGGACGAGACGGTTTTTTACTCGTGGGAGGTCCTGGGCCCCTTTCAGCATCTCAGCTTCAAGTCTGTTGGTATAGAGAGAAAATAGAAAGGGGGCCAGGACACAACCCTGCCTCACACCCCGCTCTACCTTGAAGGAGTCAGATAATTCGCCCTGTGTTCCAAAACGTACCCTGGACGAGGCATTGGAATAAAGTGCACGGAGGAGATATAGTAAATCAGAATCTATGCCCATATCTGCGAGCACTGACCAAAGTCTCGAATGAGAGACACAGTCAAATGCCGCAGAAAGATCGACATAGACCATGTATAACCTTCCTTGCTTTACTGATACATATTTTCCCACCAGTAGTGATAAATTCCGTGCCTGTTCAATAGTTCCGAACCCCTCTCTAAATCCAAATTGGATATCAGATAATATATTGTGATCGTTTACCCATTCCTGGAGGCGCTGGAGGACCACTCTGCCCAGGACTTTCCCGAGCGAGTCCAGTAATGAGATTGGCCTGTAACAGGTCACATCGTCCCTATCTCCCTTCTTGAATATAGGGACCATAATCGATTGGGTCCAGGACTTAATTAGCCCGCACTTCATCACTGCGTCAAACACTCGTTTTAAAATTGGAGCCCATAAATCTAGTTGAAACTTAAAAAAATCAACCGGTACGCCGTCTGGGCCGGGGGCTTTTCCGCATTTACTTTTTTTAATGGCATTTATAATTTCATTCATGTCAAAGTTTAAAAAGATCGGAAATATACTAATTTGTGGGGTCTGTTCGCTTTCTTCTACTGATTTGGTTCCTATTGATTTCCCGAAAACTTTAGAAAAATGATTTACCCATGTTGGGCCATCGATTGCTGCTTCTAGTGTAGGTTGGTCACAGAGATCGTTCAGAAAGGGGGTCTTTACGACTTTCCAGAACTGCTCGCTATTTCTATTCTGCGAGCTCTCGTACAGTTGGTCCCAGAGCGCTTTCTTCAGTTCTTGTTTCCTAGTTTTGCAAGCTAGTCGATAGGACCTCCTCAAGGTACGAATCTCCTCTTGCTCTCTTACGGATTTTGTTAATGCTTTTTTTAGGGCTTTGTGCGCTGAAGTGCATTTATGGTCGAACCACCCTTTTTTTTTTCCCGCCCCTATTCCCTTTCTTGTTGCCTGTTAAAAAATCCCTTGCTTTCTCCATAATTAGACCGAAATTGTGAAGAAGGTCTTCACTAGTATCAGTTTCCAAGCACTTCACAATTGCGGGATATACCGCATGAACTACATTATTTGTTATGGCTGCTGGGTCGATCTTTCCCCAACCTAAAGCATAACCGTTTATTTTTGCGAGATAAATATTGTTCTGAGCGAGAGCAGTCATCAATTGGGGTGTAAATTGCACCTGGCCAATGCCCAATTCAAATACCAATGCCACATGGTCGCTTAGCGTGTTGGTCAATAGTCTAAAGCCCTGGGCCTCATTCTCAAGAGTTGCTGAAATCAGTATGTAGTCTATCGTCGACTCCCAACCCCTACCCAAATATGTAGCCTGTGGTTGCCCGGTAGCGATGTTAATTTCGTTTAGAATCACTAGACCGAGTTCTGACATTGTTTCATTTAATAGGTCTCCTACCTTGGTGTGACAGAAATGAATCGTGTTATTTTCTGTTTGTTCTGCCATGCCACAGATTTTGGTATTTTTTTTATCGCAGGGGTGATGATTAAAGTCGCCACACCACACGATGCTTGGGACATCTAATCCTTGCATCTTTTTAGTCAAAGTTGAGAGTTTATTACGGATGGACCCCAGTAAATCTGCTCTCTCGCTTTCTGGCAGATTATCATACATATTTACCAGAATTATTGTTCCGTTCTTGGGGAGTGAAAGTTTCAGTGTCTGGTAGTTGGAATATAGGCCAAGAGGTGTTATTTTTAGTCCCACTATAGTATTTTTTATAAATACCGTCAAACCCCCCTTAGCCCTTCCGTGAGCACTTGGCACTGCCGATGTGAAATAGGTTTTATAGCCTAACAAATGCTGTTCATTGATAGACCATGTCTCCTGTAGGCAGATTATATGATAATCCTCAGCAAATTCGAGCAGACTCCCGTTCGTTATTTTTGTATATAGGCCAGCAATGTTCCATGACATAATTTGTATTTTTAGGTCGTTATTTGTGCATTTATTTATAGAGGCTGCCTCTACAACTGGTTGATGCTCTACATCTCCCTTCACCAGAGTTTGATGGGCGAAGGTATTCCCCTGAGTGATAATATCAGGTCCTCTAGGTAATGTTGGAGTGGCTAATAAGTCGGGATTGCTATTTTCTATTACTTGCATTTCTAGGCTATTGCTTCGAAAAACAATGTCCTTGGGTGATTTTTGGTTTGCCATAATAGGTTTTTGTAATCGAGCCTGTTCTGCAGAGAGTCAGTCTACGTTTTCCAAATCGGCCAAGACTGAATAACGATTTTGAGTAGGTAAATTAAACCTGGGGAATTGTTCAGCATGGTAGTTCTGGGGTGGGTGATAAAATGGATGATTTGGGCGCTGGAATGGGTGTTGGTCATTAATCAACCGCCTCCCCCTAGGATGCGGATTGAACGGGTAGTTGGAAAAATTTTGGTAGGGAGTTTGCTGATCTACTTCTCTCCAAGCTGAGAAGAGGTTTTTTGCAGAATGAGATTTAGAATAAGAAACTAATTCCCGTGGATAGAAATAGTTGACATAATGCGTCGTGATAGCGTCCCCCCCTCTAGCTTGATACCAGTCTCCAATACATCTCACAGCTCTGTGATCCCTAAAATTTATTATTATTGCATCCCCCTTCTTTTCTTTAGGTCTAGTTCCCACCCAACTGGTGCGTCTCACCATTAAAATGTCCCCGTTTATATCAGCGGGAAGTGGTCGATTTTCATTTAGCCAATAAATGATTTTATTTTTTAAAGCGTAGAAGTTTTCTCTGGTTCCCTCTGACAGTTCAGGTACCCCTATCATAACGATGGTATACGGGGCTGATTCTGGGGGTAGGTCTACCCTTCTACTTGATGCAATATTCTCAAATTGGGTTGGCCTTTCATCAATTCTTTTGACCAAGGTGTCTTTTACTTCCCTGCTTATTTCTTTATCTTTGGGTGGGAAGATGGTTCCACTTTTATCAATTGTTTTATTGGGGGGTTTTTCCACTAATTTCCCACCCAGTGCAGTGCTTGTTTCCCTATGAGTGCCACTAGTTGATGGTTGTTCTAACACAGTGGAGGGGGGAATCGCTAAAGCAGTAGTGTTGATTTTATTCTGGTTTTTTAGGTATTCAGAATAGGTCAGATTATTCCCTTCGATCTGTTTGCCCAAGTCATCCAAATGCAGGCTTATTAATCTTGTCCTCTCCAAGAGAGGAAGTAGGAGAGACTTGATCATAGTCTCCATTTTAGTCAATAAATCACCCATCAAATCTTGATCAATGGGAATTCCTCTTGTGTTAGTACTAGAGGAGGAGTTGTTTGGCGCTGCTGGGCCAGTGGGAATAGGATTTTGCACAGAGGATCTAGTCTTCTTATTTTTGGCTACATGTGTTTTGGCTACATGTGTTTTAGCGGGAGGGCCTCGTCTCTTTTTTAAAACGTGTCTGTTTTCGTGGATCTCTCTAATCGATGGCGGAGAGATATCCAAATTCGGTGAATCTGATAGCCCAGATGTAGTTCGGATACTTAAATGATCCGACGGGATAGGCACTCCTGGGGAATTTTTTTGTTTTTTTTTTTTTTTGTTTTTTTGAAAACCTTTATTTCAAATTCAGGACACAGCTATTCAGCCGACAGCCCGGAGGTTCGGCAGCATTGCAAGTTAGATACAGTGATGTGTCCCCAATGCAGTTCAAAGAGTAATGCAAAGGTCCAATTTTAAGTAAACACAGAAAAAACTAACAACAAACCCCAGCAAGGCAAGGACATTGAAAGCCCATGGCGGAGGCCCCCGGGGGAGGCCGGACCCCACTCGTCTAATAAGTACAAGACTGTGTAAGGAGGAAGAAGGGGAACAGCAGAGGCCCAGATCAGTTACTAAAACCAAACTGTGCTGGAAAGTAGGTCAGGGGGAAAGCTGTTCCTCGGGAGGTTCCAGGTCCGGGGCATGACATATTCCCCCCCTGTATTGGTTCCACCGCCCCCAGATGGCATGCCACTTCCGGGGGCGACCTCTAGAGCAATAGACCGTCTTCTCCCTAAACATGCTCCAATCCATGTTCTCCTGCCACGCGGTCAGTGTAGGGGGTTCCGAGGAGCCCCATAGTCGCGCGATATCCCTTTTAGCTACCATGTTACCCAGAGTCACCCATTGGGTCTGCGCCTCATCGAGGTCAGTGGGCCCCCAAACGTTCAGGAGGCAGCACCGCGCCTCCGGCTGTACCACAATGCCCGTCACCTCCCCCATAACTGCATGGACTCTCCTCCAGAACTCCACAATGACACCACATTCCCAAATGATGTGCAGGAAAGTACCCACCATACCACATCCCCTTCTGCACAGGCCGCCCTCCGAGAATCCCATGCGGACCAGCCTTGGCCCCGTCACATACACCCGGTGCAGTATTTTAAGCTGCACCAGCCTTAGACGCGACGGGATCGCAACCTCCTTAGGCGATGAAACCGCTGACTGCCAGTCCTCATTATCCAACTCAAGGCCATCCCTGGTCCACTGTTCTCTCAGCCCCAATAGCAAGTCTGCCCGGACGTTTATCAGCTTCTTGTATATGAGCGAGATCGTGCTCTCGGGCATATGACCATCAAGGACTCGGTCCTCAAGGGGAGAGGACTCTGGCACCTTCTCACCCTCCACGAGGACTGATCGGAGGGCGTGACGCAGCTGGATATACCTGAAATACTCTGAGGGCCCTAGCTCAAACTCAGTCTGCAACTCCTCGAAGGACTTCACCCTCCCCTTATGCAGCACATCTCCCACCTTGGATATACCTATCAGATCCCACTTATCAAAACCCTTCGTGTGCCAGAGTTTTCACAATCTTTCCGATTCAAACAATGGGGTAGCGAGGGTTAGCCTATCCTTCCAGCCCAACGAGTCAGTCGCCATCTTCCATACGCGCACCGCCACACCTGTGGGCCCCGTGAGGGACGAGTCTAAGGACCGCGAATACAACGCCCTGTAGTAGTTGCCGCCGCGCAGCAGCCACCTATCCATGGCATACCCAGGGCTGAGATGAAAAGAAAGAGGTTCTGGAACAACCAGTTCCTACGTGAATCACAGCTCGGACCACTAAGGTCTCATCAATGTGTAAATGAAAAGTACAACATTTATCATAAAATTGTCAAAAAATCTTTATCTTAGAGTTCGTTCTGAAACATGAAAATAACACAAGGATAAATTGATGGTTGCTAGAATATATTGAAATATTCACATATCAATGTACTGTTAATGTCACAATTCATCTGATATATTGCAAACAGAACAATGATTGTTAAATCAAAATACAAAATACAATATAACAAAACAAATCCCAATGCATTTCGGGTAGAACCCTTCGTCAGGGGATTTAACAAAATGGCTGTAAGTTGTGTATGCTGTTCTTTTTCTTTCCTCTAGTTGACCTCCTGTGAGAACTACAACAGAAAGCACAAATTGTGCTGTTATTAGGAATCGAAATACATGTTTAGATAAATAGAATTTGCACTCGAAAGGAGAAGGTCAGTGACCCTGGGTACCCATCGTATTATGGGAAGTAAACAGTATTAGCACTGTCAGGAGCTGTTAAGGATCACCACAAAGTGTACGGAATTGAAAAAGTGCGAGAGGTGAAAATAAGTCAAATAGACAAAAATTGATGGAGCAAGCATCCTGATGGATGATTATCCGCTTACCAGAGTGGGGACGGGCCTTGTTAATTACGAGGTGCTCAAGTTGTAGGTTATGAAACAATCTAAAGATAAAATGTGAACTGTAAGGTATTGTAACCTGGAGTGTAATCGAACATCCTAGAAAGCTAAATAATGTTAAAAACTCACCCGCCGTCGTTGTTGGGTGTATTATACCGTAACACAACTTCGCCGTGATCTACGCAAGCCGTGCCTGTAACACAAGCACCAGAAGTGACTCGTACGCTACAATGTTAATTCAAAGTACACTTCCGAAGATTATGTGTCGAAAAGTTCGTTACTGTGTCTCACCTTAAAAAACGGGTCTGTATTTCTTCAACGAAGCTTCCGGCATTAGCAGGCTCAGAAGAGCGTGTGCGTACGCCGACTGAAGGGAGGTTTATCAAGGGAACCCATGCGTTCCAACGTAGTCAACAAAGACAGAGGACTCGCATAGAGGTAAAAATAGGACTATGTGTCTAGCTTACTCGATGAATAATCAAGGTGTCAATAAAGTTATTGTTCATGAGTGACAGGTGAAAGAAAAAACGCATTAACGATGTGGTCATTACTGAAAGGAGATTAAGGTGGAAAAATAAAGAATTAATGAGGAGAGTAATACGAGTGCAAATTCTTTACAGGAAAAATTTAAAACCAACACTGACATCACATTTCAGATGAAGCATAACAGTTCATAATGATCATTTAAACCACCTGGGATCACCGTGCCTAGATATTTAATCCAATGCGTTTCCCTGCATGCAAGAACATTGTGCATATCAATGTTAGTCTGTGTTTGCAGATTTTCAAGAATAGTGAAACGCAATTGTGGAATAGTGTGTGATGTGTTGACCCAATGTGTGACAAGAGAAGAATTCATGTTTTTGTTACGTATTCTGCTCTTGTGTTCTATGATCCTAGTATTGATCTTGCGACTTGTCCTCCCTACATATACCAAACCGCATGGGCATTTGATAGCATAAATTACCCATTCCGTATTACAGTCTGAATTGTGGCGAAGTTTGATATTTTGTCCTGTGTGAGGGTGTGCGAAAACGTTTCCTGAAATTACATTACTGCATTGACCGCAATTATGACATTTTTTCATGCCCACATATTTCAATGTGGTGGGTTTCGAATGGCTTTTGAGGAGATCCCTCAAGTTTTTGGATCTGGTGTGAGCAAAAAGAGGAGAATCCCTGAACAAATTGTGAAAATCAGATTCTTGTTCGATGATATCCCATCGTTTTCTGATGATAGATTTGATCTGTGCAGATTGTGCTGAGTATTTAAATACAAAAACTTCACGTTTAGAGTGGGCCTTATTGGTAGTATGGAGTAGGTCCTCTCGTTTTTTAAACCCAACTTGATTTTCCGCCTCAGTGAGGATGTGTTCTGGATAACCTCGTGCTTTGTATCGATCCAATTGTTTTCTCATGTCAATGTCACATTGGTGGTGCTCCGAGGTAATTCTCTTAATCCTGGTAAGTTGAGAAACTGGTAAGTGTTTCTTAAGAGAATATGGATGAGCGCTCGAATAATGCAATGCGTTGTTAACATCAGTAGGTTTCCTGTACATCATGGTGGTTAATCCATGGGAGGATTTGTGAATTTCAAGATCTAAAAAATGAATCTTTTCAGATTGGATGTCATAAGTGAACTGTATCCTTGGGTTGCATTGATTGAGTTCTGCTATGCTATGTTCTAGCAAAGTTTTGGATCCTTTCCATATGATTAGAATATCATCTATGTAGCGTAGAAAAAGGATCGAATTGGATTGCCAAACTGGATTATTGAGGACGTATTGATGTTCAAAATAAGCCATAAAGGTGTTTGCATAGGCTGGGGCTCCCGGAAAGCCCATTGATGTACCGGTGATTTGTTGGTAATGAGTATTCATCCATGAAAAATAGCTGTGATACAGCGAAAAGTGTAAAAGTTCAAGCAAAAAGATGCTTTTCTCCTTGGACAGTGTTGAATTCAGTAGTCTCCACTCTACTGCTTCGAGTCCCTCATTGTGAGCAATAGAAGTATAAAGTGCCACTACATCAATGGTACATAGAAAGCTGAGGAGTAATCGCTTCCAATTTCAGTAAACAATCTGTAGTGTCCTTAACGTATGTTTGCCAGGATTGGACCAAAGGTTGCAGATGGTGATCTAAATATCTTCCTATTGGTTCATGCATCGATCCACAGCCTGCTACTATGGGCCTGAATGGTGGTTTGTGTCTGTTCTTGTGGATCTTCGGAAGCATATAGATATGCGGAACCTTAGGGGTGGGATGGAGTAAGAATTTTTTAGTGTTGGCATCAATATTACCATCATCTTCACCTTTTTGTAAAATGCAGTTCAGAACTTTTAGAAATTCCTTTGTTGGATCTTGATCTAACGGAATGTATGTGTATCCATCCTTCAGGTGTTCATTAACACTTTCTGTGTAAAAGGTGGTGTCAAGGACGACCAGGGCTCCTCCTTTATCAGCTGGTTGAAATGTTATCGTGGTATCCTGGCGTAAAGCGTTCAAGATACGAGATTCTTTGGTAGAGAGATTGGTGTGCCGGGATTTTTTGTATGTAATGGATTCTAGGTCCTTTTTAACCAAAATCTCAAAGGTGTCCAGGGTTTTGTGTGATAAGGGAGCCATGAACTTACTCTTAGGTCTGAATTGTTCCGTAGTTGAAGATTCCTCATTGGTGCTGGGATTCATTGAAAAGAACCATTTTAATCTCAGTTTACGCATGAACTTGAAAAGTGAAATTTCAGTTTCCAGACCATGTGATGTATAAGTGGGCACAAACGATATTCCTTTGTTCAAAACTTTAAGTTGTTCTGTGTTGAGTTGTTTTTGGGATATATTCACTACTAGGTTGTTTTCTTCGTTGATCTCTGTGGTCTTCCTGTTTCGGTGCTTGTTTTTTGGGGTTTTTCCCCGGCGGGTATGTCGTCGCTTTGTGCGTTGATTTTGTCTGGAGGGGATTTTGAGGAGTGGCCCTTGGCTAAAAAAGAAGATGAAGAGGAGGATTTGCTGGTGGATGCTGTGGCCGTGTCTTCTGTTTGTTCCTGTGGTTGGGATCTAGAACCAACCGTTGGTCTGTGAAGATGTAGATCTTGTTCATTAGCTACGCTTTCTTCGGATGAAGACGTTCCAGTTTTCTTAAAGGGACGTTTTTGTGCATAGACTTCGGCCCATGAGTAGACCTCATCAAGTTTGTAATCGATTGTGTCTCTTTTAAATTTTCTGATTTTGCGCTCGTGAACTTCTTTAGCATGTGTGTCTAATCTTATGTTGATATCTTCAAGTACTTTGTTCCAATCCTCCTGTTCCATTTTATTTGATACTTCATCCTTAAGTTTGTTAATGTCTTGGTCTAATTCTTGAAGTATGGATGAAATCTCCTCAACAATGAGTAGTATCAAATCTAGAGAGCATTTATTCAAAATTGCATACCACCGAGACATGAATGCCTTATTGAACTTAAAGAGCATAGGTCTTAAAGCTATTCGTAGGCCTCTCGGAATTCGTTTTACTTTATGGTACTCTATAAGTGTAGTAGCGTGGAGACGTTGGTTAATTTCTTTCCTCATCATATATTCCAATTGACGTAATTGTTGTGTTGTGGTTCCTGAGGAGGAACTGAAAGTCCGTGTGTCTTTAACAAGTGCATAGATAGACGTAGCTTCATCCTGTGAATATGCTTTTGTTTCTGCTATGTTAGTGGTTAAGTCAGATATGTCTTTCCAAGACATGTTTCTAATAGGGTGCTGGACCACCTGGGACTCAAAAAGGAACTGATTTATTGTAGTGGGTGGGCCTGCACACCTTATCTTTTTGCAAAGTGTAAAATCCTCAATTGAGGGCAGGGCCATAAAACCCATGGTTGATCGCGCTCAGCTGCGTGGCCCAATAGTACCGTCGGATGTCTGGGAGCGCGATGCCCCCATCGTACCATGGGAGCGTCAACTTTGAAATAGCTATTCGTGGCCGCCCATCCCACAGCAACGTCCTTTGGAGGCCTTCGACCTCCCGAAAGTATTTGGCCGGTACCCAGTCCAAGGTCCAAGGTGTTCTGGAGGGCGTAGAGGAAGCGAGGAAGAGACATCATTTTGAACAGGGCCGCACGCCCAACAAGGGAGAGCGGCAGCCTCCGCCAACCTTCCACATCTCGCCTCAAGCGTGCCAAGGGGGGGAGCAGATTCCTCTCATAGCGCACAGCAGGATCCATGGATATAAAAATCCCCAAATACACAAAACCCTGCTGGGCAACCTGTATCGAACATGTTCTAGGGATCGGTGGGACTTCGCCACTAAGAACGTACAAGTACGATTTGCCCCAATTAATCACAAGTCCCGAGTTCCTACCGAACGAGGCGAGTACGTCACAGACCACTATAAGTGACTTCTTAGGTGAGGCAAGGTACAGTAGGATATCATCGGCATAAAGCGAAATACGGTCCTCGTGATCAGGCGACCACCGAAGGCCCCGTATATCCGTGTGCCAACGTATCCACGCAGCCAACGGTTCAAGGGCGAGGGCGAACAACAGAGGCGACAGGGGGCAGCCCTGCCGAGTACCCCTACCAAGCTGAAACGGAGTAGATGCCCGACCATTCACCACAACATTCGCTAGTGGCCCCTCGTACAGCAACCGAACCCAACTCACAAAACCGCGACCGAAACCAAACTTGGCCAGCACGGCCCATAAATATGCCCACTCCACCGTGTCAAAGGCCATCGTGGCATCAAGAGATGCCACAACAGCCGGTTCACGCAGCGTGCCCGCCCTGGCGATGACGCCATGAAGACGCCTAATGTTCAATGCTGTGTTTCGGTGCGGGATAAAGCCAGATTGATCCGGGTGGACCAAATCGCCAAGTACCCTAATCAAACGGGTAGCCAGGAGTTTGGCCAGAATTTTCGGCTCAGCGTTGAGGAGGGAAATGGGCCGATAGGAGGTGCATCTATCTCGGGGTTTACCCTCTTTATGTATGGCCACAATCGACGCCAGCCGCTGGTCCAACGGAAGGATCCCATCCCCCCGCGCCTCCAAAAACATGGCGCGCAGGTGAGGGGCGACCCTATCCGGGAACAGTTTGTACAGGTCGATCGGCAGTCCATTCGGTCCAGAGGCCTTACCCGAGTTCAACGCGCGAATCGCCCCCGCCACCTCGTCAACCGTGATGTCACCATCCAAATCGTCCCTATCTATGTCAGAGAGGCAGGGCAACTCGATATCACGGAGGAGATCAGACGAGTCCTCGGACGGCCTGTCCGACACAGAGGAATAAACCCCATGAAAATACTCATCGAAACACTTCACAATCCCCTCAGGTTCCACAATCGCCTCTCCCCCCTCTCCAATCAACTCTGGCACCACTCTATTGACCCGTTCTTTCCTGTCCAACCACGCCAGGAGTTTCCCTGCCTTATCCCCAACGTCATACAGGCGGCCCTGTTGTTCCCTGCTGAGGGTCTTAGCGGCGTTCGTCACCAGGTCCCTATACTCCGCCTGCTTTAGGCAAAGCTCATGCAATGAGGACTCTATAACCTCCTCCTCCATATCCCCCTCAAGGGCCGCAATCTCCTCCTCCACTTGCCGCACCTCGCCATCCCTCCGATTCTTGGCAGCCACCACCAGGGAGAGGGCTTCCCCCCGAAGCACGGTCTTAAAAGCTTCCCACAGCGACACCGCCGAGTCCACGGTTCCCAGATTGTCCTTAAAGTAATTATCTACCTTCTTTACCAGGGCGCTGCGCATCTTGGGGTCTCGGAAATACCATGGGTTGATGGGGGCCACCCTCCCTCCTCCCTCCCGACCTAGATCCAGCCGGAGCCACACTGGCGAGTGATCAGAGATACCGCGTGCCATGTGCCTCGCCTCGGATATCAACGAGGCATGTGCTGCCAGAGTGAGCAGGTAGTCAATCCTGGAGAGGCTACCATGCGCCCCGGAGTGAAACGTGTATTGGCTCTGTGTGGGGTGCCGGTGTCTCCAGCAGTCGATCAGACCAAACGTATCCAGGAAGTCTGGAAGCCATTTCTGAGCCCCCCCTGTGTCCCTGGGCGGGTATCTATCCAACAGTCCTGAGCCCACAGCGTTGAAATCCCCTCCCACTGCCAGCATTCCCCCCGGGAGAGTCAGCAAAGCCCTGCCCAGTTCAGCAAATGTGGAGGCCTGCAGGGCCGGCGGGACATAAACCGAAACCAAAACCAAAGTCCTTCCTTCCCACCGCCCCGCCACCGCCACAAACCTCCCCCTATCGTCAACAATGGTGGAGTCCACCTCAAAAGGCAACGATGCTCTAACGAGGATGCCCACACCCCTGGACCCAGAAGAGAATCCCGAGTGTGCAATGAATTTATACCCCTTCCTATTCAGGGCATAGCACGTATTGCCTATGAGATGCGTCTCCTGCAGCAGGACAACGTCTGGCATTGAGCGTTTCAAAAATTGCAAAACAATCCCCCTCTTGATGCGATCCCCCAAACCATTAACATTCCAGCTTATAACACTTAAGCCTCTACCCCCCATCCTCAAACGGAAAGAGGCCCACCCCATACCCGAGGCGCCACCACGGAACAGCCCTGAGGATAATCATCATGCCTTGCAGAAATAAACCCCCCAACAACAAACTCAAAATCCCCAAAACTCCCCCCACCCTGCACCCCTGCTGCAGCTTAAAAAGCCCCCCCAACTTGCAGTGTGCCTGTCGCCCTACAAAAACAAAAATCTACAAAAAGTACCCTAAGGGAGGAAAAGAGCACCCCTCGTCCTCCCGCGACCCTCCACAGTTACTGCACTCTGTTCAAATCTTCAAGTATGATTAAATCAAGTCAGGCCGGCTTTGAGATATCAGCCCTGTCCATCCCGGCCACTGTCTCCATGCTCGGCTGTGTCGTCCCCAGTCCGTCGCCGGGGCAAAGCGTCCAGCCATTCGTCGGCCATAACAGGAGAATCAAAAAAGAATGTCCGGTCTTCATGCACCACCCGGAGTCTGGCGGGGAAAAGCATGGCATACTTCAGGTCCAGTTCCCGAAGTCTCCGCTTCACCCCCAGGAAGCTCTGTCTCTGTCTCTGCACCTGCTGGGTGAAGTCCGGATAAAAATTCACCGACGCATTCTGGAAGGGGACTGGGCCCGTCACCCTCGAGGCTTGCAGGATAGCGTCCCGATCTCGAAAATGAAAGAGCCGGGCGACAATCGGCCGCGGCGGGGCACCCGCCTTGGGCCGCCCGCCCGGCACCCTATGGGCCCTTTCCACCGCAAAAAACTTTCCAAGGCCCTTAGGCTTCAGATGATTGAGGACCAAATCTTCCACAAGCAGGTCCGTCGAAGCCTCGTCCGAGGACTCCGGGACCCCGATGACGCGCACGTTGTTGCGCCTGGACCGGCTCTCGAAGTCCTCCAGCCGGCGGGCGGCGAGGTCACTCTCGGCCCTTAGCTTCCGGACCTCGTTCTGCAAATCCGCGACATCATCAGTGAGGCCCGTGGTCTTGTGATCCAGGTTCTTGACGCGTTCGTTTGTCTTGCCCAGGTCCGAGCGGATCAAATTGACATCCACCAGGATGGCATCCACCTTATGCGCCAGGGCCTCGAATTGCCTCCCCATCGAGGTCTGCATCCCATCAAGCGCGCCCATGACATCCTGCAGGGATAGCTCCGGTGTCCCAGGCGAGTCCTCCTTCTGGGCATCCGGCGCCTGGCTCGGTCCACCAGGCGATGTTTTCAGGAGGGCGTAGCGGTCCATACTGTTGACTTGGGAGTACGTTCCCCGCCTGGTGGACTTAGTCTTCAGCCGATCCCCTTCTGCTTTGCCCGACATAATGGACTCCAGGCAGTCCAATGCAGTGAAGACCGTTCCCTCTCAGAAAGAGGAATAAGGAGTGAGCAGGTCCGCCTTGTGCTGCCAGAGTAGCCCGCCGAGCGTCCTTGGGGTTATAAAGCCACCCAGAGCTCTACAGTGTCCGGGCAGACAAAGGGAACGAAATCGAAAGTGAAAGAGCGAAGGCCTCCGTCCGACAATTCACACCTCACCAGGCCGTTGTTGATCAACTAGGAGTCGGGCATCCTGCCAACTCTAGCCCCTGGCATCTCCGGGAGTTAGGCCGCAATCTTTCGCCAGTCGTAAGTCCGGTTCCCGATGGGCGATCCGACCGCGGGTGGCATCAATCGCCTCCCTGACAACTCAGCTACACGGTGCCATGCATACAATCAGGATTAGAGCCAGGATAGTCGACGGAGGGCGCGAGGGTCTCGGGAGCTCTAAGCTCACGCGGCCATCTTGGTCAAGCGCTAGGCTCCTCCCCCCTGGGGAATTTGTTAAGAGGGTTATTACTTCCTCATTTTCAGAGGTGGGGCCAGTTCTCTCAATTATCACTCCTGGAGAAAGTGCCTTCCCGATTGTTCCCAGTGAAGAGCGTTTACCAGTTAACAAGTCAAGTGAGAGGCGCTTTTCAGTATCCACAATTTCCTTCTCCAGAACAGTAGTCACTCGTTTGAAAAATTGATCTATTGTGCCGGAGACAGGTCCCTTAGATGTGTTGACAGTTAGGGTGCGTGATTTCCCTGCTTCTAGTGACATACTAGTAGCCCAGCCAGCAATAATGCTGTGGAACAGACCCCAAAGTCAAAATCAATTTAAAATGTATGTACAGTGCAAGGATAGAGGGAACTTATAGAAGGGTGTAACGTTTACCACACAATAAACGTTAGAGTTGTGGCCTGTCCCGTCCTCAGTCGTCCTCTGACGGCCTCAGACGGCCCGCTCTTTGCCCGGTCTTCGCCCCGGGCAACGTCCCGCGCGCGTCCCGCTTGCGCGCGGGGACACGGCACCGTAATGAGGCTAGGGTGCGGGAGGGGAGGAGCCGGGAAGAGGAGACAGCTGCGAACACCGCCGAGCAGCCTGGTCCTCGCAGTCCCGGTGAAGAGTAGTCCAAACTATTATCGCCTCCCAAACAGCACAACGTCCGCGGGCAAAGCACACAGCAACCGTGGAAGTCAGCAGCAGCAGCCCTGGTAAGATGAAAGCAACAGTAAGCCTACGAGCGGCACCCGTTGAAGTATCAATCAGAAGAACATATTACCTTTTGTAACGATCTTTTGAACTGCAGATTTACCAAACAACCTATCTCCCCTTTCTCCGTTTCTCAGAAGCCTTGCAGTGATAAGATACCAAATTAGTTTCATATGCTCCCTTACTTTTGATGCTGTCTGGTTCATCTGCCCCGCTAAGGGCATGGAAAGCATTGTGAGGACTGACATCAGAGTGTCAGGTAGCATCATGTACTGTGCTGTAACATCACATACAGAATAGGCTTCAGAGAGGCATCCGAGTCGTGGGACCACACACTGACACACGACAGTCAGTTGATTTCTTATATCCAGTCTTGTGCCCGAAGGAGATTCAAGAGGTGAGGGATCTGCAGGTAGATAGAGTGCTCACCATAAAAATCACTACTGAAGGTAAGTGACTTGCTCTTTAAAGCTAAGCATGTCTTCTCCCACCCATCACACACTACTTTGCTACACTCTCTCTCTCCATCAAACATGTGATATTTTGTCAGGTATAGCCAGGTTTATGTAAGTGAAAGTCATTAAATTGCCACAGGCCTTTCTCTGGTGACTAAAACATAATCCACAATGAAAGTGCATTCTCTGAGTGCATTCTCTGAGAGCCTCCTTACAGATACCAACTCCGGCATATCTTGAGTGCACTGGCTGCTTGTGCGCCTGCTGAGTGAGCCCTTGGATGCGCCCACGGAGTTGGCACATCCTAAGGGATTGGTAGCAGGCTAGTGCATCTAACTCAACATTGAAGCTACACTGGGAACTTTCATAACACTGTTAAGCAGGAACAAACCAGTGAATAGTGCAACAAATTAGCTCCAATATTTGTGATCCCCATTGAGGCAACAATGGCAGACATGAATAGGGGAAGCCCCTCAGGCAAATGGAGACTGGTGAAGTTGGGAAGACTGGGGAAGAAAAAACAAACCGACTCAGATGCCACTGCATCATCATGGTGGACATAGCAACCTTTTTGGATGGGGAAATCACCAATACTATTACCAATTATACTGGTGCTTGCTTACAGAGCAATATTCTTTGCCAGTAATATAACATCGTGGTGGAGGGTCTTTTTCTTGTACACTGCCACGTTATTGTTTTTTCATGGTGTATCCATGTAAAGAGGGAATACCACTCAGGAGTCAATGTCATCATGTACTGTTTTATCCTCCTGTGAACAGCTAGTCTCTGAAATCTGGAACAAAGGCAACAAGCTTTGGGTGCTACATTTTATCTCTCACCCTCCCGGGGACAATCTAGTCTTCATAGAGCAAATCATGGAGGTCATTAGCTCGAGCCCGGATCAACTCTGCCACATATTCCTCGGAGACTTCAACCTTCATTGGTATTACACAAATGATCCAATTGTCTGTTCCTTTAAGACTTTCCTTTCTGAACTAAATTTTTCACAGCTCTGTAAAGGCCCTTCTCACAATAAAGGCGCCACTCTCGACCTCATCAAAACCAAAGACAGCTTCGTACAAATAGTAGAAATCCTACCCTGTGACTGGTCCGATCATTTTCAAATTCCCTTCCTCGTCCTAGACAAGGGACCGGCGCATCCGGGTCAACCCCTAAAAAGCAAAACAACTGACTCGCAACATGAGAGACCTCGACATTAACATGATAAACTTTAATCACCAAAAATGGACTACAGGCCCCCCAAATTGGACCAACCTTGACGATCTTTCTGAACATCACATTAACACTTTTTCTAACATTCTTGACTCTATCATTAAGGAACAATCTAACCAATCTTCTAACCAGAGCTCTTCTCCGCTAACCCTGCTCCCTAGTAGTGATGATTTCACAGCTCACTTCGCTGATAAAACAAGGAAAGTACAGCTGGAGCTATTACCTACCACCCCACCCTTGTTATCCATGATATCGCCCGCAGGATTAGGGGAGGTGGCAGAATCCACAACAATATACTCACCTTTGGGCAGCTCTCTCAAAGACAATGCCTCTAGGAGCAGTTTTCTCCTACCAGACTGCACTGAGATACTTCACAACATGGCATCCATCAAACCCTCCAACCACTTTGGTGATTCTCTACCCGCCAAGCTTGGAAAAGATTTAATCTCAACCTTTCTCCCTCTTTGGTATAGGATCATTCATAAATCCCTCGTACACAGAAAGATTCCGGACTGCCTAAAAGTTGGGCAAGTTACTCCCATTCCTAAGAAGCCCAACGCCAACCTATCAGGTCGAAAATTGTTTGGATCTATCACCAGCAGTATGACTCTAGCTAAAGTGCTTGAAAAATGCGTACATTCACAGCTCTGCAAACATTTTGAAAAATATCAACCCCTGGATCCTCATCAGTCAGGATTCAGAGCAGGGCATAGCACTGAAACGGCACTAACTCACATTGTTGATGACGCCGTGAGAGCCCTTGACCAAAATGTCCCAGGTCTCCTGATCTTTCTAGACTTGTCCTCAGCCTTTGATACCATAAAACATGAAAACCTAATCGATCTCCTACAACATAGGATGGGATTTTTGGGCCCGATCCTAAACTGGTTTGCCTCCTTCCTTCACAACCACACGCAAAGGATCAAAGTTAATCATGCCCTCGCTTCCAGACTTCTTGCAGTAATTTTGAACAGCACGAACATTCAATACCACATGTATGCGGATGACACGCAATTGTACCTGAAGATCTCCTTGCAAGAGGACACAAAAACATTAAATGCTACACTTGCCCGATCTCAACAATGGTTAGCTCAGAACCATCTCCTACTAAATATGCTCAAAACTGAATTTCTCTTGATCCCCCCACCCAATCACTAAGCTCCTACCCATGACTGGATTAAACACCTAACTGTTCTGAACTGCATACCTCACGTTGTAGACTCTGCCAAATCTTTAGGTACCACCTTGGATAAACACCTAAACATCCAAGCACACATCAGTGGCACTACCAGAGGTGCCAATTTCCAACTCAACATACTGAAGAAAATCGAACCATTCCTACCCCCTGAAGATCTCAGGCCGGCGGTTCAATCACTGATTATCCCTAGATTGGAATATGGGCTGGTGACCTTAGCAGGACTTTTCAAAGCTAGCTTGGTCCCACTCAGAGCTACCTTGAACGTATCGGCCAGACTTTTAACGGGCTCAACACATTTTATCACATTTCACCTGACCTGTTGCAGCTAAATTGGTTATCTATTGAAGCGAGAATCCGACTCAAGATAGCTTGTCTGACTCGTAAAGCATTACACCACAATACCCCATACTACCTAGCAAATAAGCTTGAGCTATGGGGCTCCAGCCTTCTCTTGAAAACTCCAAGATTCTAAAAGAAAAACTCATACAACCGTGCGTTCTCCAGTCTTGCTCCGAGAATCTGGAACACTGCATCCGAGATCAGATCCAATCCATCCACTACCTCCTTTAAAGAACTGGTCAAAAGGCTACTAATGAACGAACGTTATCGTGTTGATCTTGCTCGTGTGTTTTGTCAATAACTAAAAACTGTGAAGTATTTTCACTGATATTCCATTATATCTTTTTACCTTATTTTTGTTCTAGTCCTAGATAGCTCCTTTAACTGCATTAACTGTTGATTTTGCTCGTTTCCTCTTTCTGTTAAAATTCTTTGAGGCACATCTTGGTTCATTCTATTGTATGATGTTTTACTTGGAGCGCTCAATGGCACCTCTGAGACACAATACTTCTTTATTTTTGTATGTTTTCCCACAGGTTGTAACTTCACTTACTTTATTTTTGTTTTGTATACTTGCTGGTGCCAACTTTGTACAGCGCTCTGATACCCCTTTGGTTCTTTTTCGCTCTCCTTAAAACTTTTCAAATAAATAAATAGGAGAGCAAGAAGCACTGGACTCTTTCTCTGCAGCACAACACAAGTTCTGCCCAATCAAATGCCTTAATCAATGTAAACATGTGGGCATAGCCAATGTTTCTCTGACAGTTGTACTTATTGAAACTTTTATCTGTTGATATCCCAAGGTAGGGCAAAAGCTGTGCTTTCAAACAAGACCTTAAAAGTTAATCTTAGAAGTATTGAAACACACCCAGTAAGGGGCGTGAAAAAGCACATTGTAGCATGTTTATTAACTCTTCAAGAATAGCA
Source organism: Triturus cristatus (assembly GCF_964204655.1). Lineage (NCBI taxonomy): Eukaryota > Metazoa > Chordata > Amphibia > Caudata > Salamandridae > Triturus > Triturus cristatus. The sequence goes on from NC_140583.1 coordinate 1,164,237,389, forward strand.
AGTTGATTTATGTCATGAGCTCTAGAGTACTGGTGATTATCCAAAAGTAGTGAAGTGGTTTTTATAATGGTATTAATTTTATTCAAAACATTCTGTATTCATTATTTTCCTTTAATGCCGTTAGTGCCAAGAGTCTTACACCATAAATGTGCACCTATTGAGCCCTTGGCTCCCATCAAAAACTTAGTTTTAAGTGAATTACACTTACTTTATAGACTTAGGTGGTGTACTGTGTATAGTTCGACACTCTGTATACATAGCCTTTCTGGCAGAGGGTATGTGTCGGATCCAGTTCAGGTGGCATGCAGCAAGCAGGAGCTGCTGGGACTAAGCCGTGGGGCAGGGGGGCTTTGCCTTGGATGACCCAAAGTCTGCAGCAGGTACAATAATATGAACTGCCACTTGTGTCAATGCATACTGTCTTTAATATCTTTCTCTTATCTCATTTACATGAGTCCCTCCTCTTGTGAGTCCAGCATGTCCCAGTTAGGTTAGTTTTTTGAGACATTAATCAAGGCTCAGGTGCAGGTACCCCAGTTCAATTAAGGTTGTGTTCAGTTCAGTCTCCTAAATACAGTCTCAACACAATGCAGGTCTCTGTGTTTTAGCATCATGTCTCCGATCTTGCTCGCCTCTAGGATGAGACAGCATGGTTGCAGATGTGGCTATCGATCTGAGTAGTCCACAGCAGGATGGGGCAGCTAAAGACGCAGCTATGAGTCCTTCAGTGAATGAAGGTAATGGGAGCTCGTGGCAGTCATCAGACCCATTTCTGAGTCACTGGGTGGCAGATGGACCTCCACTTACACAGGTTTCACAGCAGCATGTCTTGGGGTGCACTTTGTAGATACTGCAATGGTGACCTCCATGTGTACAAACCTTGGCTTTTAGGGTGCTGTGCCCAACGTACACAATTCTTGACTTCTGCGGCGACGTCAGCTGCATTCACTATGGCACAGCTCTCGATTCAAGCAGTGAGGTCAACTGTGATTGTTCCTATTGCATAGTGGCAAGGTTGGCTGTCTGGCCGATATTCCCTGTGGAACTGCAATTTTGGAGAGACTGCACCCACCTTCCTTTGACTATTAGATCGCTCTCTGCTGTCTTCTCTCTCCTGGTAGACCATCCACACTGGAGTCTGGTGGTTTGTGGCATTCCCTAGGCAGTCGCACCGGCTTGACAAGCTTTTTCACTCTCTAAGCAGGCAGGCTGCCTTCCAGGTGCTGTGAGTCAGGGGTAGAGCTCTTCAAGCAAGTAAAGACTTCAGGTGATGTACCCTTTCCTCTGGGAAGCTGGTTGTCACACAGACACCAGTACTGGTTGTACAGCAGTTCTCAGAGTATGCTCAGAATACTACCTTCCTTGGTGAAAGGTATTGGAACTGGAGCGACAAGGATGGAAGTAGCTCCTACTTTTATGCAATCAATACAGATAAGGAATGTGGTTTCTCTGTATGCAATCTCAAAACAGGTGTGCAGCGCTTCTTCTGGCAAGTTTCCTCTCTAGGCTGTCCCCCAGGCACAGCCTTTGTGTAGAGTGATTCTCTCCACAGCAGGGTAGTCTCCAGCCTGAAGTACCTACAAGAGAGACTCATAGGCGTGATGTTTCTCAAACTGTCTTTTCACCAGCCACACTGAAAGTGATCAGTATGAAGACAAAAGGCCGGCCTCACCTAAAAGATCTCTCTCACCCTGAATATCAGAAAGCAGAGTCCCACTCTGACTACCTAACAAATGGCTGTACAATGAGAAAACTAATACACAGCTATACTCAGCAGGAGCCACTTCTAGGAACCTTGTCTCTTCCCTCTATTTTCAGGACTGACAATAATACTCTTGCACTGTCTGTGAAAACAATCTCACCTACAGCTTGTGCACAAGAGCAGGCTAGAAGCTTCCAAAATGGGACCTGCAGGCCTCCATCACTCTGGCTCACTCATGCACATACTGCATGCACTAGACAAGTCACAAACACACAAAATCCACTTAGTACTAGGATCTAGGTTTCACATTGAAGCAGAACTTTACATAAATGAGGTCGGCAACACAGATAGATGGTCTGGTCACGACTGTGCATTTACAAAACACGGTATGCTGCCACCACCACTGTACATGCTAAACCCATTACAGGGGTGTTAGTCCACTGCTAGCCAAATTAGGGCATGCTTGGTGCACTTCTCCAGGTCACAGGATGTTCCAGGACTTTGTGTCAGGGACAGGTATAAGCCTCTCCACCTGTTATATTAGCATGAGCCGGGAGTTGAAGCCGGGAATACAAATAGTCGCTGTTGGGCACTCAGAACACGGCTCCATGACTGAACACCTGGCAGGGAACATTCCCAGTCTAACAGCATGTTTAGGCAATATTATGTATTCCTAAATTAAATGGCTTATGCTATGACATTTTAACTACATATATGTTTAGTAGACTCCAGAAAATATGCTATTTTGTGGATACTAAACAAGTGAAAATTTGTGTCTCAATGTATAATCATTGGTGTAAATATAATTTTTGTTCCAGTCATTGCTCGTCCCTACACTGTGAACACATTCAGGAGTAGCAGCTCCTCACCCTCTAAATGATGAGTAGTTTTGATGTTTTGTTTTCTTGTCTACACAAGAAAAATGAGGTGGTAGCATGGAATGCTGACAGGAGCCAGTAAAGTGAACGATCACTGCGACTTGGTGTCTGCCTTGCTCAAGGGAGATCTGTCCTATGTACTGGAGAACCTACCTACTCTCTGAGGAGCTGTGAGTGACTAAAATACCTTAACATGGGCCAGATGGTTTGAATAGAGAATGCTGGTGAGGGGCCTGCAGACCCAATGAGATGCCTTGAGGTCAAAAACCTCGCTAGAAGATTTTAAAGGAAAAAGGATCTACCATCCATAATATGTGAAGTGGTAGTACCTTAGGACATTCAGATTCCTTGGCAGTACAGCTGAAGGCCCCCTTACCACTGCCTTTTGCTGTTTGGAGGGCAAACATGCATTACTTCCCACCTACCAATTTCACTCTTCTTGCATCCCTTCCCACTGCTCAACAAGAAGCTCAGTGCAGTTAACCATATAACAAAACACAAAAACATCTACATTCACTCACCTTTAATATCATCAAGGCTTCCGAAATCCTTCCTCAATTTTGCAACCTGTGGGCCAGCAGAATCACCTACAGACCCATGTTCTCGTGACCAGCTCTGCAGCTAATCCAACCATAACAGCTAACAATTTATTGAATATAGGTATTTTCCTAAAAGAGCTCTAAATGCCTTACATGAAACCATCTCTAAACCAAACAGGCTAATAACTAAGGCTCCCAGTTTTTGTTTTTACTGATTTCTACAGATATATCCTGACAGAAAGAATCTATTTTCATATCTGTATTGTTGTACAATGCAAATGATTACAAATTACTGTATTGGACTGTAAATGGCTGAAGCTCAACGAACATTTAAAGATGTGTAAACATTTGTTGGTTAAATAAAATAATAGCCATTGCACCTTTATGTTTTGCACTAGACTGGACTGTTCCCATTGGGCACAGGGTCAAGACTGATTTGCATATGGCTGGGTCCAAACTGGAATGGCTTGGTGAGCAGAAAAACGATGGATTTAGGCCCAGATCTCTGTACTGGGGTGAATGTATGACATTGTTCTGCATTCTGTCCATCAATAGTTCTTTTTGAATTAGTCACCCCGAGTGGGACGGGTATGCTCAGATGTGAGTCCCGTGCTCTCCATGCCACTGGAATCAAGCTATCCTGGCTGAAGAGGGGATGCTTGTTTCCAGTCCAGGGAAAAACTGGACTGTTCTCATTGGGCACAGGGTCAAGACTGATTTGCATATGGCTGGGTCCAAACTGGAATGGCATGGTGAGCAAAAACATGATGGATTTAGGCCCAGATCTCTGTACTGGGGTGAATGTATGACATTGTTTTTGCATTATTTTTTGCACTAAGCACAAAATAAATATGGATAAAAACTTATAAAAATGAACAAAAAATGAAAATGGATAAATACAGACAGAAATGTGAAAAAATTAAATACCATAAAACCAGAGTCCTACTAATAACGGACTGTTTTAGTCAAAAGGATAGAACAATTTAAATATCTACCGCAAAATAGATACCTACATTAAGAGAAAATAATCTGCTTTCAGAGTACCAAAACAGATTCTGTTATGAATGACGCACAGAAGCAAAAGTGATTTTCATGTGGGATGATTTTCAGACTACAGTGGCTTAAAAGTAGAGTACCTTCACAACTATTATTTGAACTCTCCCTTGTACTTAATACTGGTAATCATCCCATCTACTAAACGTAGAAAGATCGATGTGAATCACACAAGATCAAGTGGAAAAAATAACTGTAACCTGTTTGAGGGACTGAGAAGCCTAACAGAAGAAAGTCAGTCTATTTTACAGAGACTTGGTGATATCAGAGTGCAGGGCGCATAGCTGAAGCAGATTGCATGTTTTGTATCAGCCAGATCATCATCTCACGCCTCTCTTTGTCAGCTCCATTCAGTTCACATCTAATGTACGAACCACCCTTTACCCCCTCTTTCACATTTGCATTAGCTCTCTATTGCACCCAAACTCCTCCTTCAATCTCAAGTGTTACTGTGACAACAGATAATAAACAAATCATACTTAATTATGAAAACCCGTCTGACTTTGACTCACACTCAATTGGACAATGTCTCAGTCAAATAATAGTTAATATCTAACCACAGCAAAATAAACAAGTCACGTATCGAAGTATTCATATGCAGTAAATGGTACAAACCACAAGCATCAATAACACGGCCTCAGCAAGTAGGCGCGCCACCAAAGAACTGAGCCCAATAAAGGAATCTTAGAATAAATACGGACTCTAGTCTGTCAATCATGACAGGATTGTGTTTGTTCAATACATTTAAACTGCAGTTAGCACTTCTTTTCCTCATAGTGGCTGTAAAGATATCTCCTCCCACATTGCTTGAAATTATTGTCCCGCCCTATTGGCTGGAAGAGTTCGCCCCGGCCTCAAGTCTAGTTGTGCTCTTGGTTAAGACAGATCAGGTATTACATCTGGTTATGACAAAGTGGAAATCGACATGCAGTAACAACATTCAATAAGGAGGTCAGAGCCCCACAGCAAAAGGGCCTAGTGGACTTTAGACAAAAACGGGATAGTGCTCTAGAAACTGATCTCACTGATGGGGAGTGGCAAATGGCTTTCCAGCCCACCCCTAAATCCTCAAGAAATGTGAGATTTAAACTACTACAATATAATTACATACATCCTTTGTACCTTAAACGGACACACTTTCTTATCCAAGTGTGTCCTTTTAAGGTACTCCCAGACCCTACACACAAGCCCCAGGTGCCAAGGAGTGGATGTCTCCTTTTATCATGGTTATTATCAGTACTAGACATATTCCAGGTAAATGTAACTGATAAAGCAAGCAGGGAGGACTCATAGCTAGAACTCAAATACAATATAGTTTAACTCAGTTGCGGCCGGCATAACTCGGGGGTGGGGGTTAATTTAAAAAAAATAAACGAAGAAGTTACTTCACCTCAGGTCCCACGTTGCGTTGTCTCTGCTCCGAGTCCCAGGAAGCAGGCAGCCTCCCTCCCCTAGGCCAATCACAACGCTGCAATGGCAGCGTTGTGATTGACTGGGACGCCGACCACACAGGCGTCTTGGGGGAGGCCATTTTCATGTAGGGTGCATGCAGCCTACATGGAGAAAATGGAGAGTGCGTATGACTGGTTTAGTTGGCCCTGGGGCTGACCAAACAGTCAAAGCCCACAACAGTGGGCAAGCCACTTCTCCCCTGCCCTGGAGCAGGACCTCCCGCCCGCCCCCAACCAAACACTTCTGCCTTCTCGCAGTGCGAGAAGCCGAACATAAAATGATATTTATATCATTTTATGTTCTGTTTCTCGTACTGTGAGGAAGCAGTGGGGCGACGCTCCTCCACCCACATGGAGGAGCCGTCCCTGGAAAAGTGTGAGTAATTGGGACGCTACATTTTTGAACACGCAACACTCAGTGATAGCAACTGTAGCAGCCGTAGCTTCAGGAGCAGGAGCCGGCGTTGTAGTGTGACGTTTGGACGTTTTTGGAGCCGCAGCATTTCTGAGAGGTGTGGGAGTCGCAGCTTTTTGCCACCAGCTGCTAATTGCAAGGAGTCTGCACCGTGACGTTCACCGATGTTGTAGCTGGTGCTTGCCATTTGGAATCGCGTTTGGAGCTGCGGCGGGTCTGAGCGGTGTGGGAGCCGCGGCATTTGGAGCCAGCGGCTAGTTGCAAGGAGCCCGCACTGTGAGGCTCGCTCCCGCCCATTACGCCCACACCCATCACGCCTACTATTCTCTCCCCTCTGGGTCGTTATGGAGGTGGAGGAAGTAGGAAGAGGGAGGCAGTGGGCTAGTGAGGCAGAGAGTAGCAAGTGAGGCAGGCGCAGCGGGCCCCAGGTGCCACGTAGACTGCCCGGTTAGTCTGGGTGCGGTTTGTGGCTGATCTGGTGCACCCCCACTTGCTGCTTGTTTCAAATCTCCCTTGGACAACAGCCGGGAGAGACGGTGTCGGATGGTAAAAAGGAAGGCTCAGAAAAGTATGAGGGTTTTTTTCAGGGCAGTCCCTTATTTATTCGGTTTGTACAAGTAAATCAATAGCGCTTTAAGCGGGGGGTTGGTTTGGTCCTTGATGGTCATGTCAGGGAGCACCTCGTCGGGTCCCAGTACATCATCTCTCTCTCTCTCTCTCTCTCTGGTTGACGTGCGGACTCTCAACCACATATAAATGAAAAGAAAAAGGAGCACGTATTAGTGCACAGTATTTCTTTGGGGGGATTTCAGGGAAGGGAGTGAGGAAACCACAGTTGTCCTTTTAGTGTGGGAGAGGGCGGAAGGAACCACCACCAATGAGCAGGAGATAGTAGCGGATAGAACCTATGCACTGCAGGTGATTCAAAAGCCTGTCACGGCGTGGCTTCCCCCCCTTTCTCGGCGGTACCAACACCCACCCGGCTCCCAGATCCCCGGAGACGTGCACACACCTGTTGTAGCCACGACCCTCCGGGGCCGTGGCTGGGCGATGCGTCCTCCTGAGCGTCCCGGCTCTCGCGTCCTTGGTCGTCTGCTTGTGTGTCTCTCTCCACGAACACCGGCTCTCTCCTTCGTCTTCCCTCTGCGCTCTTCCGGATGCCTCCCAGGCATTGCCGACGTCCTCTCCTGCGTCACGGGCCGAAGACCTCTCTCCCGTAGGCGCGTCCGTCCTCCAAGGGGTGTGTCCGGCGACAGCAGGGAAATCCTTAAAGGGCCAGCTGCTCCGTTCTTCACGCCGGTCGTCATCTTCGGTTGTTGGTAGCTGTGGGGGAAAGGGGAAATCGCTGGTCCAGGCCGTCTCTGTGGCCCTTTCAGACGGTGCAGTCTGACAGAGGGTTTGACAGAGCTGCAAGTGGCCACCACAAGTGGAGAGAGGAGATCCCGAAGGTACTTGCATCTTGACTAGACTTCTTACTAAACACAAGCCAGATACAATCCAGATGCAAGCCAGAGTGAGTACAAACAGCTAAAGCCAAGCCAAGCAAGCCGAGAAGGACAGCAGGACAGCTAGCGGTGAGTGGCGTTGCGGGGGAAAGGTGAAGCTTGGTGGGGTTACACTATTTCACAGTTCCAAAGCTTAGGGCTAGACATATAATGTAACATTAACGGTACACTGCCATCAACTCTACTAACAACTAGCATGCGCACAGGAAAAGAGAGGGCATCTGTTCCTCCCATAAGAAGAGCAAGGAAAGTACAGGCATCAAAAGCAACACAAAAAGTAAAAGCAAATATTGCCAGAGGGAACCAACCGCTAATCTCACCAATTGCACGTATGTTTGAAAAATCTATGAAAATACCACGTAAGTTTGATTTTATGAAAGACCCACTTGGAGCTATGATGACAATGCAAACCGCGACAGAAGCAACTAACATTCAATCTCCGATCAAGCCAACTAATAAGCCTGATAATAAAATGGAACTTTCCGGTCAAGAACTAGATTTGCAAATCTTGAACAAGGGCTTCCAACTTGAGGAAGGTGAAAATGTAGGCACAACAGAGGGGCATATTACAGACATTGAAATGCTAAGTATAACACCAACAACGCAAGTGGAACAAAATGATAAGGACGTATTTGAAATATCCCAGAAAATGTGGTCAATGATGGCTCCGCCGCCCCTAGATGTCAAAGTAGAAATTAGGAAACAAATTGAGATCGTGATGGATACTATACCTCTACGGCAGGCGGCTAACCAGGTCACTCAAGAGCTGTTAGTAGTCGGTATCCAGGCAACCCAGTCTGGACTAAGTAGTAGTAATGCCCCCTGGGGACAGTCTCGGAATTAAGAACGGAAATGGAGAATAGCTTACCCTCCAATGATCGAATTGAAGAATTAGAAACCGATCATGTAACCAACGGAAAACTAGGAATAAAAAAGGACAATATACAGCTTTGCAGTACACCGAGCATTAGGAAAAACTGTAGTGATAATAAATGCACTAACAACCTCAAAAAGGCAAATGAAGAGCAATTAAATCCCCAAGCGGGTTCAGATAATATTACCCAAAGCGATCACGGATTCCAGCAGAATCAAAAGTTCCAAGTCACAGGCAATCAGGACTTGGGGTCCATATGGGATATCTTTTATCGAATGCCATCATTGACTTTAGAAGCACCGACATTTCAGTCTAATAAAATGGAGATCCAAATTGACCTTCTTAACGTGATGGCAAATGCAGTAGCTAGAATAGATCAAAACCTGGTTCAGTTAAATAGCCTGATAATAGGAGCTCAAACACAAGCTGCCGCAACATACCGTGACTGTACATGCGCCCCAATAATTAACAAACTGGTAACAATACCGGATGTAATGAACTCAATACTTGAAGATGTAAAATTGAGTCTTCAAAACGGAAAAAACAAAGATCAAGGGGAAAGCAGTAAAATAAAGGACACTGGAGTAATCAATAATATAAAACAGTTAAGTGATGCTGCTCAACTGAGTGCCCCAAGTGATATAGCAAGCATGGATAACTCAACATCGACAGCAGGCCAGAACCTACATCAAGAGGGGAAGAGGTCAAATGGTACAAAAAAATGAATGGTCCCTCATATAGAAGATACCACTGAAGACCAGGAGGTTAAGGACGCTGTTTCTCCACCTTTCAGTATAACAAAGAAACATAAGACAAAATTATGAAAAGCAAGAAATAAGTCCAAACTCAATTCAGTAATTACCATACAATCTCAAGAAGAAGGACCCAGTGAATTGGGTGTTGACGACGTAAAACGAAATCAGGAAACAATGGGAAACCAGGAAAAAGAACCACAACGAGAACAGATTTCTATAACCAACGGTAAAAATAAGAAGTATTTTGCCTTATTCAATAAAGGTACAAGTGTAAAAAGGTTGAGAGAGCAAATTAATGACTCATGCAACCAAAACAGTAACCTAGTGTAACAAATACAAGTAGAGGAAATTCTTATGAACCTGAGATAGAAGGGATAAAAACAAATTCAACGGAAAAAGATGTTATATCCCTAGAAAACCACAGAGGTTTAAAGAAGACACCAATGGATAAAAAAGGCGTATTGTGGGAACAGACGGAAAAACTAAAGAGTCTATCTAAACCTCCAAAAGCAAGAGAATCATGGAAAGATGATGTGGAAATATATATCTTGCACCAGCAGTACAAAGAACAATCCTGGTACATCAAAATACAACTCAAAGTCTAACACAAAACCAGCAATACTCTCAAAATCAAATGAATCAAATAAATAATCCAAATCATATAAATATGACCCAAAATGATATGATGGAACAAACGGAGGAGTATCGGAACATATTAAACATAGATCACTTGGCCATTGTAAAGAATGGAAAGGAGAAAGCATTCTGATATAAAGACCATCTAGGCACCATAAAGGACAGAAGTGTGAAATCATTAGGCAATGGTAAAATACAACTGATCTTTAAACTGGAATATTGTTCTTGCGGCAGACCAGATATACTAAACAGAGGAAATATTCTTCACCTCTTTAAATCCAGTCCATCGCTAGAAAAAGTTTCAAGCGAAGACATCGAAGCTATTGAATTTCTACCAAACACAGAAAGCAGCCAAGAAATTACATTGATAACTCTGAACTCTGGCCTTCTAGCGGAATTAATCAATAATGAAAAAAGAAACTTTCCATAGCTGGGGAATAATATTTAGTAGGCCTCCACCTAAGGTATATCCAAGACCCTTCATCATACACGAGAGCTCGAAACTCCAACAAAAAAACATAAGCAATCAGGTTATCTCTATATTGAAAAATCCTCTCGGAAAAATGGATAAAGCAGATGAAATGGCAATGAATCAAATTAAAATAGAAAAGCCAACTAGAATAAATGAAAAATGGATATGCTCGGCTCTTCATGGAACCAACTCACAATGACAGAACATAGCAAGACGCACAAAAGAAAAACCAAATAACGATAACGAATCACTAAAACTATTCTCATGGAATATAAATGGGGTACGCAAAAAGATATATAATGCTCATTTAAACTCTGTCAAAAATCTATCAGGTTATTCTATTACAGGAAACTTGGTCCACTAATCCTGTAATGTCAGAGGGTTATAAAGGATACTTTGAGCCTGCAATTAAACAACACAAATGTGGACGCCCCAGTGGGGGCCTGGCAACATTTATAGCCATTGACTTGAGAGTGGAGCATGAACAAGTGAATACGAACAACCCCAATTTTCTATTGGTAAAGCTTCAATATAAGGAAAATAAACAATCAAAATCTCTAATAATAATTAACTTATATATACACCCTACAGTAAGCTCAAGGAGTAACATGTGCACTATTCTTACTAGTTTTTTGTTACAGCAAATGATGGAGGACCCATTTGCAGACTATATAATTTCAGGGGATTTCAATTTAAACTTGCTTGTGCCCTATTTAAGAGATGACACCATTCAACAACAGGATTATCAATGGGCAATCCCCCAGCAAACAACATATACAGCAATAAATCACAGGCAAAGCAAAGTAGGTATAAGCTTTGTTAAAGATATAGAAGTAATGGGATTAAGAATTTTTAATGGGAGACTCCCCCCAAAATTCACCTCCAGCATGGACATATCACTCACAAAACCACAAATCAAGAATTGATTATACTATAGTATCGTTAAATATTTTTAGCAATATAAATTCTTTCCGTATCGGGAAGGTGTCTGACAGTGATCATAGTCAGCAAATCTACCCAGTATAAAACATCAAACATATCTAACCATACCGGGACAGGCGGGAACTATCAATTACAGGAGACTTATCTGGAAAGCACACACTAAAGACGACACAAACAAATTGGCCCAAAAATTGGTTAAAGAATGCTTTGAAGAAAAATCCTTATCTGTAACGGAACGATGGGTATATTTTATACAAAAATAAAACTTATGAGGTAACACCTAAACTTAAGAAAAATCAAAAGACGCAAGCTGGAAAAGGAAATAAAATCAATTTAGCCTATACAACACAGGTTATGAGAAATACTCCCAACAGTCTAAGGAGACAGATAAAAAAAATTCCCAAATAACATGGAATTGCCTTTTAAATGAAAATGAAAAAAGTATTGGCTAAAATCTGCAGAAGTTAATCTGGAACGAAAGGAACCATGGAAAGCATTATTTCTGGGTTAAAGTTCTCCACGCTAGTAACCAAACGAACTCTAGGGAATTCTGGAAAACGATAAATGGTTTAGCACCACCTAATAAAACATCAGTATCATCTACTGTGAGTGAAAAAGATTGGATTCGTTTCCTGACAACACACCTAAATTCCGACAGTGAAACAACACATCTGGAAGGTAGAGGAAATGTGACCCATACGTCAAGAAAGGATTTGGATCACGAAATTGATATATCAAAAAATCAATTATGTAAAATAATACGGAAACAAATAGATGGCGCACCAGGTCCCAATGGTATCCCATTTGCACTTTTTTATTCTTTTTTTCAAATCTGTTTATTAAGAATACAATTCAAATAAAAACAATACAACCATCAAGAGCATCAGAAAGGAGAGAGAAGAAGAAGATGGAGAGAAAGAGAAAATCAAAAAGAAAGAGGAGGGGAACATTCAGCATCCCACAGTGTCAGCGAGCGTAGATTTAGGAAGCAGGACTGCCGTGATTGTCAAAGCCGGCATGGGCCAGAGGTAGCGCTGTGAGTGAGGCCAAGGCTACCAAACTTGCAAAAAGTGGTGGGATGATGAAGGGTTCCAACTGAGGGAAGGGGGGCTGTGTAGTGTGATGGCGTGATGAATAAGGCGTCCCACAAAAAGAAGCTGATTTCCAGTAGGCGGAGAGGGACATGGAGAAAGAGGGGTATGATTGTGTGTAGAGGAACCACCATGTAATGAGGACATTAGTCAGCATCTCTGCTGGGCTCCCAGATACTACCTGCATCAGAGGGGAGTAGGTTATCCTCAAATAGGCGGAGAGCCCGGAGCTTCGGAGGCTGAAGACGGGCATGAGCCAATTTGCAAAAATAGTCTATCAGCGGTTGCCAGAGTTTGGTAAAGTTGGTGTCTTGGAGCTGCAAACGCGCCGTGAGTAACTCTATTGCCATGGTATACCACAAGCGGGTGAACCAGATATTCACTGAAGGCGTTTCAGCCTTCTTCCAGTAGAGGGCTATAATTTGCTTAGCTGCACCAAGCATATGCAGGATTATGTGCCAATCCCTGCGCGTCATGGCAAGCAAGTTCACAGGCTTGAGGCCTAGAATAACTGTGGACGGAGCTTCGGGCAAGGGGTAGCCAATTACCAGTTTGATGTGGTTATGGACCTCCTTCCAATAGATGGTCAAGAGCGAGTAATTCCACCAGATGTGGAGAAAATCTCCAATGGCGCTCGAACAACGCAAACAGACAGGGGAGGAAGTGGGAAACATTGTGTGGGGGGTGTAATATCATTGTGTCATAACCTTGTATGCAGTTTTTGTCTGGGGGATGCTGTGGAAAACCTTCGGAATGTCGCACCACAGATGGTCCCATTGCGTAGGTGTAATGTCAGCAGATGTATTGGACTGCCACGGGGACTGGTAGGTATGCGGGACAACCCGAGGGGTGTGTTGAAGAACTTGATATGTGCGAGAGATCAGACCCCTAAAGTTGTCAAAGGTGCGCACCAGCCGTTCAAACGGAGTAAAAGGGCGAATGGCTCCCTGCGCAGAAGACAACGCCTGCACACAGTGCCGGAGTTGAAGATACTGTAGGCGAGCACCCTTGGAAAGCTGAAAGTCTTGTTTGCATTGTTCAAAAGATTTAAAGGAGTCCCCCTTAAAAAGGTCCCGGGGTGTCCGGCAACCCCCATCCGACCAGGCCGAAAAGGAATGTGGATGTAAGGTGGGCGGGAAGTGTGGATTACGTGCAATAGGAGTGTGAGGAGACGGAAAAGAGGTGAGGCCCTTGGACAAAGCCAACTCCCAGATATCGAGCACAGTTTTTGTTGGGATTGGCCATATAGGCGCTGCTCGATCTAGCCTCCTGTGGAAGCCAGGCATGATCCCATATGGGTCTACAGGTCACCGCCCTATCCATATGAAACCACTCTTTCACGCTCTCCCACGCCATCCATTCCGAAATGAAACGAAGATGTGAGGCCCAATAATACTTCATTAGATTGGGACATGCCAGCACCCCCGTCCCGCAGTAGCAGAATTATTTTATTGGAGAAGCTTGGTCGATGCCCTCCCCAAATGAAATTAGTGAGTGAACGCTGAAGATTCTGAATCTGGTGCTGTGGGAAAGGTGTGAGTAGAGTCTGGAATAGATATAATATTTTAGGTAGGACCGACATTTTGACTGTGTTCAAGCGACCCAGACAGGAGAGGGGGAGAGACTTTCACGTTCACAGATCCTCTAGGACGGCCTTTTTACATTCTTGCCAATTGGCTTGTGACAATGTGTTAAGAGAAGGAGTCAAGTTAAGCCCTAGGTAACAAATGGAATGGGAAGCCCATTGGTATGGCACAAGAGACGGGAGCGCAGTGATCTCTGACGCAGGATTTGTAAGATTAAAAACCCATGATTTTGCGTGATTAGTTTTGCGGCCCGAGACAAGTTCAAACGACTGAACCAACCCATGAAGGGCGGGCAAAGAGGTTCACGGGTGGGACAGTGTGAGAAGGAGATCGTCCGCAAACAAGGTTATTTTATGGTCCAAGCCTCCAAGAGGGATGCCATGAATATCAGGAGTCTGGCATATCATGACGGCAAGCAGTTCCACAACGAGTGCAAATAATAGGGGGGGATAGAGGACAGCCCTGCCGAGTGCCCCTGTGGACTGAGATATGACTCGTAAGTTGACCGTTGACCCTTGGCTAGGGGCAAGAGATAGGGAGCCATGATCCGAGCAATCATCCGAGGTCACAACCCTATTTTATGCAGGACAGCCCGGAGAAAGGCCCAATCCACCTAGTCAAATGCTTTTTAAGCATCGAGGGTCAACAAGCACGCGAGTATATTCCAGTGGTGAGTCTTCCCGACTAAATGAGCGAAGCGCCGCACATTATCTGCGCCCTGCCGGTGACGAATGAAGCCGACCTGGTCTGGCTCTATAAGTCCAGGTAAGTGCAGGTCGAGTTGTTTGGCCAGTATTTTGTTATAGAGCTTGAGATTTGTGTTTAAGAGCGCGATGGGGTGGAAAGAGGAACATAGTGTGGGATCCTTCCTGGGTTTAGGAAGCAGTGCGATCTCAGCTATTGCCATGGAGGTGGAGGGCCCCCCAGAATCCGAGAAAGAATTAAACAGGCAAAGTAAATGTTCCTGAAGCTGCAGAAGGAAAACACAATAAAAAGAGACTGGGAGACCATCTGGGCCCGGAGATTCACCAAGAGGGAGGTCTTTTAGGGCACCTATAAGTTCCACCTGTGTAAGTGGGTCCTCAAGGAGTTGTGCGTGGTGTCGGCCAATCGGGGACCAGGCGCAGTCCCCCACTACTGCCTGAATCTGATCCAGATTGGGTGGATCCCGCGCGTAAAGAGGTGAGTAGTAATCATGGAAGGCTTTTGGTTTAGCGGCTTCAGTGGTAGCCCACATGCCATCGTCCAATTTTATTTTGGAAATGTGCAACTTTGCGGCCCGTTTCCAGAGGCGACGGGACGGAACAGTACCCACCTTGTCCCCCCTTCATACCTTTGCTTCA
This sequence comes from Triturus cristatus, assembly GCF_964204655.1. Classification (NCBI taxonomy): domain Eukaryota; kingdom Metazoa; phylum Chordata; class Amphibia; order Caudata; family Salamandridae; genus Triturus; species Triturus cristatus. Next base: position 1,164,252,631 of record NC_140583.1, read on the forward strand.
ATGCTAGGAGAGCATGCTCTGCTTTATTAGTCTCATGAGCCCGCAGCTGGCCGCGGAGCATAGCCAGATGTCGCTTGTGAAGGGCAAGGGGATGTTCCTGGTCCAGTTTTTCAAGTGTTTTATGTCACAAGATAAAGTGTCTTCAAAGAGGCGAGCTGCCCGAGCTATCGCATTAGATACAACCTCGAATCGTGGTTTTAAAGGCGTCCCAGACCACGAGGAAAGGCGTTTCAGGGAGGTCCTTGGATGAGAAATATGATGTAATAGCTTCTCGGAGCTCTTAGACAACCACTGGGTCCCGAAGAACCTGGGGAGGGAGTCGCCAGCGAGGAGAGCGACGTGAATGAGATGCGTGGTTGTGCAATAGAAGTTCCACATGGGCATGATCGGAGATGAAGATATCGGACATGAACGGCGAGAGGGCATAGCTTAACCGAGAATGCTAGACGAATATATAATCGATGCGAGAGTATGAACGATGAACATGGGAGTAATAGGAGTAGTCTCGCGCGGCTGGGGATTGGTAACGCCAAATGTCTAAGTCAAAATCAGTAAGACGCTTTTTCAAAGAGGAGGACATGGCTCCCGCCCCATCAAACAAGCCGTCGCTACGATCCAATCCCGCATCCCAGACCAGATTGAGATCACCCTCCAGGATAAGTTGGTGGTTATCATGTGTTATCTGTTCCTGTGTGAATTCCCTAATGAAAAGGTCTTGCGCTTTATTAGGTGCATAAATATTGCAAAGCGTGAAGTCCCGCTGCCCGATCCTGATCTCTAATTTAATGAATCTACCATCTTTGCCACGAACAAACTTGGGAGCCCCTGTTGGATACCCGCCCTGCAGAGTATAGCCACACAAGCCGTTTTGGTTGGTGCAGATGCCCAGTATTGGAGGGGATATCTAGGGTAAGCCATACGGGGAACATCAGCTTTTAACAGATGGGTCTCCTGTAGGAAGAAATATCTGGGTTCTGTTGTAATAGATAACGCCAAATCTGGTGGCGCTTGTTGGGGGAGTTGAGGCCTTTTACCTTTAGGGAGAAAAGTTTCAAACTGGGTGCAGAAGTCATGACTGAGGCATACTACAGACAGATGCCATCGCGAGCAGGGAGCATAGATTGCAGAGTAGCGCCACATAGCCACCCCCGGCATATCCCCATAAAAAGCAAATACAGCAAGAATAAATCGCAATGTCCAGTGTAAGGTGAAGAGGAGGCCACACAGCCATTGATAGCCCTTGATCGAGTACTGGCACAACTATATTAGTTTAATCCCCCCTCCCTCTGGACAGAGGAGAAGCAAGAAGGAGAAACGAGAAGGGGAAGAGAGAAAAGGCAAGTAGAATATCCAAAGCGAACAACGGCCAATGTGGCAAAATAGGAGTGGAGGCAGGCCTCAGATGAACGGCATCACCTTCAGAGGGTGCACTCCGGCACCGCTGCCACGTTATGTTCAGAGCTAGGGACGAACAAGCAAGGAGCATGAAGATCCAAACCCGTCTTCGTGAGCAACTGCCAAGTACAAAGAAGAGCACAGTCTGTCTGGTAAATGGCACAGTGTTCAGGTCTCTTTATGCTGTGAGCAGAGGGAGACCGCCGCCATCCAAAGAACGAAGATGCTGAATTATATCCTGTTTGCTTGAGAAGAGGAGAGGTCCCCCCGCCTAGCTTGATGCTGCAGTCTAAGCACTCTGGTCCACTGTGGCTTCGCAGGCCCCCTCTCCGAGGAAGGCAATCGTGAAGGGCTGGGCGGTGGGGGAAGTGATCGGGAGGTGGAGCAGTTGGGAGGCCTCCTGAAAGGAACGGAGCACCCGCTTCTTCGATTCCCATTGAAAGATGAGTGCAAAGGGGTGACCCCATTTATATTGGACGCCCAACTCCAGAAGTTTGTCGGTTACAGGTTTGAAGTCCCTGCAGCGTCGAAGCGTGGTTGGAGCAAGGTCCTGGAAAAGCTGTATGGCAGAGCCCTTGAAGGTTAATTCTGACTTCGAATGCGCTGCAATTAAGATGGCCTCCTTTTCTGTGAAGAAGTGGACCCTGTCAAGTATGTCGGGGACCAGACCTGAGCGACTAGGAGGTCCAGACACACGGTGGTCTCGATCAAGTGCAGGTGGGGAGGCATCCTCATCCCCCCTGATTTCATGGAGGAGATCTGCAACGAAAGTCATGATGTCAGAGCCCTCTGCACCTGCCGGGACCCCCCTCAGGCAGAGATTGTTGCAGCCTGGTTTTCTAAATCCTCCAGCTTTATTTGGAGCTCAATATGCTGTTCCTCCAAGAGAGCCAGTCGCTGCCAGAGTTGTTCTCGATCTTCTGTGCGAGCGTCAACCGTTTTCTCCAGGTCGTCCACCCTCCCACCAATTTCTGTGACGTTTCGCCAGAGCTCCTTAACGCAAGATTGCACTTCATTTTGGAGAGAGCCAATTTCGGACTTGAGTTCTTTCAGGAAATTGGCCATAAAAGACTGAGGACCCGGTTGGAGGGGGCCCCAGTCGAAGTAGCCATAGTTGCAACAGAGGATGAACCAGGTTTATTCCACAGGGCTGTCACAGGATTGTCCTTGGGAGGTGCAGCCGTGTCTTTCCCCACCTTAGAGCTTGGCATGATCCCTCCAGCACCTATGCGCAGAATGTGGAGCCAGGGCAGGAAGGTGTAGCAGGAGGCCGGGAGCCACCCCCCAAATGCGGTAAAGGCTGCCGCTGTGTGGAGGAGCAGAACAGTCCGCAGCAAAGGGCCGAGGGCTTGACTCATCAGAGGCCAAGAGCACTGGCAGGATGAAGAAGAGAGCCCTGCAAGCCCCTCCCGAGACCACAGCGGACACGGCGATCCTCCCAGCCCCACGAAGGCGAAGCCAGGTAAGTAGTAGGAAGGAGAGGCCATGCAGGGAAGAGTGCCAGCCCGACCTTCAGTGGGAATCGCCAAGGAGCTCCAGAACATCCCGGCAGCAGGGCTCAGGGAGATGGCAGCGGGAGGGCCCCCAACAGGCGTAACCAAGGCTGGAGATGAGGGTTCCACGAAAGTCCAGTGCCCTAAGCGCCAGCAGGGGTTGAAGTAAGCTCCTCTAGTAGGCTGTTGAAAGGGGTGCACTGGGGAAGTCCCAAAGCCAGATCAGGGTCCAGGTGCGATGGGGGCCAGCGGCAGAGAGAGAGGGTGTAGATTGGTGAGGAGGGATCCAGGGAAAGACGCCACTCACCTCAGCTCGGGGGGCAGCTGCACAGGATCTCCAGGGAGCTGACCTTGCGTCTGAAGGTCTGCCAGATGCTCCGCGGGTCGTCCCCACTCACCTCACCGGGAGGCCCAAGATGGCGGTGTCCCCAACAGTCTCCAGATGACGTACCCCCCGCACGCCTGCAGGGAGGGCCCAAGCCACCAGGGCCATGCTCCGAGCCCCAGGGGGGTAGGCAGAACCCCCCGAGGTGCCCCCAACATTTGCAGCAGGCCCCCGCGGCCTAGGAGCCCAGGTGGTAGAAAATGGTGGCCGCGGGTCCTCCACGCTGGCCCCCTCGCTAAAAAGCACCAGCAGTCCAAGGGGCGGTATTACGTCACCCTGGTGCCCAGGTGCATCAAGTGGCAAATGTGGCCTGTGTGTTCTGGCGCGTAGCAGGGTGGCGGCTCTCACCTTGATCTCGGGGCAACACACTCCCGGCTCCTCCACAGGGTGGGGGCTGGCCACCGGACCTTTGCTCCGGGCCCCAACATGCCAGGCGTGGCCCCCAGGGATGTCTGGAGGAGACGTAGGGGGGGCTTCACCAAGACACCAACGCTGGTCCTCTCGCCAAGACTCCAGCAAACAAAGGGGCGGTATCACGCCACCCCCAGTGCCCAGGTGCATCAATCGGCAACTCCGAAAGGCAGCGGGAATGCAGTCAGGTGGGCCGCGGCCCGTGAAATCCACCGTGTAGCAAGATGGTGGCTTCCACCTTGATCTCGGGGCAAAAACGCACCCGTCTCCCCCAAAGAAAGAAGCCGGCCGCCAGACCTTCGTTCCAGACCCCAACAAGCCAAGTGAGGCCCCCAGGGAGGCCTGGAGGAGACGCAGGGGAGGCTCCACTGCTCGGAGAGGCTCCAAGTTCCGCGGAGCAGAAAATAGCGGCTGCAGGGACTCTGCCCGGGCCGGAACACAAACGCCGCGGAGAGCAACGCCAGCAGCAGTATGAAGCAATGGATACTCCGGCCAGGGGCTCCCGTGCGCCTCCTTAACCCAAGCGCTCCAAGCAGTGCCGCCGAGGAAGCCCTGATGCTGCGGGAAAAGCTTTCGTTGGCAGTGGCGGACCGGAGCTCCCGCGGCGTGCGTCTCACTCCATGCCGAGTGAGACCATGCCCCCCATTTGCACTTTTTAAGGAAGATCCTGATCTATGGTCAGAAAATCTTACAAAAGTGTTTAAAGAAATTGTCAGGACATTGACAATACCCGAATCATGGAGGGGATCATTAATATTTCCAATTTACAAAAAAGGAAACTAGGCCCAGCCTGAAAATTACAGATTAATTACTCTTCAAGACACAGATGCCGAACTATTCGCAGGAGTTTCTTTTATCAAGTCTATCGGTATGGGCAAAGGAGAAACAGATAATCCCACCCAACCAAACAGGATTTATCAAAGGACTGGGTACCACAACAAATATACTTGTTCTATCAGTGCAAATGGATAAATGCATCACAATTAAACAACCTCTGTATTTGTGCTTCGTGGATTTTAGCTAGGCCTTCGATTGTGTACACAGACGACTCTTGTGGCAAAAATTGAAGGAGCAAGGTATCCCAGTGTCCCTCTTAACATCAATCCAACTCCTTTACTCTGACACTTGGGTCAGGGTTCGGATGGGAGACGGTTCGACTTTAACGAAGGAAATTCCAACTTCATCAGGGTTTAAGCAAGGGTGTGTATTGGCCCCACTACTTTTTAACCTGTTTTTAGGAGATTTAACGATGGCGCTGAACAAAGTGAATGCCTATCCTCCTAAATTAGCTAATTCTCAGATATCAAATTTACTATACGCAGACAATGTCATTTTACTTAGCCAAACAAAGGTCTGGCGGCAACGTCTGATAACTAAGATATCATTGTACTCAAAAGAAAATGGAATGGTTATAAATGAAACAAAGACAAAAATCATGGAGGTTAACAAAAATTCAAGGTCAAAATATGAGCACAAATGGTTTATTGATAAAATGCAATTAGAACAAATGGGAACATACAAATGTTTGGTAGTATTATTTGATGATAAAGGAACTTTTCTCCCACAAAAGACTGATATCCAAAGGAAAGCAAATACTTTGATAGCTGCATTTAGAATCTTGCAGAAGTCACTAGGAGAGCTGAGTTTCCGACCGTTTCTAAAAGTAATATTGGCAAAATTATTGTCAACCTTAACATATGGTAGCGAAGCGCTGTGTGGGAAAGACTCTGAGATCATCAATAATGTGATGACAAAAACTTTTAAAACACTCTTTTATCTTCCTCACAATGCATCGCCAACACAGATACGATTGGAATTTGGATTAACTAACCTATTATTTGTAAAAAAAAAAAAAGGGCAATTTATGAAAGTATGGAATAGAATTAAAAAGGATAACGTAAATCAAATGTCTAAACTATTATAGCAGTAAATAAACGCAAATAGGAAATCCCATGCCTGGAAATACTTACATGCTGCACTAGATGAATATTCAGCAACTCCAGTCTGTTACACTCCAATAACTACAGAAAAATTTAAAAAATCTATTATTAAAATAACAAAACAGCTATCGCCGCTTATGGATAAAGACTCTTTTGTAAAAAGAAAACATGCCTGGCCACTAATGAATGGTTTCACAAAGGTGAAAGTCCAACCATACCTAGAAACCCCATGGACCCTGAAGTATAAACGAATCTTCATAAAAGCTCGTTTTGGTGCATTTCCCAGCCTATGTCATGCTATGCCGTGGCTAAGAACAGAGGAATTGACGCTCTGTCGCTTATGTAAATTGGGAGCAAAAAACATTATTCCCTTGCTGTGTGTATTCCCAGACCTGAAAACTGAAAGAAAAACTATACTTAAGAGGCATTTTAACGCTCGAGGAGTATGTACTTGCAGGCAAGCCTTGATAAAGTGTCTACACTCTGACGATATAACACTGAACTCAGGATTTGTTAAGTTTTTAGTAAGAACTGAAAGAAAATTAGACCAGCAAAATTAAATTGGAATGTACTGTATGATGTATACAAATATGCAAATAATATTATGAAATTGATATTATCAAATTTAATCTACTTAAAAATATTGCTTCATTTATTCATGTTTTTTAATACTTATCCGTTTCTTCTTTTTTAACCTGGAGTTTTATATCTGGAAGGATTGTTATCATATTGTAAGATTTTAAATAATCAAACAATAAAGAATAAATGAACTGAATTACATTTCTGGAATTGGGCCCCAAATCAGATGAAAAACAGCCGTGAACTGACATAACGCTTTGCACGGCAATGGCCAAAAGCAGTAGTGATTTGAATAGGATCTAGGGGTATCTCACTTAGATTGAGAAGTGAAACCAATAGCTTGGATACATTTACACCTGCATCATGCCTTGGATTAGATACCATTGTAAAAGGGCTAAAGGAACCGGATATACAGAGCTTCCCTCTTTGCGCGCGTTTCGTTGTTTTGTTAATCTCTCTTGTTAGGAACCTACAGCTCTCTGGAATTCTGGTTGTGGTGCAATAGTGACGATTAGATTACATATTTCTGTAAAATGGATAAAGTCTTTGGAACTGGTTTGTTTCTTGACCGTATGATGCGCTTCATGACGCCTATTTAACAATAAAACTATATGAATCGGCCTGGGGGGTTCTTGAATCTTTCATGTTTAACAAATATATTGATTCCAATAAATGTCACTCAGTTTAGTGATATAAATAATCGTTTGTACTTAATTAACAGAACATTTATGAAAAATATTTTTTTAATTGCAGTCTTTATCATTTGTTTTGATTATGTTTGTGCCTGTCTAACATATTTTGGTGTCTCTACCCGCCCCCCAATTCCCCCCCTCCCCCCCCCCCCCCCCGGTCCGAAAATGTTGAGTTCCCAACGCCCTTATAGCCATTCATGCGACCGTGTGTGTCGACCATAGTGAATGAAATCCGATGGTGTTCGTGTTCCGACTAGAATGTACAGGTGAATCTCAAATGGGTAGTGTGAGAGGTGTTATGTGATCACATATCTCCCTCTACTGGTCATTTGTGGTATGCAATATATTTTGAATCTAATCGCCGAATAAATTGAGAGGGACGGATTTGCAATTTAAGGTTACATTTCAGGATTGCAAGTTATTGCAGTGCATTTGAGGTAACGTAATGGTCATTAAGGTAAAACACATTAATCAGGTTAACTTTTTTTCTCCAATTATTACACATTTAATCCCCTAGCAGAAGCAGGAGTCTAACGTTTCAATTATGTAACTCAGATTTTCTCCGTGTATGATGAATTGTAGACAGAACACGTAGGAAACAGAGAGATGCAGTCAGTCTCTGCACGCTGTTTCAGACGTATTCTGCTTAAAGTTCATTTATTCACTCCGAGAAATTCCTAACTATATGTTTAAACTTTACACTCCTCGCACGAAAAAACTGCTCGGCCCGTTGTGATACGACTCATGTTGAATTTCGTTGAACCTGATATTTCTCTAACTTGGTGCTTTGTTTTCAAATAACATAGCTCAGAAACAGAGGCAAACCTTGCTCAGTATTTCCGTGCTGTTCTATCAGAAAATGCATTTTCCCTATCGTATATGGATAACTGAAGCTGTAAGTTTGTATCTCCAGGTCAATAACCTTTAGCACTGCTGAGGCGGGGACATTTGTTTTTATGCTCTAATCATTTTAAGTGTTGAGATCTAATAAATTGCTAAAAACTATGTAAAACTGCTGCTAATTCTTTTTGTTAAGACTGCTGCTGGTGTTGGGGGACCTTATTCTATTTCGTTAGGTCGAGCATTCAAGACCTCTTGTATATACTTTAGTGTATATACTTTAGTTTATATACTTATATGTGTATGTACTTTGTGGGCTCTGGAGATCAGCCCTAGAACTTTTATGCTTCCGCTTAGGGACTTTCTCTTCTGTTCAACTGCCTCTATTTAACTGTCTTGATAGAAAATGACCAGCAGAGGTTAGTAAAATACCAGAATTGCTTTCTGCTGAGGGACTTTCTTTTTTAGGTCGAATATCCGAGACCTCTTGTATATACTTTAGTATATACTTATATGTGTATGTACTTTGTGGGCTCTGGAGATCAGCCCTAGGACTTGCCTGCTTCCGCTTAGGGACTTTTTTTCTGTTGAACTGCCTCTGTCTTAATAGAAAACAACCAGCAGAGGTCTGTTAAATACCAGTTTTGCTTTCTGCTGAGGGACTTTCTTTTTTTTTTTTTCTGGCAACTGCCTCTATTTAACTTTCTTTCTAGAAAACGACTAGCACAGGTCAGTAAAATACCAGAATCACTTTAGCATTCTCTAGTCCATAGAAATTGTCTTCCACGAGCACCCGTAGACAATAATATTTTTTTCAAATCTTGTATTTTCAGTGATATGACCTCTGATGGCCCTGCTTTTATATTAAAAACAGAGCTTTGGACTATACCATTTCCCTCTGAAAGGCAATATTTCTCTCCTCGAGTTCCCATACCTGGCGTGTCATGCAGTTTGCTGCTTACTTTCCCTCCGTGTTAAAGAACAGTAGATGTTTCAGCACCCAGGCTAATGTGCTGCATAGCTAAATACATATAAGGTCCCAAAGGTGAGACCGATTGCATTGGAAATGCTTGTTTTTAAACGGAGTCCAGAACCATAGAGAGGCACTTTTTACCCTCTCTACCATAGAGTTGCCAGAAGGCTGGTGCTCTAGTAGTGGGCCATCCACGTCTTTTTATGGTGTCTCGGGTGCGGGAGTACAAATGAGAGCGCTGCTCTGAGGGGAAATTTGTTTTTATGCTCTAATTATTTCAAGTGTTGGGATATTTATAATTGCTAAAAACTGTGTTAAACTGTTGCTAATTATTTTTCTTAAAACTGGTGCTACTGTTGGGGAAACGTATTCTATTTCACTTTTTAATGATTCTAGAACCATATAGAGGCAATTATTACCCTCTCTGCCATAGAGTTGTGGGAAGGTTGGAGTTGTAGTAGTCAGCCATCAACATCTTCTTATGGCGGCTGAGGTGCGGGTGCGCCGCTTGCGCTCCGAAGGGGCGCCAAAGACAAGCCCATCTGTGCCCGACTGGGTCCAGGAGCCAGGAATCCTGCCCAAATCACCCCTACCCCCACACATACAAAATTACACGGCGGAACAGTTACTGTCGCTCAGGCCACTTCCTGTGTCACAGTGTGGTTCTACGCTTAGGACGGACAACCTGGATAAAAGTGAAGAGATATGTGCTCATTGCAATTATGTATTAAAGGGGCCCACAGGGCGGGGCAAGACCACACAAGCCACATAAACAAACAGGGAACTCTGGAAGATGGATTTTATTCACAGTAGAACACTTATAAGTCATAAAACACAGATCACCTTACTGTTGGAGAAGTAACACCTGGATGTCCTGTTTGTTACGGAAACCTGGCTCAACAAGAGTTCTGCCCCGATGTATTAATTGTGTTGCGGCTACAAATGACGGACAGAATGCAGAATGAATAAAACATTCACACCTAGTCAGTAGATCTGGGTTAAATCCATTGTTATTTTGCTCACTACAGCTGCCCAGTTTGGACCCAGCCATATGCAAATCAGTTTTGACCCTGCTCCTCATTGGAACAGTCCAGCCCGAACTGCCAAGCCGGGTCTATTCTGGACCGGAAACAAGCATCCTGGGACCTGTTTCGGGGTAACTCACCTCATCAGCAAGGCTAGCTTGAATCCAGTGGCACAGCAAGCAAGGAACCCACATCTGGGCATACCCATACCACTTAGGGTATTGATACTCACAAACATTCTGTCGGGGCCAACATTACAGTGTGGTTTGTGGCCGAGGGCTGCACCGCTAGGGGTGGGCTCAGAGGGGGCGGGGTCAGTGGGGGTCGGGGCTAGAGTAAAAAAATTCAAACCCGTTTTAAATCATTAGACAATGCAACAATGCTATATTTCAAAAGCAGATGTAACTGCAAAGAGCACATTTTGATAATACATTTTTATTAGCAGACAATAGCATTCTTAAGAGGCATTACATAGCTTCATACACACTTTGACCCCAATTCTATCACACTTTCTCTCTCTCTCTCTGGGCCAGTCAGTCTCTTTCTATGTCAGTCAGTCTCTTTCTATGTCAGTCAGTCTCTCTCTGTCAGTCAGTCTCTCTCTGTCAGTCAGTCTCTCTCTGTCAGTCAGTCTCTTTCTCAGTCAGTCAGTCTCTTTCTCAGTCAGTCAGTCTCTTTCTCAGTCAGTCAGTCTCTTTCTCAGTCAGTGAATCTCAGTCAGTCAGTCTCTCTCTCTCTGTCAGTCAGTCTCTCTCTCTGTCAGTCAGTCTCTCTCTCTCTCTGTCAGTCAGTCTCTCTCTGTCAGTCTCTCTCTCTGTCAGTCTCTCTCAGTCAGTCAGTCGCTCTCTCTGTCAGTCTCTCTCAGTCAGTCAGTCTCTCTCAGTCAGTCAGTCTCTCTCTGCCAGTCTAAGGCAGTCAGTCAGTCTCCTGTCAGTCAGTCAGTCTCTCTCTGCCAGTCTAAGGCAGTCCGTCAGTCTCTCTGTCAGTCAGTCTCTCTGTCAGTCAGTCTCTGTTAGTCAGTCTCTCTGTCAGTCTCTCTCTCTCTGTCAGTCTCTCTTTCTATCAGTTAGTCTCTCTCTGTCAGCCACTCTCTCTCTCTCTCTGTCAGCCACTCTCTCTGTCAGTCAGTCTATCTCTGTCAGTCTCTCTGTCAGTCTCTCATGCAGTCTCTTTCTTTCTGTCAGTCAGTCTCTCTCTCTCTCTCTCTCTCTCTCTCTCTCTGTCTCCCTGTTATTCTCTCTCTCTGTCATTCTCTCTCTCCGTCTCTCTCTTGCTCTCTGTGTCTCTCAGTCAGTCAGTCTCTCGCTCTCCCTCTGTCAGTCAGTCTCTCTCTCATTCAGTCAGTCTCTCTCTCTTAGTCAGTCTCTCTCTGTCAGTCTCTCTCTCTACTCTCTCTCCACTCTCTCTCTCTCTCCACTCTCTCTACTCTCTACTCTCCCCTCTCTCTACTCTCTCTCTCCACTCTCTCTCTGGGGGGCCATGGGTACATTGCCTGCAAGGTCCGCGAGCTGCCAATGAAGACCTGCCGGGCCTTCTGGGCTCGCGGGCCGTACTATGAGTACCACGGACTTGAGGCAAAAAGTGCTGCGGCAACAAGTGATGAACGGAATGCTGAATGAATCAAACATTCACCCCCAGTCAAGAGATCTGGGTTAAATCCATTGTTCTTTTGCTCACTGCGCCACCCCAGTTTGGACCCAGCCATATGCAAAGATGTTTTGACCCTACTCCTCATGGGAACAGTCGAACCCGAACTGCCAAGCTGGGTCCTCCCTGGACCAGAAACAAGCATCCTGGGACCAGTTTCAAGGTAACAGCCCTCATCAGCAAGGCTTGAATACAGTGGCGCAGTGAGCGCAGGACCCACGTCTTGGCATACCCTTCCCACTTAGGGCAACAAAAGCAAAAGGAACAAATGATGGACGTAATGCTGAACAATGCAAACATGCACTCCCAGTCAAAAAGATCTGGGTTTAATCCATCATTCTTTTGCTCTCCATGCCACACCAGTTTGGACCCGGCCAAATACAAATCAGTCATGAACCTGTTCCTTATGGGAACAGTCCAGCCTGAACTGCCAAGCTAGATCCTCACGGGACGTCAACAAGCATCCTGGGACCGGTTTCGGGGTAACACCCCTCATGAGCGAGGCTAGCTTGAATCCAGTGGCACAGCAAGCAAGGGACCCACATCTGGGCATACCCATACCACTCAGGGTATTGGTTCTCACAAACATTCTGTCGGGGGCCAAAATTACAGTGTGGTTTGTGGCCGAGGGCTGTACCGCTAGGGGTGGGCTCAGAGGGGGCGGTGTCAGTGGGGGCGGGGCTAGAGTAAAAAAAATCAAACCCGTTTAAAATCTTTAGACAATGCAACAATGCTGTATTTCAAAAGCAGATGTAACTGCAAAGAGCACATTTTGATAATACATTTTTATTAGCAGACAATAGCATTCTTAAGAGGCATTACATCGCTTCATACACACTTTGACCCCAATTCTATCACAGTTTCTCTCTCTCTCTCTGGGCCAGTCAGTCTCTTTCTATGTCAGTCAGTCTCTCTCTGTCAGTCAGTCTCTTTCTCAGTCAGTCAGTCTCTTTCTCAGTCTCTCTCTCTCTGTCAGTCAGTCTCTCTCTCTCTGTCAGTCAGTCTCTCTCTCTGTCAGTCAGTCTCTCTCTCTGTCAGTCAGTCTCTCTGTCAGTCAGTCTCTCTCTCTGTCAGGCTCTCTCTCTCAGTCAGTATCTCTCAGTCAGTCAGTCTCTCTCTGCCAGTCTAAGGCAGTCAGTCAGTCAGTCTCTGTCAGTCAGTCTCTCTGTCAGTCAGTCTCTGTTAGTCAGTCTCCCTCTCTCTCTGTCAGTCTCTCTTTCTATCAGTTAGTCCCTCTGTCAGTCTCTATCTCTATCAGTCAGTCACTCTCTCTGTCAGTCAGTCCTTCTCTGTCAGCCAGTCTATCTCTCTGTCAGTCTCTCTGTCAGTCAGTCAGTCTCTCTCAGTCAGACTCTCAGTCAGTCTCTTTCTTTCTGTCAGTCAGTCTCTCTCTCTCTCTCTGTCATTCTCTCTCTCTCCGTTTCTCTCTCTTGCTCTCTGTGTCTCTCTCTGTCAGTCTCTCCCTCAGTCAGTCAGTCTCTCTCTCTCCCTCTGTCAGTCAGTCTCTCTCTCTCATTCAGTCAGTCTCTCTCTCTTAGTCTCTCTGTCACTCAGTCACTCTGTCACTCAGTCTCAGTCAGTCAGTCTCTCTCTCTACTCTCCACTCTCTCTACTCTCTCTCTCCACTCTCTCTCTGGGGGGCCATGGGTACATTGCCTGCAAGGTCCGCGGGCTGCCAAGGAAGACCTGCCGGGCCCTCTGGGCCCGCGGGCCATACTATGAGTACCACGGACTTGAGGCAAAAAGTGCTACGGCAACAAGTGATGAACGTAATGCTGAATGAATCAAACATTCACCCCCAGTCAAGAGATCTGGGTTAAATCCATTGTTCTTTTGCTCACCGCGCCACCCCAGTTTGGACCCAGCCATATGCAAAGATGTTTTGACCCTGCTCCTCATGGGAACAGTCGAGCCCGAACTGCCAAGCTGGGTCCTCCCTGGACCAGAAACAAGCATCCTGGGACCAGTTTCAAGGTAACAGCCCTCATCAGCAAGGCTTGAATACAGTGGCGCAGTGAGCGCAGGACCCTCGTCTTGGCATACCCTTCCCACTTAGGGCAACAAAAGCTAAAGGAACAATTGATGGACGTAATGCTGAACAATGCAAACATGCACTTCCAGTCAAAAAGATCTGGGTTTAATCTATCATTCTTTTGCTCACCACGCCACCCCAGTTTGGACCCGGCCATATACAAATCAGTCACGACCCTGTTCCTCATGGGAACAGTCCAGCCTGAACTGCCAAGCCAGATCCTCACGGGACGTCAACAAGCATCCTGGGATCGGTTTCGGGGTAACACCCCTCATGAGCCAGGGTAACTTGAATCCAGTGGCACACCGAGCAAGGGACCCACGTCTGGGCATACCCATCCCACTTAAGCAAAAAGTGCTGTGGCAATAAATGATGGATGTAATGCTGAATGAATTAAACATTCACCCCCAGGCAGATATCTGGGTTAAATCTATTAGTCTTTTGCTCACTACGCCACCCATAATTGGACCCAGCCATATGCAAATCAGTCTTGACCCTGCTCCTCCCAGGAACAGTCCAGCTCAACTGCCAAGCCGGGTCCTCCCTGGACTGGAAAAAAGCATCCTGGGATGTATGTTTGACATTGTTCAACATTCTGTCCATCAATTGTTCTTTTTGCATTTGTCAACCCAAGTGGGACGGGTTTGCCCAGATGTGGGTCCCGTGCTCTCCATGCCACTGGAGTTAAGCTAGCCTGGCTGAAGAGGGGTGAAACCCCGAAATGGGGCTAAGGATGCTTGTTTCAGGTCTAGGGAGGACCTGGCCTCACAGTTCAGGCTGGACTGTTCCCATGGGTAGCAGGTTCAAGACTGGTTTGCAGATGGCTGGGTTTTAACTGGAATGGCATGGAGAGGAAAACAACTATGGATTTAGTCCCAGATCTCTGTACTGGTGTGAATGTTTAACATTGTTCAACATTCTGTCTATCATTTGTTCTTTTTAAACCTGATATATTAATGGCCCTTCCTCCAGGATTTCAAATATGCAGACAGGATAGTGTAGGCAAAATAGGGGGTGGTATTGCCATTATACTGAAAGATTACTTTAGATGTGTCGCCACAACTCTCCCAATATCGGATTGTGAAAGTTTCCAATTTGTTACTACATTTTCTGCAACATGCACGTTTTCAGGAGCCCTAATCTACAGACCTTGAGCTCGAGTATGAAATTCACTGATGTCCAACCAGACATTTTAGCTAGTCTAGCTGTTAGGGAAAGTCACATTACTATCCTAGATGATTTTAAGATACACCTAGACAAAACGAAAATTCTTTCCACTAAGACTAAGACTGTCACAGGACTTGTATGTGGTGCAGCTAATCCAACAAGTAGGTGCCCCCACTCATGAGAAAGTACACATACTTGACCCAATTTTTTCTAATGATCCAAAGATTCTGGTCAACTCAACGATCCCTGTACCGTGATCAGATCATCATTGTATACCATTCACATTGATAAAGCCATCTGCATGAATGCTATCTAATTCCTCCTCCGGCCCTGCGGGAGCTGGTCTAAGCTTGTACACAAAGCTTTAGTTAAGACCTTGAAGACCTCCAGCCCACATTAAAAGGGAAATTTGGAGGTGGCTTACACTCAATGGGAACATTGGATTGCACATACGTTAGATGAATGTATCCTAAAGTCTAGGATAAAGCCTAAATTGAATTCTAAAAGAGCCCCCTGGTTTACTCACTTAGTCTCCCTGAGGAAAATGTTTAAGAAACTCAAGAGGAAATGGAGGAAGTCCTATTATCCGTCTCTAAAAATTGAATATAAAACTGCCATCAAACTTTATTATAATGAAATAAAAAAAGCCCAGGCTAAGTACTATGAGGGGAAGATCATCCAGGCTTCTAATTCCCCTAAGGAACTATTTAAGGTCGTTAAAACACTTATAACAATAGAACAGGGAAACACTTTTCTACGAAGAAAAGATGCCATTAGCATGCGTTTTTTTCCCAGAAAAAAGTTGTAGAGATTTAGGACTCACTTCGGTGTAGTATAGTTATGGACCCGAGTCAAACAGAGGGCATCATTGTGATTCCAACCTCCCAGCCTTAACACTTTCCCCAGTATTGAATGCACTGAGTAAAATCAAATCAGGATCCACTTTAGATCTGCACTATCTCATATTTTATCTAAAGGTTTGGAGGTTATTCTCCCATCGATAGTCGAGATAATTCCAAAGAATTTGAAACATGCAATCATCAGGCCTTTGTTGAAGAAATCTCATTTCGACCCGGCGATGCTGGGCAACTTCCGTCCTATTTCGTTGTTACCTTTCTTAGGAAAACTGCTAGAGAAACCTGTCAACTATGCGTTGTCATGTTCGTTGGAAGAAACCATTATCTGCATCCTACACAGATGGGCTTTCATGCACAGCATAGCACTGAGTCTGCTCTCCTGGTGGTCACTGAGGAGCTTAAAAGCATACTTGATCAGGGTGGTTCTGCTGCAATTTTGCTTCTAGACTTAAGTCGATGTTCAATGCCATAGATCACACAATTCTGATAGAAGGGCTCAGTGAAGTTCGGACCCAAGACAAAGCCTTGGATTGCCTCACTTCTTTTCTAAACAATAGATCTTTTTATATTATGGAAACCACATGCTTTTCTGATATTATGCCATCTATATGTGGGGTGCCTCAGGGCTCGTCACTCCGCCCTACTTTGTTTAAAGTCTATATGCATACGTTGGTGGAAATTGTACAGGAGTTTGGTAGGTCCAAAGTCTCCTATGCTGATGACACGCAGCTGGTGGTTTTCTTTTCAAATGGTCCAAATTTGGCCGTGGAGGGAGCCCCAGGGCCCCAGCCGGCTCCCTGCATGCTTCCTCTGGGACCCCACTACCAGGACTAGGATGTCAGAGTATTCCTACCCAGCCCCCTTATGTCTTGCATTTTATGTGATTTTATAACTCCGGACTGAGTCGCGAGTCCTAAGATGGTTGCCATCACTTCCTGGTTGAGGTGGTGGCAGTCAATCCGATCCCAGTTTGAGATTTTTGGCTTGGTGAATCCTCCGCCGTATGATGTATACAATTTTTTTAACCTTAATTTCTCAAACTACTGAGCGGATTTACACCAAAACACTAAAAGCACACTTTCTGGACAAAGATCTAGCTTTCTGCCAATTTTGGTGTAAATTGTTCAGCCATGTGGGCTGTCGCGATGTCTAAAGTTCCTATGGAAAAATTAATGGGGAAACCATGTTTGGAGACCCCTCCCTTTTTCTTGACCACGCTTCACGATCACCCGGAAACTTTCAATGCACGAAACTAGTCAAAAAGTTGCACTTTTTTGGAAAGTTTCATGGAATTCGTTAAATCGAGCCAAGTTATTAGCAACACAATAAATGCATTTCCAATGGAAACACGATCCTAGCTACTTGGGTAATGTGTGTGTGTGTGTGTGTGTGTGTGTGTGCGTATGTGAGTGCTCAACGTGTTGCGTGACAATGAAATGATTGTTGCCACAGTCCCACCCAGACGGGACCTAAAAATACCCTGCAGACAGCATACTGTAAATAATTCAGGGCAGCCGTCCTCCTTCGCCGGGCATTCTGTGCAACCAATTATAAACCACCTGATTATAAAAGGGCGTGGGAAATTTCCTTGCAAAATCAGTGTGCCCTAAAAGCCATGAGCACTATTTTCACAACGTGGCAAATGATCTAGTTACAGGGGGTTCTTATGCCCTATGTCTATACTGGAGCAAGTGAATATTTCAGAAAAATAACTTTTATGTAAATCACATACCAGTATTTAAAGAGCAGTGAAATCAAACTGGCAACAAATCACCAAACCATAGGAAGCAGCTGAGCGATTACATTCTGAAATCAAACACAAGCAGCCTGACCCGCGCTGTTCACGGAGAAGGACCCCCTCAGACTCATGCCCGGAATGCAAACTCCGGCGGAAAGCGAAAGCTACCAGCTTGCCCTGATGCCTGGGTGTGCAATAAAGTGGAAGGGGGTTCAGAGAGAGGAGTTGAGAACTGGTGGCAAAGGTCCCAGGGAGGTGCTGCAACAAACAAGCCTGCCCTTCGCTGTTCACAGAGAAGGACCCCCCCTCAGACTCATGCCCGGAATGCAAACTCTGGCGTAAAGCGAAAGCTGCCAGCTCACCCTGACGCCGGGGTGCGAATTAAAAGGGCTGCTTGGCGGGTTAAAGTCTGGGCATCACGACTCTCAGTGCTCAACGTGTTGCGTGAAAATGAAACGATTGTTGCCAGTTACAACCAGGCGGTACCAAAAAATACCCTGCCGCAGTCCTCCATCGTGGGGCATTCTATGCAACCAATTATAAACCGCCTGATTATAAAAGGGCGTGGGAAATTTCCTTGCAAAACAGTGTGACCTGAAAGCCACGAGCGCTATTTTCACAACGCGGCAAATGTTCTAGTTACAGGGGGGTTCTTATGCCCTATGTCTATGCTGGAGCAAGTGAATAATTCTGAACTTTTATGTAAAGCACATACCAGTATTTAAAGAGCAGTGAAATCAAACTGGCAACAAATCACCAAACCGTAGGAAGCAGCTGAGCGATTACGTTCTGAAATCAAACACGAGCAATGCTGCCACGTAGCGTAAACAGCCTTGTTAAAGGCACCTGCTATGAAAGCTATAAAAAACGAGGAATGCAGCTGCCAGCCTGCGCGTTGTTGCTCACTCCCAGAGCAAAACGCAGTGGGAATGAACATTTGAAGAAGAGGTGGGACATGCACCTCCATTTGGCCATTTGCGTGCTTTCATTATTGAAAGATGTGTGGGAGGAATCCGACCCACACGGAGAAGTTTTGAGCTCTCACAAGAAGCCTCCCATAGAGCAGCGCACGCGCACTGCGCTAGGCTCGACCTAAAAATAACGCAGTTGGGTGGAATGCTTGCAAAAGTCTTCGCTGCTGGTATTTTCTGGGGCTGCATTAAGTCAATCGTTTTTCTCCTGCTATACCACTTCAGAGACTAGCTATATGCAAATCAGCCGTGATCCTGCAGCAATAGGAACAATCCTGCCGGAAAGACCAATCCAGATACCCTCCGAACTGGAACCCATGTGCCTCCAGGCTGGTTTGATGCTGTTGGCCAACAGGCTACATGATTACATACAGTAGTACAGGTTAACAGTGGGCCTATTTTATTTATTTATTTATTTTAGGATCAATGGTGTTTGATGCAGTAGTAGTATGAACATTTGGAAGCAATCAACTATGAACAAATGGATCTGTGGGATTTTAATGGGGTGTCCGTGGAAGTTTAAAATACATTTAGTAATGATGTAAAATACTTCAGATGTTGGTTTACAAGTCTGACCTCCCTGGTTTGTCGGCAAGCGGGTGGATGATGGAAGCATGGAGGTTGGGAGAGCAGGCATATCGCATTACCTGTGTTTCTTTCCTGGTGCATGGGTTTATCCTGCAGCCATGGGCGGAAGCTGCTTTGAGGGAAGGGAGCAATCACACACTGATGAACACCAACGTCCTGAGCTCAAGTGGGTTCTAAATCAAATCAAATCAATCAAGCTTTATTCGATTAAAAGAATAATCATAAAAGCACATTAAAATAGAACAGTAAGAAAAAAACTCATGTTACTAGTAGATAAAGAGCCACAGGATTATAAAATACATTTTCCAGTACAAGTTCTTACATGAGAATTGTCTTTCTGCAATTAAAAACAGACTTTAAAAACAATGTGACAGATAAGGTCATAAGTTCTTTCCCCAAAGATTGCATAACTAGAAAAGCAGGGCGACGTTGTTTCAGACCTTGTGTTCTAAGCACCGGAAGTATCCACCTTTTCCTCTGGACTGTATACAATTTGCAAAAAAAACAGAACATGCATAGTGGATTGTGCAGACCGGTCATCACATGGACAATTATACAACTGTCTGGACCAGTCGTTATTTATTGGAAAGCTAAATAACCTATGAACAATGCACATCCTAAAACGAGTTAATAAAAATCTTTCAAAATCAAGGGTTACATAAGTTAAATACGGCTGCATCTTAAGAGTGGTCAGAATGTTTTGGTGTGCCAAGACTGAGGGTTTTTGAATCTCTGTATTTATTCTTATATTTTCGAGATATTGCAAGCAGCTGAGTTTAAAAACGTTCCTATCTAACTTAGTCAGAGTGATGGGGTTATCAAAATATTCTGGAAGGCCTAATTTGCACAAAAATTCCTTAATATACTTGAGCCATCCTATGTGTAATGCCCCATCTAACCCACAACAGTCACTGATCATTTGGCGATTTAGGCTGGTCTGCTCTGTGGTCCAAAAATGATGCCAAAGGACTGGTTGGATGCCGATAACATCCTCTATGTGCGATAAGCCCAATTTCGAGTGACAATTAAAAGTGGAGACACTAGCCGGGACAGCAAGCAAGTGTCTAAGGAATCTGTTTTCGGCCCTCTGCAAAGATGTCACGTCTGCATGTCCCCAGATGCCCGCTCCATAGGTCGCTATTGAAACACATTTAGCTTTGTAGATGTGGAGCACTTCTGTGGGGGGACGTCTGCCCAGTTTTCTGCCAAAATTAGTCAGGACTGCCAATGCCTTAGAGAACAACAATCTCCTTAGATTTACAGCCTGTGACCATGAACTAGTGCGGTCAAAAAGAACCCCAGATATGAAAAAGTATTAGCACAGGTTAAGCGATTCGTTACTCCTCAAACCACATTTTAATAGAAAAGTTTTGGATGCGTTAACTGTGAGACCCAAATTGGACATAAAATTTTCAAAACTGGATAAAACCTTCTGGAGACTATTTGGGGTGCG
The DNA here is from genome assembly GCF_964204655.1 of Triturus cristatus. Lineage (NCBI taxonomy): Eukaryota > Metazoa > Chordata > Amphibia > Caudata > Salamandridae > Triturus > Triturus cristatus. Next base: position 1,164,272,817 of record NC_140583.1, read on the forward strand.
GGCCATAAGCACCGCGTCATCAGTATACATAAGCACAGGGAGTGGACGCTTCCCTACCCACGGGAGGCCCTGGCACTCCTCTCTCAAAGTCAGATCTAAGTTGTTAATATACAAGGTAAATAGGAAGGGTGCCAGGACGCAACCCTGCCTAACTCTTCTTCCGACAGTAAAATGGTCGGTACACTCACCCCCTATGCCAAATCGCACCCTAGCTCTGGCCTTGATGTAAAATTCGCGCATTAAGGAGATTAAAGATGGTTCTACTCCCAGTTTCTCTACAATCAGCCAGAGTTTACTGTGGATGACGCAGTCGAAGGCCGCAGACAGATCTATAAAGGCCAGGTAAAGGGGACCCCTTTTGGCCTTAGTATATTTGGTGATAATGAGTTCTAAATTTAAGCACTGGTCTATCGTACCCAGACCCTTTCGAAACCCATATTGGATGTTACTAATAATGGAATGGTCGTCTGCCCTGACCTGCAATCTAGATAAGATTACTCTTCCAATTATTTTAACCGTAGAGTCTAGGAGCGAGATAGGCCAATAACATGCTGTATTGTGCCCATCCCCCTTTTTAAAAATCGGGACCAGAATCGATTCACTCCAAGTAGAAATAAGGCTGGTCGAAATGCATGCATTGATGACTTGAGTTAAAATAGGTCCCCTGAAAGCCGTATTATGTTTAAAAAGGTCTACAGGGATGCCGTCTGGCCCTGGGACTTTACCACTCTCACTCAGTCTAATCACCTCCTCAATTTCATTAAGTTCCAGTTGGAGATGCGAGTGGTGATTAACAATCTGGAGTTCTATCCTGTCCCCCACCAAGTCGCTAATACTTGGTTCAGGGCTAGGGATAGAATATAATTTAGAATAGTGGTCTACCCATTCATCCCTAGAGACAGCTATCTCTATGCTTGCCCTCCCTGCGTCAACTAGAAACGGAGCATTGACAGCTTTCCAGAACGCTGAGGAGTCTTTCATTTCAGATGCCGCTCGAAGGTCGTTCCATGCCTCCTCCCTTAGCCTTTTTTTCCTTGCTTTTAAAGCATATCTATATGCCCTTCTCGCTTCTTTGATTTCTTCATTATTTTTTACCTTTCTATGAAGTGCAGATTTAAGATTAGAATGGGCTCTAGCGCAACTGTGGTCGAGCCACCCTTTCTTTTGTGTGGTTTTCTTATTTGAGTTTAAATGTAGGGAATTACCAATGAATTCAGTTAAGACTTAAAACCCCTCCACTATTTCTAACGCGGAATGACCATCTCCTGTGCATTTTTTAATAGCTTCGCTACAGTTGGATATAGCCTTATTCATAAGTGAGTCTGGGTCTATTTTTTTCCAGCTCAGCGCGTAGCCATTTTGTCTGGCCAGAGTGACATCATTTACACAGTAAGTAGAGGGGTCCTTCCCTTTAACTGGTCTGTGATCTAACTTGACTCCAATGCTCTGCGGAAAGTGATCGCTAAGAGTTGTCATAAGTTTGAAAACTTGTGGCTCTAGAAGCATGTCTTCATGAAATTAAAATAAAGTCAATAATAGAGGAAAATCCACGTCCGTTAAACGTTGGGCTGAATGGGACCAATAAACTGCATAAGTTATTTGCAAAGCCCATGTCGCCTGTCAGCATTATATCATTTAAAATCTCACCAGGACCAGAATGATTAAAGTGAGGAAGACTGATCTCACTGTTATATCCGAGACCACAGACACCAGTGTCCCAGTACTGACAGAGACTGATGTTAAAATCTCCACCCCAAATTATAAGAATGTCTTTGGGGGAGGCTGCCTGGATCTTGATAATATGGAGGGATATGGCCCCCAGCACACCTGCCTGGTCTTCACTAGGAGCATTGTTGTAAAAATTCACTATCAGTATGCCAGTTGTCCTATCCAAATCATCCCCTATTATTTGAAAGTAACGATCAGCGATCAATGTTACAATGTTCATCAGATTTGTGTGATATGCTACATAGGTGCAAAGCCCCCCATTGCTCTCCCATACATTGATGCTACTGCGGGCAAGTGAAAGGTCTTAAAACCATTAATATGGATCGCATCTTCCGTCCATGTTTCCTGTAGACATAGAATATCGAACCCGAGTACAAACTCAAGTGGGTTCTAAACTATTTGTAATCTGAGGCACCTTCCAAGGCTTCATGAAAAGGCCAGATGGGGCCGTAACTGTCTTTTATTGCACCTCTCCAACTGCTGCCGAGACACCCCTCTGCTTTGTACAAAAACATTAGGCATTAAGGGACAACAAAAGGTTAATGCGGTGAAATAGCTACTTCAAAAGTGACCATTAATGATGCTTCGCAGCATGGAAACATGGCCTTTTCATTTAGGAGGGAATGCAAAGTAAACACCCAGTGACGTCATGGTAATGGCTTTTTCACTGGAAAATGGTGGTTCACAACAAACCATACAGCTTCTATAAGACATACAGATGATGGTCGAATGCCCTATGTATTGTTGTATATTATCATGTTGCATAGCAAAAATATACAGCTGTTAATTGGCGTGCTAATTAACAGGAAAAATGAACCTTGGCAAACACTTGCCTATTCTGATCTTACCGGAAGATAAAACAGCCTGTGAACGCATTTTCTTGAGAAGCCACTGCATGCGTAACATAAAAGGCCTTGTGACCTTTTTCCCTGTCATAACTAGAAAAGAAACTTAACAGGCCTTCAAAAATTCAACAAAGAAAATACACTTCGCTCAACCGTCTTTGTTGCAGCGAGAACATCCATCCGGGACTCAAGAAATCCCTTTTGCACGCTGCTTTCAAGAGAGGGCAGAAGGAATTCTGAGTAAACGGCCCGGTTCATGAAACAACAGCCTCCCATTAAGCCCGAGATCTTAACTTGATGATTAGACAAGGCATTGGCGATAAAGAACCACTGACGCGTCTATTACGCCATATGTCTCATTTCGTTGAACTTCGAGATGATGACCATTTCATGCGATTATCTTTGTTAAATAATGTTTTACAGTATTGTAATACAATCCAAGTAGTTTGTTGTGGGGGCGCAGGTCTTCCAATAATGACTTGTGTTTAATATAGCGTTTCATTCCCCCTTTCTGCGGTTCCTAAGCACTGTGGATAGCCGACAGCACAATTACATAATGTGAAAAGTGTCTGAAAATTTAAATTGCCCTGGCCGGGATATTGACGTGTAACCTCCAGATTACTGCATGTTTAATAGGCAACTATTCGACTCACTCAGTTGTCCTGCCAGCTAAACCAGATACGGTGCTTGATAAAGTGCTATGTTACATGGTGCGTCCTGGCACTAAAGATTTTCACGCATGTCTGAATTATTTGTCAGTTTGTGAGGATAACACTGTGAGCTGAGGACTCGCTGAGTTGGAGGGCCCTTCCCGTAGTCAATTGTCAGAATGGAATTCACCCAGCGGACAGTTCTTTCTAAGAGAACGGGGTTAGTACTGGAAACCAAACTTTCACAATTAAATGCGTTCCTGCTATGGTCACTTAGGCATGGCACAGCTCCCACAGGTCACCCAAAGAAGGTGAGACCACAAAAAACAAAGGTTTGTGGCATAACAAAAAGTAAACAAATGGGAAAAAAACATGGCGGCCATCGCTTTTTGTCCCCTATTTATTTACTTTTGTTACAACGGTGGCACCGCACTTTAGCGTTAAACGTCTTAAGCTAAATCGCTAAGCCGCAATAGCTCCTTAAGTAAAGAAATAAAAAAAAGAAAAGGTGCATTTTTTTAAATTTCTTTAGTTCTGAAGCAATCGCGACACCTGCACTTTAGCGTAAGATGTTAAAAGCTAAAGCGCAGGTGCTGGCACTATAACAAAAGTTAATAAATAGGGGTGGGAACACCATGCAGCCGTGTTGGGTGCTGCAAATAAGAAATGAAAAGCGCGGCTAGTATTCCTGTGCAGGTTCTCCCCATTAGCCAATAAAGAATATAATGCTCACCAACTTATAACGCAGACTGTGTAATAGCCCAAGTAAAAGGTCCAGCCATTATGGGAGGTAACAAATGCAGGCAAGGCAGTACCCAGGAGGGACTAACATGCCTATTTACGAATCAGAAGCCAGCATTTACGAAGGACAATGGCACAAGCCAATGACAAATGTGGGTGGAGAGTGGGAGGGGCTTCTAGTGCATACTCCAATACAGCATGCCTCGCAGAGCGAGCAGCCCATGCATGCTGCCCTAAGGCTCGACCTAATGAAGATCAGAAGGGATAAGTTGGGCAAAGATCGAGGCAGAAGCACTGTACCTAGATATAAGGAAAGGTATTGTGAATGTAGAAGTGAAACCGGCCGTGGAAAAGTTGCTCCTTGATTTTATGAATGTGGGTGACGAAGGAAGGTGATGGCAATGTTCTTTAGCCTAACAGGTATCGTATAGAGAACTAACCCATGCTGTAGCTGTTCCGATGGAGACAAAACTCTCAAGTGAAAAATAAGAAACCAAATGGATATTAGCGTAAGCAATATATCAATCCTCCAGCTGGAACAGAGAACTCTAGAATGTTTTAAGTTCACTCTATTGGTTTCTTACCTCCCTTCTCTCCAATTATATTCCCATTTATTTCTGTCCTGCCCATAATTAATCCTGTGTTTACCCTCTGGATTTCATTGTGTTCTAAACCAAGATGTATTTCTTGAATATGTGAATTAGAGTGCAATGCAATTAATAAAAGAGATAACGGACATTCACAGATAGATTTTTTTTTTATAATTGTAAAACTTAAACACTGGTTCGATGTATGTAACTTTTGAACTAATTTGTTTTATTCTTTTCGAAAATGCAAAAAATTATTTAAGAAAGGTATTGTCATCTGCATGGGAAAAGGGATGAGCGCAGATTTTTAAAGCCACATAAATGTGCCTTTTAAAAATAGCCTGATCTACTGGCTTTGACACTGCTTCTTACGCTTATGTATTTGCTCTAATATAATTGTTGCATACTGGGGGTTTATCATGTATTGTTTTAATCTCTAACATGGTGTTCTTTCCTCTTGCAGCATTTCTTGTGGTTTGTGGAGCATTGGTAAATGGACCTTATGCACTCATAACGACTGCTGTGTCCGCCGATCTAGTAAGATTCCACTAAGTATTGTATTTCAATCGTTCTTTCTAGAATATTAACTGTTCAAAGAAATTTGATCAGTATGTATTTATGTATTCTGGGCTGTTTGCTTTCAATGATTGGTGGACTATTCATCTCTGATCTCCCTTTACAATATAATGTAATATGGTGTGATGGAAATTGTTGTTCTTTTTTTCCAGTGGTTTGCTGGCTACATGAAGTTATGTAATTGAATTATTAACAGTAAATAAGTCTTTATTCGGAAGTAATCACAACCATAAAAGATAAAAAGAAACATTCTATAAGTAACACATCATTACAGTTATGGTTAATTAAAAAATGTGTGCAAAATCGTAGAGTCGCTTCTTGAACTTCTTAATTTAAAAGCAGCCAACAAAAAGGATGTGATTGTTAGGCAAAAGCTGTAAGTACATAAGTGCAACACAGGCTTGTCTAAATTTCACAGCTTGTAAAAGGGGCTTATGGAACAATCTACTGGGATATCTAAAATATTTGCATAAAAGGACAAAATGTAAGGTGTCCTGTGGAGACCTAGCGTCTCAGCCACTGGGCCCTCTCACTTTTGAGTGTAAGAAACCGGGCGGAGACGCCAGGAGATGATGGAGCGGATTAAATCTGAATTGAGTTTCCAAAAATCTATTGGAAGCGCTTAAAAGGATCGATATGTATTTCTCCAATTTCCTGCACTGTTTCTAGCAAGACATAATCCTCTACCATTGGTTTTGTGAGCTCAGTGTTTTCGCGTTGGGTATCGACATGTTTGAAAAACAGCTCCTTTACTATACTCGAGTCCTGAGGCATCAGTGTGTCACATTGAAAAAAGTCTGCCCTGCTCAAGGCCATCAAGCACTCCTTTACATACCTTAACCAGGGGATTTTAAGTGCATGATCAAGTGACAAACAATCTAAAATAATCGAGCGGTTAAACTCGACCTCATCCCTAGACCATATCTTAACCCAACAAAACAAGGGCTTCACTGCCACCAAATCAGCTATGTAATTTACTCCTAATTATTCTTCTACAGTGAATAAGGGCGTGCCCTGTGGGACCTTGAGGATTCGCCTCAGAAACTTATTATGAGCGAGCTGTAGCTTGTTAGCCGCTATGTACCCACAAACCTTGCTACTATACAGGGCCTTGGAGACACATATAGACTGGTATAACTTTAAAATCACGCGGGCCTCTCGCAGCCTGTTCTCAGCGTCCCACGCTGCCGGATAACCATGTTTTTGTGGGAGTAAGGCCCCTCCCAGACAAAGGTGCAAGGTGGGGGCCTTTGGTTGTGCATGGCAGGGGTTGGCCATACCCTGTAGCCAACCCCACACTGTTCAGGGCTGCGGCCGTGCATGTCTGGGTTTGTCCACAAGGCCTGGCCCAACCAACCCCACGCCATGCACTGGCTAGTCCATCTGCAGCAGGGGGTTGAGCCTTTGCCACACTGAGTTGGATTGGCCTTTAGCCTCTGAGAATCTCATCCCCCGGGGCCAACTACAATTCAACAGTCGATGGGGGGCATGTGGCCCTACTCCCCGAGCTTTCTTTGGATCCAGGGACCCCATTACCCAGGTCCAAATATAATTTTAAAAAGGGGAGGGAGACAATTCAGCCTCCCTCCTGGGAATTATTGTGACCTGGGGAACCCATTCTCTAAGGCCCAATTTATTTTGAAGGGGAGGGGAACTGCATGCCCCCCTCCCCAAGCCTCATTAGGCCCTGGGGATCCCATAGGGCTCTATGTACTTTAGAGGGGAAGGGACCACATGACACCCCTCCCCATGCCTTGTTAAACCCTCTGGACCTCATCCAGGGCAAATGTTTTTAAAAGGAGAGAGGGCCACATGTCCCCTCCCTGAGCCTCATCAGGGGAGGGGGTCCATGTGCCCCCCTTCTCTGTGCCACTCCACTGTACAATATTCCACTCTATGGCACTCCACTCTATGAAACACTACTCCACTCCAGTCTATGCCTTTCCATTCTACTGCACTCCACTCTACTCTATGACATGCCACTCCACACTAAGCCATTCCACTGTACATGTCACCACTCTAGCCAACCACTCCACTCCGCACTTTTCCACTCTATGAACTCCACTATATGCTATTCCACTGAATGCCACTCCACTCCATGCTATTCATTGCTACTCCACTCCATGCCACTCCACTGTATGACACTCCACTGAACGGTACTCCACTGTAAGCACTCCATTCTATTCTAATTTACGCTATTTCAGTCTACGAAACACTACTCCACTCAAGTCTATGCCACTCCACTTCACTCTACTCTACAACATGCCGCTCCACTCTGCACCATTCTGCTGTATGCAATTCCTCTCTATGCCACTCCACACCACACCACTGTACGCTATTCCATTGTACGCCACTCTGCTGAATGCCACTAAACTCTGCCATACTAGTCTCCACAGTATAGCACTCCACTGTACAACAGTCTACTCCACTCTGTCAGTGTATGACACTGTACTCCATCCTATGCCACCGCACAACACTCTATTTCACTCTGACACTCTATGCAACACCCTCCATGCCGCTCCACCACACTTTACTGCACTCTACTCTGTGACACACTACTCCAGTGTATTCCACTATTCTTAGTCGTTCAGCTCTACAATACACCATGCCACTCCACTCTACTCTACAACACTCTACTCTACTCCACACTGCTCCAAAGTACTACACTCTAATCCAGTCTATGGCACACTACTCTACAACACTTTTTAACTCTCTTTGACATGCCACCCCAGTCCACTGTGTGACACGCCACTCCACTCTGACAGCTTTGTCCGCTGTATCATACGCCACTTAGCTGTAACCCACTCCATGCCATCCACATCACTCTACGCGATGCCACTCCCCTCAGTGACACTTTACTCCACTCTGCGTTACACCACTCCATGACACCTTACCCGACTCTACGCAATTGTACGCTACTTACTCTATGCTGCTCCATTGTACAACACTCTACTCCACTGTATGCAGCTCCACTCTACTACACTCTACTTCACTCTGTGCCAGTCCACCCTACATCACTGCACTACACTGTGTGGCACTCTGACACGCCACTCCACTCGTCTCTACAGTATGCCTCTCCACAATATGAAACGGCACCCCATTGTTATACACTCTCCTCCACTGTACTCTGCGACACTCCGCTGGACAACACTCTGCTCCATTCTACTACACTCTATGCCGCTCCACTGTACAACACCCTACTTCACTCTATGCCAGTCTACGACACTTCACTCGATGACACTCCACGGCGCTCCTCTGAAAGACAAACCACTGTATGATACTACACTGTACGGCACTCCACTCTACAACAGTCTACTCTGCTATGACACTCGAGTGTACAATATGACACACCACTTCACTCTGCGGCACTCCCCTCTAGAAAACTCTGCTCCACTCTATGCGCCTCCATTTTATGATAGTCCGCTTCACTGTGTGACACAACACACCACTGACACTCTATTGTACTCTACCACACTCCACTTCGCTCTATGCCACCCCACTTTAGAATACTCTACTCCACTGTATGCCCCTCTTCTCCACTGTATGTAACTCTACCACACTCCACTGTACGACACTCCACAACACTCAAGATACTGCATGCCACTGTCCTCCAATCTATGCCTCTCCACAACACTTTACTCTACTTTACAACACTGTACTCAACGACTCTCCACGAAACTTCACTGTATGACACTCACCTCTACTGTACTCAAATAAGGCCTGCACTACTATACCTTCAAATGCTTTCTTCTCCTATGGTTTGCTTTAAGGTTGCAAGCTTTTTAACGGGGCTAATAAGACATAGGAAGAGGTTGTTTTTGCAGTGGTTAGGCTGTATTTGTAAACTGTGCTATGGGACCTATATGTCTTATCTTGTGACCTTTATATTAACTCCCAAGTCTAGCTACTGAGTCAATGTTTTATTCTTTATGCACTTTATTTGTCGCACTTTATGCCTAAAAAAAGTGTTTTTTTACTGTATGTTTTGGTTTTTTTAATTCCATATTTGGGATCTTTTAACTGTTGTAACTTTTATCAAATGTTTGCTTTTATGGCCTTTATTGGCCGAATAAAGTATTTGTCCCTCTCCCTCTCTACGGTACGCCACGCCACTACACTCTACAATACTCCACTCCTCTGTATGAGAGACCATGCCACTAACTATATAATGCTTTTCTTTCGTGTCCTCTACCATACTCCACTTTAGTCCACTTCACTCCGACTCTCCAATGAATGACACAACACTGTTTCACTGCACTTGACACTCGATTGTACGATTTGCAACTTATTTTTATTAAAAAATAAAAAATTACGAAGTTCAGTGGGAAAAGTTATAGTTAGGAAAACTTTATTTTTTTCTATGCAAACCCAACTTAAACTACACAAACATTAGAACTTCAAAATTTATAGTTATAACGTAAATGTATAATTTATGCATCACCTTAAAATTACTATAACTTTATTTATTCTTTCTATCCAAACCAAACATAATCTATGCAATTCTTACAAATCTAAAGTTATCGTTGTACCTTAAATTTATAATTAATGCACCACCTTCAAATTACAATAAGTTGTGCACCTCCGTACACACCGCACTCCTGTTACTGTAACTCTGCACTCTATCATGCACAGTGTTCTCACAAATTGTCATTTGAGATGTCATAAGTGTTGTAATGAATGTTATGATTTCACATGGTATAACTGATGTTATAGGAAAGAGTATAAGCAGTGCATGGTAAAGGTGCAAGTTATAGTTATTGTAATGTGGCAAGCGAGTTGACAGTGTGTATGGAGGTGTACGAGTTATAGTTACTTTAGCACTGGTTACAGTTACTTGAGAAAATTAGAACTGGTGAATTTCAGTGGTTTTGTTTGTTTAAAGTGGTATGTTTTAACTAACATTTTCACCCAGCTATAACCTCTTTTCCAGTGAATATAAATATATATATTCATATATATCCTTGTGGTAGTCACTTCTGTGTAGTTATAGATAGGTCAGACTTTTCATTGGAAGAGCATTTTTTGTTTTGCTAATAACTTTGGTGGTATTTCACAAATCTTTGCTAAACTTTCTAAACAATATATAATTTCCACTTCAGCTACTACCTTTAAAATTCCAAGTGATCCGCCAAGTGATCTAAGAAAAAAGGAGGGTCCTAAAACTAAATTTCCTATAGGAACAGTGGACACCACTACAGCCCAAGGAGCTGAACGGAATTGCACTGAATTTGAAAGAGAGCTAGATCTTTACCTAGAAAGTGTGATTTATGTGATTTGTTGTAAATAAGGTCATTCGTTCTTTAGAAATAAAGGGTTCACAATTTATAGATAACTGAATGGTTGGCCATGAGGACTTCCGCCTGTGTCCTGCGGGCATGCTCCTTCAAACAGTCAAGTGATCTGATTGATCCAGAGGGTCTTTTTAATCGCCGACTACTAGACAGCACTGCAGTCTGGTATGCGAAAGACATGTTGGGGACTTTTAGAAAGTTGACCTGGGAATGAGTTCTGCCTGTGGCTTGCTATTGGCTTTGTAACTCACTTTTCTGGCTTTAGATTTACTGGCCTCATTTGCTTTAGGCTGGGCAGCATGAGTTTGTACCTCCCCTTGCTAAAACCATTTTTACAGTATTCCTCCACAAACTTGTTTTCTGTAATTAACAGGCATTTAAATCTTGTTCTTATCTCGTCACATTAGTTCGACATTCAAAGACTCAGGCCAAATGTCAAGCTGTGTTTTCGTGGGACCCTGGGGTTTATTTTGCTTTCGCCTGACTTCAAAGTGAGAGCGTTTATAGGAAAGAGGAATGCAGCATACATTCTCCATGGAACCTGCTTGTGCCCTTTTTTACATTTTATGTCAGACATAGCCATCTTTAAAGGCATCTTGTTCTTCATCTGCTCAAAACATTTGCAAGTTTTTTGCAAAATTCCTCTTCTTAGGTGAGTCCATTTAAGTTGTGAAACAACCTTTTTAGGAACAAAGCACAAAATTGCATTTCAGTCTCAGCGTCAGCCTAACATATGGTGATCTTGGGCAACTTGTACTGTTTGTGGAACATTTACTGTCAAGCACAGGATAAGATCTTTTCACAGGACAGAGCCAGCCACATGGTAACACAAATTAACAATGCTTGGTTTTCACTTTAATGTGTAAAGCATATGCTTTATTTATGGCATCTGTGGCAACTCTTTTTGGAGAGTTGATTATGTTTAAAGGCACTTTTTATGAAAGTGTAGGAAACTGGCTCTTTATTCGATGTATTGCAATTAGATATATTTTGTAAGGATTCTAGGGGTTCCCTAATGAGTGAACATGGCAATTCTCAGGTGCTCTGCTAGGGGATAGTGTGGTCGAGCAGCCTTAAGCATATAACAGAGGAGCGCAAGACATCTGAACATTCACACAATGGTCAATAAATGAGACACACAACTCAAGAAGGAGATCCACACCAATTTAGAAAAATACAATGTATCTTTATATATGTTTAGGCTTCAGAAGAAAATCGTTCCGGTAAGTACATCTTTAAATATGAATTACTTTTCAGTTAAAAAAAACTCAACACAGTGCCATTTCTGGAAGCTGTAATGTTATGTTATTGGAGGAAAAGTCAATGCGGCATTCAGGTATAGTACAGCGACTCATTGGACCCTTCTCCAGGAGTTAAGGTGAGTGGAGGGCAAGGCCCAAGGCAGCACCAGCAGAACACCACCAGCGGCACTAGGGTGCAAAACAGCGGTGCAAAACAGCATTGGGTACCCAATGTTATTCCATGGAGAACGGTAAAAGAGGCTGCAGGCTTTGAATGGGGGACCAGTCGGACTAAACCACCGGGGAGGCTCAGGTCTCATGATGCTCAGGGATGTAGGGACACCTTTGGTCCTCTTCTCTATGTCCCAATGGCAACGGGTGCAGAGGTGTCTTTAAGCATCAGGGTTTCTTAATAGGAGCAGGCACTTTAGAGGGGTCCTGTGTGCAGAGGATGCAGACGAGGTTGGAGAGTCCACTAGAGGTGTAACCACGATGGTCTTGTGCTCTGGAGGGCAGGGGACCTCGGTGGCACAGTTGGTCCACTTCGGCTTAGACTTGGAGCAACGGGTGAAGTGGTGGCTCAGGCGTCGGGTTTTGGCAGTCCTTTCTTTAGAGTTTCTGCAGGATGCAGGAAACAGTTTTGCTGTTCTACGGGAGGGCTTCTTTCTTTATTGAAGCCAGGCAGTCTTTCCAGGTTTCGGAGGCACAACAGCTGCAGGACGAGACATCTTTGGTGGAGTTTCAATGAGGAGACAGGCCGGCAGGGTTGGAACCAAGTCAGTTGATCTCTTCAGTCTTCTGCTTTTGCGGCTCTTCAGTGTCCTTCGTAGGTCATCAGAATCGGTTTTTCTGGTGCCAGGGGCTCCCCTAAATACTGAATTCAGGGGTATTACCAGGGTGTAGGTTAGTAGCCAATGGGCTACTGACCCTTTGGGTACTACGCCCCCTATATGACCACTTCCTGTGGGAAGGGAGCATAACCCTGTCCCAGAATTCCTAAGTGTGCCATCACAGAGATGGCTACTTCTGAAAAGTCGTGTCCCCCTCAGTTTAGCTCATCTTAGAGGTGGTACTAGCCTGAAGGTGACACGTCTACCTAACTAGCTATTTTTCACACCTGTCCAGGTGCTAAAAGGGCTATGGACAGGGGCAGTCGGCTTCCTCCCCTGTGAGGGGAGCCATATTTGTATTTCAAAGGCAGCATCTCTTTGAAGCTTGCCGGCCTAGAAAGGCTAATCAGATCGTCATCCTGTGGGATGGGGTGTGGCACCCTCTTACCGGACAGGCTTTTGTTTGGGGTATCCTGAGAGCAGAGGCTTTCACCCTAGGAGGTCAGAACAGTGACTCTGGTGGCAGGCTGGCAGAAACCAGTCAGCGAGCACACCAGAGGCTGGTAGGTTTTCAGGGGGCACCTCTAAGGTGCCCTCTGAGTGCATGTGTTGGTAAATCCAACACTGGAATCAGTGTGGGTTTATCAATACACAATGTTTGATGCCAAACATCCCTTTATTCAGTGAAGCCATCATTTAGGTGGGGAACTCATTTTCACAAGTGTCCAGCACATGTTTTAAAATGGCTTCCCTGTTCACTTGTACTGGCAGTAATAGAACTGACCAGCACAGGGGCATAGCTGCTCATGCAGGTATGCCCTCACATGTAATATTCAGTACCCTACTAGGGTTGACTGACCTACTGTAGGGGTGACTTACAAATATTGCATGCTGTGTTCGGAGACAAGACACACAGGGATGTGTGGCATGTCGTGTTTTCACTTTTGTCTGCACCAAGATGCAAAGCCTGCAATAGCGGCCCTGAAATTGTTTGGTGAGGGGTCCCTTAGGGTAGCACAATTAGTGCTGCAGCACTTGGGGGGGGGGTGCTCTTTAGAACCTCAGGCCCTAGGTACCAGGGGTACCATTTACTGGGGACTTACAGAGAGTGATAAAGGTATTGCCAATTGGGGGAAACAAGTGCATAGTTTTGGTAAAGAGCTCTGGCACTGGGGATCTGGTTAACAGGAACCCAGTGCACTTCCAGTCGAAATTGCATCATGTACCAGGCAAAAAGTGGGGGTGACCATGTCACAAAGGGGTACTGTCCTACACAACCGCCCCCCCCCCCAACGAAAGAGGATGAAACTAACTTTACCCAAGAGAGTCTTCATCTTCTAAGAGGAAGAACCTGGAAAGGCCATCTGCATTGGCATTGTCACTACCAGGCCTGTGTTCCACTGTAAAGTACATAACCTGTAGGGAAATGGACCACCTTAGATGTTTGGGGTTTTCCCTTTTCATTTCCATTAGCCATCTGAGAGGCCTGTGGCCAGGTTGAGCAAGGAAGTGAGAGTCAAATAAGTATGGCCTCTACTTCTTCTCGGGCGAAACCACAGCAAAGGCTTCTCTCTCAATGGCACTCCAACGCTGCTCCCTCAGAAGTAACCTCATGCTAATGAAAGTAACTGGTTGGTCATGTCCATCATCATTGGCTTGGGATAGGAATGCTCCTATCCCATGTTCAGAGGCATCTGTCTGCACTATGAACATCTTCGTATAATCTGGAGCTTTCAGAATGGGTGCTGAGCACATTGCTTCCTTCAGAGTGTCAAAAGCCTTTTGGCAGCTCACGGTCCAGTTCACTTTCTTTGGCATCTTTTTGTACGTCAGTTCTGTGAGCGAGCCACAATGGACCCATATCCACTCACAAGCCTCCTTTAGTACTCAGTCAAGCCAAAGAATGCTCTGACTTGAGTCTTCGTTGTTGGATTTACTCAGTCAGGGATTGACTGGATCTTAGGTTGTAGGGGTTGAACTTGGCCTCCACCTACAAGGTGACCCACGTATACGACTGAGCTCTGCATTGCTTGCCTTGATAGTGAGGCCTGCACTTCTCAGAGCCTCAAGGACCCTGCCAGGTGTTTCTATAGACAGCAATATCATCAAGATAAGCTGTACTAAGAAACTCCAACCCAGCAAGGACTTTATTCACCAACCTTTGGAAGGTGGCAGGGGCATTCTTTAGTCTAAAGGGCATAACATTAAACTGATAATGCCCATCTGGGATCAAGAATGCTGACTCTTCTTTTGCTCCAGGGGTCAGACCTAACTGCCAGTACCCTGATGTCCAATCAAAAGTACTGAGATATTTGACTGCCCCTAACCTGCCAATTAATTTGTTAGCCATAGAAATTGGGTGGTTATAAAGATGGGTAAACCCAAACTCCCTGGGACCTGGGTGTAGAACAGTATAGAAGGTGGTGGTCCCAGCAAGATTGCATCAAAACTGTGTAAAGTTGTATTGAGGAAAATAAATCCAATTGAAAAACTAAATGGTGCTAGAGTGGTATTTAATCACACCAAGCACATGATGCTCATTAGTAAGAACAAAGTTTATATCAAACATTAAAACATGACGTTGGTGTGCCCAACTGTGTGGGGGGATGAGGGGGTGTTTTTAGTGAGGTAGTGAGGCAAGTGACAAACACTATACAAAAGATATCACAATCAAATTGTTTGGCAAAATTTTTCAATGCCACATATTCATACTCTAGTTCATAGCAAAATACATTACACTCATTTACATAGCCATGTACAATAGAGGGTTACAGTGCAAAATTGCGCTATTAGTGGTACTGGCATCCATGGTGTGTCGACGTTTCGACCCCTAAAACCATGTAGGTTGGTTCTAATCCTTACTGACGGGGTCTTCCTCAGGACAGAAGTGAAGGTGAGCACAGAGGGGCACCTAAGGGTAGAGTAAGGTGTATGTCAGGTTCACTAGTTGATTAATAGACGAGAACAAAAGAATGTGAAAGTCTCTGTATTTACCGTATCTGATTAGGGACAAGGCTCCAACAAGTGTAGGCAAGAGTGATGGACACCTGTCGAAATAAGGTGTCTGTCAAAGGTGGCCTTGTAAAAATAAAGGTCACTGCATTATGGAGTCCAAATGATACTCCAATTTACTCAGAAAAAGGGAATGAATTCCATAACAATCTTTAAAGAAGTGTAATTGCTGCTCGAAACGCCGTGGCCAATCCATCGGTCAAGCTGTGAAATGGATCACGATTAGCTCAAAAGACTTGGTTCCATTAATCTAGAAGAGAAAGGAGGAAGTATGGAACAATCAGTGCAGGGACCCAAGTAAATGCATCTAACATCAGTAGTGTACTTGAGTGCGGTACCTGGTTAAAAAACGAACAAAGTCTGATTCAGAGCTCATTATCCAAAGTGAAATCCAATACACTAAAAACACTAAAAAGGAAAGGAGTGAAACGAGCGATCGCTGCTGCAATGACTCGTGTTTCACTTCAACTTCCATGTGCAAAAGATGGCAAAGTCTCTGTGGTGTATAGGGTTGTTCATGAAAAACACCAAAAGTATGGAGCAAGCAGTGTGATACGACGTGCTTGCCGAGGTCACACAGTGAGGGAATACGCTAATGCAAAAAACCGTCGGTCTAAATTGAAAGCGACTGACAACCCGCCGTTGCTTGGAGTATCAATAAGCGGGGTAACACGGTGTCAAGCCTGGTTACTGATTCAGAATCTGAGTGAGAAAATTATGCCTACCGCCAAAAGTCGGGGTAGCTGCCCACCGACGGGCGGAAGTGGATCAATTAAACTCAAAAAGTGCCCGGAGTTGCGAGATAAGTGGAGGGTTCGGAACTACTGTTAGAAGGCCGATGTTAAATAAGGCGAGCGAAAAGTGAATTAATAAGTGCTCGCTGGGGGCTGTACAGTAAAGTAACGCTGTTGATAGGCCTCAATCCAAAACATGATTTTAACGAAACCTTATCCCATGGTGTGTTGTCGAACCTGCGTTCGACTAAAATTGGGCGATCGATTTGGGGTATACAATAATAAAAGAAATTGGCTCTCAAGAGCACACTTACCCTAGTCCGTTCAAAACGTCCCTCTGTGGTGAGGGAAAGCAAGACGCTAGTGTGCCCTTATTTAAGTAGCGCTGAAGGCACCGGCAGCCGCGTGACGTCCCGCGTCCTGCAGCCGCTGGATGCCTGTCAGTGAAACTGACCTCGCGTTAGAAGACAGACTAAAGATCAAGAGTCAGATGTATCCAACTGTTTTGAACAAAGGTTATTTACATTAAGACACGATCTCTCATTAGAAGACAGACTGAAAATCTAGAGTCAGATGTATTCAACTCTTATTTGATCGCTGGCAAAGGTGGAAACTTTCTGTATCATTGGGCCGTGAAATTGTGAGCAGGCGTAATAGATCTCAGTATATTATATAGCCATGGGGCAATGAAAGAATTGTAAAATGTTAACATTCAAATACACGCCCACCCATGGGTATGAACACCTATGCAGTCACAAAAATGTTTGGGGCACAGTTTCTCATAGCGCATCAATATATGTTGTAAAAATGTAGGCATCAACCATGAATTGACTAAAAGATCCATCTTACATAATTGAAAATCTTAGGATTGCAATGACCCTGATGAAGATTCCTTGGATCAATTCACATCTTTATTTGATCAGTGTTACACAGCGAATTGGTCATAGGACTGTATTGCAGTTTAGTGCATACACTCGTACGTGTGGCATTGAATGTGGGATCATTCTACACTCTATGCATAAAGAGGTGAATAGACATGTTAGCATTCAAATACACGCCCACCCAAGGGTATGACCACCTCTGCAATCAAATAAATGTTTGGGGCAAAATTTCTCATAGCACTTCTATATAGGTTGTGAAAATGCAAGCATGCAGCATGATTTAACACCAAATCCATCTTACGAAATCGAAACCCTTAAGACTACAATGACCCTGATGGAAAACCTTGGATCAATTAACATTTTACATTTGATTGGATGTTAGAGTGAGTTGGTCATGGGACTGTATTGCAGTTTACTTCATTCGTACGTGTGGCATTGAAAGTAAGATCATTCTATACCCTATGCATAGAAAGGTGAATGGATCAGTGTTACAGGGAACCTCTCATTGCGTGGTTACATAGAACAACTAATTCGGCACTCCTCTCATTAATCCTCTTATTTCGTGGTTAGAAAAGGAGAATACAGTCTAACCAGAGGTGACGATGTTAAAGGTGTAAGGTGTTTTGACTCAGAAATGCATAATTACGTACTGAGACATGCCAGTTGGGCATTACTGGGATCCACTTCATTCAGGCCGTTGGTAATAGTGTCCAGACGTACCATCCATTTTGATTCTCTGATGGTTAGGATTGAGGCAACATTGCCCCCTCTTGGTCCCAATTCAGCTTTCTTAATCACCAACCATTGCATTTGATCCGGATTGTGTCCCATCTGTGTGAAGTGTTCTACTAGGTGCGCACCGGTGACGGAGCAACGGATCCTGCTTTGATATTGCAGTATCCTGGCCTTGATTTTCTGTTGTGTCTGCCCCGCATATAGAGAACCACATGGGCAGACTATCCTATAGATGACATTTGTGGAATTACAATTCGCGAAGGACTGCAGCATGATTGTTTGTTGTTTATGGATGAATGTCTTGGTAGGTATTGTGGTATGGCATGCCTTGCAATGCCCGCACTTGTAGTGTCCTTTAACAGGTGGTAAGTTCCAGAGTGATTGGATTGTGGGTGCTGTCGGGCTATCCAAGAAGGAATGTACAGCATGATCTTTAACACTCATGGCTTTTTTGAAGGAATGCATTGGTGGGTTTGGTTGGTCAATGTCAGTTGCGACTAGATTCCAATGTTTATTTATTATCCTCTTCACCGCGTTGCTTCTGGTAGAGAATGTTGTGACGCAGATTATTCTTTATCTTTTGGGGGCAGTAAGGTTTCCCTAGGGTTGTACCAGGCCCTCTTCTGGGCTCTCTTCACCAGTCTTTTCGGGTATCCTCTATTTATCAGCCGGATACTCAAGTCTTCAGATTCCGTCATGTAGTCTGCCCTCTTTGTGCAGTTCCTGCGAATACGTAGAAATTGTCCCACTGGAAGATTGTCCCTCAGTCCGCGTGGGTGGTAGCTGTTATACCTCAGGAGGGAGTTGCGTTCCGCAGGTTTTCGATATAGGGTAGTGAATAGTTTGTTATCCTCAAAGCAGATTTTGATGTCCAGAAAGGCTATTTCATTGGCGTCAGATTGGATGGTAAATTTTATATCCTGATCACATTGGTTCAACCACTGGTGAAAGTGACCCAATTCGATTGCATCACCGTGCCGGACAAACAAAATGTCGTCAATGTATCGTTTCCATAGATCCACCTGGTGGTAGAAAGGGTTGTTATTGAATACATACCATCTTTCGAAATTGTCCATATAAATAATGGTTAGGTCTGGGGCAAAGGCTGCCCCCTGGCTTCGCCCTTTGTCTGTACATAATAGCATCCTTGGAAGAAGAAGAAATTTGTCATTGCAATGGTCAGTAGGGCTATGATGAATTCCGTAGGCACTCTCATCGGTTGCCGGTCGTTGGCTTAGGACATCTCTCATTACTTCCAATGCTGGCTCCTGTGGGATGCTTGTATACAATGATACAATGTCACATGTCACAAGTAGTTGTTAATTTGGGCCATATGCAAATCAGTCTGACCCTGTGCCTCATGGAAACTGGCTGAAGACGGCTGAAATGCCAGAAACCGGTCCTAGGAATCTTGTTTCCGGTCAAGGGAAGACATGGCTTGGCAGTTCGGGCTGGACTGTTTCCATGAGGCACAGGGTCAGACTGATTTGCATATGGCCATGTCTGAACTGGGGTGGCAGAGTGGGCTAAAGAACGGTGATGGATTAAACCCAGATCAGTTGACTGGGGGTGAGTGCTTGCAATGTTCAACACTCCGTCCATCATTTCCTTTGGTTTTTGCTCCATTATTCCATACTCCAACTCTTCTTTTTCATTCTGGGCTTTGCATTGTGCTCTTGTTTTTACACACACCGATTCAGGTATACCCAGCATAACTGCATGGGTCTTTCTTTTGACCTCAGTCCATGCTAAGGAATCCAGATTATTGCCTACAAGACATTTTACAGGTATTGCAGAGGATATCATAACCTTTTTTTGCCAGTAACCCCTCCCTATACTAAGGATACCCTCACCATGGGATGTACCTTAGCCTGATTATCAGCAGTATTAAGGGGGCAGCCGTGCTGATTACGGAAAGACGAGGCGAGTAACTGGCGAGTGAACGACCGTGGTCAAAGCTGCCGTGCCATGAGTGAACCTGCGGGGCAGACCGCCGCAGACCTCTGGCAAAAAGAGACAAAGTAGGTGACAAAACCGCCTGCGGTCGCTGCCACAATGCTGCGCGGCTATTGACTCACCGGAGCTGTGGTTGTGGTGAAGACTTGCGAGCAAGAAATCGGCAAGTGTATAATTGAGGGTGGGGTCCCTGGTGCGCATGTAGGCCTAAAGCTGCAAACAGGAGGGGGAGCAAAGGGAGGCAAACGGGGATTGGCACCCAATACTGGTGATTTGGATTGCGGGGCGAAGAGGAAAAAAGCGGAGGATACCGTAGTGCTGCTGTTGTGCCGCCAGAGCCGCATCTAGGCCTGTGAAGTTTGGGGTGAAGGGAAAGGCCTGATGAAAGTATAAGACTGCGGCATGGCAGCGCGTGCTGGTGGGGGTCTGGGCATGCTGCGTGGAATGGAGAAGTGAAGTGGAGGCCCAATAAAGTACGTTTCTGTGAGGTCCGGGGAATAAACTGCGGCCCAAGTACGGGGGAAACAAAGTGTTAAGAATGGGATAGTGGTGGCAGGGAAAAGTGAGACTGGAGCCTCTGGATCGCGAGTCCTACACCAGCGGTTCCAATCTGGGAGCTGTACCTATGCGTGAAAGTTGAGTGCTGGTATACAATATTAGACTGTGGGCCACATAGCGCAACAAGAGTGGTGTTAAACTGCGCACAACTTCATCAAGTTGCAAGGACACAAAGGTTGGCGGAATGTGAATACATGGCAGAATTTGGGAGGGATTTAGATGACATTTCTTCTTTCAATGAGCTGGCTGCATCGGAACTTCACACTTAGGGTACTGTGTATAGGATGGTACATGGCTTAGTGATTGTCTTAAGTTAGTTACATGGAATGTATGTGGGTTAAATAACCCCAAGAAAATCAGAAATGTTTTGGCATTTTTAGATAGACACGATGTTCAGATTGCATGTCTACAGGAGACACATCTTACCAAACACAACGCATTAAAGGTTGTGTTCGCTGGGCCACGGTTAGGATTGCATCATCCTTTTCCTCATATTCAAGGGGTACACTGTTCTTAGTTAAGAAAGGGACTCCATACAAACGTATTAAGTCTGAGGTGGATGAACTGGGGAGGGTACTATTAGCATTGGGTAAGATTGGAGATACGTTAGTGCTCTTTGTCAATACGTATGGGCCCAATATAGACGATCCTGCATTTTTTAATGATGTTTGGAGACGGATAGCATCCTACCTGCCATCGGTAGTAATTTGGGGTGGGGACATGAATGTGAGTTTAGACCTTAGACTGGATCGCTCTGTTAATGCAGAAGGGCGGGTAAAGCAGGCTGCTAAGGCACTAGGGGCATTGATTGAGACTAAAGGATTAGTGGGCATATGGAGGTCCCGTAACTCAGGTGTGAAGGAGGGCACATTTATATCAACAGTACACGGCTCGTGGTCCAGGTTGGACTACTGGCTGATGTCTAGGGAGGCGGCGTCCTGGACAATATCAGTCCAGCATCTGGCTAGGACGCTATCGGATCACTCCCCAGTGTTATTGGTAATGAAGAAGCTGACATGTAGTAGGCCTCCATTTCAGTGGCGTCTGCAGCCATCGTCTCTAAAAGACACAGTGTTTAGGGCCAAGATAGGGGAGGCAATATGCAACTACTTCACAGAAAGTGAGGGATCAGTGGAGAATGTAGGCACGCTACGGGAAGTATTTAAGGTCACAATAAGGGGGGGGGTGTGCATGGGTGCCCAGGCGGGAGTATTAAAAGACTTGAGGAATAGGATGCGTGTGCTAGTGGATAGGATTAGTAAGCTAGAGCGTGAATACGAACAGTGCCCTAAAACTGACATCCTGGCCCAATTACGGGAACTGGTCACAGAACACAACCAAACGGCGGATCAGGAGATCCATGGCGCGGTATTATGGTGAGGGAGTGAGGTCCAACCGCTCCTTAGCACACAAACTATCATTACCCAAAGGACAGGAGTTTATCACGGAAATGCTAGATGAAAATGAGATGACCCGGCACACTACTCCTGAGATAGCCAAAATATTTACAGATTTTTAATCAAAACTGTATGGAACCAGACAGTCCGCTCCTAATACTGAAGTTAATAACTACCTAGAAGATATTGCATTGGAGTGGTTATCGAATGGCCAACAAGAGAATCTTACCCAACCGTTTGATATAGAGGATGTAAAAGAGGCGATAATGTCTTGGCCTACATGTAAGGCACGGGAATTGATGGGATGCCCAGTGAATTCTATAAAGCTTATATTGAAGAGTTGGCTCCACAATTATTAAACGTTTTTGCTGAGGCTTATGAGAAAGGAGTATTGCCCCCCTCCATAAGAGAAGCTTTGCCGGTCACGCTGTTAAAACCAGATAAGGTTGATAATAAATGTTATTCGTATAGGCCTTTATCACTTATAAATATAGACACTAAAAGGTTGGCAAATATGATTGCATGCAGGCTGCAACCATTGATCCCCAAAATGATTCTCCTGGATCAATTGGGATTTGTCCCTAAGAGCTCCACAGTACATAATCTTCGTACAATTTTTGCAGTGATGCACCACTTAGACCCGGACACCCAAGCAGTGGCAGTACTACTAGATGCTGCAAAGGCTTTCGACTCGCTGCCGTGGCGATATATGTTTGTGGTGCTACGAAGATTGGGGATCTCTTTTTTTTTTTAAATGAATAACTCTATTGTACACCAATCCCTGTGCTAGGCTGCTAGTCAATGGGTGGGTGACTGATGCATTCTCAATTTATAGAGGCATGCAGCAGGGATGTCCAATGTCACCGATGCCCCTTAGCCCTTGCATTAGAGCCTCTGGCATGTAAAATCCGCCAAAAACACGCGTACACCGCTCTAGGGTTCAGGCAACGACCGTTAGTGATCTCCCTCTCTGCGGACGATATGTTATTGTATATGCAGGACCTGACTATCCACTTAGCGCCTGTGTTACAAGAGTATTTCCTGTTTGAGCAGCAATCTGGGTTGGGGATAAATTGGCCGAAATCCACTATCCTTCCATTAACAGATAATACGCAACAATTCCCGTTGGAATATCCGCTATCCTTGTCGGTGGACCAAGTAAAGTATCTGGGAGTGTGGGTGCACAGAGATCCCGAGACTGTATTAACATTAAATTATGAGCGGGCGGTAACGGGTATTACAGAGCAAATAACACGCTGGACGCGTTTGCCACTGTCATTGGCAGACAGAATTGCTGTGATAAAAATGGCTATACTCCCTAAGCTTCTCTACTTGTTTGTTAATGTCCCAATAAAACTCAATGCAGTTTTTTTTTTAAAACACTGCAGTCCTGCCTGCTGTCGCTGGTATGGCCTGGTAAGCAGCCAAGATGTAGCTTGAACACGCTGTCCCTACCATTTGAATGTGGGGGGGTTTGAGGCCCTAGATCTGCGTCTCTATTACTTGTGTGCTTAGGCGCAATTTGCGCTCTATTGGTTTTTCCCACAAAAATTCATGCCACACCTGGCGGTGGAGGCCGATACGGTGCACCTAACACCACTGTCAGCCACAATATTATATTAATGTGAGGGAAGCAATAGGAAAGAGATTAACCTGGTCAACTGCACTGTGTGGGCATGGAATGTACTGGCCTGCTTGCGCTGGGAGAGATATTATATATGGGCCTGGCAGGCCAATTGCTGGCCACCCTGAAATCTCAGTGACGAGGGAGCGCGTAGCCTTGGAGGTACTGGAGACGGCTGGGATTACCAAGCTAGGTGACCTGTACAAGAATGGTACCTCTTTCTATCTCTAAATGATTTTCAAGCAGGACGACCATACCGAGCAATGCATGGTTTTGTATATGCTAGACTGTGAGTGGCGGTGCGCTCGTTAAGCCTGAGCATCCCGCAGGAACCAATTGGACTGAAAGCGCTACAGGCGGTGCTGGGAAGTGGCGAAAGTGGGGGGATCATCACTAAAATATATAGTGCTTCTCAACGTGAGAATGAGTGGGAGGCCTCCACTGCACTAGATAACTGGAACTCAGTGCGCTTCCCATATCTCGGGAGGACTGGGAGGTTTGTTGCAAGTTGACGAGGCGTTTGACCGCTAATTGCAATCTTCGTATCATTCACTTTAAATATCTAAGTTTACTATACCCCAGTGCAATTGAAAAAGTATGGGTTGCGAGAGCAAGCTAGATGTCCAAGATGCGGGCAGGATGGTGCGGATTTTATACACCTGGCATGGGAGTGTGCTGCGATGGCGAAATTCTGGCAGAGAGTGGTGCAGATATTAACTGAAATGATATCAGAAAATGTAAACTGTACACCGAAGATATGTTTGATGGGTTTGCTAAAAGGACTGAAGCCGCGGAACCAACAAATAGCTATTGCCACCCTGTTTGCTAAGCGGGCTGTGGCTATGTATTGAAATGCTAGAGCTACCCCAACATTAGTTAACTGGATTAGGGATCTTGTGTTTTGTAAAGAACTAAATGTGTATGCTGAGGAGCTTCCCGTGGCATCTAGAGCTAAAGATTTTTGGGCGCCACTTACCATGTATCTGTTAAGCCACCCGGATATAATATAAGCAATAGTATGTACATTGTCCATCAAGTAAAAAAAAAAAATGGTGTTGTGAACTGATATTGCAGTGCGTAAAATATTGAACATGTCTTGCAGTGTATCGACGTTAAATCTATCTCCCATGTGGGAGTTGGGGTGGGAGGTAGGAGGGCTGAAGATCAATATAAAAAAATTCAAAACATTTTTGTTACATAATAAGATGATGGCTTATGAGGTTTCAATATGTATGTATCCATGTCATTGATTGGAATTATGACTCAAATAAAAAAAATATATATTTATATTTTTTTTAAAAACGGACCTTCTGCCATCTACACCCACCAGTCTCTACTTTCCTTCCCTCCCGTCCAAAAGTTGTGCAGGCTGTTCTCCTCTAAGAGAGCCCAGCCACAGCAGCCTAGAATTATTTTATGACGTAGCTACAGTGGATAACAACTTGTTTGCAGGGTTGCTACATCATAGCAGTGGTTTACTGGATTTCGAACATATTCTGAATCCAGCAAATCAATGCTCTGATGTAGCAGCAGTAGTGGCTAATGAGTATGTTTCTGACAGGCATTGGGATTTACTGTTCTGTTTACTACTCCACACTATAACTGATCGCCTTGGCGCGTAGATTGTGACACCCAGTGTTCATGGTAAGTTTAATTCGATTGATCACCTTACTTATCCAGCAGTGGGGCATCCGCCACATGCAAAGATACACTCACTCGTTTAGGCCTTTAAGAGGGTATTTAATCGAAACAGCGCAATTCTTGCTCAAAATATTCTACTATAGACTTTGGCTGCTTAAACAAAAGCTGATCAAAATTTCTGGGGGTACACAGAGTTCACTACATCGCACATTATGGACCAATAGCTTATGTGCATTGATCTGTTTTTATTCTTACATAATGTGCAATATCGTTACTTAAGGCTGTTCTGTTCCCCCATCGAGAAGCGATTCCTTTATTTTCCACATTTACAGAGTGTTGAACGCTGGGTTTGATTTTAAAATGTTTTCTCCCACAGGGCACGCACGAGTCTCTTCACGGCAATGCAAAAGCCCTTTCAACTGTGGCAGCTATTATTGATGGCACGGGCTCCATAGGTGAGTGCAGTGAAACCAAACTATGTTTGAAGTTCGCGTTGCTGGATTCATTGTGAGCTTTACGCATCAGTTCCTAGGTGATTTGAAAGGGGACTAGTAGTCATTTGAAGAAAATATTATGCATTGTATCTCACTGCTGACATTCGTTCTTAAAATTGGTTATGCTATGCCCTTTCTCGATTCGAAAAGACGTAACTACTCTGTACTGACACCATATCAAGGAGGAGGAGGGCTGTAAGCCAGCAGCACTAAATATGGTGGGGCTTCTAGGTCTATAGCTACACTGGGAGATGTGAAACTACAAATCCAAACATTAAGTTATTTATTTACTTATATCGCTCCATGCCACGTTCATCTAAGGCATTATGGAGCTAGCAGTACTGACTAAAAGGTTCGAAACAGAAACTGACAAGAGATAGGCTTTCAAACCATTTTTGAACTGTTTGTCAACAGCAGCACGGCACACGAGTTTCATTCCAGAACTGGGGAAACAAAACTCTTGCATTATTTCATGTTGATTGAAAAATCAATACTTCTGCAAGCCACTCATCATATGTGGCTACATGAGCAAGGAAAGTAATTAAATGATGATGGGTATGAGTACCAATGCGTTATTGGATTTTTTGGATTCAAAACTCTAATTGTTTATGCATATATCAGATAACAGCAGAGCATTCATCTCAACTCCATCATCATATCACAAAAGAACCATTATAATGCACAGTTTCTCTCGTGGAGGAAAATTTTCTATTAAACATTACAGATTCTTATATTGCTGCCAAGCCAATCACATCATTGAACAAATATTTCACTGAAACCTTCCCCTACCCTCAAACAAATACCCTTAAAACTGAGGTGCATTGTTGAGTCACATTTTGACATGTAGGAAATGGCGCGCGGCGAGGATGGTTATCTGGAGTGCGTTGCTCGGAGAAGGAGGTAACAGTCCCTGTCTAATGCAGGAGCGGTCAACGCTCTTAGAATTGGAAGAGGTGAAGCGCCCTCGTATGTGTAGGGCAGGCATATAGTGGCAGACCTCTGGAGAGATATGTCACCAAGCGGCCCCAAGTGTACTCAAAGTTTTTATAGTTTTCCAAGAAGATGTCTGTAATTCTTTCCATCTTGATGGCCTGCCAGAGTTTGGTGTGCCACTGAGACATCAACGGAGCCTCTTTTCTTTCAAGCAAAGTTTAGCTCCAACTTTGCTGCACCCACACACAGCCATAAAATAGCCGTAACACCTACAGTTTGGTGCTTAAGGGTATCATCTCACAATCCTAATAGTGCAAAGCCCGTGTTGTCCGGGATCGGGTATCCCAGGATGTTTCTGATTTGTGGATCATAATGGGCGAATGGTCGGCCAATTCCACCATATGTGATGAAAGTCGCCCAGCAACCCACATGCCTTTCAGCATTGTTCTGAAGTTTTTGGGAAGATTGTTTTCAGATTGGTATGGTATAGGTACCAGTCGGAAAGTAGTTTATAATGTGCCTCCCTCATACCTATGTAATGGTTGCGCTTAGGAATATCTCACCAGAGTTTGCACCACTTAAGTTCATGGATTATCTCCTCAAGAATTTGCTCCCAAAAGGTGATGGGGCGAGGCTGTGGGATAAAAATGGTGACGAGCAACAAGGAGTAGAGAAAGGAGATGCAACCTCTAGAATTTTGCGCCCGTCTGGCAAATTGTTCAGTAGGGGTAAGGTCTCTAGTGGCGGCTGCTCTGATATCTGGGTGGAGTACCTAGTGTTTCAGTTATGCATAGTGGTAGTGTTCCGAGTCCGGAAGGTGGAAGTCCTGCTAACCATGCTCGAAAGTGAGGATGTCCCAGTTGTGAAAGAGGTCAGAAATGTTAAGACTAACCCCCTCCCTCCAGGTGTCGAAAGTTCCGAGTTGAAAAGCCAGCACAAATGCTGCGTTATAATGAATTGGCATGAAAGGAGAAGGAAAAGTATTCCATTCTGCAGCTCTGTTCACCTCATTCCAAACTTTGAGTCAGTTTTTGTGGGGGTACTCAAGTATGCGTTGAGGGAACAATCCGCCTTCGGTTTCCACAATACATCCCATATATATCTACCCACCACCGCGTGGCGACCACTCTGAGATAGCTCTCCATGGTGCTGCTTTGTAATATAAATGGAAATCCAGAAGGGCTAAGCCACCTGAGTCTTTCTGTAGTCTTAATGTTTTGTATGGTAGGCATGCCCTATGGTTTTGCCATATGAAACGTGTTACTAGTGAGCGCAGGGTTGGCAGGAGCCTACGGTCTGACTCTTTGAGAAGTCCTTGAAAGCGGTACGGAAGCCTGGGTAAGACAATAATTTTGATGGAATGTATGCGTCCGAACCACAAGGTAAGCATGGGGTTCCATTGTCTGAGGTCCGCTTTTAGTTCCTGTATGAGTGGTGGGTAATTGGCACGATACAGGTCCGATATTGTAGGAGTGATTTTAATAAGTAAGTGATGTCTTTTTTAGCCTACTGAAAAGGGGTTGTGGCAACTAGGGTTTCCTTGTCAGGGGTTGATAGGTTGAGTAAAAGCGATTTGTGTAGGTTAATATGAAATCCTACCACCTCCTCGTACAGTCGCAATTCATCTTGAAGGGTTTCTCGCAAATAAGGAGCTGTTACGCTCTTTTGACTCAAAATGAAGACCTAGAATCAAGGGTGTTGTGCGTATTTTGGCTTTTAGGGGTTCAATGCTGAAGGCAAATAAAAGCGGAAAAAGGGGGCACCCCTGCCTAGTCCCTCTCCCCAGTTGAAAAGGATCAGAGCTCACTCCATTGACCTAGAACCTAATTTGGGAGGTGGCGTAGTCTGCCAGTATCATGGCTATGCATTGGTCACAGAAGCCAAGGTATGAAATAAAAAGAACCAATCCAACCGGTTGATGGCTTTCTCTGCATCTAGGGCCAGCAAGACTGCCGGTATTGTTTTTTTAGGCGCTTTTTCGACCAGGTGGATCACCCTTCACATGTTATCATGCATTTGTCTGCCTTTAATAAAGCCGGGCGGATACGGCCGGATCAGGTCAGGCATGTCGTCAAGCCTGGAAGCTAGTATCTTCAAGTACAATTTGGCATCTTAGTTGAGCAAGACTATGGTCCTATATGAGCTACAAGAGCGCAGGTCTCTACTGAGTTTCGGGATGATCGATAACGGAGCTTTGTTCATGGAGTGGGTGCCTGCACTACCTTCAGCCATGTGGTTAAAAAGGGCTGCCAGGGGAGGTACTAGGTCGGAGCTAAATGTCTTGTAAAATTGGTCTGTGAGACCATAAGGCTCTGGTGACTTGTGGAGATTCAGGGCTGTGATGGCTGTCTGGACCTTCTCCTCACTTATAGGACCCCCAGGATCTAATTGTACGCTGCTGCCACTTGAGGGAGTTCCCCTCAATGTAGATAGTCTAATTGAGTTTTTCAAATTTACAGGTTCTGCCGTATAGAACCGCTCATAAAACTTGCCAAAGGTTTGAGCTTATTCTGTGTCTGAGATCGCTGGCCCACCCCTGTCCTGAGTAATTTCCCCAATGTATTCCTTTTCACGTGTGACCCTAAGCTGTTGAGCTAAATGTGAACCCATTGTATAGCCCTGTTCATAGGTTGTGCGTTTGAGTGGGAGAGTGAGTTTAGCCCTGTTAGTATATATAACGTTGAGCTTTCCCTTAGGGCAGTGACTTTTCGTTGCAGGGTTTAGTCCTGTGCCGTTTCACTTCGAGTGCTAGCCAGTTCTGTGCCCTTAGTTTAATAGGTGCTGACACCACTGCAATGCATTTCCCTCGGTGTACCGCCTTAAATGTATCCCAATTATTGGAAGTGGTGATATCCTGTGAGTTATTCAATTGGTCATCCCGGAGGATGTGATCTCTAGCAAGAGAGCCAGGGAAAAACCATTAATGGCACTTAGGTGGTGGACTGCACCATTCTAGAGTTAATATCACAGGAGCATGATCACAGAGGGAGATCGGGTAGAATGCTGCTGTCACTAGGGCTTGGATGAGGGATTGGCTAACGAACACATATTTTTATGGTGAATAAGTGCGATGCGAGTGTGAGAAAAATGTGTAGTCATGGAATTTGGAATTGAGGGTTCTCAAGGCATCTATTAAACCTATTGATTGCCCCACCTGTTTTAGAGACTTTGGGAAGCTCCCTGTGGGTGACCTGTGCGGGTGAGTGCTGTCCATTCCCGAGTCTGAGGTAAGATTCAAATCATCCATCAGGAATATCTCACCTTCCGCAAGTCCCCCTAATTAAGATAGAAGTAAGTGCACAAATGGGACTTGGTTAGAATTGGGGGCATAAACAGAAGAAAGGTACACATTAGGCTAGCAATGCACCTCCTTAACCTTGACAATCCTCCCCTCTTTATCAGTTTGTTATTCTATTTTAACCACAAAGATAGGAAGACTCAGCAGTGATATTGTTGCAGCGTGGAACATCAAATTCCCCCTTCGACTCAGATCAAATACCTCAATAGTAAATTCACTCAAATACATTCATTGGTGGGGCCCATAACACCAACACTCACACTCAGTTGATCTGCTTCCCTAGAGGAATAAGCTTCCAAACGCTGACATAAAAGGAATATCTTTTCCTAACTCTAAATACGTTGACTTCAACCCTAAGATATTCCCCTCATTAGGAGATGAATCATTTAGTTGTTAAATATGGTTTTAGTGAACACAATCATTATCTATATACTTTACTCATTAATCTATATTTTCTTCTTCAAATAATCGACACAATGCATTTGTCAATTAATCAAATATTCTTTATCTAAGAAATTGCAAATGGTTAGAAAACATCATTAGAACCGCAGAACATCATATTTACCTAATTTGGCTAAAAGTCGTCCTCTAAGTCAGTCAAGTCGTGGAAAACTTTAAATTCATCAAAGTCAGGCCGCAATTCAGTCTCTCAAAGATTCAGGATAACAGCTGTCCAGCAGTGTCACCGTCCTCTCCGTCAGCATAACGTCAGGAAATCGAGTTTGTCAAAGAAGAAGAGTTTTTTTTATTTCAATTCCCTACCTACTTTTATAATGAAAATAATGTAAAAAAAAGTATCAAGATTGGGGTTTTTAAAAGTTCTGATTGGTCGTCTTGGGGTCGAGCGGTAAAGTTCTCACAAAGTCTGCAAAATGAAGTCATCGCACTTGCTGGTTCCGGTTTTAAAACAGTTCATTGTCTGGTCGTTGGCGAAGTTCCCGGGGCAACCTTGACTAGGGCATCTTCTCCTGGGGTCAGAACTAGGCCACTGTTGCTGGCGGTGACGCACGCGCATTTCACCCAGAACCTCGTGTTGTCAGGGGCAGTCACGTTCAACGTCTCGTTCAGCCATTTTGACTAGGCCGAAATGGGCAACTTAAGCAAAACAAACATAAAAACGTAATTAAAACATGGAAATGGCTAATAAAATGTTAAACCCTCACTAGTACCCTTATGTGTAAGTAATTATCTAGCAGAAAGCAACATCCCAAGCGTTTATACTCACTCAATAAAGCACAATTTACAATTGCATCACAAAAGCAACATGTATCATGCAATATTCTAATTTTCTACTATTAGTATGCGTACACAAGTTAGTTTACAATTAGATTAGCCATGCAAAGTGCAATTCCAACGTGTAATTCTTTTGTAAATATAATTGGTAAGTCTTTCACTGCAAACACATTAATAAGATTACTATTAGTTGATTATTCAGATTAATATAAACATGCAGAATGGGGGGGTATCCAAAATTTCGAACTACCCGCTCCAGCAATATTACTGTACAGTGTTAAATGTGTATGGATTGTGAAGAGGTTGAACAATGCAAACGGAAATCGTGACAAATAACCAAAACTCACATTTATGTGTAAACTAATTGGAGCACACACTAGCATACTTGTACGGATAAGCAAACTGTTTGCTGGAAAATGTTGATGTAGGCAAGAAAAGTGAAAGTGCCAGCAATGTAAATAAATGTGCAAGGGATAAAAATGTATCCCCTCATTAGGAAGCCTTTAAAGAAACTATTGAATTAAATCAGGAGAAGGCTTTTAACTTAGCACAACCACCTTAAGCCCCTTGCTCTACGAGGGTAACATCCTAGAACATAAATCACCCAGACAATGTTGTAGAATGGTGAGTTCAGACCTATATTGAGATCACAGTGCCACCATAGAACCCATCACTGCACAATATACCACTTGTTACAGACGTTCAAAAATATGCAATGTTAGACTCTTTTCAGGGGGCCACGGGGCAAACGGGCTACTGGGCCCCAACAGTAGTGGTTGGGGTAATTTGCTACTGGTGTCTTGGAATACATCCTACCATGGCTCTGCTAAATGGACCAAGTACAACCCCTTCTGCATTTGAATCCCTGGGTAGTGAGGATGAGCAGTCACAGGCTTCTTAGGGAGGTAGTGTGGGGTGCACAAGCTCGGAACTAAACAAACAGCCAAACAACACAATGGCGTTGATAGCCAGCCCAGTGCTTATTTTATAGCTAAAGAAAGCACTTCTAATCACACAGCAGTACTAAATCCTTTCATAGTTCACCTTAAGCTACCCACTTATGGCACTGATATGAATCAGGCACAGGTTCAGTCTAGTGTACCCCACAATTCAGATGTGCAAACAGTTCACTTCAGTTCACGTTTCTAACCAAGGGTGATCTAGTCTGTTTGCAGCAGTTTGTATCCATCAGCCTTATAGTCCTTCCTGCAGCTGGCCAGCAGTGAGCAAGGATAGCCTCCGGGGCCACCACATAGTCAAGGTGAGCCACTTCTCTAACTGTGCTGCTGCTTAGTCTTGTCTTGGCGATGCAGCGGCTCAAGCATGTGGAGCTCAGATACTTTCAACGCTACAGCAAAGCAAAGCGTGTCTAGGCCTTTAACGGGGCTGGTACTTCACTTCAGCAGATGCAGCCCCGGATAGGTTGTTGTCGTACCATAGCAGATTGAGGCCAATGTTATCCCATTGGGGATGCAGCCTGACCACGCTGATGTAGTTGCACAGCAGATGCGGGCTGATTGGCCCAAATAACAAGTTACACGCCGACTAGGCCGATGTCTTCACATGACAGATGCAGCCTGACTCGGCCAAACACGTACTTGCATAAAATGGTTTCTCAACAGGAGCTGGATTCAAGCTGGGTTCAAGAGATCAGGGAGACCCATTACAGCATGGATCGCTTCTGCCTTGTTCTTAATGGATGTCCAACAGCCTCAGGATTGTCTGGGCTTCTCCTCCTACACAGTCTCTACTCCTTCAGAGCTAGGCAGCATTCTAGACACTCCAGTAGACCCTCTGCTCTCCCATCAGAAAATGCTGACTTTGAATGACACCAGCTCTGGTCATGCAGCAGCCCTTTGAGTGTTCTGTTGAGCACCCACTGCCTTGATTTTGACGGACTTGGAACAGGAACATATTAGCGTAGTTTGGCTCCCCCTTTTATATTCACCTTCTAGAAAGGGGCCATAGATACACTGTTTCATACTTCGGAATTAGTTTGCTGTGGTTCTCCTTTCAAGTGTCCATCTCAGCTGGTGTCATTCAAAGTCAGCATTTTCTGATGGGAGAGCAGAGGGTCTACTGGAGTGTCTAGAATGCTGCCTAGCTCTGAAGGAGTAGAGACTGTGTAGGAGGAGAAGCCCAGACGATCCTGAGGCTGTTGGACATCCATTAAGAACAAGGCAGAAGCGATCCATGCTGTAATGGGTCTCCCTGATCTCTCAAGACACAGTCTTTGTGTAGATTGACGCTTCACATAGTAGTGGTATGCGGGCTGTCTCTAGACTTGAGCATCCACAACACTGGCACATTGAAGTAAACCAATTCCGGGGTGAGGACAGAGTCAGCACAAGCGTTACCAGGCGTACAATAGCCAGAATCCTTTATGACCCTGTAGGAGCCAAATTGTTCTCCTTTATAAGAGTTATAGACTAAATCAGCAACTATTCCTCTAAAACGAAGATTGGTGAATGAACTCAATGAAGATGGTGAGTAACGTACTTACCTGTCAATGGCTATTTTAACAATAGCCAATTTTGATTTGATCCTGAAGAAGGCCCAAAGACCCGTGAGGGCTACCAAGGGCCAAAACATGTTGACCTTCCACGAACTATAACCAGGTGCACTGGAACAGTAGCATTTCCACCATAGCACCACCCTACTTTTTTTAATCTTGCCCCATCCTCAGTAATTAAAGCTTCAAACTGAGGACAGTAGGTATTGTCACTACACTAGAATACTTTCGCACTTTTTATCACAACTGTCAAAAAACGAGACGGTTTACCGCTGGATGGAAAAAGGAGATCACTTGGAGAACCCAGTGTTCGAGTGATAAAAGACCCATAATGAGGCTATTCATATAGCCAACAAGGCGCAGACTTGTCGATTGTGAATGAGGGTCTTCGATATACCAGAACCCCGGACCCTGGTAAAAACAGATTCTGTAATTCATTCTCCTCTGATTTCTTCTAGACTGAAGCATCCACAAAACTGGTACTTTGAAGTGTGAGGATTCTGCATCTGGTTGTCAACAGTCTCTCTTAAGCAGTAATTGGGGATAGACAAATGGTCAGACCCGATCTAAAACCTTCTCACCTAACACAACAGAAAATGCAGACCTGTCCTTAATATCTACCATTAACCATACGGTAGTGCTCAGGAAAGGCTAATCACTAACCTGTTGTTAGCAAACCTCCTCATGGAATTCTAAAGGCAGCATGTCTCCATCCTCCTCCCTTCAGTATCTGGCTGTCTCACTGCTCTCCACAGCACTACAGGCAATACAATTCCACTGTCTGGGATAGCGGTCTTCGTTATCCATCTTGTCTTGAGCCAGACCAGGGACATCCAAAGTGGATCCTACTGGCGTCAGTACTTGCCTTCAGTGCTCAGGCTTACTTGCACACAGAGCCGTCCTACTGTACATGGGCTTCATGCACACTACAGCCTCAACCGCACTTAACATACATATAGGATGTCAGCGCAAGGTTCTAGCCATAAATATAACAGTAGAACTTTATACAAGAGGGACCTGTAGACTATGCTGATGGTGACACAGATAAAAGGGTCTGCTCACACTATTAATCTAAAAAACATAGTATTCTGCCACCACCACTTTATGCACTATACTTCGGGCAGGGCCAGTACTCCTCTGTGTTGGTGTGCCACTCCACATCACAGGACAGGTCTCGGACCTCCCATAGTCTGGGACAGGCCTTGGTCTCTGTGCTCACACTAGATTAGTGTGATGCTAGGGCCAAATAATTAAAGATACAAGGCACACAGTAGTTGGGCACTGAAAGCAGGGGAGTGCACCTGTACATGGGATTTTTCTGTCCCAACTTGCACATTGCGCCCCAGATGCAGACTGAGCCACATTGATGACAGACAGTGGTTGAGAAATGTACTTTTGCTGCAGTTACATAATATGTACGTACCATAGTTGTGTTTGTGTAGCACATGTGACACACAAAAAAGACATTCCATATTCTATATTACACCATTGGTTTTCTTGGAAGAGTTACAGAAGACTATCACCCAAAAAGACGGGGAGCTCAGCAGAAGCACAAGACTACAGGGCCTATCTGTTATTGAGCTAAAAATGAGATAGGAATCTGTTTGCTGTCCTATCTGTGCAACAAAGCACACTACCCTCCATTAAAACAGATGTTACTTGTACAAGTTTGTCCAATATTGCACATTATTGCAGTGCACAATCGGGTTCCCATGTTAGATGAGTACAGCCTAGAATTGGAGCAAGCAGCTCGATTCAAGCATATATTGCTTGACACCAAGAAACTGTTGCATTATGCAAGAAATAGCAGAACTGCTGGATCATGTCCCCACAATATAGCTTGTATTTATTTATTTTTATAATGTGCTAATTATGACCTTCTGTTTCCTATAGAGTGCTGATATGATAACAGTAAGTACCCCTAAACCCCTGTTAGGCAGTTCGGAAACCTATAACCAATATTTTTAATTTACAGCACATGTTAAATGATGAGTTCACTAAAAGCAAGTCGAAAAAAAGCTCAGATTTTCTGAGTTTTCTGAACCACAAGTGATTTGGTTAAGTCAGTTGAGATCTTATTGTAAGAGCAACCCATAAACCTATAGGACCTTTGTATTAATTGATTAATATGAAACAATGGCTCTCATCTGTATCATTTATTGATATATCTACGTTCAAAAGACTAAATAGCTTTGCACATTTAATGCTCTAATCATAACCATACAAGACCACCACACTTAGTTATATTGGCTTAAAATAACTTTTATCACTTCCGCTATTACACAAATCCAACACAGTCCATTATAATAGTGAAAGACAGTGTGTAGTGTCCCCAGTGAAAGAAAACCACAATAAAACAGTTACAACAAATATGAAATACAAAGATTGTTTGTGTGTTTTATTACAAACAAGAATCCATGATGAATTCAAATCCATTGGCTATAATTAGTAGCTCCATTGTTTGTTTGTTGTTAGTGTCGATGGCTTTTCTTCCCTGTTCCTGGATCTATGGGTCTCATCAGGACTGAAATGAAAGGGGGATATCTGTACACACTAAGGACAATTAATAAGAGATAGGAAACTGGCTGGTTTAAGTGCAAAAAAGAGCGCATCTAAAATTGTTTTTACCTGACATCTCCAACATCAACAATATGAGAAATGTGGCTGAATAATTAATGCACTGTGGTGTAAGTGGCAAAAGGAATTATACGACTCAAGGGATTTAAGGTACCTGTAAATTAGACTCAGGTGGTGACGGCAGTCAGTCAGCATCTAGGAAAATCCTCTCACCTGGAATAAGCAGACTCTTTGTCTGCTGCAACGACTCAGTTAAACACAAGGAGATGATGGATGGAGTGCTGAAACTTTTCAGACACTCTGTACCAGTCACAGATCTGGGTTGAATCCGTCAGCACTTCACCACCCCAGTTCAGACCAGCTATATGCAAATCAGTCTAGACCCTGTGCCTCATGTGAACAGTCCAGCCCGAACTGCTAAGCCAGGTCTTCCCTGCACCGGAAACAAGCTTCCTGGGACTGGTTTTGGGGTAACACCCTTTATTAGCCAGGCTAGCTTGCATCCAGTGGCAAAGTGACTCAGTTGACCATACAAACCATGCAGATCAATTAGCCAGGATACAGGATGTAATTGGATTCATGGGTGTAAAAGCTGTTTAGTATAGATGCTGTTTATTGAAGGGCTGGAACGTGATGAGGTTTTAACTAAACCTCAGTGGAGTTTGTGGAGTTCCGCTTTGCTCAACTCCACGAAGTGACAAAAAAACTACGCAAAGCTACACGAAGTTCCGCCAGTGGTGGATTGGGTTATCTCCCGCTGTTCGTACTGATTTTTAGTGTCTAGTGTTTGTCCCATACTGTAAAATCAGTGCAAACGTCATCTCACACAGTGCAAGAGGGCGCTGCTTGTTTTTGCCTCTCGAGTAGAAGTTCTACTTGAGCAGCAGCTTCCTCTATGGGAACGGAAGGTTTCTCAACGGGAGCGGTAGTGACCATCCATGACCACCCATGTTGAGAAATCTCGCAGAGAAGTGGTCTAGCGTTGGATTTTCCTTGCTCGCCAACTTACTGTTGGCGAGTGTGGGCAAAGAAAAAAACTCTGCTCCGCCGAGCGGAGTTTTTCTGAACTCCGCGAGCTCAGCGGAGCGCAGAGTGCGAAAAACTCCACCATCTGAGCGAAGTTCACCGGCAGGCATACTTTTAACGACCAGTCTGTATACAATACATTAAACATCCTTCTAACGCAAGTTGTCTCAGCAGGACTCTATGACGAGCATTGATTTTATTCGCCTTAAGGACATTAAAAAATCTGGTTAACTTAGGAATTTGATTCAGACCTCAACTAGCGACTCAAGTAGAGGACAAACAGACTACAGAAAAAAGCCTGGAAAAAATCTGTCAATCTAAGCTCCACTACAAAACAGGGTGCCTGTTCCAAGCTCTTGTGGTGCAGAACACTACAAAACATCTTTTTTTTTTTTTTGTAAACTTTTTATTGATTGAAAAGAAAACATAAAACAGCAGTAAAGCAGTACATCAAGGCCATAATATGCATACAAATGCAGTGAGCTAGTCTGCATTCAATCAATAACATCACATATCCACATTTGAAGATATATTGTCGGTATCAGACACGTCAACAAACCTCGATCGTTCACGCCGTAGTTCAATTGTTGGAGACATACATATGTCCCCCCTGTATTTATTCCACCCACCCCACTTACGATCCCATTCTTTGGGGCATCCCCGGTATTTGAAGACTTCTTTTTCGGCTACCATTGCTCTATCCATGTCGACTGCCCAGTCACGGACACCAGGGATTACACCCACCCCCCATTTCTGCACAATGTTGCGTTTTGCGATAGCCCATCCCAGTGAGGCCCATATTTTCTCAGTTTGTGTAAGGTCGGTGGCGTCCCAAACGTTCAGTAGGCAGAGTTGCAGGGAAGCCTTCAGAGTCTTACCCCCTACCGTTTCCATTTGTTTGGTAACATCATCCCAGTATGATCGCACAGCTGGGCAGTCCTAGATGATGTGGAAAAAGGTTCCCCTCTGGTGACATTGTCTAAGACACAAAGGGTCCACCCTTCACACAATTTTGACTAAGACCCCCGCATTCCGGTAAACACGGATTAGGATCTTCAATTGGACGATGCATAGTCGAATGGGGATAGCTACTTCTCTAGGGGAAGCCAGGGCGTCCCGTCTGTCGACATCCTCAAGTACACCCAGGTCTGTCTCCCAGTACTGCCGCAGACTACCAAATATTTTGAGATGAATCTCTGATCTGGCTGAATTAGCTGAGAGCGTAGAACAAAGAAAAAACTAGACATTTTCGCTAAAGCACAGAAGAAAAATGTATTAACGAACTTCATTAAAGATAAAGATGTTGGGGACAAATAGAATATGCATCACATACCCTGCAGTTTGGTTCCATGGTAACCAAAAGCTCAAATCGTTTTTATGTTTTTAGTTCCTACAATACAACTAAGGAGGGCCTTACCTTAGAATCACAGAAGATATTAGTGCAACACATCAAAAATATATCTATACCTAATACCTCCTGTACAGAAGACTCAGAGGATTGGTGTATGCAGTCCTCTGCATCTGTATCTGCAAAATTCATGTTCTAAGAGAGATTCGGGTGATGAAAGATAATCAAACTGAACAGTCAGCCAAACTTAAAGACCTTGGTGCAAAAAGTGTGTTAAGTTGAAGAACAAATGTCTCCATGTATCAAAGCCAGCAAGTATGTGGAAAATAACATTTCTCAACTGGAAAGTTTAACTAGTGTACATCAAGAAAATGTAAATCATCAAATAAAATCTCTTATGAGTAAAAGTGAGGAGTAAGAGAATCTCTCATAATGATCTAACCTTAGGCTAGTGGGAATACCGGAGGCACACTGCATCATAGCCTAGTTTGCCAAAACACTCTACATGTTCTCTAAAACAAAATGGACTCCACAGATCAACCCGATCCACACGTCTAAATCGCTAAAGCCCAAACCGTGCCCCCAAATACTTCAAGACCATGCACTAAACCATGGACCATCATTGTCTTTTTTCAGGGCTGCAACATCAAAGAGAAAATACTCGCAACTGCCAGTAAATGACATAGGTTTATAATGCAGAAAGGGTACGTTTTTTCTATTTTTTAAGATCTTACATGGAGCACGGTGTCTAGGCAGCAGAGATGAGGACCCTGATTCCAAAATTTAAAGCTCTATTCATTCCCAATATTGTTTACCGCCAGGCCTCTCAAAAAAGTAACTTGCAATGTTCTTTCATGATTCTTTGCGAATGCCATAATAGCAAAACATTTTTTGGCAGAAAGATGCTAACCAACTGAAAAGAACAAACTAGTTCAGGATGAGAGACTTTATTAAGGAACAATTCTTTTGCTTGTTTTAAAAATAAAAAAATTAAGACTTAGATAGAATATTGTGAGTCTAATGTTGGCTTATTTAAGGATATACAAAGGGGCAAAACCCCTCCCCTGACACATTGTTCTGATGTATATGAAGACATTCAAATGAGACTTAGGTTTTCTGCTACCTTTGTAGGGCTGGAACAAGGTTGAGAGGAGACAAATGGGCAAAGGGGATGGGGAACAGTGGCTGAGGGTTAAGGTTGGGAAGGGTATAAGTTGCTGTACTAAAAGACGATAGGGAGAGGGTAGCTGCGATTCATTGTCAGAAAACAACACTACAGAAATGCTTAGAATTTGACATTGAAAATGAATGGCATCATGAAGGGGTATACAAAGGCTAGAAAACTTTCTAAAACCTGGCGCTTAAAACCCGATATCATGAATATACAGGAGGCTCATGTTATAAAATCAGAGGCAGCAGCCATCAATCTATCCAACTGCCCTCTGTCAGTAATAAAGGAGGAGCTGGGTATCAGCTCCTCCTTTATTACTGACAGAGGGGGTCGCCATTGTAATACTCAGTAGGTCACTGAAAATCAAAACCTTCAAAACTGATTGAGAAGGTAGATTTAGATGAGCAGATATAATGGATTTGAAGTTCAACAAGCAATTTGTTTTAATGTGCT
The DNA here is from genome assembly GCF_964204655.1 of Triturus cristatus. Classification (NCBI taxonomy): domain Eukaryota; kingdom Metazoa; phylum Chordata; class Amphibia; order Caudata; family Salamandridae; genus Triturus; species Triturus cristatus. The sequence continues at coordinate 1,164,312,889 of NC_140583.1, forward strand.
TTATGCCCCTAACCAAGAGTGTTCTAAATGTATCTCTGATATCACACTAGAATTAGAGTAGCTATAAGGTCCCATTATTATAACAAGAGACTTTAATTGTGAGACCCTCTGATGAACACTACTAATACCACTTACACAAGATTTATGAAAAGCACAAGTATTTTCAACATGATGGATAGATTAGAGTAAGATTATTCATGGACATAACGAAACATGGTCCTACACCTTGTATTCCAACCCCCACAAGCAATACTTCCATATTGTGCTGTGCTTAACTAGCACAACAATCTTTTTTCTATGCACAACTCAAATCTATCATTTGATGCACTCGGATCACTGAGCACTCTTACACAATGCCTACCATCCCATATTGTTATTCTATTCCAAGGCATCTGATTAATCATGAAGATTAAATAAATATTTTAAATCAAAGTTTTACCATTCCAATTCCAGTTCCACCTACCCCGCCATTGTCTAGGACTCCATGAAAGCATACATATTTCAAAATCCGTTTTTTTCTCAGATCTCAAAATCTGAGTTTCAAGAAGAGGAAACTCTAAGCAGCATTTAGACGATCTGATCAATCTACATACAAGGCAGACTAGACGGAGAGCACCCAATTGTACCAATAGTTACAAATAAATAACTGCCTTACACTGGCGAATTATGGCAATGCAAATACTTGGGCAAATTTAAAAGCTTTCAAACCTCAAATCCAAATCTTAAGGCAAATTACTCACCCCCATGATTAAGCAAAGGGACAGCACTCAAACCATAAACAAAACTAGAGATGAGTCTGGTCATGTTACATGTCATAACCGGAAAATTCTGTCTGCATTCAAGCAGAGTTACCTCAAGGTGTATTATGAAAACCAGAGGGAAGACCTCTCTAAGATTCAGAGGCAATATTTGTGTTCTCATACATATGCATATGTACTCAAAATAGATGAATGTGGCAATGCCATGTCAAAGGTGGAAGTCACAATAGAAGAGGACAAGTCTACCTTACTTAACATGCTATGTGGTAGAACCCAGACCTTATTATATCCCAGTAGAAATATTTAAAATACTTATTGATTGTAATTGCTCCCTTATTTTTGGAAGTCCTCTAAGATATCTGAAGTACCTACCTTTTCCCCACTTTAATCACACTCTTTCAGAAAAAAGATAAACATTGACTTCATTGTAACTCATACCGCCCAATATAATTCTTTAATGCAGACTCCAAATTTGAGTCTAAACTTCTGGCTACTAGAATGAATAGTTTAACTTTACCACTTATTTCAGAGGTCCAACATCATTTTGTACTAATTAAAGATACTACCAAATATACTAAACATGTTAACTACTCTGATTGACAGAGCTGATACACTACAAGAACCCTTGAATATCGTACTTTTAGACGCAGAGAAAGCTTTTGATTGAGTATCCTGCAAGTTCCTCTCAGAATTGGTACATGAATTCAATATCTCTCTAGATTGTATTAAAATAATACAAGTAGTTTATCAATCACCAACAGCCTGAATTTGCTTTAACTGGGATAGTTCTTCCCTAATACTTATTTTTATGAGTACCTGGCAAGGATATCCTTTATTGACTATCATATATGCCCTGTATATAAAAGTCATATATATGAGTGCTCCATAGATAAATACCACCAATTCCAAATCTGAAAATTTCTTTGACCCTGGTGATATAAGTAGATGATGTACTTATTCTGCCAATCAGCCGATTATTTTATCCCTCCCACCCTCCATCTGTCCGTCTTGCTTTTACCCCCTCCCTCCCGCCCTCTGTCCGTCTTGCTTTTACTCCTCCCTCCCACCGTCTGTCCGTCTTGCTTTTACCCCTCCCTCCCACCCTCTGTCCGTCTTGCTTTTACCCCTCCCTCCCACCCTCTGTCCGTCTTGCTTTTACCCCTCCCTACCACCCTCTGTCCGTCTTGCTTTTACCCCTCCCTCCCACCCTCTGTCCGTCTTGCTTTTACTCCTCCGTCCTGCCCTCTCTCCGTCTTGCTTTTACTCCTCCCTTCCACCCTCCGTCTGTTTTGCTCTTAGCTCTCCCTCCCACCCTCGGTCCGTTTTTCTTTTAGAACTGCCTGTTTTGCTTTCAAATTAGTCTCTTTTGCTTTTACATCCCTCTGTTTTGCTTTTTGCCCTCCCTCCCTCCCACCCTCCGTCTGTTTTGCTTTTAGACTACCCTGTGTCTGTTTTACTTTTAGATCTGTCTGCTTTGCTATTTGCTAATCTTTTTTTCACCTTTACTTAAGTCCTTCACTCGGTTCCGTTAACAAACCACCAGTTAAAACCACACGGACACCACTTTATACCACAGGGTCGTAGCACGTAAGTGTTCACACTATTATTATCTACCGGACTGCACTTTATATTTTAGATCACATTTTCGGCATGTACCCACACGCGTAATATTAGGCACATCATCGTTATAAGTACTATCACTGGTTCTTATAAGCACTTTTTTAATCCTTTACCCACCCGTCACTCCATTTTCGTCCCACCGCGTTCCTTTCATTTTTTCCTACATAGCAGTAACCTCCAGTCCTCATACGCCTACATCTTTTCTTCCTAGATTTCCCCTGATGAAGGCATAAAACGCCGAAATGCATTGGGAATATAAAATACGGGAATACAACTTAGCATCAGCTGTTTAAGTACACATGAATCACCAAACGATTCTGAGCTTTATGAAAATTTCAAATGAACAATAAAGCTTTTTGTCAAAAAAAACTCGCAACGATCTTCTTCATAAATCTGGAAACCTCTTTCGAGGACTATAATCAGTGCCAGGGGGACACACCCCATCGTTTGGCGGTGCACCTCACAATTCATACCTACACTCGTTTTCGGAGAGTGATACCCCGGAGCACGATTCAACGATTAAATCTCTAACGACCCTTAAGGTAGTGCGCGCACCACATCCCCATTTCTTGCTTTGCTATTACGTCAGCATGTTTTGCTTTTAATTTTGCTTTTAGATCTGTTTTGCTTTTAAACTTCAGAAACTCTGTCTGTTTTGCTGTTAGACCCGTCTTTTTCTCAGCCCTCTCTCTATTTTTTTGCTTTTAGCCTTCCCTGCTACCTTCCGACTGTTTTGCTTTTAGCCCTCCCTCCCGCCCACCGTCTGTTTTGCTTTTAGCCCTCCCACCCACCCTCCATCTGTTTTGCTTTTAGCCCTCCCACCCACCCTCCATCTGTTTTGCTTTTAGCCCTCCCACCCACCCTCCATCTGTTTTGCTTTTAGCCCTCCCACCCACCCTCCATCTGTTTTGCTTTTAGCCCTCCCACCCACCCTCCATCTGTTTTGCTTTTAGCCCTCCCTCCCACCCACCCTCCGTCTGTTTTGCTTTTAGCCCTCCCTCCCCCATGTCTGTTTTGCTTTTAGCCCTCCCTCCCTCCCCATGTCTGTTTTGCTTTTAGCCCTCCCTCCCTCCTCATGTCTGTTTTGCTTTTAGCCATTCCTCCTGTTCTCCGTCTGTTTTGCTTTCATCCCTACCTCATGCCCTCCACCTGTTTTGCTTTCAGAAACGCCTATTTTTCTTTCGTCCCTCCCTCCCACCCTCTGCCTGTTTTGCTTTCGTCTCTCCCTCCCACCCTCTGCCTGTTTTGCTTTTAGCCCTTCCTCCCACCCTGCGCCTTTTCTTTTCAACCCTCCCTCTGTCCACTTTTCTTTTAGATCCGTTCTGCTTTAAACTGTCTGTTTTGCTTATAGCCCTCCCTCCAACCCTTCGTCCTTTTTGCTTTTAGCCTCCCTCACTCCCACCCTCCGTCCATTAGCTTTTAGCCGTCCCTCCTTCCCTCCCCCTCCGACTGTTTTGCTTTCAGCCCTCCACCATGCCTTCTGTCTGTTTTGCTTTTAACCCTCCCGCCTGCCATCTGTTTTGCTTTTAGGACATTCATCTGTTTTGGTTTTAGCCCTTCCTCGCTAAATCCCACCTCCCTCTGTTTTGCTCTTAGCCTTCCTCCTTCCGAAACTGTCTGTTTTGCTTTTAGAACCATCTGTTTTCTTTTAACCCTTCCTCCCACCCTCTGTCTGTTTTGCTTTTTGTCTTCCCTACGACCCTCCAACTGTTTTGATTTTAGAAATGTCTGTTTTATTTTTAGACCTACAATCCACCTTCCGCTTGTTTTGCTTTTAGCCCACCCTCCGTCTGTTTTGCTTTTAGCCCTCCCTATTTCCCTCCACTCGTTTCGCTTTTAGCCCTCCCTGCCACTCTCTCTGTTTTGCTTTTAGGCCTCCCTCCTGCCTACCATCTGTTTTTGCTTTTTTGCTTCCCTCCTGCGCTCTGTCTGTTTTGCTATGAACCTTCCCTCCCACCCTCTGTCTGTTTGGCTTTCAGATCTCCCTCCTTCCCGCCCTCTGTCTGTTTTTCTTTCAGAAATCCCTCCCTCCCTTCATCTGTTTTGCTTCAGCCTCCCTCCCACTCTCCATCTGTTTTGTTCAGCCCTCCCTCCCACCCCCATCCCTTTTGCTGTTAGAACCTCCCTTCCTCCCTCAGTCTGTTTTGCTTTTATCCCTCCCTTCTCCGTCTGTTGCTTTTAGCCCCCCCTCCACCTGTTTTGCTTTAAGCCCCCCATCCCGCCCTCTGTCTGTTTTGCTTTTAGCCTGCCCTCCGTCTGTTTTGCTTTAACCGTGCCCTCTGTCTGTTTGGCGTTGAGCCCACACTCCTTCTATATTGCATTTAGCCCTCTCTCCCGCACGTCTCCCATTTGTTTTGCTTTTAGCCTCCTTTCCGCCCTCCGTCTGTTTTGCTTTAACCGCTTCCTCCCGCCCTCCGTCGGTTTTGCTTTTAGCCCTTCCTCGCCCTCCGTCTGTTTTGTTTTTAGCCCTCCCTCCCGCCCTCTGTCTGTTTTGCTTTTAGCGTTTCATTTGGCATTTCAGCACTCGCAATGAAATTAGTTTTATTTATTTATTTACTTACATTACTCCGGTCGGCTGTGAGCCGGAGTTTACTACCACCCACCCTGTCCCTCCCCCGCCCCACCCCACCGCGGCACTTCCTCCACGGGCCGCTACTGCTTTTAGCTCTCCCTCCCACGGTCTGTATGTTTTAGTTTCATACCATCTGTTATTCTTTTAGCCCTCCCCCACCCTCCATCTGTTTTGCTTTTACCCCTTCCTTCCACCCTCCGTCTGTTTTTGTTTTTAGTCCTCCCCACACCCTCCATCAGTATTGCTTTTAGCCCTCCCCCATCCTCCGCCTCTATTTCTTTTAGCCATCCCCCCCACCCACGTCTGTACTGCTTTTAGCCAAGGTCCCCACCCTCCATCTGTTTTGCTTTTAGATCAGTGTGTTGTGTTTATAGATCAGTCTGTTTTGCTTTTCTTTCAGAACTCCCTCCAACCCTCGATCTGTGTCTTTCAGCCCTCCATCTTGTTTTCTTTTAAATCTCCCTGCCGCCCTCCGCCTGGTTTGCTGCCCTCCATTTGTTTTGCTTTTATACGTCTGTTTTGCTTTTAGCCTTCCATCCGCCCTCCGTTTGTTTTGCTTTTAGCCCTCCCTCTTTCCCGCCCTCCATCTGTTTTGCTTTTAGAAATGTCTGTTTTGCTTTTAGCCTTCCCTCCCGTCTTCCTTGTTTTACTTTTTTTCTTATGACCCACCCGCCCTCCGTCTGATTTGCTTTTAGCCCTCCCTCCTACTCTCCCTCAAAAGGTGCCATATCCCTACCACATTCTCCAGGCCTCTCCCACCCAAAAAAGAAAAAATCATCCAGATAGTGCCACACTATCCGATGACCACTGAACCTGACAAAAGCGTTTTGCAAAAAGGTGCTAAACAACTCAAAAAATGAAAATGAAATAGCACAACCCATGGGCAATACCTTATCCATAAAATTTCGCCCTCAATATGCATTCGCCACAAGAGAAGTCATCAGGATGCACAATTAACATCCTAAAACCTGACTGAGTGCCACCTTTTTCACAATTCAGCACTCCTGCCACCCCTCTTAACAAGCCAAATAGCATCATCCACAGAAGCAGGTCACCGAAACATCCTCGTTCACAATGAAATCATTTACCGAAGCTCCTTCCGGTCAAGATAGATAGTATATCAGCCAATTCCCCCCTTGCATCTTTTTAGGAACAATGCCCAATGGTGAGATCATCCAATCTATAAAAGATCTGTCCCAAAAGGAGCCTGCAGTCCTACCCTTATGCCATTGTTTTGACAATTTCTGCATGACAATGTGTGGGAATTCCCTGACTGATATCAGATTATCTGCCCACATTTTAAACCTCGGACTATGGTACCCAAATGAAATCCCCTCTTGTAACCCCAATCCAATTTTACAGTTGCCTCCTTGTCTGGGTAAAAATACAACCACCCAGCAACCTCTCCATATCAACAGAAGTAGGGGCCCTTTGGTAAAGTCTGACCTTGTTGTCCCCTGCCCCTGGCTGGTGTCCACTGATCCCCTGAATTAACCATGGAAAAACACAGTGCCAGCGGGTGCCGCTCTGCACATTTGGAACACCCGTATTTATAGTGCCAGGATTGGCTGGGACAAAATCCTCCAATGAAAGCCCAACAGGTTCCTGTGTTAAGTCTCTGCCCCAACCTCCCGCCCCCCCCCCCGACCCTAGTGGCATGTCCAGCCCTTTATATGGCCACTTCTTTCTTTATTTGGCAGAAAGGTCCTCACCTACCTCCTTTATCGCATCCTATCCCTTATCTGACAGTTCATCACATTACATCTCTTTATCGCACATTAGCTTGGACTTCCTTGTTGAGCCCTGATCAGCAGACCCTTTGCCTGACCCCATCAAAATTAACACCATCCCCAACCCCCACCGATCTGGTGTTAGACTGCCTCTCAATGTCGTCACTCACATCCGAGCTTACCACCATTGACTTGTGCCTTTTTTCAATCTGTGACTTCTGCCGACTAGAACACCTCTACCCTCTGACCTGTTTTGCTGGGGCTGCCCTTAGGACCGGTCTACACTTCTCAAGCTGCTCTTCACGCCTGAAAAGAACCAAATGCCTTCCTTCTTTTTGTAAAATTTCTTCCCTTCTGGAAATAGAATGTTGCTTCCACCAAACGCCATCCACATCCTTCAGCGCCCCCTCCCCAAGCTCCTCATTTCCATGGTTGTAATCAAACTCCAAAACATCCTCCATATTCATATCATCCAAACTACTCACACCCGGATGCTCACCATCACCCACACCTCCATCATATTGCTGCCAAGCGCCAGCTGTATGAGGCAGTGATAGCGAATGATGGATGGGAAAGCCATAAAGGACACCCTCATGCCTTTGAACCCATGTTCAGGAGCCGCAATGTGCTCAGCCGGTATCTGCATGCTATCAATGGCTCGTGGTGCCAGAGAAACTCTTGCTGCCCTTTCTAGTCCAATCATCAAAACCACAGGGAAAGTTGCCACCAAGGGTACCGCGAGCCACACTAGCTCTTATTTTCAACCCTGTAGTGCTTTGACCTCGAATCCACACCCATCTACCTATCTTGCCCTAAGCCAGTGTTACTGAATTCTAGGCTTGCCCAGGTTCCATGAAATGCATGGGCCTTCGCAAGTCCTGCCACTGCACTAATTCATGAGCCTGCCATCCTATGCCACCCTACTAAACTCAAGACACACAAATGGACTGAATGTGGAACAAATCAAACATTCACTCCAAGTCAAGAGATCTGGGTTAAATCATTTTTCTTTTGCTCACCATGCCACCTCAGTTTAGACTCAAACATATGCCAATCAGTCTTGACCCTCCTCCTCATGGGAACAGTCCAGCACAAACTGCCTAGCCAGGTCCTCCATGAACGAGAAACAAGCATCCTGGGACCGGTTTTGGGGTATCACTCCTCATCAACCAGGCTAGCTTAGTGGCACAGTGAGCCCGGATAACGTTTATCTGCCCTGCATAAGCAACCGCTGCCGCATCCCCCTCACTACACAAACTCTCAGAAGTTTCAACCAGCTTTCTTGGCTCGTGGCGGGGAGCCCAAACAACTGCTGCTGGCATTCATCTGGATGCCTCCCTCCTGGGTTGCCTTATCCTGACCCACGCCTGCTCCAGAACCCGGGCCTAATTAAATCGTTGTGCTCGGCTGCACACAACAATTGAAGGGCTTCACGAGCCAAATTGTTAGGATGAGATGCCATGGTGACCCCAAAATACCTCACTATTCTACTAAACCCCTGACTGACGAAAACGCTCACTGGCTCCTCTCACAGTGGCTACAGCAAGAGGTGGCAGCAACAGCATCCCTCCACCCACACCTAAATCCCCCTGCCTCTCAACCCGCCTCCTTTGACCCCTACATATCACTGCCCATTGTCTTATGGCATGTGCCACCTGCACTAAGCCACCTGTGGTTAAGACCGTCTAACGCCATGCTCCCCCTGGGTACCCTCATTCTAGCAGACTTTTAGGCCTCTAATCACGGAGCCACCGACCACTGATTATGATGTTTTTAGGAGTGGGGGACGTAAAGCTGATTGGTTTTTAAAATGGCTGAATTGTTTACAGCCATCTTGCATTTCTTTGTGTTTTGGAAGCAGGAGAATGGTGATTTGTTTGTACTTTTGGTTTATTTTCTTAATCACTTGTTGCTCGCCACCAACCTCCCGCTGAATACCCATATCGCCCTCTCTTTCACTACCCATGCCCGCCCACTACTGACCTCCAGTTCACTGCCCCCACCCGACCTCCCGTTCACTACCCCCACCCGACCTCCCGTTCACTACCCCCACCCGACCTCCCGTTCACTACCCCCACCCGACCTCCCGTTCACTACCCCCACCCGACCTCCCGTTCACTACCCCCACCTGATCTCCTGTTCACTACCCCCACTGATTGTCAAAGCTAATAGCTGTCCCATAGGCGAGAACTCTTGTCTTTGAAAATGATTGATTCTAAAATGCGGGCAATGTAGTTATCCATGGTGGATCTTACGCCCCACATCGTCTTTGGGAATAAGGTAGAGGATTGGATCCTTTACACACTAGCAATTGCAAGACTGTTGATTGCAAAGCAATGGAAAATAGACAAAACACCTTATGATGAATGGTGGCAGGAAGTAAATGTGGCATTTACCGTAGAATTCCTGATTGCGAAAATGAGTGTCCCTGATAAGTTTCAAAGTAAATGGGAGTAAAGCTGAGACAAAATCTTAAAGTCTGATATTTCCCTCTGTTTTGGATTTCTGAATTAGATTAGGATCGGTGAACAAGAATGTATGAATTCTTACATCTACAATGTGTAAATTAGAATTCATTTTATTTTAAATAAACTCCTCTTTGCATTTTAACATATATAAACACTCCCTTGTAACCAAAAAAATCATAATAAGAGAAGGATAATCTTTGACGTATGGCACATGTCACAGTTGGTGTGTATGACTGGCATTTTGTGGCAAGTCGTTGAACACATAGTACAAATCCTGATATGATTACTAATTATTTCAGCTGTAATGTGTGGTCACCTACACCATTGGCAGCAACGAGGTTGGGAAGCTTGAGTATTCTTTTGTATCATTGTCCATGGAGATACCTATACGTCACTGCATATTAAAAGTTAGGGATAAATGAAGATGCTAATATCTTTCATATACATTCCGTTTGTAGTTTAATAATGTGTCTGAAGTGATGACTTTAGTTCCATTAGCGGTGAACCTTACCATCCAGTACCCTTACCCAGCCCTAAAAATATCCTTACCACCCAATACCCCTACCCACCCCTAAGCCCTAAAAGTACCCTTACCATCCAAAACTCTTTCCCACACCCTTACCAGCCAATACCCCTTCCCACCGATAAACCCTAAAAATACCTTACCACCCTATACCCCTACCCATCCCTAAGCCCTTAAATACCCTTACCAACCTATACGCCTACCCATCCCCAAACGCCTACCCCGCATGTGCCGTATGCTAATGAACAGTTCCCTCTCTGTTTTTTCAATATGGAAAGCTTTGTATGTATGCAAAATAGGAACTGTTCAGTAGTATATGGCACTTTAGTGACATAGGCAAAAGCTCATTCAGGGCGAAAAATTGTACTTACAGACATTAGAGACCCCGGTGTAAATGACATAATGTTGTTTTAAAAAATTGACCACGATCAGTGGTAATCCTGTTAATGAAATTCTCAATTCATGTTGTGGCGGGACCTTAAAACGCAGACATCACATATACACCAAGTATATTTGGGTTCGGCCCACTGGTAAAGTACTGTGCCATACGCTACGTGTAGTATAAGATATACACCCTGTTCCAGTTTTGAATTTTTGGGTGAAATTATTCATATGATTTAACTTTTCTTAGGATTATAAAAACATCTATTATTTATAGGGTTAAAATGTCCGCTATGAACACACATTCTTCTTATTTAGGGGATGCAAGTATTAGTTACTAAGGTGGCCCATTCAGAGCATAATTTCCAGAGCGATAATCTGGAATAACCGGAAGCAATCCCAGAAAGAAGCTGGGTTTAGCCCATCCAGGGTATTTATGGGATTTGGATATATTCAATTGGAAAATACACTGCAATGTAACGCGCTGGATACAACTTATTGTATAAAACGATATGAATCATGCATTGCTAATATATGTGATGAATTATTAATTGATGTTTTGCACCTTTTCATAAGCGTATATTAAAAGACTTTTATACAAAAGTACATTAAAAAGAACACAAAAAAACAGTGAAACAATTGTTATACGATTGTTGTACCATAAATCAATGGTCACTTCTAGCAAATTACATACACAAAGCGATATTCATAAAATTCAAAATGGGAGGATATGCTAGACATTAAAGTTTTTTTTGTCATTAAGCGCACTAATCAAACCGTAAAGTCAAGCTCAACGCATCATTATAAACAGTTCATATTTTGGCGACCAAACCAGTTCGATCTAGTGCGCAATGCTATGCCAATTCGCATATATGTCGCATAATTCTTTGTCTATCGTCGAGTGGGGGTCAGAAGGAGGTCTCACCATTTAAGACTGTTTCACAATTCCATACCAGTCTTCACTTATTTTTTCTGCATAAGTGTATTGCAGATCTATAACGATAGACAAAGAGACATATATGCAAATTGGCATAGCATTGCGGAGGTGCAAGATCCCCTATCCTCAAAGGTACATGTTTTAAGCTGTGCCACATGTATTGCAAGCAGATAGCTGTGAAAAACCTGCTCACGCTTGTCCTTTGTAAAAAGCATGACTAAAAGTTCAGCAAAAAATGTTCTCCAAAGCATTTGAAGGCCAACAGGAAATGAGAAACAAAACTCTGTTGCCACATATGAAATTCGTTTTGTCCCCCTTCAGGCCATTAAGCTTTTCCCAGTCCTGCTTACAATCTTCAGGTAACCCTAAGATGCAGGCAAGGGACAAGTCAGAAAGAAAGCACAGGAACTTCAAGCGAAACTCTTACCCTCCTCAGTACTTCTACTTTAGAGAAAGATTGAATTATCTGCACGGCAAAGTCTTGACTCTGCCTTTTGACATCTGATATGGATCTGTATGTGCAGCTATTGCTCCCTTGGTCATTATTGACTATGCAATAAATTGTGGCCTTCAAGGAGGTCACAATGCAGTTCTTTTGCTTTTGGACCCTTCTGGTGTGTCTTGTGGCGCCACAAATTCATTGGGGCCTCCAGATGGGCTTCTATCTGGGGGTTCTCCACAGACTCCAACTTATCCTGTTTTCATCTCAGTCTACTCTGCCACCAGTGCTTAGCCACGCATTGAAATCCCTGCCACGGCCTTCGCAGGTCATGTCATTGACAATGCCGCCTGTAGCTCCAGAGGTGCTGGGGCTGGATTCTGTTCTGACGCTAATTGCGGATCCTGAGCTGGCTTTGGCTATTGCATGCCCCATTAAGCACATTACCATTACAAGGCTCAACCTCACTTTGAGGAAGACTCTCCCTCTGTCCCCTTGCCTCAGAATCAACATTTTGTGTAATGGAGATCCTCTTGGGTCTAACTCTGATACTCTTTAATGTCTTGAGCATGTCCCACCACATTGAAAACAATGATGGGTAGGTAGACCATTGATCTCCCTCAATACACTAATGCTGGATCATAACTAATATAAATGCCAATATCATGAATACTTCACCAGAGATGGCCCCTGCATTAGACAGTGCTTATTTTGTGGTGGCGGTACACAAAATTGCAGAGGTGCTAGACTTGTAGCTGCTATAGTGGAGCCTAAGGCCAGTCTTCTGACCGAAATCTTGTAGCCTGGGCCTTCCATGTTGTAACCCGTATTACTGTGTAAAGAAGACTTGACTGAGATCCGGTGGCCTGAGCTAAGTGCGGCTTGACTGTTCCAGTGAATCATTGGTTGGTAGATGGCATAAACCTGCCCCAGGATGCTGCTTCAGATTTCCTGAAATAGCATCCTACTCCTCTGAGCCTTATTGTGTAGACCTCTATGAGGCAAGTCAGTCCAAATTATCTTCCCACAGTTACACTGGACAGAGAATTGAAGAAAATAGGCACCATAGGCAAGAGTCTTTTCTTTGGCTAATCTAGCACTACGATTCTTGAATGGTGCTTGTCTCTTGGGTTTCTACCACTATTCCTTTTAGGACATGTAGCGTAAGATATTGCCTGCTTTGCAAGTAGACCTTTGTAGTACAAGGTGGTTAGGACGCTCTGAAATATATGTTGAGATCTTGCTTGGATGCCACTGATTGTGTTGTCTGAGCTATGGGCACCAGTATAATCGTTATAAGTCATATGTGGATGTATGCCGTCAGACTTCATGAGGACATTTCATTTTCACTTATGAACATGGCATTTGATGGGGCTTGATTGTTTAACTAAAAGACAGTCTCTGCAGTTGCAAGTTTGAAGAACATTAGAGCTACAGCTTGTTTCTTGAGGTTAAATTCTCCACCCTGTCAATTTCATCAGCAGTATTGCACTTGTGCCCTTCCCATTTCGTGTGCCCCTCACAAGATCCTTCATTTTCACTGAGATCTCTGTGCTTCGTGTTGCTATTCTGTCCCAAGAGTTGGTGGTAATGTTTGTCAAAGGAGCAATGTAACTCATACCAGAGGCAAAGAGCCGTCTGAGTTGTTATTCCAGGTGCCTCGTGGACCACAAGAAGAAGAGGGGCATCAGGCCATTTTGGACCTGAAGGTCTTGACGTTTTTCTTAAAGAAGGAGGTGATTCTTGCTCATGTTTTGCTGGCCTTGGACCCCGAGGTCTGGTTGGTCTCCCTAGACCTGCATGGCCTGTGCTTTCATGTTCCGATCTTGTAATTTCAATGGAGGTATTTTCACTTGTAGTAGGGTCAGATGACTTCCAATTAACCGTCCTTTCATTTGGTTTGGCATCCGTCCCACAGGTCTTTACCAAAGTCATGCTGGTGGTAGCAGCCCATCTTTGCAAGTTAGGGATCTACATGTTCCTGTATCTTGGTGACTGGCTGTTAAATGTGGACTTATCCCAACTAGACGTGGGCCTCCAATGCCCCAATAAGCCATGAGCTGTCGGATGTATCTGTAATGATTTGTTTGATACTGCTGCTGTGTTTTTAATTTGAAAATCAATAGAGATTTTTTTTTTTTAAACTAGTCGTGGGCCTGCCCTCCTTGGACAACAGTATCTTTACTGTATACTCTGGGATTGTCGATCAACCAGTTCAAATCCCAACTTCTACCTTCTGAGAGGCTTTGTTTTATTCTGGCCATACTGGATGCAGTTGCCATGAGAGTGTTCCCATCTCTGCAGAAAATACAGGACCTTTCGGCTATGATCCTTATGTTTTAGGGAGAGCTACTGTCCCAGTCTTGCTGGTTCTGCGTTATGCCCTAGCATCTTGCATCCTTCTGGTGCTTCACTGTTTTAGTTTTTTTACATTAAATCTTGATTTGGTGTTTTATTAGCTATAACAATATTACCATAATTAATAATCATATTAATGATGATAGTGTTGAATTTATAGATATCATAAAACATACTTCAAAGACTTGACATTGATAACAAGACTCATGAATCAATCATTCAATTAACTCTCGCCTCTCAAAATTGGATTGCAGACGTACCCAAAAATCGTTAGGGTGGCTTTGTGTAGGTTGCATTTGTACACAGCACTCTGCTGAGCCATTAAGAAAAGCTGCATCTCGGATCCTGTCTTTGACAGAAGAGGAGGACCCATTAGCAATGCCATTGCGAATCTTCTCTGGTGTGTACCAAAAAGCAGCAAACTGTGTTTGGTGACCAAATGATACTTAGTCATATCGGGAAACCCCATACCAGTATGTATCAGTCATCTTGTCGTAACCTCTTAGCACATCCTAGGTTGCTTCCTCTTTTATATCAACCTAGTCAACAACTACTGTAGAGTATTAAAACACATAAATATTCAGTGGGATGGGTAAATTATTGAACAAATACATCAATATTAGGCAGAACAACCATTTTGTAACTTTCACTCCCCCAGCCTATGAAAGTGAAAGTTTTATCAATCTTTCTATTTGGTTATGCAATTTCTTCATTACTGGGCCGTAGTTATTGTGGTTAATCACCTCCTTATCATGTGACACCCCAATACCCAAACACTTAACTGCGTCTGGGCTCCACCATGGGATAGTCTAGTTTGGACCTGATTGTTTTTCACAGTTGCTTGTCGGCCCAGAGACGCTGCTAAAGAGTACAATTTCGTCAGTCAGCGGTCAGATTTGTGGTAGGGTTTTTGACAGATAAAAGGACATAGTCCGCATAGAGGGACAATAGTATCTATCTGGAGGGAAACGATATACCACAATGGGCAAATTTCTGCTGCTGATTAGAAGCCAAGGGCTTAAGCGCCAGAGCAAAGAAAAGGGGGCGAGGGGACACCACTGTCACAAACCTCTATTGTGAAAGCTTGTGATAGCATATTATTAATGCACACTTTATCTACCGGCTCTGAAAAATCAACCGTACCAATTCTAGCACATTTCTACCTATAACCATCCATTCAGTCACAGTTAAAAGAAAGGGCCACTCCAGAGAATCAAAGGCCTTTTCGGCATATAAAAAAGCTCTTACTCTGATAACATTTGGGTGGATTTATTAAAGCATCCCAAATAATGTTTTCAAATTATTAGATGTGGCCTTGCAGATATAAATCCTTCCTTTTCAAGGAGTACGAGAAGCTACAAAGAGTGGTACAATTGAAACCTAGACAGATCTCGACTTGGTTTAGGTAGAAATTTAATCATCGCCTCTCGTATTGTCAGGGGTTGGCAACCCAGCTCTAAAGATTCCGCACATTCCTGCAGTAGATGTGACATTTAGATGTCTTAATAATATTTATAAAAGTCGTCCGTTAGGCCATGAGAGCCCGGAGTCTTCCCTTTTCGAAGCTATCCGTAGCCCTAATGATTTTATTAGTGTCCGTTGCGGTTAGTAATGATTTTCAGAGCTCACTTTCAATCCAGGCAAGTGTAACCTCATCAAGGTATGCCATGATCTCATCTTGCCTCTTGTCAGTCTTGGCTGTATATAATGCTTTATAATGTCAGTGAATTCTCTCAATATTTCATCTCTCGACATCGCTCTGCCTCCCTGTGGTTTGTAAACACATTATTGTCAGTGTATGTCTCTCTGTACTCTTAAATATTTGTGCCAAGTTTCTGCTCAGTCTATCCCCTTCAGCATAGTGTAAGTCTACTCGTTTGCCCAAATAGGTCTCCTCTCTATCTTCCCAGTCTTGGAACTCCAACTGTAATTTGTTAATTGTACTAGTCAGCAGAACACAGCCTTGCCTCGTAGGTCATCTCGAACTGCAACATATCACCCTCTTTTACCAATCTGATGTCATGTATCACATAGGACCCAGAATGTTCAGAAATAGTCATCCCTTGTTTATAAACTTTTCACCCCCAAGGAACCTATAGTCCAACCTAGAATGACTATCGTGGACCATGGACTGAAAGGCAAAAAGTATTTCATCCCCCCCTACGACTCGCCATATGTCTGACAGTTGGTACTCATCTAGTATACATTTAAGGAATTTTAATTGCTTTGAGCATATCATAGGTGAGCTGCATGATCTGTCCACCCCAGGTTTGACCCCCATATTAAAGTCACCGCCACATAAAACTATAGCACCCCCACAGTTCTGCATCTGTATGTCTAGGTCTTCGAGAAACTGTGGTACTTCCACATTGGTGTATTTATGCTTACTAGAATGTATTTTTGTTCACATAGATGGCCAGTTACTTGAAAAACGCTACCGCTTTATCTTTCTGAATGTCAATTGGAGTACATGGAACTGATTTACTGATTAGGACAGCAATACCCCTAGAATATAAACCATATAATGGAAAATATCTGAAGGAGCCCCTCTGAGAAGCAAACTCATGACGACCTCCTGAGTCTAAATGGGTCTCTTGAAGTAAGGCAACATTAACCCAAAGTCTAAATATACCAGTACTAAACTGGCCTTTTTAGGATAATTGAGTCCCTTTATATTCCAAGTCAAGCACTTAAGATCATATAAGATGATGTGATTGATGCATAGAAGAACAGTACCTCATGGTATAAATCAACAGCATTACAGTGCCAACAATAATTAGCATATCTGATCACCAGAACCTTAAAAACAACAATATTTCCCACCCAGCCTTGCCCTTCAAGCCCCCTGCCACTCACACCATTTCTCTCAACTGTGAAGCAACCATTAAATTGTTGAACAAATACAAAAAAAAATCTCAAAAGAAATACAGGTGATTATACTTAGGGGCGTGAGCCAATCACAACTAATGCAAAGTACTTTCACCAGTATAGCCAATGAAAAGGACTGCAGATTTGCATCACATGCCCCATCAGACATTTCAACAAACAATAGGCTATGGTCATTTCCATCTAGACATATTAAAGTAGTTAAACTGATAATCATTTGTCTACATTGAACATAAACATTTGAGAGAGGTAGAGATTATTATGCATCACCCATGGAAGACATAAAGCCTCTTTCATCCGATTCAAAAATTGTAATTATTTAGTTTTTGATAAATTGTTTGCTAAATCATAGGGCGTCTACAGCCTTGGTGAAAAAATGCATGCAGCCCTCTGCAACCACATGCAACATCTCAGGATACAGCATGGCATAGTTCAAGATTGCTGCCCTCAACTTTTTCTTGGCCTCGATGAAAGTTTTCCTAGCTTCCTAGACAGTCAGTGTGTAATCGAAAACAATGCTATTTTGGGCCCTTGATGTTTAAACGATTTCTGTTTCCTGGCTATCCATAGAATGAAATCACGGTCCTTGTAATTAAATAATAGGGCAACAATGATTCATGCAGAAGCACCGGGTCGTGGTTTTTCATCAAGGAATCTATGTGCCCTTTTGATAACAAAGCAATGTGAGAGGCTTTACTTACTGAACACGTTAGACAGTAGCTTCTAAATCGACATGTCTTTGCATTTTGTTATGCCCATCATGCAAATATTATTGTGTCTTGAGCACACCTCCACATCTTCACATTTTG
This sequence comes from Triturus cristatus, assembly GCF_964204655.1. Lineage (NCBI taxonomy): Eukaryota > Metazoa > Chordata > Amphibia > Caudata > Salamandridae > Triturus > Triturus cristatus. The sequence goes on from NC_140583.1 coordinate 1,164,330,370, forward strand.
AACAACAATTGACATTTTATTCTCAAGCCTTTCGATTCAAATTAGTGGATTTTGCCCTATCTTCTAAGTCCAAGACTCACTGTTTGACAACAATTGATCTGGTGGCCTGCCCATCGAGGCGTTCCCTCCTTTGATCCTACCGCAGAGTCAACGCATCCATTTTGTGGTCAATTTCCTTGGTGTTATGCTTGAGATCCTGTAATATGTCTTTCATATCCTTCATTATGGTTGCAGGCTGAGCACAGCTAAAAGACTCCTCAGTAGATAGTTCATGATCATATGTGTGTGATTTTCTATTCCCAAACGTGAGCTTTGATTGTTTAGTAACGTTTTCCCACAAGTCTGAAATGTAGTGCAGTTAATTGAACTTAAATACTGACTGTCAACGCTGAAAGAAAATATAGCACCACTCATGTACTGCAGTGACCAATCAGAGCTTAGATGCACTTCCGTGTAAATCAGCTAAATTGTTAATATATTGATCCAAACACTAAAAGGAATGTACAGAGATTTAGCAGATAAGTTCAGAAAAGTTATTGTAAGCCCATAAGAAGAGAAGCAATCGCAAGAGCGGTCTTGCAGCTTAATTTAATGATAAAATGGGTTCCTACTTTTTTGGATCAAGCGTTTTTTTAAAAATGCTTGTCCAAAGTCTGGTCCTAAGGCATTTCTCTCTTCCAGCAATAGCAGGTTTATTCAGGTACTGTTAAACAGCACAACCTCAACCTCCTTGTGGTACTGCAACCAGCAGGGCAGAGTGAGTTCTTGTGCTCTTTGTCTGAATGTCATGAGACTGTGCCTGGACTTGTGAGTCAACTTGAGGGTTCCTCAACTTCAGGGTCAACAATCTCAGTTGGCGTCTTCTTGTAGATCACAGGTGCTGTCTGCATCCCGAGGTGGTGCAGAGTATTTTTGTGTGGTTGGACATGCCCTTGGTAGATGTTTTCACTGCCACCATGAATATCAAGTGTACTGCCTTTTGTATCTAAAGTTTCCTACTTGAGGATCTCTAGGGTTGTCCTTCCACAAGATTTTAGCCCCTATATGCATTTCCATGTATTTTGCTTATCCTACAGGTCCTGAAGAAAGTCAAGCTGGACAGAGCACAGCCTATTCTCGTGGCCCCTGATTGGGTCAGGAGGTGGAACTGACCCTCAGCATCTGCCCGCCTCTTAAGCTTCCACTTCTGGAATATCTGCTGCCCAAATAACAGCACAACTAAACAGTGGCACCCATAGGTATCATTTACAACTTGTATATAGGGTATAAGTTGTACAATGTCACACAACAATAAATGTTTTTAAATCTGTACTGTAAGGATTATGATCATCTTCATTATGTTCACTCAAAAGAAGAAAATAGCATAAGACAATTTATTAATATCATTTTAAATAAAAGCAAGTGCACAGTGTCCCCAGTGAACTTAAGAACCTTGGCGATATGCATCCAACAAATACACGTGTTTTTCTTTTAACTAACAACTCACAAATCTTTAAACAGCATTGAAGTCCATGAGCCCTCTGAAGGCTATTTGGTGTGTAATGTTTGTTAATTGCATCAATGACGTTTCGACCCAGACTGATAGCCCGGTCTCATCAGAACCAGGACAATGAGGGGGAGCATCTGTAATAACATTTGTATTTATAAACAGAATTAAGAAGGGTTAAGAAGATCCGGAACAAAAAGCGGTGCAAAGATGTAATTAATATTACCTTGCACCAGTGGAATCATGTGCCACCTTCAATGGAGGAAGGAGTGTGCAAAACATGTGACACCAGCCCTACCGTAGGGAAGTGTCACAATATCACCATGGAGTATAAAAGATAGATTAAGAACCTGTGAATGATATCATAAAGTTAAGCACAATAAACGACATAAACCATAATGCTGTGTGCAGGGACATATCAAACAAGCATTGGCATAGCCAATAGGTCTCGCCTTTGGGACCTTATAAGTGTTTAGCCATGCAACAGCTGCATAACTACATACTTCTAAGGTCCCAAAAGCGAGACCTATTGGCTATGCAAAGCGGCGGTGGGGCCGAAAGTGAAAGTGATCGCGATCGCGATCAAACATCAAAGCGGCCGCGCGGCCACGAAAGTGAAAGTAATCACGGTAAACCGCGGCGCGCGCGCCCGCGCACATGTACTGTAGCTCTAGGCTGGCCTGGTAGCACTTTTTGGAGCCCTCTCAATAAGTCTCGCCAGACCAGCGCATGCGAGACCTAAAAAATTAAATTGCCCCTGATGGCACATCTCAAGAATTGTAGACCGCATCCAGCGGTACCTTTCCTCTCAAGCCCACCGACAGCAGCCAGAAAGGCCACAACAAAGCAGTGCAGCGTGAGAACCGGCACTGTCCTAATGATGCATGAATGTGCGCAAATCTAAATGAAAGTGAGGCTTGGAACGCACAAGCTTCCAGCAATCGCAAAGGACCCAAAAATAAGGAAGAAGACACCCACTCCTAAATAGGGGCCAGGAACGGTCCAAAACAATTCTATGCCTAATTTTGAACTGAAGGATGGAACTAGGCCTGAATGATGGCCTGGAGTAGTACAGTAGAAATGCTATACTAAACTTAAAATGGAAATGGAAAAAGATGGAAATGGGGAAAAAAAAGATAAAGATAAAAGGCTGCTCCGGGGTGCGGTCAAAGGGGAACAAAAGGGTCTAATTCCAATCTATTTAAGCAGTCACAAAGTGGAACAGCAATACCTGAGGCCTCATTTCCACAAATGGATGTTTATGTAAATCCATAAAAGACCACACAGAGAGCAACGATTACATCAGGAAGCATAAACATGATCAAGTACATGATAATCACATGAGTTCATAGCTCAATCCTGGAGTAAAGAAACAAGTCCCCGCCACTCTTCATTCGACTTCAGACCATTGTCCATTGAATCACAATGCATAATCCATTGGAATTCCAGTTCCCGTACGATGAGGGCAACATTCCATCCTCTCTGCGGTGCTTGCGGGACTTCCAGTACTTGCCATCTGATATCATTAGATGAATGACCATGTAATATGGTACCAACGGTGCTGAGGTGACTCCACATCGAATCCTACTGCCTTGAGGTTATCTTAGGGCCTGCTCTAAGTCTCTGTTTTAGTTTCACAATTTAGCTTGGCTGCTTTTAAAATAATTCACTTTTTACATGCTTTACACTTACGCAATAATTTACTGAGAAGTAGTTGCACATACAGTTCATTTCTCAGTAAGCTTTAATGTCATGTTATTCATACACTCTTACCAAGGTTCGGCACATAGAACGTGATGCCCCTGCATTTATGTTGTCTGGTTTGAGACCGCCCTAGGCTTCTAGACACACCATTGTATCAGATTTGCACATTTGACACAGTGCAATCGGAACAGTTCTTTCATTATATAAACAACTTCTAAGCCACTGGAGGGAAAAGGGTGGCTGTAGCTAATGCCAGCTTTTGGTGCATTGTCAATTCTGTAGGTGTCCTCTCCAGATACAATTGGGCACAATGGGATGAGATGGAAGATGTCCTCCAGCACCTCCCAGATGAATATAGGAAGAAAGGGTAAGAATTGCAAGCAGAAGGTAAACAGTTAGATGTGCATTTGATGCGGCTGACACTTAAGCAAGAGGCATCAATTCTGCTATCTTAATACACAGACATGTATTACCTGCGTATTTCTGGAATCAAGCCTGAGGTGCAAAAACACTTTTTGAATCATCTGATGGAGAACATCCCTTTGCCTCCAAGTTCAATGAGATGTTAGAAAAGATTAAACACATACAGCAAAAGCAATGGGTGCGCTGCAGACAACAACTTCAAGGAATTTTTTCAGAGGCAACAGGGATGGGGTGGGGGCAAAGTATCCATCACAAACCAGGGACAATCTTACCAGAGACAGCAGCAGGCCTACCACCAACAGGAAGGAAAAGCGTTTGGTACGTGTTTATACAGAGAAAATGGGAACAGGGGAAAGGTAGAGGCACGCAAACTAAAGCACTGTTTCCAACACCAAGCAATGACTCCCTGTGTGTCTCCCCCGACCACCTAATACCTGTCAGGGAGAGATTTCCAAGGTTCCAAGCATAGAGGACAGACATCACGTCCGACCAGTGGGTACTGTCAATAGTACAGCACAGTTACTTTCTGGAATTCATATCACCACCAAACATTCTTCCATGCAGACACATCCTCAGGCCTCAACAGTTATATCTTCTGAAGGCAGAAGTAAAAGGCCTTCTTACCAAACAGGCCATCGAACCAGTTCCAAGAAAATATCAGGGCAGAGGGGTATATTCACATTACTTCTTAATCCCAAAGAAGGACGTATGGTTGTGGCCTGTTCTAGACCTGACGCTGCTCCTCTGATACATCTGATCAGAACATTTTCAAATGGTGACCCTTCAGAATTTAATCCCACTTTTGCTGGAAGGCGAGTTAATTATAGCCCTTAACCTCAAAGATGCCTATTTCCACGTTCACATTCCCCCAGCTAACCACGAGTAGCTGAGGTTTGTGGTAAGTGGTCGCCATTCTCAATTCATAGTATTACCCTTTGGATTTACAACAGCACTGAGGATTTTCACAAAATGTCTGGCAGTAGTAGCAGTGCACTTGAGAAGGCAGGGTATACATGTGTTCCCTTATTTAGATGATTGGCTGATAAAGAGTGCAAACAGAGTCAAATGTGCACAGTATATCTGCCCCATACATTGGGCTTCATAATATGTGATGAAGTCCCATCTGGAGCCACTCCAAATCCAACCCTACTTGGATGTAATTCTGAACACTGTGCCAGCCTAAGCTTACCCCAATCCCAGAGAGTTCTGAATTTCCAGAACCAACTACCTCTTTTTTAGCCACATCATCGCCTGCCAGTCAGGATGGTAATGCACCTCCTAGGCATGATGGGTTCTTGCATAGCTGTTGTACCCGATGCAAAAGTACATATGCGCCCCTTAAAGGAGTGTTTAGCATCACAATGGTCACAGACAGAGGGCAGTCTGGAGCATCTAGTGTTAATCCAGCCCACAGTTCATCATTCCCCGCAGTGGTGGAACAGCAACAATCTACTGCAGGGAAGGGGTTTCAAGGACCGGCTTCCGCAAGTGACCATTACCACTGAAGCTTCACTTACAGGCTGGGGAACGCATATGTCGGAAATGACAGTACAAGGACTATGAACTGTTCGACAAAGAGCTCATCACATCAGTAATCTAGAGCTCTTTGCAATTCTACTGGTGTTGAAGGCCTTCCTATCATACATTCATCGCAAGGTTGTCCTTATAAAACAGACAATATGACACCTACGCATTACATCAAAAAACAGGGAGGCTCCTATTCTCCAATGTTGTCTAAGTTAGTGCAGAACATATGTAAATGGGCATTACAACATAATATTCACCTCCTGCAGAACATCTGCCAGGAGTAAATAACATCTTTGCGGACCTCCTAAGCAGGACGCAGCTACAAGTTCGCAAGTGGGGACTCCACCCAAAAGTCCTCGATCAATACTTTCAACTGTGGACCACAACAAAGTTAGATCGGTTTCCAATAGTGGAGGACGCAGAATGTCAACACTTCACCTCCAGGTATCATCACACACAGGCACTAGGCAATGCACTGTGGCAGAATTGGTCAGGAATAATTGCCTGCACTTTTCCGCCTCTCTCACTAATTCCAAATTTGGTGAGAAAGCTCAGACAAACTGCTCTCATTCTAATTCTGGTGGCTCCAACATGGGCACGGCTACCATGGTACACCACATTGCTCGAATTGTTGGTCGTCCCTCACCGGACGCTCCCCAAGCGGCAGGATCTTCTCACACAAAACCATGGCACAATCAGGTACCCGGATTCAAAGCAGCTCAATCTACCCATATGGCTCTTGAAGGCCTAGAGTTTGTGTACCTAAAATTGCCATCGGAATGTATGGACATTCTTCAAAGATGACTTACCAGTAGAACATGCTATGCAGCCAAATGGAAAAGGTTTGCTTGTTGCTTATGACACGACACATTGATCTTATGAACCCCTACAGTTCTAAACCTGTTATGCTACTTACTACATCTGGAATGGTCAGGTACAGCTTACACATTCATATCTTCATCTTACAGCCAATGCTGCTTACCGGCAAAAACAGGGAACATCATTCATTGTTTAAAATACCTGTTGTCAAACCATTCATGGAAGGTCTGAAAATTATAATACCTCCAAGAACACCACAAGCCCCAGTATAGAATCTAAATGTGATACTAACTAGACTCATGGGACCCCTTTTTGAATCCTTACATTCCTGCCTGCTTCAATACCTTTCATGAAAAGTGGTGTTCTTAGTTTCAGTCACTTCTTTGTGAAGAGTTAGTGAAATACAGGCGTTCACCTTAGAAGAGCCGTTCTTCCAAATGCATACAGACAGGGTTGGCTTAAGACCCAACCCAGAACGTTTACCAAATTTTTTGTTTTTCCATCTCAGTCAAACTATTGAGCTGCCAGTTTTCTTTCCCAATCCAGGATCAGTAGCTGAAAGGGCACTTTACACCTTAGATGTTAAAACAGCATTACTATACTTTATTGACAGAACCAAATAATTTAGGAAATGCAACTATTCAGAGCTTTCTCTAAACCCAGGCAGGGTTATGCTATATCTAAAGCAGGTGTTGTTAGATGGATAGTCAGATGCACTCACATTTTCTATGCCAAACAAAGAGTCCCCTACCAGTTTCTCCACAAGCACATTCTGCTAGGATTTTTTTTTTTTTTTTTTTTGAAACCGTTTATTACAAATCTCAAGAATATACAAGTATGGGCCTACAACCTTCCGGCCGGCCGCTAAGAATGACAGGAGCATATGACATACGTTCATAAACACTTGGCATTGCAGAGAAGCATAATCAGGAGGTATCAACGTCGTGGGCCACATCAATCAGACACCACAATACGGTTTCATTTTATACAAACAACGAGAAAACCACACCCACAAGGCAACCAGCAATCGGAAATAGCAGCGCGTGCTCCCCGAATGGGGGACCCCAACTATCCACAGGAGTCGAAAGAGGGGAAGGGGAACAGAGCAAGGACTGGGGGAACCCTGTGTCCGGGGCTGGGGGAAGGAGTCAGCTAAGGGGACGGGGCTGGTGAAGCAGCAGGCAGCAATGGTGGCGCGCAGATACCCCCGCGGTAGGCGTTCCAGGGGCCCCATACCTTCATCCATGTCCCAGGCTTACCCCTCGCCACATACACCACCTTTTCTCGAAACATGCACCAATCCATGTGTTCTTTCCAGGCCGACACCGCCGGGGGCTTCTGGGATCCCCACAATTGAGCAATATCACGCTTAGCTATCATATATCCCAGAGTCACCCACCACGTCTGCGGAGCCGAGTAGTCAGTTGGCTCCCACACATTCAACAGGCATCTCCTCGCTTCAGGCAGCAGAGCGACACGCGTAACCACTCGCAGGACCTCGTGCACACCACGCCAGAATCGCTCCACCTTCGGGCATTCCCACAAAATATGCAGGAAGGTCGCCAAAGCACCGCACCCACGCTTACACAACCCATCCTGAGCATAGCCCATACGCAGAAGCCTTGGCCCCGTCATGTAGACCCGGTGGAGTATCTTAAGCTGGACGAAGCGAAGGCGAGCCGGTATGGCCACCTCCTTCGGAGAGGCCACCGCGGAGATCCAGTCCTCGTCGTCCAGCTCCAGCCCATCGGCGACCCAAGCCTCTCGGAGGCCAGTCAGCAAGCCCGAGCGGTCATTGATCAGTTTTTTGTAAATAAGTGAAATCGTGCTGTCTGGGACGTGGCCATCTAGCACTCTATCCTCCAGGGGGGAAGACTCCGGGATGGAGGCGACGTCTGGGAAGACGGAGCCCAGTGCATGTCGGACCTGCAAGTACCAAAAGTATTCACTGCCCTGCAGCTGAAACTCCGTCTGCAGCGTCTCGAATGTTTTAAATCCCCCCCTCGTCCAGAAATCCCCCACTTTACTGATGCCTATCGTGTCCCACTTCTCGAAGCCCTTCGAGGTCCACAGGGAGCCCAACCTCTCAGACGCGTACAACGGTGACGCCCGGGTCAAACGGTCCTTCCACCCCATAGCTGCATTAGCCGCGTGCCATACTCGCACCATGACACGCGTAGGTCCCGTCAGGCGAGCGTCGGGCGCGCCAGAGTAGAGCGCTCGATTGTAGTCGCCACCGGGCAGTAGCATCTTGTCCATTTCAAATGCCGGGTTTAAGGCATGCCCGTAGAGGCCATGGTTAATTGCAGCTAGCTGGGAGGCCCAGTAATACCGTTTAATATCCGGGAGGGCAATCCCCCCGTCGTACCATGGGAGCGTCAATTTCGCCAGGGCAATACGCGGCCTCCCGTCCCAGAACAGGCGGCGCTGTAGACTCTCAACCTCACGGAAGTAGCGCGCCGGGACTAAGTCCATAGTGTTCTGGAGAGCGTACAGGAAGCGTGGCAATGACATCATCTTAAACAACGCCGCCCGGCCGAGCGGCGAAAGCGGCAGGCGCCGCCAGCGCGCGACGTCCTCCTTCAAGCGCAGGAGGGGGGGAAGCAAGTTCCGCTCGTAGCGGGCCTCCGGGTCTAGAGTGATGTAGACACCCAGGTACCTAAACCCCTGAGAGGCAATCTGGATCGGACAGCCCCGCGGGAGGACGGGAGCCTCCCCGGAGAGCACATACACACATGATTTAGCCCAGTTGATGACTAGGCCTGAGTTGCGGCCGAATGAGCGCAAAATATCAACCAGGACAATCAGTGATTTACGTGGGGAGGCGAGGTATAGAAGGATGTCGTCAGCGTATAGGGACACGCGGTCCTCGTACTCGGGGGTCCAACGGAGACCACGGATGGAAGGATGCCACCGCAGCCACTCCGCCAGGGGCTCCAAGGCCAGCGCAAACAGGAGCGGCGACAAGGGGCAGCCCTGTCGCGTGCCCCGTCCCAGCTCGAATGGGGCCGATACTCTTCCATTCACCACCACCTGCGCCAATGGGCCCGAATACAACAATTTGACCCAGCTGATGAACCCCGGGCCAAATCCAAACTTCGCCAGCATCGCCCAAATGTATGGCCACTCAAGCGTGTCAAACGCCATGGTGGCGTCTAAGGACGCCAATATGGCCGGCTCCCTCACGAATGGGACACGTGCGAGCACCCCGTGCAAGCGCCGCAGATTAAGGGCCGTGTTGCGATGGGGAATGAAGCCGGACTGGTCTTGGTGGACCAGATCGCCCACCACGCCGACCAGCCGGTTGGCCAGCACCTTGGCGAGAATTTTGGGCTCCGCATTCAAGAGCGAGATAGGCCGATAGGATGTAACCCGGTCTCGAGGTCTCCCCTCCTTGTGGATCACCACGATTGTAGCTAGACGCTGGTCTAGCGGGAGGGAGCCCAGCGAGTGGGCCGCCAGGAACATCGCGCGGAGGTGGGGTGCCAATACATCCGGTCGCAACTTATACAACTCGATAGGGATGCCGTTCGGGCCCATGGCCTTGCCGGAGGCGACCGAGCGTATGGCAAGGGCAATTTCGTCGGAGGTGGGAGCGGCATCCAACGACACCCTGTCCACCTCCGAGAGGGAAGGCAGCGCGATATCCCTAAGCAGGGCGTGGGAATCCTCCTCCGAGCAGGGAGAAACCGGGGAATACACCTCGCGGAAATACTCCGCGAAACAAGAGACAATGTCTTCTGGCTCGGTTACACTCACACCATCCATCCTCTCAATCAGCGGGACCACACGACTCGCTCTCTCCTTTTTATCCAACCACGCAAGCAGTTTACCAGCCTTATCACCCACATCATACAATCGCCCCTGTTGCTCTCTACTGAGGCCCCTGGCCGCCTCCGTAACGAGGGCCCTGTAGGCCGCCCGCTTAAGCTGTAGGACATGTAATGCAGCATCTGTCACCCCACCCTCTAGATCGCCCTCCAATTCGGCAATTTCGGCCTCCACCCGGGTCACCTCCTCCCGCTCGCGCCTCCGGGAATGGGAGATAAGGGACAGGGCTTCCCCTCTGAGAACTGTCTTGAAGGCTTCCCACAGGGAGATAGCCGAAGGGACGGACCCCACATTCTCATCAAAGTATCGCTGCAAGGATTTAATCAAGTCAGCGCGAATAGTGGGGTCGCGCAGGTACCAGGCATTGATTGGAGCTACCCTGCCCTCACCCCTTGGGAAGACATCAAAGTGTAACAGGAGCGGGGAGTGATCTGAAATACCCCGCGCCAAATGGCGCACCTCTCCTACCCTCCCAACATAGGCCGCAGGGACAAGGACATAATCAAGCCGTGAGAGGTACCATGGGCACCCGAGTGGAAAGTGTACTGCAGCTGCGTGGGATGTTTTAAGCGCCAGCAGTCCACCAGTCCCAGTGTATCCAAGAGGCCGGATAGCCACGCCTGTGCCCGGGGGAGGTCCCTAGGGGGGTGACGATCCACAGTCCCAGAAACCACCGCATTGAAGTCCCCCCCCAACCACCAGAAGCCCCCCCGGAAGGCCAAGGAGGAGGCGCCCCAGGTCTGCAAAAGTGGTCGACTGTAGCCCCGGTGGGACGTATACTGATACAAACACAACCACTTTGCCCTCCATTCTCCCCACCAAGACAGTGTAGCGTCCCCTATCATCATGGCGCACCTCGTCTATTTCCAACGGGAGCGAGTTCTTCACCATAATGCCCACACCCCGTGAGCCCGACGTGAAGCCCGAGTGGGCCACCAAACGGTAGCCACGCCTATTCATGGCACAAAAAGAATTACCAATAAGGTGTGTCTCCTGCAGAAAGACTACATCGGGTGAGATTCGTTTCAGATACTGCAGGACCACACCTCGTTTGATCCTATCCCCCAGTCCATTAACGTTCCAAGACAACAAAGTCAGGTCCCTACCCCCCATCACAAACAGAAGCCATCATTCGTCCCCCCGAAAGCACCTTAATACCAATACAATAAAGGGTTTGCCTTGTGGTAAAAACAAACAACACCCCACCCCAACCCACCCATCCCAACAGAACTCCCCCCTCCCTGCACCCCTGCATGAGCCCAAACAGCCCCCCCAAAGTGCAGTGTGCCTGTCGCCCCATAAATGGTTAAACTAACTAGTCCCCCAGAGGAGGAGGGAGAACCCCCAAGAGACCCCATACGACCTCCACAGGAGGGGAACTTACTCGAACAGACGAACAGTCAAAAGTGACATCAATTTTGTCCAGAGCGAGGCCTAATATTAGTCCCTCAGTCCTGATCCGGCGAGCCCTCTCCTCCAACCGCGCCCCCCCCACCCCCCCGACCCCGATCCCCGGACAAAGTATCCAGCCAGTCCCCGGCCGCTTCGGGACGATCAAAAAAGTGCGTGCGGCCATCCACCTCCACCCGCAACTTAGCTGGGAAAAGCATCGCATACTTGATGTTTAGGTCCCGTAGGCGACGTTTGACTCCGAGAAAGCTCAGTCTCTGCTTTTGGACCGCTGGGGTGAAATCAGGATAGAAGTTTACGTCCATATTGTCGAGTCTGACCGGTCCTTGTAGTCTGGAAGTTTGCAGGATAGCGTCTCTGTCCCGAAAGTTGAAGATCCGGGCAATGAGAGGCCTCGGAGGGGCTCCGGCCTTAGGCCTTCCCCCGGGAACCCTGTGGGCCTGTTCCACCGCGAAGAATTTACTCAGCCCCCGGGGCTGGAGATGGGTGAGAATCAAGTCCTCCACAAATAGGTCCGCCGCCGCCTCCTCACGTCCCTCCGGCACCCCGATGATGCGGACATTGTTCCTTCGGGCCCGACCCTCGGAATCCTCCAGGCGACGATCCATCAGCGCACTCGCCTGGCCAAGCCGGCGCACCTCCTTTTGGAGGGCCGCCACATCCGTCGTGAGGCCCGATGTGGTGTGGGCCAAAGAATCGACCCGGTCGTTGGTCTTAGATAGATCGGCCCTCACCAGGCCGACATCCACGAGGACCGAGTCAATCTTCTGCGCCAGTGTGTCAAAACGCTGGTCCACCGAGGCCTTCATCTCGGCGATAGCGCCCATGACATCCCGAAGGGTCAGATCCGCGGGCAGAGCAGGAGCATCAGTCGGGCCCTCAGGGGACCTACGCGGCACCTCGGGAGATCCCTTCTGGAGGGTGTAGCGGTCCATGCTGTTAGACTGATGGACTGCGCCACGTCGGGTCGATTTCACCTTTGCCCGGTCGCCATCTTGTTTTGTGGACATGGTTCCAGTCCCCCAATCGTGCCAATCACGTCGGAAAGGGCAGACAAGCCGGTTCACGGGCTCCGGGGGGGGGCAACCACAGGTCCGCGGGGTGGATCACAGCCGGCGGGCCGGCAGGTTACCCCAATGAGGCCACACCACCTCACAGTGCCCCGCAACCCAACCTCGCCGAGGCAGCAAGGAGGGTGCAAAAGCGAAAGTGAAAGTGCGGGGTACGCGAGTCGGCTGGCCCTGCCCGCCGCTGTTGTTCACTTTGGCTCCGGATCGCCCCACAACTCCAATCCGGGGGCCCGGCGTGGAGAAGGCCGCAAACCTCGATCGGTGCTCCCGCCGGTGTCCGAGGTCCAATTTGGAAGCGGAAAACGGGTGACACCTCAGCTCGGGTTCACCAACACAGTCCCCTCATCTAGGACAGGATATTTTCAGGATTTATGTAGGAGGTCACGGAGGTCCTCGGGAGCCTCGCACCTACGCGGCCATCTTGGTTGCGCGCTAGGCTCCTCCCCCCTCTGCTAGGATTTTGAACACAAGTTGGTCGCACACTGCTCGTCACACCAGCAAGTTGACCCAAAGGACTGTGGTGAATGTAGTGGCGACGGCGGGTACGTCTATGCCATGATGTGTAAAAAGAAAACAGTATGTGTTGCATTTAGCCATCCCTGGACACGTGTTTCGAGGTATTTGCCTCTCGTCAGCAGGGAGCAGGACAGTGTAACGGGGTGCCGAGTGGACTGCCAAAATGTAATTAAAACAGGTCAAATACCTCTCATGGCGCGCAGGTGCAGAACCAGGGCTCGTCAGCCCGTTAGCTCACGGGAGCCGTAATAATTTGAACACAAGTTGGTCGCACACTGCTCGTCACACCAGCAAGTTGCCCCAAAGGACTGTGGTGAATGTAGTGGCGACGGCGGGTACGCCTATGCCACGATGTGTAAAAAGAAAACAGTATGTGTTGCATTTAGCCATCCCTGGACACGTGTTTCGAGGTAGTTGCCTCTCGTCAGCAGGGAGCAGGACAGTGTAACGGGGTGCCGAGTGGACTGCCAAAATGTAATTAAAACAGGTCAAATACCTCTCATGGCGCGCAGGTGCAGAACCAGGGCTCGTCAGCCCGTTAGCTCACGGGAGCCGTAATAATTTGAACACAAGTTGGTCGCACACTGCTCGTCACACCAGCAAGTTGCCCCAAAGGACTGTGGTAGCTGAAAGGGCACTTCACACCTTAGATGTTAAAACAGCATTACTATACTTTATTGACAGAACCAAATAATTTAGGAAATGCAACTATTCAGAGCTTTCTCTAAACCCAGGCAGGGTTATGCTATATCTAAAGCAGGTGTTGTTAGATGGATAGTCAGATGCACTCACATTTTCTATGCCAAACAAAGAGTCCCCTACCAGTTTCTCCACAAGCACATTCTGCTAGGAAGAAGGGTGCTTCCATGGCTTTCGTTGGGAGCATTCCTGTAGCTGACATTTGTAAAGCAGCTACTTCGGCAACTCCATACACATTTACCAAACACTACTGGGTGGATGTTGTTGCACACCAACAGGCAAGTGTTGGACAAGCTGTACTAAGAACGTTATTCCAAACTTCTGCAACACCCACTGACAAGCCAGTGCGTAGGGAGAACTACTTAACAGTCTATGCACCGCATGTATATCTACAGCCACTCATGCAACAAATGTATTATGTTACTTAACTTGTAAACATCTATTTGTTGCATGTATTGTAGATTCACATGCACCCACCAACCTCTCCGGACGTCATTGGCTGTTCCAGATAATATACACATATATACTAGATAGTCTCTTATTTTTCACTAACTACTGCATGGTCATCAGAATGAACACTATATGACACAACTACAACCTGAAGATGGAGCTCACGACCTTACCACTGGATCTCGTGACTCAAAAAAGTCTTAGAAGAAAAACAAGTTGTAAACCTCCACGCCCAACACTAGACGGCAGGAGCGTGCACAGCATGTGAATATACAACATTATATGAAGCAAATAGATGTTTACAAGGTAAGTAACATAATACTTGTGTTGGATACTCTAACCCCAGAAACCTCACCACCTGCCTTTCTCCCCATTCTGTGAAGTGGAGTTTTAGGAGTTAGTAGGGTATCCAGTTAGAGTCTGCATATTGGCAATGTCTTCAATCTCTCAGTCATGCTCTGCATCTGAGGGCTTGCAAAAGAGCAATAAATGCACTGATGCAAGCACGCAGAGGTGTCCCTATATATGGCTGTATGATGTCCGAAGTTGTGATGGAGACAGATGGCGCCACCTGCCTTCATACATGAGCTTTTTCAAGGGTTGCCAGATCCAGTCTCAAACCTGGGGAGATTCATAAGGTGAGGAATCTGTAGTTAGATTGAGTATCCATCGTAAAGAGCATTAGCAAAGGTAAGTGACTTTTTTTTCTAGAATTTTATATTATTTTACCTCTTAATAACATTGTTGGGTGAATGTGGAAGGGGCTCACAGCGCACATATGTCTGAAAGCCACATGAAATTAGACTGTTTTGGAAGGAAACGAGCAACTTGATTTTTGTGTAGCCTTTTGACGTGACCGTAGGTGCTCTTCTCTGTTTCCAGGTGCTGCTTTAGGACCCTTGCTGGCAGGGGTGATATCCCCATATGGATGGAGCAGTGTTTTCTACATGTTGATTACAGCTGACATATGCGCTTGTCTGGTAAGCTGCTTGCTATCGTTATTTGTTTCTGTCTTGTATCGTACTCCAGACTGGGGAATAGCATGGGCTCCTGCATTACAGCGGATTTTAGACATCTGTGAAATGGGTAGCATAAAGTTAGATTTAGACTTTCCTAGCTTAGTGTTGCATTGGGACACATCATTTTGCATTTCACTAGGCCAAGTAAAATATTTGTTGATGCACGTAGGTGTATGTTTAATGTTCTCAACTAAACAGGTGTAGGACTATTCTTTTTCTCACAGATCTCCTTGTCGTATGAGGAGCCAAGAGCTATGTTAAAGGTTAATGACCTGATGTCCATGGCCTTCGATCTGCAGAGAGGGAAGTCTGAACCCTCCCATTCATCAGTCCTCCCCACCTCATCCCCAGTGTTTTCACTGTAAGGCTCAAACCAGTGGCTCCTGGATCAGAGGTAATCCTAATGAGCCTCGTTTGGGACAGTAGGATAATGCTATATGCACATGGCCTAGTTTATATTGATGACCCCACTGTCATGGTTGCTACACGCCTAGATATATTTAGGCTATGTGGACGAAACTCTGGTTTTAATTTAAACTGGCACAAATATGTGCTTTTACCCTTAACAAAGGTGTGTGGCTACAGTGGCCTATGTCTCACATGTCATGTCTACTCTGAGCAGCAATTCAGCGATTTTGTTATTTGGGTATTTTTCATGACTGCTGAAAAGGGATTTGTTTCAGTCAAAATCTACTGAACATCTTGGCCCTGTTCTCGAAGGATGTCTTGCACTGGACGATATTTTACTTCTGCTTTCTGGGAACAACTGCCCTCTTAAAATTGATGTACCCACCATGTATATTTGTGTCCTGCAGAAGAATCCATTCTGGGATTCTGGTGATATTTATTTGCAACTAGGAGTGATTTACACCCTATTGTGCCCTGGAGGTACTTCTGGAATATCACTGGCCTGCCTCTATGGATGTGTAGATGATGGTGGCATTGCTTTTCCGTATATGACAAGATGATATTGGGCATCTCAGTTAGTGATTCTGAGTGATTTACTGTTTTCTTCCTAGCAGAATGCCCCATTGACAATTGATAGACTTGCCACAAGCATAAGAGGATATCCTAGAGCCATCTATACTACAAGACTTCCAACTTTTCTTCCAGCCCCTGCTTTAGCTTTATGCAAGCCTGCTGTAGGTGCTACTAGAAAGAAGGGGATTGCAGCTGTGGAAAACCACACTGAAATGCAACCTTTGTCAGGAAAACTCAAAGATTTTAAGGAATTCCATGGTTGGGGCCTAATTGATACTTCCTAAGCGGTAGGTGTGTGGGGTGCGAGTGGCTCAAAACCCTTATAATTTTGCATAAGAAGTTTTCCTTAAAGTCCTCCCAACAATATAGATCTATTTAATTAAAGTATGACCTACATAAGTATGATGACATTTTCAGAGATCTAGAACATAGTACTCCATTGAAATATAGGGTGTTGCCAGAACCGATTCTAAGGAAACCATCCTGTGGCATACATGAAACTTTGACCAATAATGTTCATGAAATGCTTGCCAAATTATTGCATAGATGGGAAAGGGGTTCTGAGCATATTGAGTGAAGAAGACTGTAATGAGACAAAATTATAGTCCAGTAAGGAGGCACTCCATTTGGGTTTAGGCTGGTGTATCTGAAGATCCTACAAAAGGTATACTACACAAGAACACAGTAAGCGGTGATGGGTACCATTGCCGATTATAACTGCCTGAGAGAGTATGTAAATGAGGGAACATTTTACCCTACTCTGTTGCAGTGTCCCTGGTTGGAAGGTTTTGGAAGGGTGTCAGATGTCTGGGTACTGTTCTGGGATCCCAGGCCATGATAACGGAGCAGACGGTATTCCTAGGGAGGGGGGGGCATGGCCGGGATGCTCAACATGGCTGCTGCGTAGAGGAGTTCCGAGCTTGTTTCCGGTACTCTGCCGAAACCCTTCAATGACTGACCGCTCTAGCATAGGGATTTTCCCAGCGAGGAGGCCGGGGACTACCTATGCTGTGCTCCAGGGGGAGGGAGGGGAGAGTGTGGGCACTGGAGGACTCCTTTGGTGTGTCCAGGAGGCAACCGTGAGGAGGGCCGACAACGGACCATCGCAACTGCTTTAGTCCGTGACTGCTGCACACCAGGATCCCCTGAGATTAGCCAAAGGTAGCAAGGTTCCCACTGTACCTACCCTGGTGACTGCAGAGGCCTGAGGGGCAGCGGCCCGTCAGTACGACACGTGGTGAGGGGCCACGCCTACCAAGTCAACCTATCCCAGTTGCAGCCTGGACTGCTCCAGCGGTTCTTCTTTCAGCAAAAGCATGCATCCCATCTGCTGGACGGATTGGGCCTGGGACCCTCCTATTTCTTTTTATTAGAGTGAGGCCCCCAATAAGTGGTGAGGGAAGACCATTCTGGCCTGCCTGGCCATACCTGGCTGGCAGGCGCTGAAGGCGGGGGAAGCGGGTCTTCCCTTGTGTGTCTCCATCAGCAACAGATTTAACCTGTTGGAGTGCATCGGACTGCCTGTGCTTTCTCCCCATTCACCATAGGACCGCGGTGGGGCAAGCTGGCCCAAGGATAGCACTATCACAAGCCCGTACAGGGCACTCTAGGACACACAAAACCTATTAGGACAACGCAGAGCTCTTTGCAGACACTCATCTAGGACCCTGAGTCGATGGCAGCCTCCCCAACACCCGGGGAAGGAAGTTAATCTGATGTGACAGGATCGCAGGAAGTTGGTTGAACAGGTCACCCTTGCAGAACGTTCCCTTGCTGACCTTCAGACCCCGGCCTTGGACATTCAAAAGGAATTATGGGGCCTGAAGGAATAGGTACACCACCTAGAGAGGCGGAATGAAGAGCCAGACACAGTAATATGTGTATTGTCGGCCTTCCTGAGGACAGCAAGGCCCGTAACATGATCGGTTACCTGGAGCAGTGGTTTAAAGACTTGGTGCCAAAGGAGGACCTTAACCCCATTCTTCTCCATAGAAAGGGCCCACCGTTTCCCTCGAGGCGCCCCTCCCGTGGCACCCCTAGTGACCAATAGGTGCCCATCTCCCTCACTTCAAGTGTCGCAACGCAATTTTTAATGCTGCTCACCAGACGCATCCACTCTTCTGTAATAACCACTGCATGTTTTTCTTCCCGGACTTTACCCTGAAAGTCCAGGGCCAAGAGGCTTTTTTCCTTGGGGTCAAACACAAAGTAACATAATTAGGCCTTAAGTATGTATTTATTTTTCCCTCCAAACTGAAAGTGATTTCTTTTTCGAACCAACAGAGGGATGAGACAGGTTAAAGATCATAACACCTAACCCAATTGCTCCGCATAAGAGCCACCCAAGTGTGGGCTAGGTACCGTCTCTGCTCCGGTTGTAGCCGACCCCGACAGCTCCTGGTTCTGGCACTGCCTTCCCCTGAACAGGTCCATGATATCTGCTTTTCGATCATGGAGTGGCTGCGACGCTTCGTGACCTAGAGGAGGATCACTCCAGCTCGGTCACGGCAATCTCAGAGTCCAGAAGTGCTACAGCCACCTCTCTGTCAGATGCCTGTTCACTTCAATAGGTGACCCTCTGCCCTCAACAGTCTATGGCATTGCATACATTGATAGAACTCGCCCCACGACACCGTCCTCCTGTATCTCAGCTTTGTTCATATTGCCCTACTGCAGGAATCACACACAATGCAGGAAAAAGGGGCTACATTTCAGAACCAGTGGAGAGGCCAAATTTACACCACTAAGTTCTCCTCTTAAGCAAGAGGTACACTTATTTGGGTTTGGGTGGGGACTTCCCTTGAAGTCTAGTCCATAGAAGTGGATGTGGACAGTTGATACATTCTTCTTGAGACATGGCTAAATGGTAATCATATACTGATATGCAGCATATATGCTGCCAATACACAACAACCCACATTTCTACAGGAACTTTCCCTGAGTCTGACAAAATAGGTCAATGTTTCCTGGCTCCTAGGGGGAGGTTTCAATTTCGTCCTGAACCCATTTTTGGTCTGTCCCCACGGCCACTGCCACCAAGGGCCCCCAACTCTGGCTACAGCTTTGGGCCCCATTGGATGAATGGCAACACTATACTGGGCAACAGACTCTTTTCTTTCTATTCTCAGGTGCACAGGGTCTATGCTCACTTAGATCACATAGCTTGCCCACACTCCATCTGCCTCTTCATATCCATGCAGGACTACCTTGGTAGGGAAATCTCCAATCATAATCCCTTACTGTTAGACCTGCAGTGGGGTAGGATGCCATCCCTGATACCCACCTGGCGGCTACAACCCTCCACCCTTGAGGATCCTCCATTCAGGGCCACATTAGCTAATAAGATCCAGGACTTTTTTTTTAACTTAATGAGGGTTCAGTCTCTTCCCCAGTGAGGGAGCGGGAGGCCTTTAAGGGGAGAGCATACAAACGATGGTGGGGATTTGACCCAGAAACTTGTACGATCTTGAGGCAGCTGAGCGAGAGTATATAGACATAGAGAGGTGGGCCAGCCAGTACCCCCAACTTCCCCAGCTACTTTAGTGTGTAGACTATGCCAACAGGATACATTTGGAGGTTGACAAGTCGGGGCTCTTGCTGGCCTTGCTTGACAATAGAGATACTAATCAGCTTCCAGTGACGGACGTCAGAGGCCCACACGGGAGAATCATTTACTCCCAACAAGAGATACACAAAGCTTTCACCTCATACTATGCTGACCTCTATCGACCTCTAGCAGAGAGTGCTTCCCCAGACCTCCATACTTTTCTAGGCCAACTGATTTCCCTAGGGTGACCCTGGAGGATCGAAGGGATCTGGAGACTCCCCTCACATTCCAAGAGATAAAGAGAGCAATCACAACCCTGACTACTGGTAAATCACCAGGTACTGATGGCCTACCGGCAGACTTCTATAAAGCATTTCATGGAGAGTTAGCTCCCAAATTGATCCATCTTCGAGGTGGAACTTTCCAATGGGATCCTTTCCGCCGCTCTTCGAGAAGCCTCCATTTTCTTCCTATTGAACCTGGGCAAGGATCCCAGGGACATAGCTTCATATCGTCCCATGCAGTACTCAGCATTGACAATAAAATCCTAAACAGGGTATTGGAGATTGCAACAGGTACCCCCACCATCTGATCCATAGAGGCCAGAATGAATTCATACCAGGTAGAAATACCTTACTGTTCTTTCCATCTCATGGAGGCAGGTTCAGGACAAATGGCCCAAGGCAACATCATTTATACTTGAGATCCATAAAGTGTTTGACTCCCTCAGATGGGACTACTTTTTTGTGGTCTTGGCTAGGTTTGGTTTTGATACCTATATCACCACACCGAACCAACTCCTGCAAACTACCCCCACAACCTGAATCCGCTTTGGAGGGACTCTCTCTGACTCCATTCTGGTCGGACTTGCACTAGACCGGGCTGCCTACTTTCCCCACTCCTGTTAGCTCTGGCGATTGAGCCATTGGCTTCCAGGGCCGGGATGGGTGGCATGGTCTGGGGAATCCCCTTATTGGAGGGTACCCACACCATCCACCGATATGCGGATGATGTCCTGCTCTGTTTAGTGACACCACCTCCGAACTTGCCCTATTGTATCTCTCCTCACCAAATTCAAACAAGTGATGGGCTTGAAGGTCAGTTGGGATAAGTCCTGTTTATTTCCAATTGTACCAAATGTCACGCTGCTGGTCGCAGACTTTGCGGAAGGCCCCATTTGATAGGAACACGCCTCAGTTCGCTATTTGGGCATCCGGGTCTTTCAGACGGCTGTTTACCTGCTTTACGGTAATTTGTCAACTAAGGATGCCCCTATCAGAGCACTGATTTCCCTTTTGGACATCTCTTCCATTATCAGTGGGGGGCAGAGTGATGGTTGCCAAAGTTATTATCCTCCCAGTCTTCTTCATTACTTTGCAAATCTTCTGATGATTCTTCCTTGCTCATTTTTTCACGAGCTCCTTAGGTCTCCTAGGAGATCTCTGCTGGAATAAGTTGTGCAGACGAGTAGCCTTACCTAAACTTCAGCTTCCCCCGGAGCAGGGTGGCAGACGAGCCCCCAATTTTGAACTCTATTATCTGGCCGCTCATCTGCAGTGGCTGTTTTACTGGCTGATGGACCGCTACCCAGAGGACACAGGTACAGCTGACCCCTACTAAATATGAGGTCCCTCCTCCGTCTTCTGCACCCAAACATTTGTCTGCCTCACAAATTTCCTCTACTCCTGTGGGTCGCCCTCTCATGCTTATTGAAGGCAATCTGATACACTGGCCACCTCCCTTCTTATGCCTTTGTGATTCTGATATTCTGATTCCTGACTCGGATAGGCCACCTCACTGGCAGGTGCCAATGGGGGCGAGGGGAGGCAGGGTTGTTTAGCATGGGGGATCTCTCCAACAGAGCTGTTGATATTCAAAGCATTGACTGAACAATGTAAGGTCCCCAGGGAGCCAGTTCCTCCTCTGTGCTTCCTTGAAGGGAGCGACTGGTGATGCCTGGGCAACTCAGTGGGCTGACCCAACCACACATCAATTGATGCAAACATTACACACCATGGGTATGGATTGCAAGTTGATCAGCTGGTTCACCAGGGCCCTCGCAGCCCATACACGGACATCCTTCCAATCCCTAAGGGACAAGTGGGAAGTAGAATTTGGCAGGCAGCTCCATGACAAGGAATGGGAAAGGGTTCTGTCCTACCCGCATAAGGTGTCCTGTAACGCCTGTCTCAAACTCATTCAATTCTGTATACTCCACCGAGCATACTGGCCTCTCAACGTGTAGCCCACATCTTCCCAGGTGCCTTGGACGCTTGCGGCGTTGCAATGCCCCTGGGGCGTATTTAAGGCATATATTATGGGATTGCCCACAGATACGAATGTACTGGCCCTCTATATATTCCAAACTGGAAGGAGTGACTGGCATCCAGGGCATTCTATCCTGGGAGGCACAAACTCTGGGTATATACGCCAGGCAGTATAAACACAAAATAGCGACCCGGTTTCTTAATTCAGCCCTCATCATGGCCCAAAAATATATCACAGCACGCTAGATATTGTCCGCTCCCCCAAGCCCAGAACACTGGCTAAGCGCTTTAATCCACTGGGCCAGGGCCAAGGCAGCTATACTACGTAGGAAGGATGCCAGGGGGATACATCGTCACCTGATGCCCCCACAGTGGGAGACATTGCTTTCCCGACTGACCAACCCACCCCCAGAGCCTTCCTCAGAACACCAGACCACAGATTCTGACTCTTCCTTCGAGCAAGTACCCAGCCCACCTCTCACTAAGACTTCCCTTTGGGGTTGCTAGACAGATCAGCAATTTTATATGTTCTGCGGTCCTATTGGAGTTGTATTGATTTACAAATGAGACAAAAGTTGTAATATGGGAATGTATTGTACATCTAATAGCTTGTAATATGTAGAATCTCTGTTTGGATTATTCCTCTCAGAAAAACACAATAAATAAACAAGATAAAAAAAATTGTAATCGAACAGTCAGTGATTACGGTAATTGAGATAAACAGTCCCAGGCACACGTGATGAGGATAACCAAATTCTGTCTGGTAGAAATGTCTTGTATTTAGCGATTCAATGGTCGACATCAGTGGATAGATTGGAAAGTTTAGTAATGCAACAAACAGAGAAATGACCAGCCGACACGTGTTTCGTCACAAGCGGGAGGTATCCCCTGACTCTTCAGGGCCACGATGATCTGCGCTGTTTGTCCACGTTAAAAAGAAAGATGCGAAATGTGCTGGTGCACCGAGTGTAATCGGGATGAAAAAGCAGCGGAGGAACAGGAAGGATGATCCTGTGGCAATAAGGTGTACGGGGGCGGGTGAGCCGGACACCTCTCGTGGAGCGTGAAGTCGTAGTGTAGACTCGGTCCGTTCGAATTCCAGATGCGATTATGGTAATATAGGGAGCATGCTACCCAGAAATACAATCTTCTGTGACCTGGGTTTATTGGTGGCAAAATGAAATCTCGCTTGAATTCGACATGGATTAGTGCGTGATGGTTAAGAATGTAAGCTATGCCAGTTGAGGATGCCCAAAAAGTTCAAATAAAATTGGTAACCCGTAAAAATTATTCAGTTTTGTGAAGATAATACTGCCTTCCCTCTTTTCACGATGGTTATAACATGCTACTACGTATAATACTTATACTTGAGCTTGATATAGTTCAACCACTGGAACTGTATGCTGTGGTTTTGTTTTCGTCAGTTCAGTGCCCTAAACGCAATGGATTTGCCCTAATGTGAGCCCCATGCCCGCTGCTCCATAGGAGATAAGCTATGTATGTATGTATGCATGAATGTATACAGTATTAGCGCAAACTGCGCCAAAAGACAGCAGAACTCTGTACATAGTTAAAGACTAGCATAAAGTCCACTAGTAAGGAAAGAGGAAGCTGTAATGTGGTCAGGTAATACATTGTGATGTAGTGTTATTTAAAGAGGTTACGTCTTCAACTCTTTCCTTAATTGGAGCAGCATTTGACTGATCTTAGTTGATATGGGGATTGTGATCCAGATCCTGGGTGCATAGATAATTAAAGATCTACTGTCCAATTTTTAGGTTTTTACATTTCTTAGTCTGCAGTCTGATGGTGTCCTGGCTGCTTGCGTGCTGAGATCTACCACAGATAGTGAGCTTGCCAGCAAGATACGTAGGGGTGCTGGTCATGATCGCTTTGTAAATCATACTGCTGACTTTGAAGATGGTGTAGTTCTGTCAAAGATAGCCAACAGAGTTCCATCTGGATGGGGGTGATGTGATCAT
This sequence comes from Triturus cristatus, assembly GCF_964204655.1. Lineage (NCBI taxonomy): Eukaryota > Metazoa > Chordata > Amphibia > Caudata > Salamandridae > Triturus > Triturus cristatus. The sequence goes on from NC_140583.1 coordinate 1,164,354,101, forward strand.
ATTTATTCAGGTGAGACATGCTGCCCTAAAAGGCTGCCAGTGTGGGATCTGAGAGGCTATTGAGTAGGGTATTATCACCATGCACATTTGAGAATACGAGGGCTTGAACAGCACTTTTGAAACCACTGTCTGGATGAAATAGGTTGACTTTCTTTAGAGGAATGAGCTGGTACTAGTCAGTCTTTGTTTTTTGGTAGTGTGTGCCTTGAAGGTGAGGTTGATGTGTAGGTTGAATAATAGTGACTGGTATGGTGAACGTTTGGGTTCGAATTTGTCATGGATCATGTCATTACCTCAGGTTTGTACTGTATCTTGTTTATTGTTCTTGGCAAATAACAGATCTGGATGATGTGCAAGCAGGGGTTGGAGCATTGGATATCTATTGCAGAAGAGACTCTAAAGTAGAGTTGTGTGTCATCAGTATATTGGTGAATCTTGGTAATGTTATCTGTGTGCGGAGTTTCAATCGGCTCCATGTGAAGTGTAACGTTAACAGTATGGAGCCCTGGGGAATTTCACATGTGATAAGCATCTTTTGTGACCAATGTGAACAAACTGGTATTGGGTGGAAGGTAGGAGGAGAGCCAGTAAAGGACACTGCCTTTCGAGACTCCAGGGTGCGTAAAAGGGTGTAATGACCTTTTGTAATGAAGGCTGCTGAGAGGCCCAGCTGTATCAGGAGCCAGGGTTCCTCATCATCTGTGAGCGACAGGGCATCCTCTATGATGTGTAGGGTTTTGGTCTGCATGCTGTAGTGTGATCAGAATCCATACTGGTAGTTGTGTATGAGATGGTTGGCATTGATGTGATCTTAGAGTTGAACATAGACTGCTTTTTTTTTGGCAAGGCCATTCAAGTCTTGTATAGGCTTCTTTAGGAGTGGGAGTATCTGGCTGTCTTTGGAGCGTCTAGGAGGATGCCTTGCATGAGACACATATTGATACTGGTAAGTACTGGTAAGACAGAATACCCTGAGAGAGCTTTGATGAAGGTTGATGGTAAAATATCAAAAAGAGTTTGAGAGAATTTAGTATGTCAACGAGATCTGGGAGAGATAGGGCTTTGAAGGCTGACCATTTTGGGTTTCTACGGGAACGGATGGGTTTAGGAAATTAAGAAGGCTTGGTTTGGTTGATGTGCTGTTGTATCTTCTGTATTTTTTTTTTTAAGAAGAGGTTGATGGCTTTGTACCTTTTAATGAGTTGAGGAATAAGTGCGCCTATTAGTGTGTTGACGCATTGCTCGATTGACTTAAACAGCGTTCTACTTCTGTATGTGGTTTCAGTAATGATCCCCTAATCTTTCAGTGGACTTGCTCCTTTCACAGCGCAGCTCCATCTGGTAGCTGCTGCTGTCTGAGTTGCTGCTGCTGACCTGGAGCCAGAGGACAGTAGATCGAGGCCCTCCCACACACGCAGGCTCCTGTGGTCCATTGGTAGAGCATCACTGCTCTGCTGTTTGACTGCACTTCTGTCTGTCTGCTGTTCTCTCCCTCCTTCATTTTTCCTGCCTCTTCCTTTTGGCTTTTTGCTTTTCTTTTTCCTTTCATTGTTTTCCTTTTCTCTATCTTTTCTTTTTTTCTGCCTCTGCCTTTCCGGCTGTTTTCTTTTCTTTTCCCTTCATTGTCTACTTTTCGCCTTTGTCGGCCCTGCTGCTGTATTCCACCGCAGCCGCCCGCCCCCCCAGTGTCCCTTCTAGCGTTTTTCCACATACCAGCTGTCCGGCCCCCTCCCTCATACAGCACTACTTAGTGGCGGCCACTGCACGGTGAAAGTGCAGTCCACTAACCTTTGAGTAGACTTGCTCCTTTCATGGCACAGCTCCGTCTGGTAGCTGCTGCTGTCCCTGCTGCTGCTTCTGACCCAGTGGAAAGGAGTTTGAGGCCCTCCTCCACCTGCAGGCTCCTGCCTGCGCCTCATCCCCGATGGTGCAGTGGTAGAGCTTCACTGCTCTGCTGCTTGACTACCCTTCTGTCACTCTGTCTGCTTCTCTCTCCCTCCTTCATTTTTCCTGCCTCTGCCTTTTCAGCTTTATACCCTTCGCTAGTGTCCCTTCCTGCATTTTCCTGCCTCCTAACTGTCCAGCCCCCCCTGCAGCATCACTTATGGGCAGCGGCTGCACAGCAGGCCCACCACTGTTGCGCTGAAGGCGTGCCAAAGGCAAGCCTGTCTGTGCCCGTCTGCACCTGGACTGTGCCCAGTGCGAGGGCCCTTGGTCCTCTGACCTGCCACAGCTACAACGCTAGCACCCTCCTAACCCTCATCTCTGGACACCACACCTTTTGTCACTTAGCTTCACCGACAGACACCCATGGACCTTTTGCCTGCTGTAACTGCAACCACGCCTCCACTCACGCCAACTCCCCTCGCTGCCCAGCTGACCCACAGCACACCCGACGGAATCAACTCCATCCTCCTCAATGTGCAATCCCTCCACAAACATGCCTCAGAAATCTGGGACCTCCTTGATGCCGCCTCTCCCGACATCTCCTTCTTCAAGGAAACCTGGACCAATCCCAAGTCTGGGCCGGACATTGCAATCGCCCGACAGCTACTAAATCACCCGTAAGGACTACACCGACTGAGACATCACCATCTTCCACAAGAAAAACCTTCGACTAACCATACACTAAAACGATCCAATGACAACCATGGAACATCTCCAGTTCCGGATCAGCCCCAAGATCTCCTTCCGCTCCACCCTCCTCTACAAGGCCCCGAGGCCCCCTCGCACCATTCACCAGCGTCATTGTAGACCTCATCGCATCCCAGGCTCTCGCATTCAACGAGTACATCCTACTCGGAGACCCCAACTTCCTCTTTGACAACTTCAGTGACCAGAACACCGCCTCCCTACTGGAGAACCTCGGCAACATCGGACTCAAGCAGCCAGTGACCCCACCGACCCACACAGGCATACACACGGTCGACCCTGTTTTTTCCGCCAGTGGGAACATCACCTACAGCCACACCACAAATCTCTTCTGGACTGAAAACCACTGCATGCATCTTGCCTTCGCCACGCCAACCGTACACCACCATAATCATCATCTCCCCTGTCCTGTCTGGAACAAGGACTCCGAAGAATGTCTCGTTGACCCCCTCGGCACGACCACCCCACCAACACCAACAGATGCCAACACCGCAGCTCGCAAACTTCACCGATGGATCTCCATCTGCGAAGACACCCTGTCACCCCTCAAGATAACACCAAGCAGCAACACTTCAAGAAAGCCAGCTGGTTCACTCCTGCCGTCCATGAGTCCAGATGCACCTGCCAACGACTTGAGAAGAGATAGAGGAAAACAAAAAATGGAAACCTATGCAACCTCATATCCGCCGTCAACGCAGACCACCTTCTCTTTAAAGTCACAAGAAAATGGCCTTTCAAGATAGAATGAACGCCAACGCACACAACAGCAAGGAACTCTTCGCCATCGTCAAGGAGTTTGCCAGGCCCAACAGCGAGACCACAGATATCCCACCCTCCCAAGACCTCTGCAACAAACTCCGCACCTTTATCCTCCAGAAGATCAGGCATATCTACAACGGTCTCGACACCCAAGACCCCGCAACCACACCCACCACCGCACAAAACCACGATGCAACCCAACAGATCGTGCTCAACTGAACTCCGCTCACCATTGACAACACTCTCAAGACCATGAAGAGCATCCACTCAGGTGCCTCATTGGATCCCTGCCTGTTCCACATCTTCCACAGAGCAGCCACCTCCATTGCCCCCCAACTTTGTCGCACCATCAGCTGCTATATCGAAACCGCTGCCTACTGAGAGGACTGGAAACACTCCGAGATCAACCCTCTGCTGAAGAAACCATCCGCCAATCTGACAGACCTCAAGAACTTTAGAACCATCACCCTCATTCCCTTCCCAGCCAAGGTCATCGAGACAGCCATCAACGCCCAACTCTCCAAGTTCCTCGAAGAGAACCACGTCCTAGACACCTCCCAATCGGGCTTCCGAAGCAACCACAGCACCGGGACTGCACTCCTTGCCGCCACTGATGACATTGGCTCCCTCATCAACTGGGGAGAAATGGCAGCCCTCATTCTACTGGACCTCTCGGCTGCATTCCACACAGTCTCCCACCGCACCCTAATCACGTGACTCCAGGACGCCGGCATCCATAACAAGGCAATTGACTCACCTCCTTCCTGACCGGCCATACACAGTGTGCCTGACTGCCCCGTTCCTCACAGAACCTACAGTGATCAGCTGCAGAGTACCCCAGGGCTCCTACCTGAGCCCCACCCTCTTCAACATCTACATGGCCCCACTCCCACCTATCGTCAAAAGCCACGGACTCAACATCGTCTCCTACGCCTCAGCTGATCTTCTCCCTCAACAACAAACCCACAACCGCCAGAACTAACTTTCACTACGGAATGAAGGCAGTCACTACCTGGATGCAAGATAGCTGCCTCAAGCTCAATTCGGACAAAATTGAAGAACTCATCCAGGGACCCACCCCCTCAGCCTGAGATGACTTCTGGTGGCCCGCCGCACTAGGAACTCCTCCTGCCCCTAAGGACCACGCACACAGCCTTGGCATCATACTTGACTCCTCGCTCTCGATGAACTGCCAAATCAACGTGGTATCCTCATCCTGTCTCCACACGCTCTGCCTACTTGGTAAGACCTTCAGATGGCTCCCAACAGAATCCAGGAAGACAGTCACCCACGCACTCATCACCAGTAGACTTGAATACGGCAATTCACTCTATGCCGGTGTCTCCCAGAAACACCCCAAGAAACTACAGAATGTCCAAAACACAGCAGCCAGACTTGTCCTCAACATCCCCTGCCTAATCACATGACACAACACCTCTGACAACTCCACTGGCTTCCTATCAACAACAGGATCACCTTCAAGCTCCTCACACATGCTTACATGCTCTCTACAACGCAGGACCTGAATAACTGAACCACCAACTTGCATTCCACACACCCACCAGACAAACTCCGCTCCACTCAGCTCGCCCTGGCTCTGTCCCACTGATCCACAAGACCAGAACTGGAGGAAGATCCTGCTACCTCACCACCAATACCTAGAACACCCTGCCCCTCCACCTCAGGCAATCCACGTTGTTGACACAGTTCAGGAACGACCTCAAGACCTGGCTCTTCGACTGAACCCCCACACCCAGACGGATCAGCAGCCCCCTCCTCAGCACCTTGAGACCGGGTGAGTAGCCGTGCATTACAAACCACTGATTGATTGATTGATGGTATTAGTATACTATTTTGCTATGGCTGATGTAATAACCTGTCTGCATGTTGGGAATTCGGTATAAAGAGTACCTCAGGAGTTCTGTTTTTCTTTTAATTTCTGTCCTTTGTGTGGATAGATCATTTATTGCCAGCAAGGTCTTTAGAGTACCAGGGTGTTGAAAGCTTTGGCTTGTACTTGCATGTTGTAGTTGGAGCATGGATGTTAATAATGTTCCTGAAAATTATTCAAGTTGTTTAGAAGGGGGTTGGTAACAGACGAGGAGTTCGTAGGGTGGGAGCTGAATGCAAGCATTTGGTTGTCCATGGAGAAGTTGTTGAAGTGTGTGAAGTTTTGGTGTTTTTCGTTTGTGGTGTTCTTGGTTTTTGGGTAGGACGCTGATCACGGAAATATGAATGCTAAAGTGGTCAGTCCATTCCAGGGATATGTGTGATTTGCATTGGAGTGTTAGTGATGATAAGACAAGGTCAAGGATTTGGCCTTTGGAGTTGTTTGTTGTGTGAAATGCTGTACCATGTTAAGTTTATTGATGAGGTTGAAGGGGAAGTTTCTTGTTTTTTCTGAGCTTGTGTTGCCTGGGAGTTTAAAGTCACACATGACATGGCATGTCAGATGGATGAGGAGGCAAGGAGATCCAAGAATTCATCAATGAAGTCCTTGTTCTGCCCGGAAGGCTGGTAGATGAGATGGACAGTGGCTTTCTGAGCTGGAGAGAGTGGGAGTGAGAATGACATGTCAGCCGCTCCATGGAGTTACTTTCTTGCCTAGGGAGCAGGACCAGGAGTGCTTATGGATGAAATCAAGGACTCCTCTCTTTTCATCTGCTCAGTCCACATGATGGATGTTGTAGATATCTAGTATGTGTGCAGATGTGAGCATAAACTATGTTTCTTTGATTAAGAGGGCATCAAGCTTGTGATAAGTGATGATGTCTGGTGAGAGTAGTACTACAAAGCAAGTGTTTATGAGTACAGAGAGCTCCACAGCCAGCCACACCACCAGAAGAACTATTTTATCTCCCACCCTGTGTAGGTGCTGTCTGTAACACATGCACTTGAAATTATTAAAGGCAATTGTGTGTTCTCTAAATGTCTTTTGGTTTCCACTATTTGAGCTAATGTCCCCTGATCAGTTATTACTTCCAATTCTAGCTGTTGCAACTACTATGTTATTGTGTGCTTTTAGACTCCCTTTAATGCTGTAGGTTTAAGCCATGCACTCTCCTTGCAAAACTGCTTTGAAAGTTTCCTCCTCCTTAGTCCTGCCCCCTATTTAATTCCACTCCACGTTAAAATGGTGTTGGGCTATGCCCCTCATCTCTTCAGCAAACCATCAATCTCCTAGCTCTTCCAAGGGAATGTACCATATACACACTTTGGATCTGTGGATGTCTCACCCTGCACATTTTTGTTGGTACTCCTGCTGTTACCCGTCATAACCCCTCATGCATAAATCTAGTAGGCAGCCACGCCATATTTTACACACTTTAATATCCGCATCCAGTGCCAAGTGTATCTCCTGAAGCATCAGTACTGAAACACTGTGCCTGTTTAAGTGAGAGTGTATTCTTTACTGCTTGGGGGAAGTGATGAGGCCTCTAACATTCAAGTTAGCAGTTTCATTGTTCCTCCCATCTCAGTGTCTTCAGTCAGTCATTCCTCCCATACCTGGGAACGGCATAATCTGCATTCTTGAGACTCCATATTGCCAGTCCTCCATTCTGTCAATTCATCTTCCATATGTGTCAAGTTCACCTGTAGCTACCACATATTCATATCTGTTACCTTCCCCTCCTGCAAGCAGATTTCCATAGTAATGACTCACATTTCCAACAGAACATCTGCACACAACTTTATGCTACATAGACTCTGACTGTGACCAGATTATTGCCTCGATTCTACCCCTTGCACCCCCCTCTGTGTATTCCCCAGCAGACTATATATTTCAATATCGTCAACAACCAAGTGTAAAATACAAATTATCCTCCAACATTCAAGAGGTTTAGATGAGCCTCCTTGCTCACCTCAACTACTTGTTCCAATGAGCCCTCCTAAACCCTAAGTTTATTAAATTCATGGGGGCTGATATTGATGTAGAGCTGCAGCCCAAATCGGGCATTGTAACTTTCAGCTGTGAAACTGACCACCCAGCTGTCTAATGTGTGTCTCATATCGCAGAGTCTACACCTTTTCATTCTGTTATTTAATCCCATCTATTTTATGTCTTGTGTTTAAGATTTGAGAATGGGCTGAAACACCCTGGCCATAATTTCAATCCTCTTCTTTGCTCAATTTATCTAACCACTCTTACTCTTCTGTGCATCTGTTGCAGCCACTTGTCTCCAGACACCTCTCAGTTAGCAGTGTCCGATATGCTATTGTATTCCATCTAATCTGTCTCCTCTATGGCTGTAGTATTTAGCTCAGGGGAAATCATTAATGTTTCATTCATTTGGACAGCTATCCTGCTTGCTCTTCTAGCAGTGTTCTGTGCCTCAAATGCCACCTTGTTTCTTGTTGTCCTGTCTAATCTCGTATTCATATCTCTCATTTGTAACTTCTATGTTGGTTCTTCCCTGGGGGATCCTTGTCCCATTTATCGAGACATTCCCAGGCACTCTGAACCGTCATAGAAAAGAGTGTTTTGCCACCCAGGAATCTAAGCTTCACTGGATATATTACACTACTGAAGTTCTAGTGCACCCAGTTTCTCCTCTACTTCAAGGGAGACTTTTGCATATCTTGTATTTTTCTTGTGTAATCGGGGAATATGGCAGAGGGTTGATTTTCATGGCGAGGTGTTCCCTTCCTCTTCGCTGCTTTCAAAATGTTGTCCCTATCTTGACAGTTGAATAGCCGAGCAGTAAATTCCGTAGGAGCTGTTCTTGGTCGCAGTGGTGGCCCAATCACTCTGTGACCTCTTTCAGTGGTGAAGAAAGCAGAAAGCCCTTTGGCTTTGAGAACATTCAGCATCTAGTTCTCCAGGAATAATTCAGCCGACCATCCCTCAGCTTTGTCAAGGAAATCAATGATTCAGAGATCGTTTCACCTGGAGCACCCCCCCCCCCACTGCATGTTCAACTCTTCCCTCCAACTTGTCAGTACAGTCAAGTAGTTGTAGTAACTCTTTACTGTTTTTGCATAGCTTCACCCTATCCGCCATTATTCGCATATCAGTGTGCATCAGATAGACCTCAATAGTGATGGCATCAATTTTAGTATCCAGTGCTGCCTTGGGACGTCCCCATGATTTCCTTTATTATTTGCTCCACTTCTACTGGGCCGGGCCCCCCCATGCCTGTGTGGTCTTCTGTTTGCCCTGCCACATACTGAAAGATAGATTAGTCTGCTTAGGTTTCCTTGCTTTATCCTTCCCCATGATGGTGCAGTGCTCACCTTCACAGATAATCCTCCAGAGCTCTGATAACTCTTGGCAATTGGTTCACACTCCTGCTAGTGTTTGCCCCACTGTTGACAGAGTTAATGACTCCTCCTTATCAGCTTGTTAGGGTCCCATGTATCACACCTTACCCATGCCGTGCTATGTTTGTATTTGGGATGTTACTGGTTTTTTGCCAGCCTTACCTCCCTGCTTGGATCAGCAGGTCTAATTTCTTGTCCTCAGTTTATGTCCTGGTACCTTCAGCGGTTGAACGTGGTCTCCTCTCTTACAGCACCTCCATGACAGGGGTCTCCGCTCGGTGAGTTCAGTTAAGCACTGGAGCAGGCGTCCCTCTCCTCCTTCTAGCTGCTGTATTCAGAATCATTTGGTCATATCTACTGTCCTTTAATGTGGCTCCCACCTCTGCATACTTCATTAATATAGTGATGACCCAAGCTTCTGCATCAGACACCCTGCCCCGGACTCCCAGATTTGCTGGGCGTCACTGCTTTCTTTCACATTTCCTGCAGTGGTTCTATCAGACCATGTGACACATTCTTTCAGGTATCTGCTGTATTTGCCAGAGCTTGCTGGCTACTTGCGAGTTGCTACATCTCTCACCTCACACTGCTCATCTCCTATGTCTATGGAACCCACAGTAGCCCCGACACTTATCCTCCCAACATCTGTGTACCTCTCAACGCTCACTTTAATTTGCTTAACCCCAAGTTTTAGGTCTCCTTTGTCTTACAATTTGTCTCCTTTAGTCTACAGGCCCCTCAACAGTTTCTGCATTTCTCTGATAGTCTTCGCTTGTTGTCAGGTGGTTTGCTTCAGTCCGGATTCCAGGCGCCTGGTCGTTCCTCTTCTGTCACCATGGTCACTCCACAGATGCTCCACCTCCCTCTTTCCTTACAGGGGTTCAGGCCCATGAGCGAGTTTGAACTGCTCTGTTTGCTCTCCCCATCTACTCCACTGTCAGTCGCACAGTGGCTTTCACTACATGTGATGCACTCTCTGCCGAGGGGGATCCCGCATGTGTTCATCCTCGGCAGATGTCACTAGCATTCATCACCACAGTTCTACATCAGTTTAGGAGCCATGATTGTATGTTTTAGTCATCTTTGTCTGCAAAATTCTGCCGGAGGTTGTAGGATTATAGAAGTGCACTCAAAAGCCACTCTAAGACCTGATTTAGTTGCCCATCCTCTGGCCATCATCTTTTTTTCAAGTTTGAACCCCTTCAGGCATCCCAGCTATTTTTAAACAGCTCTGATAATAGCACCACCAAATTACATACAGTTTAGATGAATTATATTGTTTAAACTCATTTGCTTTACCAGTTCCATGCATGACTGTTCTTTCACTGTCATGTCACTCTATACCCTTCAACACGCGTACCTTGAACCTCTTCATTCTAATAAAAAGTTCCCTTTTAAACACGATGACTCCTTGGTGGATGTTGACACCACGAAGAAAACATGAGTGTGTGGAAGAAGGATTTCACTATTTTAAAGGAGACAATCGAAGTTCTGAGTTTGAATACATGTAGCTTAGCACACAAAATAACTCATGATGGCGTGAGGTGCCAGACCACAATCTAGGGGCACCACTTTCTGACAGAAGTGGATAATTATATGGCACCAAGTCACTTGTTTTAGCTCATTTATTCTGTAGCTACAGCCACTTTCATATGTACCACCTATTCAAAAGCGCTCCTGAAGTTATGCAAGGGATTTAGTAGCTTTTTACAAAAACTCCAGATAAAATGTACGAAATAAAAAAGTTTCAAGTGTTGCAACATTTGCTGGCAGGAACTATCTTTGATTTACCTGGGGAAGCCCATATTATGTTGTATCTACTGTAAACTGCATTGGCTCCCCATAGTGGCTAAGGTAGATTCAATGTAAGATACTTTACCTCATAATTCTACTTTGCGATGACTCCAGAATATCCAAGATGTTGATTTAAACCCTGTTGGCCCAGTAGGGTGCTGAGATCAGTTGGCAAAAATATATTGGGCTCTCCAAAATTCATCAGGATAAAAGCTGAGGTACATCTTTTCCAGTAATTGTGAGCAACCCGTGGAATGTAATGCTCAAGTTGAGGAAGTTAAAACCACTTCTGGCTTTTTGGAAAAACATTAACGGTTCTGCTTATCTAAATCTGTCTTCCCATCTGATACAATGCCTAGTTTAGTGGTGTGTCTTATGGTGCTACATTCACATGGGATGATTGTACCTCCAATCCTTTTTTAACCTCCCAAAATATAGTAATGATCACATTTCTCTTTTTACATTACTCCTACTGTTGGTAACCTGCTATATACAGAAGAGACTATGACGATAATCAGTTAGAGATGCTTCATGAATGATCACCAGGAAATGCCAAGTTCAAAATGGCAAAGCCTCCTTCAGCTGCTGCATTGAGCAGAGGCTCCAGGCTTGCATTTTTAGGATTGAACCTGCGAGAACATGTGCTAGCTCCTGCGTCTCGCTTGCGAGACACAATCCTTTACAAAAAAAACTTGGAACCTGCCAATTGCTGATCATTTTGCCTGCTTCAGCCACACTCTTCTTTGAAGCTGTCTTAATTGGGCAATGGTGCCGAAACGTCACTTCCGATGCTTGCTGTAGAGCAAGGATCAAGCACAGATTGATTCAACTTAATCAGTGCCTGTCCGCTGCTCTCGATGTGATTCAGGGTACTGTTTTTCGCCCCTCCCCCTCCTCCATCTCCTTGTGTTTGCTTTGTTCGCCCTAAGTTGGCAGGGTATGCCCAGACATGGGTCCCTTGCTCACTTTGCCACAGGATTCAAGCTAGCCTGGCTGATGAAGGGTGTTACCCAGAAACCGTTCCCAGGTTGCTTGTTTCCGGTTCAGGAAGACCAGGCTTGGCAGTTCGGGCTGGACTGTTCCCATGAGGCACAGGGTCAAGACTGATTTGCATATAGCTTGGTCTGAACTAAGGTGACAAAGTGAGCTAAAGAATGTTGATGGATTCTACCCAGATCTGTGACTGGGGGTGGAGTGTCTGAAAAGTTTCAGCGCTCCGGCTATCATCTTCTTGTGTTTGCTTTATTTTTCCATCGTCACAGTTAGTTGTAATTCACTTCTGGAGTTTTCAGAATAAGCTTCAATCACAATTCGTAGCCAACACCTGTTTCGTCATAGGTGCATGAATCAAACTGACTAATTCAGGGCTACAAAAAGAAATAAACCAAATAGTTGTCTACCATGACTCATATAAAAAGCATTGTGTTGTTACACTTCCTGTCAAAAGGCATCCCCACATGTCACGCTCCATGCAATTTAGAATTAGGTGACCATACCCAAGCAAAGATGGGGTTCAGGAAAGTGGTTTCAAATACACAGTTGCCACCAATAGAATGTGGTCCCTTCAAAATCAAGATAAGTGCCCAATGTTGCGATTTCCATGCTATTAGTGATTCCGTGCAATGTCTGATTATATTTCAAATAGATTTAGCATCATGTATGTGCTCCGATCAGCAGAGTGCACCCGTGTATAAACCACTCTTGGTTATACTTGATCATACTTAAGTAAGTAGTGTGCCCTAATTATTGTATACCAGCTCACCTTTACACGCGTCTTAATCATCAAAAGAACTATATCCAATTCCCTCAATATATCGTCCAGAAACATCTGTAATTAAACGGATAGTAATACAATAACTGCTAGTAGTTAGAAATATAATATTCTCGTAAAGTTGCCTCTAAACACAGTCACCAAGTGTATCTTAATGTCAGTACAGCAGAGTATATCATAGGATTCCAAACTTCTTATACTGTGAAAATAGTGTCCTGTAGGTAAAAATCGGTAAGTCACTACAATGCACGAGAAACCAATCCGAGTATTCAAGGTAGGTTTAAAATAAGGAATATACATAACCTAGAATCAAACAGAAATAAAAAGTCTGTATGGCTGTATTATACTTAAGAACTTTACATGTATCCAAACTCCTTCCCTTCAGTCGGTATTCATTACTGCACTGTACCTCAGAATACAAATCCCAGTGCTATGACATACATCCCTTCCAGGAGTGTATATCGTAAATTACTCAAAAGTTGTCCCAAGCCTTGTGCCGAAAACCACATATTATCCAATTCCATATATCGTGAGCCACTTAGTATATCTAGCCAACCGCACACTAAACAATGTCCTGACATTACAGACGATGTCATCATTAAATGTTACCTTATTCCGAATTTCCAATGCGATCCGAGAGTGCTCCCATTATCCGTGTCAGCCAGACCTGATATCAGGCTGTGGACATCGTCCACTCAACACTAAAGGATATAGGTGGCTACTCTTTCCCCTTGGAGCACCGTAGGATTTGTTATAAATTACATGGGGATACTGTTTGGTTCGCACAATTGATACCTTTGCCACTGATAATTCTTTATAATCTACTCTGCTACTCTACTCACTCTGCGTCACTCCACTCTGTGCCGCTGCACACTCTGCCACTTTACTCTTACACATTGCACTCTACGCCAGTGCACTCTATGTAGCTGCACTATGTCACTGCATGCTACGTCACTGCACTCTACTCTTCATCACTGCACTCAATGCCACTCCACTGCACTCTGACACTACTCTGCTACATTGCACTCTCTGCCACTGAACTCTACGCCACTCCACTCTGCACTACTACACTCTGCACTGCTCCACTGTACGCTACTCCACTCTTTCCTTTCCTTGAGGACCTTTTTATATTCAAATGCTACACACAGTCGGTTCTTCAGTGGTACCATCAGTTGCTTGTGTGCCGCCAAGCATGCTGTATTAAACCAGCGACAAGATTGTGGTTCTCTGCATGGAGCTTTAAGTGTGAGATTATTTGAGATGGACCTTCAGACTTTATCGAAGGCATATTGAATCTCACTGGGCCCTAGCCATCAGTTAGGCAAGTTATGATGGGCTCTATGGAGTCAAAAACTATGGTTTGGTTGAATAAGAGTGGATCTACTTTATTCCACTTTAGATTTAAGCCCTTATTCCACGATATTGCCAAATTATCTGCTAATTTAGGTTTTGTTTTATGGTTGAAGGCCTCCAGAGTGATGTAAAAAGGGTTATGGTCGTGAATACAGGACCCAAGGACCTCAAAGCCGGTCAGGTGGGGCAGTAAATCACAAGATAGCAAAATGTGGTCTATAGTACTGCCAGCATGATTCCCTGTAAAGGTGGAGACCAAGGGATTACTGGGGTTTTGGCCATCACATGAAAAAATAAGATCATGCTTCATTAGTACCTCATTAAGAGCCTCACTGTAGACAGAATGGGCAAAAATGGGTAACATTTTATTTTGTTGGTGGCACAGATCACACACCTGTGAACCAGACAATTTGCATATATTTTATGAGTGGTGCAGAGAGTTTTAAACTGGATTCTCTGTTCAATTTGCAACCAATGAAGGCGGCGCAGAAGATTGGAAGTGTGACAGTGCTTAGGGAGGGCAAAAAGAATGCGGGCAGCAGCATTCTGTGCCCGTTGGAGTCTCTTAGTGATAGTTTTATTCACGCCAAGTAGGAGTCCATTACAGTAGTCAAGACGCGACTGAACCAACAATTGAATAATCACTTAGCGAGTGGGAGCATCGAAAAAAAAAAACCAGATTGGGTTTCAGGCTGCGTAGGTGGCCGAAGCATGTACCTGCCACTTTTTGGGCGTGAAGCTTGAATGAGAGGGCATTGTCCATCAGGACCCCCAAGTTCTTGACTACACTTTTTGGTTGGGGAGGGGTGCCCAGAGTCGCAGACCACTAATGATAGTCCCATTTATGGATATCGCGACCTACCAGGAGCACCTCCGTTTTCGCGGGGTTGAGTTTTAAATAGTTGTCCGCCATCCAGTCTGATATGGCCAAAACGTCTTCGCGGAATTGCAGTTGGTCTAGATCCAGATTGTTGGAAAAGTTGAATATTAATTGAGTATCGTCAGTATACGATGTCATATTAATATTCCGGGTTTTGGCCAGGAGGGCAAGAGGGCGGACATACACGTTGAACAACGTAGGGCTCAGGGCTGAGCCCTGGGGGACACCTCTACCAAGGGGGGTAGATGCTGGACAAGTAGGGAGGGGAGTGGACCTGAAAGGAACGTTCAGATAGAAAAGACGCAAACCAGGCCAAGGCCTTGCCTCTGACCCCGATCTCCCCAAGTCGTTGAAGCAGAATCTTATGGGAGACCGTGTCGAAGGCCGCACTCAGATCGAGTAAAATCTGTGCCGAAGTGTTGCCCTCATCCACCGATGCCCTCAGCCTGCTCAGTAACTGCCAGAAGGGCGGATTCTGTACTATGTCTAGGCCCGGAACCAATTTTTTGATCTATCCAAAATCTCATTAGTTTCCAGATATTTGGTCAGGATGATGTTAACATGGGACTCCATAATCTTGGCAAAATATGGGAGCAGAGAAATTGGCCGAAGGTTCTCCAGCATAGATGCATCTAGTGCTGGCTTTTTCAACAGAGGGATGACCTTAGAATGCTTCCATGATTTGGGGATCTCTGACAACTGGAGCGATCTATTAATCAGTTCCCTACCCTTAGTCATAAGACAGTCCTCGAATTTCCTAAAGGTGTCCGGTTTTACTGGATCATCAGGAGAACCTGATTTAACCTTAGCTGCCAGGACATCCAAGTCTTTAAGAGACAAAGATGGTAGATCTTGAAGAGAATGAGGGAGGTCAGGTAAAGTAGTGATCGGCAAGGATTTGGAGACGTCCATCCTCGAGTCGAGTGCGTTGTAAATGCGTTCTACTTTATTTATGAAATAGCTTGCCAGTGATTCACAGTGCACGTTGGTGGATATCATCTTGTTAGTTCCTGCTGGGGGTTTATCATATCATTCATTAGAGAGAAGATAGTTTTAGAGGGGTTCGGGCTCGATGTGATCCGATTGGCATAGAACGAGTTTTAGTCTTTTGAACTAATTTGTGGTAGGCTTTAATAGCCTTCCTGTAGAATTTTTTTTCAATAGGGTCATTGTTACGCATCCAGATTTGTTCCAAAGTTTTACAGTGTTTCTTTTCCAGCACCAGCGTGCGATTGCGTACCCTTGGCGCTGGTCAGTTTCTTTGGAATACAGTGATTGAGTGAGTTGTTAATCCAATTACTAAAGGCTCTATCAGCTGCCTCCAAATCAGTAGGCCAATCTGGGCGTAACGATTTTAGGGTGGACACAAAGGTTGATGCGTCCAGTTTGTGCCAGTGACGCCTCATGGAAGACTGATGGGGGGTCCGCAAAGAGGCGCCGGCAAGACAGAGGCACATAGGGATGAGAAAATGATCCATCCAGGTCAGAGGGAGGGGAGTGTGGACTCTGAGAGATCGGATATTTGAAAATATTGGATCAAGTAAGTGACCTGCAAGATGTGATGGTCCCTCAACTAGTTGAGTTAGTTGGCAGGCATCCATGTCTCCCTAAATGTTGGAGATGTCCTGGGAGTCAAGGCGTTCCAGATGTAATTAAAGATCGCCTATAATGCTCAGATTGGCTGTCTCTAGGACAAGGATAGACGCGGTGTGTGCTAGGGCTTCTTGAAAAGCCTTGGCAGGCCCTGGTGGGCAGTAAATAAGAAGCCCAGTGAAAGTGAAATTATATGATATTGTGATTTTAAACAGGGCGCTTTCGCAATCTGGGATAGTCTGAGGGGAGAGAGAGTACAGGAAAAAGCAGATTTAAATATCACTGCTAGACCACCTCACCTACCACAAGGCTTGTTATGTGAGAGCATCGTATAGCCTATAGGGAGGGCCAAGGCAGGAATTGCCACAGAGTCAGTGGTTAGCCAGGTTTCCGTCAAAAAGAGTATATCCGGTGCGGAATCCTGAAGGAGATCAAATATTGCTTCATGGTGCTTTACAAGAGACCTGCAGTTAAGGCTGTAGATATTAATGTTTATAGAGCTGGAGGCTGCATGGGAAAACCCAGAGCCCACCCTGGCTCTAAACCCATACTTATTGCACTGCTTTTGGGGGGTGTCTAGGCGCAAATTGTGATCTACACAAGGCACTATGGATTGCAAGGCAAGCAGACACTCCCGGGGGTAGATATGTGTCTTAGAATTCCCTGGACCAGGGGCACTGGCGCCTGGCGACGTACTGCCGTGTACGGGCTTGCCTTAGGGGCGCTTTCGACAATCCTTTGTTGTATTAACGTGAAGTGTTAGAATTGTGAAACGTATTAACATGTAAATGTGACGTATTTTATGCCTTTGACAAGTTACATGGAGAACTAACGTAGAAAATGAATGTAACTAGCAAAAAAACATTAACATGGAGAATTTGTGTTATGCAACAGATTATTGTTTATGTATTAAATGTGCCTATTAATTGTGTCATTTTATATGTAGGTAAATGCATTAGTTGAAAGAGCTTAATGTTATGCTAATTCGTAAAGCTTATATGATGCTTTCTTATGTTAGCTGAACTTCGTAGGCCTGAAATGCAAGTCCCTGAAAACATTCACTTTAGAATTAACATGTATACTGAGGAATTTGTTCTTCATGTATACTGAGGAGTTTGTGTTGCAGGTGAAGAAGCGAATGTCTGTTTTACTAGTCACGCAGGGAGAGAAGAAGTTACAATCGTATGGCTTGAGTCGATAAAGGAAGGTTGTTGTGCTTCACCAAAGGAGAAGGCCTGGGAACCAAGGACAAATTGTAGCAAGGGAAGGACTCCATCGTCACCATGGAAAATCACTTTCAGGACTGTACCCAGAGCAGATTGCATGACTCCCACTGCACCCTGGGAATGCTACCTAAGGATAACTTGTTGCTGGGGATAGGGATAGTGCCCCACTACAGAGAGAGAGCATCTTTGAACAAGCTCTGTCTTGGTAGCTTTATGCTACATGACCCATTGATCGTGGAGAGTCTTCTTAGGAAGACTCTACATACTAACACCTGTATTCCTTCCCCTGAAAATGCTTAAGTAGGGATGTCATCTTAGGGTTAGAGTAGGGATAGATTTAATGCTTTTTACTCACCAACCAAGTCGGCGTATATTGATTAG
The DNA here is from genome assembly GCF_964204655.1 of Triturus cristatus. Classification (NCBI taxonomy): domain Eukaryota; kingdom Metazoa; phylum Chordata; class Amphibia; order Caudata; family Salamandridae; genus Triturus; species Triturus cristatus. The sequence continues at coordinate 1,164,371,772 of NC_140583.1, forward strand.
GGCATATTTTGACGCCAGTTTAGCTTGACATCGGCATACCTTAATGTTGGTGTATCTTGATGTCTGCATATCTTGACATCAGTAAGTATTATATCGGCTATCTATTCTGTGCAGCTCTCACCCCTGTTTATCCACCATGCCACATAATTCCACTACACAAATCCAGTCCACACCACACGCAATTCCACAACTAACAATTCCAATCTAACCCATATAATTCCACTCCACTTCACATACATCCACTCCACTCCAAATCATAAATATGGGTAAAAAACAATGTCATTTACAATGCCAATAGTTCTAACTCTCGCAAATGCGGGACCTATTGGCTTGCTGATTTTGCTCGGAACAGGGGAGACATTCCCTTAACCCTAATTATAGTTTCTTTCCGCTTCTTAATTATATCAGTGCTGGTAAGATAGTTCAGTGGGTTAATGCTGTTGCTGCACATGTATCTCTGCAGCTTGAGGTGTTAATTTTTAGGCTTGGCGTAGCCAATACCTTTTGTTCTCAATAAATATGTTTATACTATACATTCTTACTTTTATAGTGGCTTTGAGTCAGCCTGCTTTATCCATTGGTGCGCTACAGAGCCCTTCACATTTTGCTTCCTGCCACCCCAGCATCAATATGGAGCACTGGGTCAATCTACTTCAGCCATTGGCTTAATTTGCTATAAGTGACAGCATTCTTCTCTTGCACAATGTGCACTTCTGCTCAATTAGTAGTGCCCTTCAGTGTTGAGAACTACTGGTGCTTATAAATATATTTCTATATTGGCATTTAGGAAATGCTAATCTTCATATAATGTGTGTCTTCAAAGAAAACAACATTCCCAACGAAAAAAAGCCCTACCACACCAAAAGTTCACCGTCAACGCAAAATCTTGCCAAACTCAAAAGGTCCCAAAGATGAGGACTAATGGCTAAAACAATTAACAAAACCAATAGATCTTGCATAGGCGAGACCTGTTGGCTTTGCCAATGCTTGTTTATATTCTGCCTTGCTGTCCATGATGCCCTGTCCATGATGCCCTAGTATAGTGAAGGACTTCAATCTCTCGGGGTTTAACTACAGAAATCCTCACCACACACATACTTGAGTTGAAACAATGCCTACTTCGAACTTGGGTTTCTTCCATGTTGGGATCCCAGCTGGGTGGTTGAGCGTCCACGGCACGTGTCAGTGTGCAGTCTGGAGGCCACATGTTTGCTGTTCACCATTAAACATCAGCATCATTCCTGAGTTGGTGGCAGGCATCCCTGCAAGAATGTTCAACAACAGTAAATAAACACGGTTTGTGGGAACGGTCTGGCTGCTTTAGGCTGGCATATAGAAATAGAGAAGAAGCACATATGACTCCAAGGGTCACTTCTACCCTCTCTGATGCACCTGCACCGTCTGTTGCAATCTTCACTCTCATATCCCCACCTTCCCTCTTCTGTTCCCGTTCCGCGCTCTGAAGCACTTTAAAGGTGTAAGCCCTTAAAAGTATCCAACTGGCATAACACCTGTTATTTAAGCGCCAAGAAAAAAAATCAAGTTTGTAACGTACATATAAACATTTCTTGGGTGAAAAGGCAGGTGACGCCCAAGACGGATTAGTGCGGAAGGATGGGACATGTGGATGCAGGTTCTTCCCATTGCTCTGCCCTTGGCTGAAGTCTCGCGTGGGCCAATGACGTGATGCAGAGCTGCACATTCTCTGGTTCTTCCGAATGAGCTGATCATCCTGGGCCGAGAGGGTGAAAATAAACTGACTATCAGAAGAATGAGTATGTTCCTCTGGCTAGAAAAGTGCCATTTCTATGCTTGCCATTATTTGCTGCGTACAGTGAGTAGAGCCGTATAAAGACTGGCTGTAGCCACCATTATGACACAGGCCAGTGGAAGCTAAAGTAATGGATGGATCACGCCTATGAAAAAGGTTGCGGAACAAAAGAATACATGAAATTAAAACTTCAGTTTGCTATAACAATTGCCACCAATTAGCCCACTTCTAAGCTCTTCCAGTTGTGGCTGGTATGGCGACTGTAGCTCAGTGGGGTAAAGTGATGTTCCAACAATTAGAATGGTACAAGTGTGGAAGTAAGTGCGAAAATCCAGAGATCCCGGAAATGTACTTGACAACTTAACTCTGTACGTTGGTATTGTGTTTACCTGTGACTCTTTGACATATTACAAATTAGTGTTCAAACTATTTATACACAACGCAGTGCTTTTCTGAAGACGACCTGATGCAGGTCCGATAATAACTTTGATTAATGCCCGGTTGATAGAACGTGACTGTAAGCTAAAATGCAGTCGTTTTAAGGAGATGCAATGAATGAATGTAATTCTTATTACACAGTCAAGGTCGTAGAACTCATTGTGACTTGGTTTAATCATAAGTAACCAAACTCGTATCATTTATGTTCCATTCACTGTAATTAGTGGTGCATCATTTTTCCTGCCCTGTGATCTCATGCGAGTAACATCCATCTTCCTCCCTCATTTGCTTGAATGAGATTATAATACCATTCTTTTTCACTCTATTGCAGCTTCTGTCCCGACTGGTGTACAAGGAGACTTGTGGATGGTGCACAGTTCTAACGAAACGGAGAGGGTATGCATGATTTAACACTGAGGTTGAGAAATGAAGCGAGACTCAAATATAGAAAGATTAGATTTGTCTGATAGGGACAGGGTGATGGGAAATCCATTTGCTTTAAAGGTCTTTTCTGGCCACGTGCTATGAATTAATAGTTGCCCCTTTGAGGTTCAGAAGCATCTGCCACATTCATAGAATTAGTCTCTGCTCCTGTCATATGGCTGCATAGAGGTGGGAAATCATCTTTAGTCCAAAAACCCCTCAAAGACCTGAGACTTCTTCCCGAATACCTATATGATGACTTAAAGAATCGCAACACTCATATTAGTATATTGACCCAGCCGGGCAGGTGGTAAATGTCTCCATTGGGCCTTAATGCTGGAGATGAGAAATTACAGAAAGTAAACGCAATTGCCCCAGACATGAAAAATGGAAGAATTCCTCTTGGCAGATCATTGACCAGCCTATCCCAAATGTCTCTGCTGGGGTGGCGGGGGAGAGGTTGTCCACCTCACACAGCTGGCCTATGCTGTTCCATCCCAGAGGATGGTTGAGCCCCCTTCACTCGATCTGGTTTCATGGAATTTTACTGTTGAACAATATTCCAGCACATAACTGGTCCTATCCAGAGAGACGTGTGCCTGGTCAGCACCGGCTTCATGATACGAACCCAGAATTAGTAGCAGGCAACAGCAGAGGGCAGGATGTAATGTGTGTGGGTGCGTACACAGGGGCAACACATTAGGCCTCTCTTGGCCACTGCTGGTTTACTGACAGGGAGTCCACATATGTGATAGTCCTGCACTGCTTATTGGGTCAGTAGGGCCCCACCTGGCAGTGACCCATCAGCCACTAGGATGGAGTGACCGCTCCTTACCCTGATAGATGGCTTTCCCCAATAGTTGCCTTTCTTCAGTGGAAATCCCGCCAGTAGCTATCACGTGGCAAGGTTTAGTAATTATACAAAGAGCCTTCCTGGGAAGACTAAATCGCTTGTATATGATCGTCAAGATCAGATTAATATAAGTAATTCTTTTGAAAACATGAAGTGCCGTCGTATGTAGCTAAAAGGCTGTCCTTGATGTGTCTTCATAGCTCAACTCTGGTTTTAAAGTCCAAATTAGCATTGGATGACACGAAGTAATTGACATAACCTTTGTGTTGTAAATTGTAAGTATTTTCAGTATTTATTCGTTTGTGTTCGCAGCTATGGTGTGACAAATTAATGGATCGGTTAATTTGAAATTATTCGTTGATTTTTATTTTGGGGTTGATTTTGGTGATGAAGTGCAAATTATTTTACTGATTCGCGTATTGTTTCTGGATTAAATCGTGGTGCATTATAAAATGCATGCCTATGCTTTTTTTTCTCTTTCACTTATTCTTTCACGGTATAATATACATCACAGTGTTAAATTCATGAAAGTTGGGTGCCTTATGAAATCAATTTCAAGAATGAAGTGCAAAGCTTGATTGATCTTTATGGCAGTACATAGCAGTATAAACCAGGAGATGCGCCTGGTGGATAGATTGGTGACTGACATGCTGATAAGCCCGGACAGTATTACTCACATCTCATGACTAAATATTCTCCACACAATGAGTTACTTGGAGACAAAAATACAATGGGTTTTTTAATTAGACAGTTGTCCATCTTTTCAACCACAAACTCATTTTGGATAGGCTCCTGCTTCAGTCTACTTTGCATTCTAAAGAGTTTTCTGCACTGCCCGCTGTAAGAATTTCACAACTCTGATAGATGAGTAGATTTTGAACATAAAACAGTCGCCAAATTTTACTAACAGAGAGAGAGCTTTATTTTTTGAGTTTAAGAAGTTCTTGCATTCAGCAGATGCAACTGTCTTCTATCCATGCTTGAATACATTCTATAAAGTGCAATAGGAGGACTTTAAAAAAAATATAACCATCCTACAATGGTTGTGGCTGTGTTAGGTGCACCTTGTTTAGCTTAGTTTATCATGCATAGGTGTAGATGGGTGGCATCCTTGACTGGCTTTCAGGCTTACATAGTGACTTTGTAAATGAGTTCCATTTAGATTCTTTATATGGAAAATGACGGCATGCAGACACTCTTAGGCCTCAGCACAGTTCAAAGCACTAGCATTAAAAGAAAGTTTTTGACGTTGTTTCCAATGGCAAGTGATCTGTTGAAGTAGAAGGCAAGCAAAGAGTTGTTTATTAAGATCAAGGGTAGGGCTGTATGTAGAATTTTGATTCTTAACCCTTGCTTGTTTCCAAAGAGTACTTATATTGATAGGCAAATTTGCTTACCCCATGACCAGCATAGGCCCATATTAAATTATTGGTTTTACCTCAACAGGTGTGATAAAAAATATGTTGTTTACGAAAAAAGTGGGTGTAACATTTCCCTTTGTAAAGGGTTCATGGATTCTTACCCTGATGCAGCTTCTGTTAAATCAGCACTGGTAGCAGAAGTGTCTTCTACAACATCACCCTATTGGTACTCAAACATATCTGGGGAGATAAAAGTATAATTGTTTGTTGGACAAAGGTTCCAATTCGACCACTGTCAAATGCTCAATTGCCCCATCAGCTGAAAATCTGCTGTGAGATCTTAAATATTAATGGTGGATGTATATAAATGATTAATGAATATTCATATTGCATGTAAGGATTCCAAAGAATGCAAGGGTTATTTGATGGTTATGTCCCATACATTATTTTTTAAAGTGCTGTTCCCAAAAGTGTGTTTTGCTTACTAGAAATACTATCAACAAAAGGTTTGCTGTGCTATGATCACAATCTTCCCAACTTTTAGAAACAGACTTGTAATAAACAATCCTTTTTAGATTTCATCAACTGACAGATTTAGCTGTCTGTTGTAAAAAAGAAAACAATTGTTGTACAGTACCAGTAATTACAGTGGGCATTGCATGGGCCCATTGCTTCTCCTTGGTTGGGTTTGTTGTCAATCTCATTTGCTTGCTTCCTAATTGTTGCCTTCCCTTCATCTTCTTCGGGCTGTTTCTCCTGTGGAGCATAGCTTCTTTACCATCCAATTGATTGGATGACGTGTATCCTTCCACTGCCTACATTCAGGGAACTACTTTTTTCTTTTGCTTTAAGTGCTCTGTGGGAGGAGTGTTTTCATGCTCTCTCCCCTATGTGCTGCTTCAAAAACCCCCACACTCCGTGTTGCTCTCTAAACCTCTAAGCATGTTTGCTACTACCCCCCACCTACCCTTTCTGCTTGACTTTTTTTAATGCTTGCTCCTCTGTTGCTCCTCCATCCTCTTCACTGCCGCTTGTCAGTGCTGTTGACCTGCTCCCAAGCCCCTCCCACTCCTGTTTGTTTCCAAATTTCAGTTAAAAAAAACATTATTTGGTAGGCCTGTTAGCTAGAATTTGCTACCAGCCAGCTCCTTTCACTAAATCCGCTTTTGTGCACCTTTTTAGGTTTCGCCTGCACAGCTCTTGCGCTGTGCTTATGAAATCTGTGGTATTTAATATATCTTAAAAGGGGGCTCTTATCAGTTCCCATTGTCGAATTACTGTGTTCATTCACTTTTGTGAGGAACTTTTTTTTGTTAACCTCCCCTGGCTGTTTGCATTTACAATATTTTCACTAAAGCTGTTCACACTGTTTAAGCCCCATTCACTGTCAAGATAAGATCTCTTCCACAGATAAGGCAGACAGCATTTAACAGTAAGCTGGAATGTTTGTTTTCTGATGTGTAGAGCAGATGCTTTAGCGAACGTTAGTGGCATTTTCTGGCATTTTGCAGGCATTATCAGATTGATTTTCTTCAACTTACTCTATTTGGTCAATATGATCAAATTCTAAATGTTGTAATAGACATTGTGCCCTAAAAATAAAGTTAATATAGTGCTATGCTGTATTTTAGCGCTAAATAGGCAGCCACAACGGCAGTTACCTTGCAGACAACTGTCATGATTTGAATGATGCAACAGGTGCAGTAGCACCAGGTCCGAAAGTTGTCAGAACTCCTCTAAACACATAATATTGCTATATTTGACTACTAAAAGGGCAGTCACAATTATATTTACCTTGCAATTAAAAGGGACTTGATTTGAATGGTGCAGCAGGTGCAGTGGCAACGGGGGCGAAAAGCTCTAGGGACCCCACTAAACCCAGATTATTGCTAAAATTTAAAACTGAACAGACAACCACAAGTTCCATTATCTTTTAGACAACAGGGTCATGATTTCAATGGTTAAGCAGCTGCAGTGACACCAGAACCAAAAGCACAAGGCGCCCCACTAAACACCTAAAATTGCAATATTTTACTACTAAAAAGGCAGTCACAAGTGTAGTTACCTTGCAGACAACAGGGTCATGATTTGAATGGTGCTGCAGGTAAAGTGGTATTGGGCCTAAAAGTTGTCAGAACTCCTTGAAACACCTAATATTGCTATATTTTACTAACATACAGGCAGTCACAATTGCAGTTAGCTTGCAGTTAAAAGGAGCTTGATTTAAATGGTGCAGCAGGTGCAGTGGCTTTGGAGCCAAAAGTTGTCATAACTCCACTAAACACCAAATATTGCTATATTTTACTACCAAGCAGGCACTGACACGTGCTGTTATCTTTCAAGTACTAGAGTCATTATTTGAATGGTGCAGTAAGTGCAGTGGCACCAGACCCAACATTTGTCAGAACTCCTCTAAACAGCTAATATTGCTATGCTTAACAAATAAACCAGCAGTCATAAGTTCAGTTTTCTAGTAGGCAGGGTCATGATTTCAATAGTGTAGCAGGTGCAGTGGCACCGGGATCAAATGCTCCAGGCACCCCGCTAAACACCTAATATTGCTATACTTATCTCTAAATGGGCAGCCACAAGTGGAATTACATTGCAGACAACAGGGTCATGATTTGAATGGTGCAGCAGTTTCATTAGCACTAGTCCCAAAAGTTGTCAGAACTCCTCTAAACACATAATATTGCTATATTTGACTACTAAACAGGCAGTAACAATTGCAGTTACCTTGCAGTTAAAAGGGACTTGATTTGAATGGTGTAGCAGGTGCAGTGGCTCTGGGGCCGAAAACTCTAAGGACCCCACTAAGCCCAGATTATTGCCAAATTTTACTACTAAACAAGATAGTCTCAATTGCATTTATCTAGTAGCCAGTAACGTCATGATTTGAAGGATTCAGCAGGTGCCGTAAGAGATGGACCAAAAGCTCTAGGCACCCCACTAAACACCTAATATTGCTATATTTTACTACTAAACAGACAGTTACAATTGCATTTATCTAGTAGCCAATAGGGTCACGATTTCAATGGTGCAGCAGGTGCAGTGACACTAGGACAAAAAGCTCTAGGCACCCCACTAAACACCTAGTATTGCAATATTTTACTACTAAACAGTCAGTCACAAGTGCAGCTCTCTTTCAGGCACTAGGGTCATGATTTGAATGGTGCAGCAGGTGACGACACTGGGCCAAACAGTTGTTAAAACTCTTCTAAACACCTAATATTGCTATAGTTTTCTACTAAACAGGAATTCACAATTGCAGTTACCTTGCAATTGAAAGGGCCTTAATTTAGATTTTTTTAAATAATAAATTGTGTTGGGTGTCTCAAAGCACATAATTCCATGTGATAACATGCATATGCAATATCAGTGAGTACTTTGGGTCACATTTGGTATCAATGTATTGTGGAATGAGTGAGAGTCAGCGTCTGATACAGCAGCAAATACATAGTGACGGGTACCATTTTGGTACAGTCGTGGTTACCTGTAATAGTTCAACCCGGCCATAGGAACATACCAATTAACTGGGCCTAATACTACATAACCCCCCACCCCCTCCTCCTCCACCCTAGCGACAAGGCACGACCAGTAGACTCTGAATTCATGAAAGACCTGCTTAGGAGATAGTGTTTAGTAGTGGGGGGGTGGCTTAGGTACCCATCTGTTTGAGTTCATGGGATGGCGGACATCGGGAAGATGTTATTGGAACCCATTGTGTTTGTAACTTTGTTTGTAGTAGTGATGAGGGCAAGGTGGGCAGGCCAGCAAGAACTAGCCAGTACATAACCATCTTGGTCCAGAGCCACGCAGGTGTAATAATGGTATGTCACTAGGTGTTAAAGGTGTCTGAAGCTTTAAAGGACTCTAGTGAAAGGCCCCAGGTCATTGCTATGGGTCTTTTCCGTAGGCCCTGGCACTCTTCCTGGCGAAGAGCACCACTCTCTGCTAGTCCCCAGTGCTCTACTTCTTCTTTCCATGCCTATACCCTGGGTCGGGTGGCAGAGTTCCACCACCTGGTGATGTTGCATTTTGCCAAAGTAAGCGCTAGATCTGCAAATTTGGCCTGGACACTGTAACCCTTTCTCCATGGGTAGAGACCTAGGAGGCAACTTCCCACCGTGTGCCATGATGTGCCCCCACACCTCCCACTACCCCCTCCAGGTCCGACATGCCCTTGCGCTAATATTGGAACAGGGCAGGGCAGGCCCAGAGCATGTGAAGCAAATCGGCATCTTGTGGGGAATCTGGTACATGCCGCTGTAGTGATGGGGAAAATGGAGTGTAACCTAAGCGGTGTGAGGTATGCGCGCTATGTTATCATGTATTGTATGAATTTGAGTCATGAGTTACGTATTACCACTTGGGGTATCTGTGATATAGTCTTCCACTCCTTGTCTAGGAATGTTCTATTAATATCTCTCTTCCACTTTTGCCGTACGGGGAAACGAGGTGAGGGTTGGTGTGAGCGGATACTACGATACAACCAGCGAATCAAGTGTCTGCCAGTCCCCATCAAGTGTAGTGAATTAACTAGTTCATTTGTGTCCAGTTCAGTCCCATCTGGTGCCCAATGGCGCTTGATGTATTGCACCAGGCTGGCATTTACCATAAAGAGCGCCCCATGAGCCCTTGCTTGTGTATGAAGTCTGTGTGGGTGAGTAATGTTCCATCTTAGAACAGTGCCCCCATTCCTGACATGCCCGCCCGTGCTCATGGAGAAAGCCCGCTTCTCGTTTCTGTGCTTGTGTGGGTGGGAAGCCGAGGAGTTGTATATTAGAAGCATATGTTGTGGTGTGTGCAGTGTATTTCAGGGCTTGTTTCCAGTAAGTGAGTGCAGTCTTGAGTGGCACCAGGGCTGACGTTGGGACTAGTATCCCTGGACATAACAGTATGTGAAGATTCTTCTGGTCTATCACCCAGGGTGTGTAAGCTATTTCTTGCATGTTTCATTCTACCAATCAATATGAGAGCCCTTATAAGTGCCCCGCCAAGCAGTCATCATGAAAGTCAGGTGCCCCCATCCCTCCAGCATCAGATGGGAGTTGCAGCTTTGCTAAGCTAATACGACGACGACCTGCGTCCCATATTAATTCAACCCGAAGAGTGTTTAGTGCGCAGAAAGTTGAGCTAGGAATCACTACTGGTAGATTTGCAAACAAGTAGAGGATTTGCAGAAGCATTACCATCTTGGAATTTGGCAGTTGAGGGAGCAATCTCCAGAAAGCAACCCCTAGAACGCAGTGAGACATTTGCCTTCTGTAGATTCCCGTCCAGTAGGTAATTTGAATCTCTTTAGATCTGTATCCCCAGATACCGCAAAGTAGTAGAGGCCACAGCTATCTCATGTTCACTAAAGGGGATGGCTTGTAGGTGGAGATCTTCCGTAAAGGGACATGCAAGTGATTTCCCGAAATTTATAGCAAGCTCTGTGAGGGATTCAAGCTGGGCAAAGGTGCGAGGAACCATATACAAGTTTTCTCCCAGATCTTTAGAGCAGATCATTGTCATACACATACAGTGACAATGCGTGGATCGTATGGTTAATAGGGATACTCCAGTCGATTGAGTCAGTGCGTAAACGACATGCGAGGGGTTCGAGCGGGAGCACAAACAACATAGGTGAGAACCCCTGTCTCATGCTCCTTTGTATATCATAGGCCTGTGATATATATATATATGCCTTAGTGCACACCTGGACTGTAGGGGAAGTGTAAAACTGTTTAATCCACTGAATGAACTTGGAGGGGTCTCAAACCTCCGAAGAGTGGCCAACATGTAATCCCAACCCAGTGTATCGAAGGCCTGGCGAAGGTCAAGCGATAAACACCCCACGCCAGGGAGGGTCTCGGGGCAGGCAGCCTTGACATGGTAGAGCTTGCGTATATTTAGTGAGGTACTGGACGCGGGAACTTAACCACAATGATCGAAGTGTATTAATCTTGGTAATAGTGGGAGGAGGTGACTGGCAAGTATTTTGCTGAGTATTTTGTATTCCGAATTAAGCAATGAGAGTGGTCTATATGCGGAAATCTCAGTGTGGTCCCTGCCAGGTTTTGGCTGCGAGGTCACCATGGCCTGCACTGTGGTGTGAGGTAGTGACCCTGCCCGTAGAAATTCCCGGTGTTGCCCGTCCAGACGAGGAGCTAGCTGTGAGGCGAAAGTGGCGTAACATTTTAGCGGGAGGCCATCTGGGCCTGGGGTCCTGTTATTAGGGAGTTCCCTAATGGCATTGCGAATTTCAGCAACTATTATAGGTGCTGCTAGCTACACCTTGCCGTCCGCCGTTGCGTGGGGCAAGCGCACTGTATTTAGGAAGTCTTCAATCACCTGCAAGTTTAGCTGGTGTGGGGCCGAGTAAAAAGACTTCTAATAATCCTAGAAGGCCTCATTAATTTCGTTCTGGGTGGGTACACAGGTTTGCTTCTGGGTGACCATCTCAAGTATAGGTGTAGGTTTGGGAGCATTCCTTAATCAAATGCGCTAACAGAGTGCCCGGTCTGTCTGCCTCAGTGTGTACTGTCTGTGTATATGCACGAAAATCTATGACCCACAACTTCTTAAGAAGTTCTGCATACTCTGTATGGGAATCCTGGAGTACTTTTGCCCTGCCTGCAGTCTAAGCCACCTCGCGCTCCAGTGCACCCAGGCTCTTCTCCACCCGCTTCAGGTCTCGGCTAACAGTTTGGCATGCTCCCACCCAGCCAATTGCTTTCCCACATATAACCACTTTAAATGCTTCCCATTCTACCTTTATAGAGGAGGCTGTATTAGTATTATTTGTAAAGTAGGTATCAATGGTCGAAGAAATAGTGTCATGAAAAAACTCCCTCTTCTAGAAAGCGAGGATCAGGTCTCCAAGTTGGGATTGGAGTGGGAACTCGCTCCCATGAAAAAGTTACTTCCAGTGAATTATGATCTGAAAGTGTTTTACATATGTAGGTTGTGTGGGTGATTTGTGTGAGTAACAATGGATTACAAAATATGCGGTCTATCCGTGTATGCAATTCATGCCCCGGTGAGTAGTAAGAATATTCCCGCATACCTATGTTTCGACTTCTCCATGCATCTATCAGTGACCATCCCTGAAACCACATATGTAGGGCTCTAGCCTGTCGTATTGAGGTCGCACCTGGCAGTGGGGGGTGGAACCGATCCAAGTTGGTGTGAAAGACTGCATTAATGTCTCCACCCACTACAGGGTATGTGGTCCAACACGCGAGGGCTCCCCCACCTGGGTAAGAAAAGTGTCTTGCTCCATGTTCAGGACGTAGAGGCTCCCAAACACCACTGATATGCCATCCAGCATGCACCGAACCAGGATGTATAATAATAATAATAATAATATGGCATTTGTAAAGCGCGCAGCTACCTACCAACGGAGGTGTCCCGGCGCTGAACTTATACCGCAGAGGAACCCATCCTGGCTTTCCTTGTGAAGTGTCCACTCCTGGGCACCCCCAAGGTGCAGCCAGGCATCCCCTGCGCTGTTGGGGCCGTTGTGGAGATTAAGCAAGCTATTGCCCAGAGTTGCAGAGTGGGACCCATGATTAGAATAGGCACCGAGGCGAGAAATATCAGGTCCGAGGAAATTAAGCCCAAGACCCGCCGAAGCGGGAATTGAACCCTGGTCTCAGGCCAGACCTCTGCATCAGGGTCTGCCGCTCTAACCATTGAGCCACACTTCTCCACCAATGGTAGATGTATCTACCATTGGTGTCTATATGCATATCTTGTGCGATAAGAGACCCCTGCCCTGATTCAGCTCCCCGTGCAAACGCTTAGTTAGCTGTACGAAATAGCTGTCCCCTCCATTTCTTTTGAAGTTTAGCCACCTAAGAGGCAGGCAGATGGGTCTCCTGTAAAAAGACTATATGTGCCTTACCCCTGGCTAATTGTGCTTGTTTTCTGTGTCACAATTTTTTTATTGTTTTCACTAAACAGTCATTTTCTTACAGTCATAGACAAGATAGCAAATGAATTACAACACTTAGTACAGTTTAACTAACTTTTGCTGCATTGTCAAGTCAACTTTTGATGCGTTGCTCCATAGCTGCAGAGATCAAGATTCCAAACTCCCAACCAACTCCCCTCTTTCCCCCCCAAACCAGCTTCCTATATCCAGTGCTTTGTTAGGTACATTAGGTTTTTTTTCTGATAGTCATCATTCTGATACGGCTCCGACTCCAGCCCCTTCATTCAGCTACTTTCTGATTGTCACTAGCTTGTTCGTTATGTCTTTGGGTATCCTCCGTTTCCTGTCGCTCCCCCCTACATCTTGTTGTGTGTGTGGGGTCAGCCCTATTACCTCTTGTATCATTATTCCCCAAGCCTGCAGCACCGTTGGTAGTTTCTTGTCCTGCCTAGTTTTTCTCATGTGTTCCTCCTCTGCCGCTGCCCATTTCTTATGGTCAACCCTCCACAAGTCTATGGCTGGGCCCTGAGGGGTTAGCCAGTGTATTGCTATTCGTCTCTTGGCTTCCGCGGGTCCTAGTATTAAGAAACGTCTGCTGATTTTACGTTTTGTGTTTCTGGGTATAATTCCCAAGAGGCAGCTCCTTATTTCGAATGCTACCTTCCACCCCGTCACTGTGCTAAGTTGATTTATTACTTTGGTCCAGTATTTCTGTATTATGGAGTAGTGCCAGACCATATGAACGAAATAGGCCTCGGCGTATCAGCACATGGGGCATCTTGGGTCTCGCATTCTGTTTATGGTGTGTAGTCGCCTAGGGGAGAGATACATCATGTGTATAATATTGTATTGTATCTGCTCAAACCTGGCACATATCGAGATTTTACGGACTTCCTCATGTATTTTTGTCCAATCTGCCGGCGTCAGTGGCTCTTCGCTGGCTGTTTGCCTCATCTCTTCTACCCTAAATGGCTTACATTGCTTATCTGTCCTTAATGCTTTATATAAGTGGGTTACAAATCCCCCCTGTCATTGTGATCATAGTGGTTAGCGTTTGCGAGTGTTCTGGAGCTTCTGGGAATGTCGACCAGATCTGTGGGGCCGTGGCTGCCATTTTTGCATACTGCATAAATTACCCATCACCCAGCACAAATGTTTCCATCGCGTCTTGGTATGTTGTGAACCTGCCCTCAGGATATAGGTCTGCCAACATTAGACAGCCCAATTATTTCCATTTCTCAACCGATTTTGTCTGTACTACTTGGGCAAATTGTGGGATGATCCAGATATCGGAATCTGGTGCATAGGGTACTTTTTTAATGACTGTTCTTCCTGTCCTGTCCCATATCCTGGCTAGTAGACGTATTAGTGGGGGAAACATTTCCTGTATACGCCATCCTTTCATAACCAGGGCCCCCAGTTGCTATCTGCCATAGGTGCCTGTGAGCAAGGTTCTCTCCCAGGAAGGATCTATGTCTTGCCTTTGTATTGCATTGTGCAACTGCAATGCTACGTAATATAGCTCCAGGTCTGGGATCTCCAATCCTCCTCTATCCCCCTGCCGTTTCATCACCTCTAGTCCTACTCTGCAACGCTTCTCATTCCACAACAGCAGTGTTAACAGTGCCTCCAGTTCCTTAAACACTTTACGCTGTATTTTGAAGAAGGACCCCTGCATGACGTAGAGGCTTCTAGGCAAGACCACAATTTTGATCAGGACTACTTTGCCCATCAGGGACAATTTCAGTGTGTTCCAAAACTGCACACTCCGGTGTAATCCTTTTACTATCCTTCCCATATTCAATTTGTAGAAACTGTCTTCCTCTCTAGTGATATGTATGCCAAGATATCGAACACTTTCCATTGCCCAAGGGAGCTCTAGTTGTGGGAGCTGGGATACTGCAAGTCCCTCCGATCGTCCTATCGGGTATAGCTGGTATTTGGACTTACTAATTCGAAGGTCTGAAGCCTCCCCAAATTTTCCCAGTGCTCTCATTATTAAAACGAGGGTAGAGCGCATCGGATGGCTCAGGTACACTAGGGCATCATCTGCGTAGAGTGATACTACATGTTCCTGCTCTTCAATTCTTATGCCCTATCCCTTCAGTGCTGATCTCAAATGGCATGCCAGTGGCTCTATTGCTCTGGCAAGTATCAGTGGAGAGAGCGGACAGCCCTGTTGCATCCCTATTTGGAGCGTCAAACTTTCAGAAACATACCTCCCTGTACGGACCTTAGCCGTTGGTTTTGTGTACAATAGTTTTACCCACTCGCTAAGTTGAGGGCCCAGGTCCATTTTATGCAGTACTTGCCAGATATATTGCCACAAAATCGAATGCTTGTTCACTGTCCAAAAAAGGCCAGTGCGCATTCTTCAGAGCTTTTGTCTAAGGCCTGCATAACATGTGCGAGTCTGCCGATGTACCTATGAATATTTCTGAAGGATATGAACCCTGATTAGTCTTCGTTTATGAATTGGGGAAGATATGGCAGCAGTCTACTCGCCAAGACGTGGCTTATGAGTTTAAGGTCCACATTTAGCATAGATAATGGCCTGTACGAGTTCAGTGATGTTGGGTCCTTCCCAGGTTTAGGGACTGCCACTATAAGTGCTTCCCACATTGTGCTCGGCAGCTCTTTCTTCTCCCATGCCTCTGCTGGTACCTCTGTCAGTTTGTCCACCACCAACCCTGGGTACTGCTTATAGAATTCAGCCGTGAGTGCCTGGTGACTTTGCTGTTTTCATGTGTGTGTTCGCAGCTTTTAATTCATCTTTGGTCATTGGTGCACCGAGGGCTTTCTGGGCGTCTAGATCCAATCTGGGCATTTCTATCCCTTCCAAGTAGGTCTGTATGTTCAGGGTGTGTGTGGCATTTAGAGGTTCCATGTATACCTTGTCCAGGTGCACTACGAATACTGCGTTAATTTCATGTTGCATATAGATCAATTTATCCTGTCTGTCTTGTATCACCAGTATTGGTTTAGGTTGTGTTTACATTTTAATCAGGCACGCCACTAGATGGACAGATTTGTCTCCCTCTGTGTACCACCGTCCTCTATTGTTATTTCTATTGTACTTATCCAGTCTATCCCACAGCTCTCCAACCCTCTGATGCTGCTCTGTCCAGCTCTGTGGGCTCTCTTCGTCTGTGGGGAGTGCTGCTTCTAGTTCGGCAAGTTCTCGCTCTTGTCTATTTAGGTCTTGTTCAATTGTTTTCTTCACCCCCACCTCTAATGACATGCATACTCCCCTAAGTACCACTTTCATTGGATCCCATTCTGCTGCCCTACTACCAGCTGTCTTCCAGTTTGTGTCAAAATACCCTTTCAGTTCAGTTTCTACTGCGGTCCTGTAGACCTGATCTGTGAGTGCTTCTTCATTTATCCTCCATAATGGTTTCTTTGACTAGGGTCTGTACAGTGCATACACTATTTGTAGTGGGGAATAATCTAATAGATATCGGGCCAGATATTGCACTTCTATTACTCTGTGTATGGCCGTTGCCTGTATGAAGAAGTAGTTTAATCGACTATATGTGTTTGTTGCCGGGGTGGGGCAAGAGTAGGCATTTTGGTGTGGGTTACGGTGTTGCCAGATGTCTATAAGGTCTAGATTGGTTTGCATCTGGCAAATAGCTTCTCTCGCCTTTGGTTTGGCATCAGGTTTTGGTGGGAACCTATCCAGTGTTCAGTTAAATGCACAATTATAGTCCCCAGCAACTATGAGTTACATGTCAGGCGCAAGGTGGGCCTCTCTAAGGGTTGACCCCAGGAATTCCCCGTTGTCACTATTTGGGGCATATACATTAAGTTGGCACATACTATGCCCATCTGGGCTACCCTCCACCATTACATACCTCCCATTTAGTTCCAAGCAGGTCCTCTCCGCTTTGAAGGGGACTCCCGGCGGCACCCATATTAACGTGCCTCTAGCATAACCTAAATAGGGCGTCTTGAAGATCTGACCTCACCAAGTTTTCAAGAGAGGTTCTTGTCTAGAGCTGTATCTAATGCTGACATCACTGTACCCCTTCCACTGCATGTCATAACACACCTTCTTTCCACTGGTTTGTAACTTTTTACCACAACTAAAACATCCCCAACTCCCCACGCCCACAGACAGTAGTTCCACATTCCCATAGCGCAACAAAAATGGCCCAAGGACAGGTGACTGCCCCCAAACCTATATTGTCCCAGCCCCTCCCTAATACCTCTCTTTTATCTTTTCAAAAACAAAAGTTCAAGTCAATTCTAGCCCAAGTAAATAGTGTCTGCTGTGTGGCCAGTCCACCAGACACTGTGCTATCTCGCAAGACCAATTGGGCTCAGCAAGACCGCCCATATGCGTGGTAGCGGGAGTGTCCTATGGGATCAATTTAGCGGAACTCAGCTTTTCCCACTCCTCCCTATTTTCCCCTTTTCTACCCTCCCCACCACCCACTCATCACCTGCAGAGGTTTCAACCGTCTGCGCTGTATCTGCACATTATGTTCCCCATTATACTTGTCTATTCATAGGTCATTGGTGCAATCTCTCATGATTCCGAGACCCATCCCGTATTGGGTGTTCGCTTCCATTTCCCCCATTACTCTTCTGGGGTTACATCAGTCTTGGTCTCTTGCACAAAGCAGAGTGGTTCAAGGACAGGATCTAATATCGGCTGATGCCGACTGACACAGAACAGACGCATATGACGAGACGTCTTCTAAATTCAAATATCACTATTATTGCAGCGTGTAACACGGGACGATATAACGTCCTGTCCATATGACAAAGCCCTGAGGAAGCCCCAGGCCGGACGGCCGCTTAAAGGGGGCGAAACACATGTTGGCTGTAACCTTCACTCTTTGATTTATGGAACATTGATTCTGTATGCACCTTTGCACACGACTGAGTCCTTGAAAAGAGTCAAACCTCATAAATACCTCATAACATAACCTTGTATTGGAATTTTTTTCCTGAAAATAGGGACAATCCTAACCTGTCCTGACAAACCTTGAAGCATATTGTCTCTAATGTGGAAGGGGTCCCCCATTGTGAAGGACGAGTAAAGTACCAAGATTTTGCTCCATGATTACGGTCTGCAAGGGATTGGGACCCAATACTCCCTTGTTCCTGACGAACAAAGCAGAGTGGGGAGTATAGGTTTTGTAGTGATATTGTTGCAAATTTGGTGCATAATGTTCCATCCCCGCCAACCAAAATGCGCTCTGTGTTCTGTACTACTTGTGAAGTAGGTCTCCTCCCTTCTGCGTCTCGGCGCTGACCACGTTGTCATCTGTGTCTCTTCCACTGCTCATGGCATCCTTGGTTTTGATCTGGTCCGGCCAGTACTAGGGAGTCCATCCAGTCTACTGCATCTTGAGGTGTTTCATAAAAGTGGACTCTACCATCATATTGCACTCTGAATCTCGCAGGGAAAATTAGGCTGTATTTGATTCTGTGTTCCCACAGGTGCCGTTTAACTCCTAAGAATCAGTTTTGGAGATCTTGCACTTTCCTGGTAAAATCCTGGTATATTTGGATTGTGAGGTCTTCGTATTGAGGTGGGCCGTTAGCATGGATATGTTGAAGTATTGTGTCCTGGTACCTGTAATTGGACAGGCACTATCAGGGCTCTGGGTGGTGATCCTGGGCTCATTGGGGGCCCCAGGGCTCGGTTGGCTCTTTCTATAGTGAAAAACGTTGAGAGTCTGATATTGTCAAAGGCTTGCTAATCCAATTTTCCAGGAATAAGTCCGCTTCTGGCCCTTCTGCCTTTTCAGGAAAACCTATGAACCTGAGGTTGTTCCTCCTTGATCACCCTTCTTCGTCTTCCAGTCCATTCTCTGTACGGTTTGACTAAGCTTGTAGGGTGGTGATCGTGGTGAAGAGCCTCTGGACCTCTACGCGTAGTGTCACAACCTCCTCTTCGGTATTCGTGACTGTTTCAGCTACATTTCGAAGGTCAAGGCATAAGTGGTTTATGTCCATCGCCATTGTGTCCATCTTCGTCTCCAATGCCACCCGTCTCTGATGGCCTCCAGTATGTCTGCCTTGTCTAATGTAGTAGCGCTTTGATTGTTTGTATCTTCAGAGTCTCTTCTAACCTGTTCTGATGGTCCAGTGCTCAAGTCTGTGTATTGAACATTTTTATTAGCCTGCCCACCCCTCGATGATTTATCCTTGACCATTTTCTTTTTGTGCTTTAATGTCCTTTTGAGACTGTACTTTTCTGCGCAGGGGTAAGCAATCCCCCATACCTCTCTGTTACTTTTAATGTGAGGGGAGCATACTGCCCCTCCACGATAGCTCATCTTTACTCCTCTGCAGCAAACCCCTGTTGTCCAATCATGATACGGCTCATCTGCGTCCCACTGTCTCTGCCTTGCTCCCAGCAACAGCTAAAGGGAGGTGTTTCTTAAGTGCTTAGAAGTTAGCAGCGGTAGTTAGTCCATAGGCCTTTGTTGTCTGGCCACTGGCTTTTTATTAGGCAAGGTGGGCTCAGCTGCAGACCTCATTTTTAGAAGTGTCCTGGGTGGGTCTGTTAGTTTCCACCCTCAGTGTTTTCTGAACACTACCCCATCTGCACTAGGGGCCACAATACTCTTCACCCACCTTGGCCAGCCCCACCGCCGTGTCTGCCATTTATGAGCCTCTGTTATTATGGCTAGCGTTCTCCCTTGCCATCCCGGCTGTTTGTGCACAGGCCTCTAAACTTTGTTGGCCTTGTTCTATTAATTACGCGATCCCCGTGCCTGTCCCGACACTCGGGCCCCGCTTCCTTCTCCGCCTGATGTTTTTTACTGGTGTCTCTATTCACAGTAGTGATGTTTGGGGCCATCGGAGGGCCGCACACTCTTCCCGGCCCGTCTCTGTTGCGATGCGCTGCAGGCCACACCCTGCCAGGCCCATCAGCGCTCAGGCCGTTCACGTCCTGCTTCTTATTAACGACCCACTGGGCTCTGCCACCAGCCTCACGGCAGTCTCCACGGGGATCAGACTCACTTTCTGCGTAGTTGCTATGTCAGCAGATCAAACCCTTTCATGGGTTATGCGATAAGCGTATTCGACTGCTTCGTTCATCACAGGCGTTAGGGTCAGGCAGCGCCATTACTGTGCCAGGCTCGCCTCGCACTTTCTTTATGCTCCGTTTTTCGCTGTTTCTTGGTGGCCGCCCTCCGCTTTCATTGTCGCTGGGTCAGGATACCTTCCATTAGCTTTTGCAGTGGTTCTTGTGCCAGTTCTGCCAGGATATCTTAAGGATTCGGTATTTAGGGGCAGGAGTTCCGCTCTACCGTGTCTACGCGGCCATCTTGTCGGGCCTCGCCCCCATATTCTGTGCCACTTATGAATTGACCCCATCCCATGAACATTCTAAGTGGTGAATTCATATTGTTGAATCGCTGCCATGTGCACCTCTTATTTGTGTTCTAATTTCTGTACACCCACTCAATTCAAGTCTATAAAGTCGGAGCGATGTGTGTGTGGCACCCATCGTAAACCCCAAGAATTCCCGAATACAAGGACCAACTGAAGATCATAGTTAGACCAAACATACATAGAAACATAACTTAACCATTTTGTTGTGCAACGTACACCGGCCAAAGGTGCCATGTATGCACAACAGTCAACGGGTACACCAAGTAAGTTCTAGCGTGCTTGCCTAGAAGGACATTGCTTCTCTGCCCCGGGGCCCGGCCAACCCGCGCACCAACAACAAAGTAATGTGTCAGTAGTAACATCCATTTGCCTACAGTTTATCAAAGTAACATACCTGCTCATATGTATTATGCAGGACCCACGGGCGTTTACACTTAGCAATGGATTGTGTCCTGCATCGTACATCGGTCAAGGCACCAGTGCTGTAGCACAGGAAAGAGAGTAATTGCAATACTATTCGGTCCCAACTTGCAACGCCTGAACCCAGTAAGTAATTTGCCATCTGTGGTGTCCTACAGCAAGTCATTTGCCATCTGCGGTGTCCTGGAGGGGAAGAGCAGCTGGCTGTTGTCCGTTTCTGAGTGAATCATATCGCCGGATGAGGATTCTTTATCTGTAAATTTACATGCTTCCCGAAGTGTTGCTGCAGATTGTATAGCTGCTTATTGACCCTACAACCTCTGTTCAGGGGTGGGCAATAGGTCCTCCTCATGGGTCCCGGTTTCCTGCACCGAGCCCTTATCTGCGGTCTCCCTGTGACCTATGTAGCTGGACTCCTGAGGGCCTCAGCAAAGGGAATGTCTGGGAAGGTATATTCAAGCCATTCCCACGCCTTGACAGGAGTGTCAAAGAAGTTGCTTTTTGTTTGTGAATGATTTTGAGCCGGGCAGGGTACTATAGGGCATATTTCAAATTCAGGGATTGAAGGTGTTGCTTGATGCAGTGGTACGAGGCATGTTGCTTCTAAAAATGTAAGGTGTAGTCAGGAAACAAGGAGACACGTGCGTTGTCATGCAGGATTTGTGCCCTTTCACACACAGGTCGACGAATAGTGTCACTGTCCCTGTAGTTGAGTATTCGGACTACTGTAGAGCAAGGGGGCTGTGCTCTCATCTTGGCTGGGACCCTGTGCGCCCGCTCCATGCAGAACAGTTATGAGATCTCTATGTATTGGGTTGCATTTGGTCCCCACTGTTCTCCGGCAGCCCAATGATGCAGATGTTGTTCGAGCACGACCTCCACCCTGTCCTGCAGCACGGAGACCTGATGCTCAAGCCATTCGCCATTTCGGATTGTTCCTTCTGCAAAGGGACCAGTTCATGTAGTGTTGCTGTGCTAGTATTAACTTTATCTGCAAGCTTCTTGTGATCCGTTCTGAGTAGGGTAATCTCTGTGGCAAGGAACCCAAATTGTTGTTCTAACACTGTGCAAGACTCCCTGATTTCCTTCAGTATGGTATCTAGTTTATCTTGAGGAGGGCCCAGCGCTGTGGGGTATCAAATCATCATCAGTGCTCATGGGAAAGGTATGCACGTCAGTGTGCAGTGTCCTCTCAGGGTCCCTCGCATCAGATTACGTCCCTTTAGTTGGCCCCATGACGTCGCAAGCAGTGCCCTCAGGGGAGGGGCCAAAGCACGAACTTTGATATGAGGTGTGTTTCTGATGCACAAAATGACAGGCGTAACACCCCTGTTCTTGCACTCCCTAGATGGGCTTTGCAGGATATCTACCAGATCTGCCGATGTTAACAAATTTTTGCGCCAGCCAGGGTCATAGGATTTGGTCTGCAGCCATGCATAAAATGATTAATTGTGCAGTGCACATTCTTTGCACTGGTGCCAACCACTCCATAAGGCGCCACAGCATCCACAGGATCAGCAATGTTCATATATGCTGGGCAGGCCAGATCCAGACCAGAACCAGGCCCCACTCACCAGGGCCACGCACTTTGCAGCCAACGTGCAGCTCCAACGCCGCTCTCCCCAGCAGCACCTGTTCACGTATCCACTAGCCCAATTCGCTGCAGAAAGAGGATGAGGGGAAGGTGAGGCTGTGTACAATGCCAGGGCGGTAAGTAGGCTATGACAGGGATCTATGCGCTTTCTGAGCTCTCCGGAAGCCGCTAGGACGTCAGCCTCTCAGCTTAGAGGTCTGTCACGCTTGCTGCGCTGCATCGTCAAGGGCCGGTCCTCCCTCCATGCTGGTATCACAGTATCTGTGGCCGCTGATTCAGCCTCTAATCGAGGTATGCAGGTGCTTTCACCAAGTCTGGGTTCCGAGTATACTGGAGGAAAGAGCAGGAAACCCCCGCACAGAAAACAGCACAACCGTAGGGGCCACCGAGCAGACACCGGGCCGCTATCACAGTCCCCAGGAGGGCTAGTCAGGACAGGTCACACAGCAGCTCATGGGTCCTCACCTCCGCACCGTGCTCTGTCACAAGTCAGCAGGCATCACCCCGGGCCGCCGTCCACGCAGCCCAAGGCCCAGGTGCGGATGCACAGGCCCGGCAGCTCTCAGCAACATGCAGTCCACAGCAGTGCCAGCACGGGCGCATCCCGGCTTCACCCTCTGTGATTTTCGGCAGGACCAGGGACAGCCTTTAGGATCTCCTGATCCGACACCGCGTCCACCACCAGGTCTTGCGGAACAGCGGCGAGTTTCGCAGGGCCGGAGGTCCACCATTTTGAGTCAAGGCCGAAGGGGCAGGGAACTTCACCGCTCCGCGGCTATGATATGGTGCAGGATCAGGGTCGGAGCAAACCCCCGATGCCTGGAGAGCCTCCGCTAAGAAAACTGGGAGGATGGGCTGCTGAGGGTGTGGATGCCACAATAAAGCCAGGCCCGGGCACATGAGGTCTTCAGTTATGCGACCGCCATCTTAGGCGGTTGGCCAGGCCCCCAAAGGTGGTCTTGATTTAAATGGTGCAGCAGGTGCAGTGGCACCAGATGCACAATTTGTCAGAGCTCCTCAAGACACCTAATATTGCTATATTTTACAATTTAACAGGCAGTCATAAGTGCAGTTATCTAGCAAGCACTATGGTCATGATTTCAATAGTCCAGCAGGTGCAGTGACACTGGGACCAAAAGCTCCAGGCACTGCACTACACAGCTGATATTGCTATATTTTATTCCTAAATAGACAACCATAAGTGCAGTTACTTTGCAGACAACAGGGTCTTGATTTGAATGTTGCAGCAGGTGCAGTAGCACTGGACCCACCATTTTTCTGAACACCTCTAAACACATAATATTGCTATATTTGACTACTAAACAGGCAGACAGAATTGCAGTTAACTTCCAGTTAAAAAGGGCTTGATTTGAATTGTGCAGCAGGTGCAGTTGCCCTGGGGCCAAAAGCTCAAGGGGCCCCATTAAACACAGAATATTGCTAAATTTTACTTCTAAACGTACAGTCACGTGCAGTTATCTAGCAGGCACTAGTGTCATGATTTGAATGGTGCAGCAGGTGCAGTGGAACTGGGGCCCAAAGCTCTAGGAACTCCTCTAAACACCAAATATTGCTATATTTTACTACTAAACAGGAAGTCACAAATGCAGTTACCTTACAGGCACCAGGGGCATGATTTGAATGGTGCCGCAGGTGCAATGGCATGGGGCCCAAACATTGCTATTACTTACCTGCACTATACCACTAGTAACAGCATAATAAATTGCCTTTTTTCACATAAACTAGTCATAACATTTTAACTGACTTTCTGTAACTTATATTGTACAACTACTCAGCAAGTTACAAGCTTATATTAATCACATAGGTGAAACTGGCAAACAGTCGGAATACCACGGTCTTAACCACGAGTGCTCCGACTCCGCAAGTGAAACCACGCTTGCCTTAACCACGCATATGCCTTAACTATGCATATGCGTGGTTAAGGCAATGTGCGGTTTAGCTGTTGGCTGCTGGGGACGGAAGCAGGAAGACCTCACAGGAAGAGATCTGCGGTGAGGTGAGTGGAGCTGGGGGTTGTTTTCTGGGCTAAGGGTGGGTCAGGGGGAGTGTTGTGGGATGGGAGTGGGTTGGGGGTAGTTTTGTTGGCTGGGGGGTCGGGTAGTTTTCTGGGCTGGGAGGGTTGTGGTAGTTTTGTGGGCTGGGGAAGTTTTGTGGGCTGGGGAGTCGGGGTAGTTTTCTGGGCTGGGGGCTCGGTTGGAAATAGTTCTCTGGGCTGGGGGTGGGTCAGAGTAGTTTTCTGGGCTGGGGGTGGGGGTAGTTTTCTGGGCTGGGGATAGGTCAGGGTAGTTTTCTGGGCTGGGGGGGTCGGGTCCATTTCTGGGCTGGAGTGTTCAGAGGTAGATTGCTGGGCTGGGTCACGGGAAGTTTTGTGGGCTGGGGAGTCAGGAGTAGTTTTCTGGGGTGGGGGTTGGGTGGGTCGGGGGTAGTTTTCTGGGCTGGGGGTGGTTCTGGGTTAGGTTTCTGGGCTGGGGGTCAGGGGTAGTTTTCAGGGCTAGGGGGTCGGGGGTTCAGGGCTTTTTTAAGGCTGGGGGTTGGAGGTAGTTTTCTGGGCTTGGGATAGGTCGGGGTAATTTTGTGGGCTGGGGGGGTTGGGGGTAGTTTTGTGGGCTGTGGTGGGTCAGGGTGATTTTCTGGGCTGGTGGGTCAGGAGCATTTTTCTGGGCTGGGGTTGGGTAGTTTTCTGGGCTGGGGTGGTTCTGGGGTAGTTTTCTGGGCTGGTGGTCGGGCATAGTTTTCAGGGCTAGGGGGTCGGGTAGTTTTATGGGCTGGTGGGGTTCGGGCTAGTTTTCAGGGCCTGGGGGGTTGGAGGTAGTTTTCAGGGCTAGGGGGTCAGGTAGTTTTATGAGCTGGTGGGGTTCGGGCTAGTTTTCAGGGCTGGGGGGGTTGCAGGTAGTTTTCCGGACTGGGGGTGTTGGAGGTAGTGTTCAGGGCTAGTTTTCAAGGCTGGGGAGGTTGGGGTAGATTTTAGGGCTGGATCAGGGCTGAGCTGGGTCAGGTTAAGGGACAGGGTTAAGGGACAGGGTTTTAGGCCTCAAAGCAGGGGGAGAGGAATGGGTAGTCAGGGTAGTTTTTGGGCTCATGCAAGGGCGGGGTAGTTTGTAGGGCTCGGAGGGTCAGGTAATTTTTTGAAATAGGGGTTTGCCTAAGGGCAGTGGAAGGGGTTGGGGTAGTTGTAGGGACAGCGCAAGGAGGTGGAAGTGGGTCATGATAGTGTTTAAGGGTTAGGGACAGCGTGGGGGTTGGGAGGGGGTAGGGGTACTTGAATCTCATAGCGGGGGAATTTGTAGCTTAGGGTGGGGGGTCACAACCTTAGCCAACAATACCCCTTTACCATTCATGCCTTTACCACGAAATTATGTGGTAAAGGCATGCTTGGTAAAGGAATGCATGGTTAAGACGCATTTGTGGTTTAGGCTGCGTGATAGAGGCACACGTTATTTATCTAGTTGTACCTCGCTCCAGTTCATACTCGATTCATGGGTTCACACTCTGCGTCTCTGGGCAATAGCTTGCTTAATCTCCACAATGGCCCCTCGCGGCGGGATGCCTGGCTTTCACCTTGTGGATGCTCTGCTGGGTTATCTCACAGGGGAATACCAGGACGGGTTCCCTAAGCAAGCGCTTAGAGACCGTTTGGTGATTTGCGCTATATAAATATCTGCACATTTACATTTACATCATACAACCGGCGAAAACTAATGCACTTACCAATGCTTGTTTTTTTGTTTACCGCTCCAATATGCAAAAATATAAATGAAAAAAAATCAAAATGGCTGCTCCGTTATGATTTCTGCATGTGCATACATGGTGACGCTTGTGTGCATACATCATCAGACTGTTCCCAAAGCCAAAATGGCCACTGCATCATGAATGACTAATACCTTTCATAGGCGAAACATGTAGACTTTGCCAATGCTTGTTTAAGCCTCAGTTGTTGCAGTTTTCGAAGTGATGGTCAGTATTGCCTATTTTTGCAGATTCAACCTAATTACGGTTTGTGGGGGAAAGAGGTGTTAAACCTGTGGAGGAACCCAGAAACAATACATTTCGGAATAATCGACACAATTCTGAATTCAGCAAGGAGTTGTTTAGAACGCTCATGATTTTCCTAAAGAGGCTAGTAGCTGAAATCAATAAAGACTTAAGTAAGATAAAATAGAAATGTGTGACTAAGGGCATTATTTAGAGTTTGGCAGGTGCTGTACAGTCAGTCAGGGTGGCAGGTAACATTATCTCCGCCATTCTCACTGACTACCATCTGCCAAATTTTGAGATGACTGCGGGCCCAGCAATATCTCTCTACAGTGAAATGAACAGCTGTCATGGTGGTTCCTTTCATTGTACTATGAGTTTGGTGGATAGGCCTCATTGGTTTTGACGGACACTCACCAAAGCTGGACTTTGTTTTTGAAAAACAAAAAACTAATGACTCAGAGGGTGGGGGGATAATTATATATATATTTTTCCTGTGCCTCACCTCCAGGATGGTGGACGGATGCCATTGGTGTTGATGGCCATTCACCAAACTTTTCCCCTTTGTTTTTTCAAAGACAAACTCCCAAATCTGGACTTTGTTTTTGAACAACAAAAAACTAGAGACTCAAAGGGTGAGGCGATATAATTAGATTTTTTTTCCTGTGCCTCACCTCCAGTTTTCTCTTTACCGGTCCACCATCAATAGGGCGAGTGGTGTAATTTCCTTCCTTCAATGGCCCTTTCTC
Source organism: Triturus cristatus (assembly GCF_964204655.1). NCBI lineage: Eukaryota > Metazoa > Chordata > Amphibia > Caudata > Salamandridae > Triturus > Triturus cristatus. The sequence goes on from NC_140583.1 coordinate 1,164,398,657, forward strand.
TGTTGGGCCATCAGAAGGTGTATTCCGTTGACAGAGCTAATAGGGGCTCTGTCGATGGAATACTTCAGATCCTTCCATCCCTAAAAAAGGTGGGTGGACTGAGGTTTTGGCGCATTTAAGACAGAGTACCCTGTTTGGCAAATTATAAATCAGGCCCTATGTTTTTATCTGTAATATTTTGCTCCGAAGGCCACTGCACTAAACTAATATACTGGTATGTCCTTCAGATTCTTCCAGCCACAGAGATATATAGTGTTTGTTGGTTGTCCAAAACAATGGCCAGCTATATCTAAAAGGCATCAATAATGTTGGTTACTTCTCAGGATCTGCTTTAACAGCTAAAGCCTCCATTCTCCCAGTGCCCATTATTCAGACCCAAAAACCATGCTTGATGTGCAACTTTTTTTGGTTGAGTACCCTGTTGAGGTGGCTGAAAACCTCAGATTTTCACCCCAAAATCTCACAGACTGAGCTATACCATTGATAATCTACCTGAAGTGCATTTACTCTCACTAATTGATGCTCGTACGAGAAGCCTAATAATATATAGTATGAAGTAAATGAGTTAGGAATGATAAATATAAGATTTCATTGATTAAATACAATCACATTTTCATTGCCATAGATATAATTTACCTCCAAAAAGAGCTTCTATCCTTCTACTGTTTCCCAAACAAAATTCATGTACTTCTCTTGTTAATATTCATCTGCTCACACTTCACCCATTTTGAAGAGACCGAATCAGCAGACCTGCTGTTGGGAGCAGGAAACCAGGCTGTGTTGCTCCTTACTGATACTACTACAGCGGCATTATCAGCACTCTCACCAGACCTTCATAAACAACATATGAGGCAGCTATTTACAGGCTGATCATCATGCTTAAAATAATTGTCTAGCCAGAAGTTGGAATTTGTTTCAAAGCCTTTTGGTAGACAGTCACTTTTTAAAATAAATATACACTGATGTCCTTATTGTACCAAGTTAGCTTGGAACAGTATACCCTTTTGTGATAGAATCCTTGTAATTTTGGGATGAAAAGTTTACTCAAAAGTAAATGGATATAATGATTGTTAAAGTAAAAACTGTCTCAAGGAAAGCTTTATGTTATAACATTCCCTATCAATTACTGAGTTTCACAGAGTTGAAACAGATGATATGTTGCAAATGAAAATGGATACCCCCCACACGTTTGACCACTTGGGCATGAACAACTTTATTCTTACTTTTCACTCAAATCTGGAAGTACAGCATAACTAAATGATTGAAGCATATTCAAATATGCTAATAACACGCATGAGTAGTGCTTTATGTGAAATCATAAGCAGTGAATGGCGGTGGCACAAGTTATCGTTAGCTAGGTTAACTAACTGGTGAATATCAGTGTAGTGTTTTTTTTATTTTTGAACATTTTTTTTCCCCCTGATTTTAACACCTAACAAACGTAGAATTTTTCAGTGACTTTCTACGTTTCTTTTTTTCCATAAAGACTCAATGTGTGGCCCCTTCCCTGTAAATTTGACTTCTGGAGAGGCAAATGCTTCAGTGACCTCTGGAGTGTGTGTAGAAGCCTCAACGGCTTATAAACTGGGGATATTAGGCCTTATCAGCTTGAGGAGGCTGTACAGGGTGTCCCAGCTCTTTTGAATTTTGAGTAGGAGGCCTGTGGAGGGCAAAGCTGGGGTGTTAGCTATCCCTGGAGGGTGGTTAAGAGACCCCAGCAGCCTCTCGAGTGAGCAGATCAGGCCTCAGCAACCTCTGGAAAGTGCATGAGGCTTCAGCAAACTTTGGATTGTGGAGACAACACCTTTTATGGTTTCTGGAGTCAGTTGATGAGACCTTGGTGGGAAACCGATGTAGGCAATTGCAAACATACATAACAATCTTTAACATCCGTGGTGTCAACATATTCATTCAGAAGTTTTGTAAATACATTCATTGAAAAATCACCAGTAGGATGCAATATCTTACCATCTCAAATGCTTAGTCCATACGGTTTGCTAAGTTAATTTTAGGCACAGAAGCAGGCTCAGAGTTTGGGATATATAGATATAGATATAGATATAGATATAGATATAGATATAGATATATATATATATATATATATATATATATATATATATATATATATATATATATATATATAATAGCAACTTCAAAATTATAAGTAATACTGCAAATACTACAGAATATTTAGCAAGTATACATGCACATATACATTTGCGTTTTGATATCTTATTACGATCCATTGTTTTCTTTGGAATCAGACCTTGCGACTTTTGACACATTTAGATTAGATGTTAATAGCGTTAGCAGCACAAGTACGATTCAAGAAGCTCGTTCCTTGCGAAGCTTCAGCTATGTTGTTTTACGACACAGTTGACGCTCCTTTTATAGTCTTGTAAATGCAGGTTTATAGCAAATGCACAGTTCTCATAGACTGCAACATTTCTTCAACACAAATTGATTCAGTTCTTTTTTTTGTAAATCTATTTCAGGAATTTCACTTCGAACACAGAGTTCTTTCAAGGCAGTTAATGCAAACTTGAATTGTTGTAGCAAAAGCTGTGATATTTCTTTTCCTAGTCATTCAGTGCTATATAAATCCATTCGGGAGCAGCGTATTTTTGATTTGGTATTTTAGCTCATTTGTACCTTGTCCCTGGCGGCCCTTCTTCATCTCTGTTACTTTGTTTAGACTGACAAGAGATCTCTGCAATTGTTCGTGGTACTCTTCCTTCTGTTAAAACGCGTCCCAACCTATCTTGTCTTCAGGGCCAACAGTCTCTGGGTGCTACTCACATTTCAGGTGTACTGTTCCCTTCGATGAGGTCAAAATCACATCTAGTCAGCTCTTCCTCTAATGACCCTTCGGTAGTTACAAGAGCTGACTCTCTTGGATCTCCTCTCACCACCAAGGAGCTATAGAGGAACAACAACCAGGTCGTCCTCCACTCAAAATACTCAACAAAACAAGACCTGATATATTCGGGCAATCAATTCCATTTATTTTTCTTTCAATGAGTGGAAATGGGAGTTTACTTTCTCGTTTCACAACAATCCTATATATAGTGTATATGTTGTCCCTACTCATATTGGCCCTCTCATTTTAACTTCTTTTAAATTTTTCATATTTAAAACAAGCCAAACTCTGAGTCACCAGTTACCGTGTCATAATAAATGCCCTGTACTATAACAGGTGTATAATGCAAAAAGGTACATCAATCTACGTACAAAAGATTTCGAAGAAAATTGTGAAAAACAAGATAGCACCTCACGTGCGCACCACCAGAGGAGCTTGCTGGTTATTGTTTACCAGAAATGCTCACGTCTATCATCGTTGGTTGCTACCTTGTAAAAACAAATACTGTGGGTGTCCAGAAAAAACAGTGAAACCAATGAAAAAGAATACTTTTTATTCACTGCTCGTGGGCTTATTCAAATTAAAACCAAACTGCATGTTTTCAGACCATATAAAAATGTTATCCCAGTCGTCTGCTGGCGATAACGAACTGGGATAACATTTTTGTCCTACTTGAGAAACAGGATTATGATTAAAGTTCCTGTGTGACGTGGTGTCTAGCTGGTACGAGGGGCCTTGGCTGGCATCTGTCACCGTGTGTTTGGAATAAAGGTCCAGAAAGGGTGGACAGTGTCCTCGTGCCCTGAAGAAATTGCAGCTACAAGATACAGGCAATGAAACATGTCGGCCCAGCCTTATATGGTCTGTAAACATGCAGTTTGGCTTTAATTTGAATAAGCCCACGAGCAGTGAATTAAAAGTATCCTGATTGTGACAGTGGGACTTTTTTCAATTTTACTTTGGGGTTGTTTTTGTGTGATATTTACTCACTTTTTCATTGGTTTCACTGGTTTTTCTGGACACCCACAGTATTTGTTTTTACAAGGTAGCAACAAATGATGATAGACGTGAGCATTTCTGGTAAACAATAACCAGCAAGCTCCTCTGGTGGTGCGCACGTGAGGTGCTATCTTGTTTTTCACAATTTTTTTCGAAATCTTTTGTACGTAGATTGATGTACATTTTTGCTTTATACACCTGTTATAGTATAGTGTACTTTGTTATGACACGGTGACTGGTGACTCAGTGTTTGGTTTGTTTTAAACATGAAAAATTAAGAAGTCAAAATGAGAGGGCTAATATGAGTAGGGACAACATATACACTAAATATAGGATTGTTGTGAAACGAGAAAGTAAACTCCCATTTCCGCTCATTGAAAGAAAAATAAATGGAATTGATTGCCCGAATATATCAGGTCTTGTTTTGTTGAGTCTCTTGGATCTCCCTCAGGACCAGTGCATAGAGTCCTAGTAGTTTGAGCCCTCGCTACAGCTTGGCTAATCTGAGTCCTTTCTCTCTCTATAACCATCAGCACATCCGAAACAGATGGCATATCTTCAAGAAGACATATGACTCAGTGGGTAAGGGCAGCATGCACCCAATTCGGAAGCCCACCACACGTAACAGCAGTTGTGATTACCAGGATTACCTGGAACGACCCACTCCAACGAGATTCCAAACACGACTTGCGTATGTGTTTCTTCACCAGAACCCAGTCACCTGGACTGAGGTTGTGGCACTGCTCCTGTTGAGGTGAAGTAGCAGCTTCCCCAGCCTGCTGAGACACAGAATTTACCACGTCAGCCAGTTCTTTACAGTAATCGAGCACCAAATCATCTGTAATATTCAAAAATGCATTGGCTGGTGCTGCAGGCTGTCTCATTGTCCTTCCCATAATTATTTTGAGAGGAGATACTCCTGTTCTTCTGTCTGGGATACTTCTCAAACTCATCAACACAAGAGCCAATGAATCAGGCTATTTCAGAGAAGTTTAAGCACACACTTTTTGTCAATATAGATTTCAGTGTTCCATTAATCTGCTCCATAATTCCAGAGGCTTCTGGATGATAAGCACAATGGAGCTTCTGGTCCATTTGTAATACTGCACATAACATCTTTAGGACCTCATTGTTAAAGTGTGTCCCTCGGTCTGACTCCAAAGAGGTTGGAAATCCAAAACGCTGTATCAACTCCCTCAGTAGCAACTTAGCTAAAGTTAGGCTGGCATATCATCTTGTTGGGTAAGCCTCCACCCACCATTTGAACACGCAAACAATTATAAGAACATACTTTTTTTTTTAAAACACACTTTGTTTTTTTAAAATGTCTTTAAGCCTTATATGATCATGAGTACATTTGGTACATTATTGTATTGGAATGCAGTTCGTCATACATTTTACAATTGCCAATGCTTTATAGCTGGTAATCAAATCGTAACTTGCACGGTTCTTGCAGTGTATTACGCATTACAGAGACATTCTATTAATATTGGCATGAAGATAACTAGGTATGATTTCAAGTGCGTTAACTTGTCTACTAAACTTTCCCACACCCTACCCACATACACTGTCTCTTCCCCAAATTGTAGTGTTGCTGTGTGGTTTTGCCTCGTTAACCCTGATATTACATTTACGGGTGTGACTTGCATTTACTATGGTGCTATACGCCTGGTCTGTTCCTGGGTCTGGCCCTGCTGTATAGAGAATGGTTAACAGGCCCCTACTATGCGTCACTTGTTACATGGACGGGCGCAGGTTCAAGGGCCTTGAAAGCCTCCAGTATGAGGTCCCAATCCATAGATATTAGGTTCTTTCGCAATCATTATAAGAACATACTTCAAGACGTTGCATATGGGCATTTAAAAATAATCGAGCTGCATTGGGTTAAAAGGACCTCCTGACCTCCGTACATTGTGACTGGTCTTCTTTTCCATACGTTTTGTTGTTGACACACTATGCAGCGGTAACACAGACTTTCTGCCACTGATCTGAACCTGGGGTTAAACCATGTCTGTCGAAAGAGATGCATCATAGCATCCCTTCCAACGTGTGCAGGGCCATGATAGTATTGTACCATAGCAGGCAGTAAACTATCTGGTAATGCAGGTATCCCATACAGTGTACACTCACACCCCATCTGCTTGCCTTCTGGTGCAACCTGCTCTAATCCATCCTTGTTTCTCAGCATCTGGAACCTCATCCTGTAATGCTTTCACTTCCTCCCATGTGTTTGCAGTAGATAACAACAGTCTGCAATCTTTGACATCAGTGTTCTCTCTCAAAAGTTCTCCATTGAAGGTATAAGAATTTAGAGCGCAATAGTGCTCAGTCTCTTCCACATAGCGGTTTCCAACTGTGATAATAATCATTGCCCTGCCGATGGGCAGTACACTTCACCACAGCAATTTCAGCAGGCAATTGTATTGATAGAAAGAGGTTTTTTACATTCTCTCCATTACGGATAGGGGACCCTAACAAGGTCATGAACCCTCGCTGTGACCACAATTGGCCAAAGTCATGTATGATTCCCAAATCAACGCTCACTGTTGGTGATTATGGTAACTCGCAATTGATCAGAAATGCTACAAGCTTGCATTAAGGCTAATAACTCAGCCACTTGGGTGGAGAACGCACCTTGAAATCAAGAAGCGTCGCTCACACCCTTAACTGTACATATCGCATATGCAGCTTTCAGGTTTCCTTCTGCATCTCGTAAACAAGATCCATGAACAAACTGCACATGATCAAGGATATCCGGCCTCCGCTTCGTACACAGCTCAGTCACGTCCAAAAAATCATGATCAGCCTCATTAATTGCGACCTCATTTCCAGGAAGGGGTATCAAAGTTGCAGGATTCAGACTCATGGATCTCATCAGAGTCACATTCTCAGCTCCCAAGATCATCTGCTTGTACTTCGTAAGGCCGCTGTTAGTGAGGTGTTGCCTTCGAACACGAGTAAGAAGACCTCAACTGAATGTGGCACATACACTCCAAGTTGATGTCCCATCACAATGCTCTCACTGTGCTCCAAACTCACACACGTTGCTGCAACAGATTTCAGACATCCAGGCAATGCTGCGGCAAGAGGATCAAGAGTTGTAGAGCTACAGGTGTGCATGCAGTACCATGCATCTGAGCTAGTACTGATAATGTGCAACCCTCGCGTTCACTGCAAAACAGATTAATGCATTTGTTATGGTCTGGCATTCCCAAAGCTGGAGCTTGACACAAACTCTTTCGCAGTTCAGTAAAAGAGCGCATGAAGTCATCATCCCAGGGTACCTGGCCTGACACATCTTTGTGTGTCGGCCTTTGAAGAGGATTGGCTCTGTAAGCATAATTGGCAATCCACTGCCGACAGTAGCCAACCATTCCTAGAAATATGCAGATTTCCTTTAGCGTATTTGGCAGACTCATGTTCAGAATCACACTGATCCTGTCTTTGGACACTTTCCTTGCACCTTTCTCAATATGATGTCCAAGATACAGTACGTCTCTTGAAAAATTGCAATTTGGATGGTGACACCTTATGTCCATTCACAGCCAAATGATTCAGTAAAGCAATGGTATCATGTGTGCAAGCCTCCTGAGTATTCAACGCTATAAGCAAATCTTCGATGCACTGGATGAGAACAGAATGATTTGGCATCGCCAAGGACTCCAAACGTTTCTTTAAAATCTGATTCAATATTTAGGGGCTTTCCGTATATACTTGTGGTACTTGGCACCAGGCCAAAACACGACTGCTGAACCAGAAAACAAAAAGGTACTGTGAGAAGCTGGGCTGGTATATGATGCCCACTTATGCAAGTGGGTACCTTGCACCAGTCCAGCCTCTCACACTGGTGGTCAGTGGTTGGGATTCAAGCCTGCATTGTTTTACCAGATAAATCTTTGTATTTATTAAATGAAAAACCATCACTACTGCTAGGCACATATAATATAAGCTTAGAATAAGTAAGTTCTACTGAACTTGGGGTTGGGTAGGTCAAGGGTTTAGCACACCCTTTCTCCAACCTAAGAGAGTTTAGTTCCCACTAGGTTAGGTAGGTGCAACACCACACCACACTTAGTATGTCTTACAAAGGAGATGCCAGTGTCTCTCTGATTGCTAGATACAGTGAACGTGTGTTCCAAGAACTTAAAGCACTATGTGCCTCTAGAAAGTTAAAGACAGGAAAGGAGCCACTACTCAATGCCTCTTAGAGGTGTTACTGTTACATGATCTCAGGATCAAATTAACTGGAAATAGTGGGTGGGGCAGGGACAGAAGATAGGCCAGGAGGTGGACCCCTCTTTGACCTAGAATCTAACCCTGACCAGGTGGATCCTAATGACTTCCACCTGGACAATTCAGACCTCCCAGAGGAGAATACAGAGGGCTTAGAGGAGGTCCCCCTTGATCCTCCTGGGAAGGTGCAGAGTAGACCAAGGAGGTCTAGATCCTCCTCTGCAGAATCTATTGGCTCAGGACAGTCAGTAGGGACCTCCATTTCTCATAGAAGGGGTTACTCTTTTGATAGGGAATGCCAAATTCTTGAGCTTGAGAGAGCAAGGCTGAGGCTCAGGCAAGAGCATTTGGCCCATGACAGAGAGTTACTAGAAGCCCAGAGAGCTAGGAAAAAGTTGGGACTAGAGTCCCATGGTGGCAGAAACAGTGTCCCTACAGTTAAGGAACATTCCTTTGAACGTAGGAACCTGAACACAATGGTCTTTCTCTGTCATATTGGGGATGACATCCACAAATGGATAACTGCTTTAGAGAGGGCCTGTAAAGTTCAGAAGGTCCCTCGAGAGCAGTGGGCAGCTATCTTGTGGCTCTCCTTTGCTGACAAAGGTAGAGATAAGCTCCTCACTCTAAGAGAAGAGGATGCTGATAATTACTCAGTTTTGAAAATTGCTCTCATTGATGGGTTTGGCTTAACCACTGAACAATACAGGATTAAGTTCAGAGACACCCAGAAAGCACAGGCACAGGACTGGGTAGACTTTGTGGATAATGCTATTAAGGCTCAGGAAGGTTGGTTACTTGGCAGCAAAGTGCAGGACTACCAAGGATTGGATAATTTGATTATGAGGGAGCAGATCCTTAATAATTGTCAGAACCAGCTTTTGTATCAGTACCTGGTGGACTCAGATCTGACTTCTCCCCAAGAATAGGGAAAGAAGGCAGATAAGTGGGTCAGAACCATGGTGAAGCAGAAAAAACTTAACAATAGTGGTGACCAGAAGCAGCAAGATTCTTCTGAAATGCAAGATAAGGGTGGGGACAAGGGCAAAGACAAGAAAGAGTCTTCTCAACGGCCCCAAAAACCTGCATCTGGGGGGGGGGGGTCACAATCCAACAAAAAAGGCAAAATGAAACCTTGGTGCTATCTTTGTACACAGAAGACCCATTGGACAAGGGATGTGGATTGTCCAAAGGCCAATGAAACTACTACTACCACTGTCCCCAAGGCAACTGCACCCCCTAGCTCCAGTACAAGTGGTAGTACAGCGACCAATGGATTAGTAGGGTTATACTTGGGTTTTGAGGTGGGCCCTGAACACCAGCTCAGGCTGTTTTAGTCTGGTGTGGTGGCATAGATCTTGCCACCTTACTTGTCAGTCCCAGTAAGCTGGACGAGTACAGACAACAGCCTGTGATCAATAGACAAGAGGCCATGGCCTACAGGGATACAGAGGCCTGTGTCACAATGGTGACAGAGAAACTTGTGTCTCCTGACCAGATCACACTTCGACAAATGTACGAAGTGACCAATGCTAGCAATTTCAGGAATGATCATTCCTTGGCAGTTGTTAATTTCAGCTGGGGAGGGGTAACTGGACCTGAAAAGGTTGTGGTATCTTCAGATCTCCCTGTGGATTGGTTGTTGTGCAATGATTTGGAATATTCAGCCTGGGATGAAGTGGAGCTGAGGACTCGTGCAGAAATGTTGGGCATCTCTGCAAGTGTGTTTGCTGTGACCAGGTGACAAGCAAAGCAGCTGTCCACTGAACAGGCAATGGATCCTGGAACAATGGACCAGGTGCCTTCCAAGCAGAAGGGGCAGGGTTGGGCCTACCCCCGACTCAGAGTGGAGATCAGTCTCTTGAGGGAGATGATCTTGGCCATTGTGAAAGAACTGCCCTGGATGAATTTAAACCTGATCAGGTCGAGTTCTTGGGGGCAGGGTGCTCTTCCAGAGCAGACTTGAGTTTGGAGCTGCAGACCTCTTGAACCCCTCAGACAGCAAGCTGCTGCTGAGGCTGCTGAAAATGTCAGTGGGTCCCACAGGATCGACTGGGATGAAGGACTTTTATACTCGGAGGGTAGAGACCCCAAGCCTGGTGCCTTCAGGAGGTTTGTTATACCCCAGACGTTTAGAGGCTTCCTACTCACCCTGGCACATGACATTCCCCTGGTAGGATACTTAGGGCAAAGTAAGACTTGGGACAGGCTTGTCCCTCACTTTCACTGGCCCCACATGTCTGAGGATACAAAGGACTTTTGTCGCTCCTGTACCACCTGCCAAGCCAGTGGCAATTCAGGTGGTACCACAGAGGCCCCCCTTGATTCCACTTCCAGTGGTTGGGGTTCCCTTTGAGAGGGATAGGATTGAATAACTGCATCTGGACACAATTACAATCTAGTTGTGGTGGACCATGCCACTAGGCACCCAGAGGCCATACCCCTTGGGCCACTACAGCTCCTGTGGTGGCAAGGGCCCTCTTAGGATTTGTTTCCAGTGTGGGCTTCCCTAAGAAGGTCTTAACTGACAGTGGTACAAACGTCATGTCAAGCTATAATACTGCAATGTGGAAAGAGTGTGGAGTGAATTACAAATTCACCACACCCTACCATCTTCAATGCAGTGGGTTAGTTAAAAGATTCAGCAAAACCCTAAAGGGTATGATCATGGGCCTGCCAGAAAAGCTTAGGCGGAAATGGGATGTCCTTCTGCCCTGTCTTCTCTGTACCTACATAGAAGTCCCTCAGAAGGGGGTTTGCTACAGCCCTTTTGAACTTCTGTTTGGGCATCCAGTTAGGGGTCCCTTGTGTCTGGTGAAGGAAGGATGGGAGTTCCTCTCAAAACCTCCAAAACAGGACATAGTGGACTATATACTTGGTCTGCGCCCCCACATGGCTGAGTACATGAAAAAGGCTAGCAAAAACCTTGAGGCAAGCCAAGAACTCCAAAAAGCTTGGCATGACCAAGAGGCTGTCCTGACTGTTAATCAGCCAAGCCAAAAGGTGTGGGTGTTGGAGCCTGCGGCCCCAGCAGCTCTCCAGGACAAATGGAGTGGACCCCACACCATACTTGAACAGAAGGGTGAGGTCACCAATGTGGTAGGCCTTGGCACTCCCAGAAGTCCCCACAGGGTACTTCATGTAAACAGGCTAAACCTTTTGTTGACTGGGCTGACATGGGCTTGCTCATGGCAACTGATGAGGGACAGGAGGAAAACAGTGACCCTCTCCCTGATCTCCTCTCACCAAACCATGATGATGGGTCAGTTGATGGTGTAGCCTTGGCAGGCAGCCTCACTGATCAACAGCATATCGATTGCAGGAAGGTCCTCAATCAATAAAGAATAAAGGCCTATGTTCTCTCTGACTCCCAGTCAAAACCACCAGGTGTACCCATGAAGTGGACACAGGTGAGAGTCTACCTGTCAAGAATAAAATCTACAGGCAGCCTGACCATGTCAGATATTGCATCAGGGCCGAGGTGCAAAAGATGCTGGAGTTGGGAGTAAATGAGCCCTCAGACAGTGTGACAGGGGGGTGCCGACCCGTGACACTTACGAGTGGTGGTCGCCTTCAAACCTTCTGTTTCCTCCCCGTCAGGAAGATTGGCGTGAAGACCTGGATGACTGGGGGCCGAGGACTCAGCCCGAGGAATGTCAAGGTCCCTTTAACCGGAGTGCGAGTCTATCGGAAGCCCAGCCCTCCCGCGACGTCATGGCTCTGTCATTGGTCACTCGCCCGGAACTTGGAGAGGAGGTGGGATATATGGCCCGAGCAAGGAACCCAGGACTGAGCGCGAAGGAGGAAGTGGTGTTCGCTGGAGAGGAGAAACCAGAGGCGGCAGAGAAGAGGGAGCTGAGTCGGAAGACGGAGCCACGGCAGGCGAGCCAGGAGGCCAACGACCCGGCGAATCCCCGAGCCACGTACCAAGGGGTGCGTGGCTTTTCCAGGTACGGGAGCGGCTGTCAAGGGCTTTGGGAAGGCGGGCGCAGGTGTAAGCACGGCGTCTTTGCCACCAGAACCGTGTATCTGCACAACCTTGTTGTCCATTCCCTCTCCCCCTCCCTCGTTTGTCACATTCGGCACCTAAGTGCATGTTTAGAGCACGTGTTTATTTTGTTGTTTGGTGAGCCCTCCACTCCCGGTCCCTTGGGAAAGCACTCGATATACGTCTAGTAAGAACTGACCCCCTCCATATCTCTCCTTTTCTTTCGCATCCGACGGAACCCCGGAGAAGTATACCGGCCCCGACGAGAGAGAGAAGCGCCTCCGTCCCCTGCCCAGGAAAGGAAGATTTCCTCCCCGCAAGGAACGGAATTAGACACCCAGTGGGGAGAACGGGAAGACGGATTCCCTTCCCCCGAACTAGACAAACGCAAACACTTGTATGGAAAAAAAAGAAATACAAAGGAATAAAACCGTATAATAGCAGACCTGGTCTCCAGCTCCTCACTGCCCCATCCCGACAACTGGTGTCAGAAGTGGGATCCATTCCATCATCCATCAGTACGCCAGTGATGGAGGCCGTCGTCCAACAGTTGATAGTCGGACAGGAGAAGTTAGAGTGGGCCGTAAGTCAACAGCTGACATTGGCTCAAGCAGATCGGGATGCGTTTAAGGAGACCGTCACTGCACAGATAGACAGTTTACAGAGAGTCGTGCAGGCCGCCCCAACTGTTACCCCGTCTGAAGGGAGACCTGCACATCCGCATCACTCCGGGGTCTCCTTACAAAAGTATACTCCAGGAGAGGACCCGGACGCATTCCTCTCTAATTTCGAAAGAGTGGCCAGGGCCTGTGGCTGGCCTGATGAAAAATGGCCCTTCTTTCTGGCTCCACTCCTGAGCGGGGAAGCGCAGGCCGCATACCAAGTGGCCAATAACACCGGTAACACCCCGTATGCGATTGTGAAAGAAGTCATACTGGACCATCTTGGACTCGACCGCGAAGCATATCGAGTCTGCATTCGAAAAGAAAAAGGGACCCCCGGAGAGAACCCTAAAACTCTTTTTTTTTTTAGGCTAAAGATGGCGTCCGACAAATGGCTTCGGCCTGCCTTTAGTACAAAGGAAGACATAATGAACCAAATATACATGGAACAATTCATAGAGGCCCTCCCGTATGGTACACAAAGGTGGCTCAGGCAGCAGCCTACTCTCTCCGTGGAACAAGCCGTAGAAGTGGCAACAAACTTTTCTCGAGCCCAACCAAGACTCATGCCATGGGACACAGAGAAAAAAATAGGAAAAGGAGGCGTTCCACACTTCAGACCAGAAAAAAAAGTAATAAAACCCCTGTTGGAGACCCCAAAAGCCCTTTTTGGTAAAACAGAGCCTCTGCCGTTGAAAGGTCCCCAATGTTTTGAATGCGGGGAATGGGGCCATATTGCCAGGATGTGCCCTCACAGAAAACCAGCGGAGGAACCCATGGAGGTTGGGTACATTCCCCGGGCGGTGTTGTATACTGCTGAAATGGGACCATCGTTCTATGTAAGTGTTTTGGTTAATGAAAAATCAATAAGGGCCCTATTAGACTCAGGGTGTAGGCAATCGGTGGTCCAGAAAACTCTTGTTCGACCCGAGCAAGTCCTACAGACACAAAAGGTCCACATTAAATGTGTTCACGGGGACATTAAAACCTATCCAGTGGCACAGCTGACACTGAAAACACAAGAGCAGGCACTGTGTTCAGTAAGGGTGGGGGTGGTAGACACACTTCCCGAAGATCTAATAATAGGTGTCGACAATCCTCATTTTCTTTCCTATTTTCGTTCGGAAGTCCTACCCCAAATGATAGAAAAAAAAACGCCAGTGGCGTTTACTACGGCAGAACCCTGGGTTTTGGATAGTAGTTTTAGATTCGCACAGGCTAATGACTCCACCCTATTGAATGCCTGGGAAATGGCCCACCTGACCCAAGACTCTCCAACCCCTGTGTACCCACGTTTTTTGATCAGTAACGACCTGTTGTATAGAGAATCCAAACAGGGGGAACCCTTACAGTTGTTAGTACCGAAAGTATTCAGGGAACAAATCCTGTTCTACTCACATGCCCACCTGGTCGCTGGACATGCAGGGGCAGAGAAAACGACGAAACATCTTTTACGTTTTTTCTATTGGCCCGGTATCTATAAAGAAACCCTACTGTATTGTCAAACCTGTGACGTCTGCCAGAGGGGGAACACCCAACGACCCCCCAGGGTTCCGCTCCATCCGTTACCTGTGATTGGAACCCCCTTCGAACGAGTGGGTATGGACCTGATAGGACCCCTCCCTAAAACTGCAAGAGGTAACACGTATGCCCTGGTCGTGGTAGACTACGCTACCAGGTTTCCTGAGGCCTTCCCGTTGAAAGCTCCTACCACTAAAAACATTAGTGAGAAATTGATTGAACTGTTCTCCCGGGTGGGGTTCCCAAAAGCCATCCTAACCGACCAAGGCACTCCGTTCACCTCCAGACTCATGAAGGTGATATGTCAGACGTTACACCTGGACCATCTCAGAACATCAGTATACCATCCACAGACGGACGGACTGGTGGAGCGTTATAACAAGACGATCAAAGGGACTTTGAAGAAGATGCTTGAAGTGGAAAAAAAAGAATGGGACCAACTCTTGCCCTTAGCCCTCTATGTAATACGGGCACAGGACCAAAGCAGCCTCGGCTGCTCCGCCTTTGAACTTTTATATGGGAGAACCCCTCGTTCGTTACTTGAGATCACACGGGACGCATGGGAAAATGAAACAGACACAGACAGAAGGTCCCTTCTGGATTACACCTGTCGCCTCAAGTCCAAGCTGGGGAAGCTACGGGACCTGGCCCACGGTAATCTTCGGAAAAGTCAAGAACGACAAAAGAGAGCATACGACAAGGGGACAACCTGGAGAAAATTGGAGATCGGCGACTGGGCCCTCGTCATGCTACCAACCACGGCACAAAAGTTTAAGAACAAGTGGTCGGGCCCCTATCCCGTCGTCAGTACCATTGGAAGAACCACCTACAGACTGCAAATGACACCATCTCGGACGCAGTGTTTCCATATCAATTTACTAAAAAAATGGCTAGGATCCCCGCCGAAGGATTCCCAGTTGATCTTCCCTACCTCCTCCGGGGACACGACGTTGTCTCAACTTCCTGTTAATGAAGATTTGACCGACAACATGAAGGAAGACCTACAACGACTCTTCCGAAAATACGGCCAGATCTTCTCGGACATTCCCGGTCGAACGACCCTTGCTGAACACCACATAGAGACTCAGCCGGGGAAGCACGTCAAACTGAAGCCTTACAGGATTCCCGAAGCTCGGAGAGCGGACGTAAAGAGGGAAGTGCAAGACATGCTTCGCCTGGGTGTGATCAGACCGTCCCACAGCAACTGGTCATCACCAATTGTCATGGTACCGAAGCCTGACGGGAGTACCCGTTTCTGTATGGATTTTCGAGCCCTGAACGCCATCTCGAACTGTGACGCCTACCCTATACCCCGAGTAGATGACCTCATCGAGAAACTAGGGGACGCCAAGTTCATCACAACCTTTGACCTTACCAAAAGGTTATTGGCAAGCGCCCTTAAGAGAAGAAGATCGAAAAAAGACAGCTTTCGCGACAGAAGGTCTCTTCGAGTTTAATGTCCTGCCTTTTGGCCTGCATGGTGCTCCTGCCACATTTCAAAGGCTTATGAACTCCCTCCTGTTGCCTCATTCATCTTTTTGTTCAGCCTATTTGGATGATATCGTCATCTTCAGTCCAACATGGTCAAAACACCTACAAGATCTGCAGGTCATCCTACAAACGCTCCACCGTGCCGGACTTCACATCAACTCGAAGAAGTCGAGGGCAGCCTTCCACAAGGTTAAATATCTTGGCTATGTTTTGGGTGATGGGATGATAGCCCCTCAAGCGGAGAAAATAAGAGCCATCACCAGCACCCCCTTCCCGACATCTAAACGTGAGTTAAGATCCTTTCTTGGGCTGATTGGATATTATCGTCGGTTTATACCTGGGTTTTCCGACATCGCTTCACCATTGACAGATGTCTTACGAAAAGAAGTACAAACGAAGCACCTATTACACCCTTCCATTGACATGCAAGAGGCTTTCCGATCCTTGAAACACCTGATCACCTCCAGTCCAATCCTCATTTCCCCTAATTTCCAAAAACAATTCATCCTCACAACAGACGCTTCCAATACTGGGCTCGGGGCGGTGTTGTCACAGGAGGGAGAGGACGGGATGGAACACCCCATACTCTTCATTAGTCGAAAGTTATTCCCCAGGGAGCGTAGATATTCCACAATAAAGAGGGAATGCCTAGCCGTTAAATGGGCTATAGACAAATTGCGATTTTATTTGGAGGGCCTCCCTTTTCTCCTGTACACCGACCACGCTCCACTACAGTGGATGTATAGGAATAAATCCCAAAACCCTAGGGTACTTCGCTGGTTTCTGTCCCTACAGCCCTTTTCCTTTCGTTTGCAACACAAAAAAGGGAAGGACAACGGGACGGCAGATTATCTCTCTAGATCCCCTTCTCTCCCCGATCGGGAGAGTCCAAGGGGGGAGGTATGTGACAGGGGGGTGCCGACCCGTGACACTTACGAGTGGTGGTCGCCTTCAAACCTTCTGTTTCCTCCCCGTCAGGAAGATTGGCGTGAAGACCTGGATGACTGGGGGCCGAGGACTCAGCCCGAGGAATGTCAAGGTCCCTTTAACCGGAGTGCGAGTCTATCGGAAGCCCAGCCCTCCCGCGACGTCATGGCTCTGTCATTGGTCACTCGCCCGGAACTTGGAGAGGAGGTGGGATATATGGCCCGAGCAAGGAACCCAGGACTGAGCGCGAAGGAGGAAGTGGTGTTCGCTGGAGAGGAGAAACCAGAGGCGGCAGAGAAGAGGAATACGGGAGCTGAGTCGGAAGACGGAGCCACGGCAGGCGAGCCAGGAGGCCAACGACCCGGCGAATCCCCGAGCCACGTACCAAGGGGTGCGTGGCTTTTCCAGGTACGGGAGCGGCTGTCAAGGGCTTTGGGAAGGCGGGAGCGGGCGCAGGTGTAGGCACGGCGTCTTTGCCACCAGAACCGTGTATCTGCACAACCTTGTTGTCCATTCCCTCTCCCCCTCCCTCGTTTGTCAAATTCGGCACCTAAGTGCATGTTTAGAGCACTTGTTTATTTTGTTGTTTGGTGAGCCCTCCACTCCCGGTCCCTTGGGAAAGCACTCGATATCTCTCCTTTTCTTTCGCATCCGACAGAACCCCGGAGAAGTATCCCGGCCCCGACGAGAGAGAGAAGCGCCTCCGTCCCCTGCCCAGGAAAGGAAGATTTCCTCCCCGCAAGGAACGGAATTAGACACCCAGTGGGGAGAACGGGAAGACGGATTCCCTTCCCCCGAACTAGACAAACGCAAACACTTGTATGGAAAAAAAGAAATGCAAAGGAATAAAACCGTATAATAGCAGACCTGGTCTCCAGCTCCTCACTGCCCCATCCCGACAGACAGCCATTGGGCTAGCCCAGTGGTCCTTGTACCTAAACCTCACGCCAAGGGTGGTAAGAGAGAGATGAGGATTTGTGTGGACTACAGGGGACTCAATGCAGTCACTAGGACTGATGCTCATCCAATTCCAAGGACAGATGAGCTTAGTGACACTTTGGCCTCAGCCAAGTTCTTAAACACATTTGACCTTACTGCTGGCTATTGGCAAATCAGACTAGCTAAGGATGCCAAACCAAAAGCAGCATTCCCAACCTCTAGTGGGTATTATCAATTGATTGTAATGCCCATTTGACTTGAATAATGCACCTTTCACATTCCAAAGGTTAGTGAATAAAGTTCTCACAGGCCTGGAAGCAGTGGCGACTGGTGACATTTGAAAGTGGTGGCGCGTAAAACAATTGTGGTAGTTCACTGTGGCGAGCGAGCGTAGCAAGCGAGCCATAACCACCTACAGGGGGCTCGAGGGTTGTTTCTTTTCCTTCCGAAACAATTTTGAAAAATGAGTGGACAAATGGTGCATTTTCAAGCAAATTCTAGAAAGCAGGAAGTTTTCGACCACTCTCAGGTCTGATGGCAAGGCGCCAGACAGCAGGCAAAGCACTACAAACAGTACGTGTCCTTGACCAAACCAACTTAAACAGGCAGCTCGAACATGATGTCATCCACTCTGCGGCACAATACTGCATCACTGCTAGAGAGACTCAGCATTTTGGTTTTCAGCGGGGGTCTATGGCACATCCCAGCTATTAAAACACACATTTATTGATTCATACCGCCCTCCTGTATCCCATTACCTCTGTGCCTAACTACACCTCACAACGGATCCTTTTTTCCATACCTGTGCCTGGTGCCATTTTCTTCTCTTTTTGCAATCACAAAAGCAATCAATTTCCCTACATTCCCACAAAAATCCGTATTAAAGCTAAATTATCAGTTGCAAAAAGACACGCTTTCATAATTATTACATAATCACAATTCATATAAGCAAAAACGTGTTACAGTTCATCAAATTTTTGTATAAAGCACTTTAACACTCTTATTACAAGGAAAGAAGGATAATTATAAGGTTACTTCTTGTCAAGCAATGGTCTGTACACCATTCTTTTCATGAATATTAAGCGTCCTTACTGACAGAGAAAAGACACGTCGATCTCAGCTGTTTTAAAAAAAATTTTTTGCTACAAGTCAGGTTTGTTTTGGCAACAGCACAGGCATTACCAAGATATTCGACATCAAAAGTACAGTGCTTAGAAAGAGAAGCCTCTAATAATTATGGCACTGTCCAGCTGTAATCTTTTAAGTACGAGCAACATGTACAGGATTTTTCCTAATCTCGACATCAAGAAATCCTCACTTTTTGAAAAGGCGGAGGTGGTAGCAAATTACTTAGGAAAAAGCTAAACGTAACTCAAATGTCTGGGGTAAAGAAAGGGAATTCACTTCTCTTTCCATCCACATTTCAACTGCAAGGCGAAAATCAATTTGGAAAGAAACGCACATCCCCTTACATGCAGAATACCCTAAACGGCGGGACTCTGAACTACCAGGCAGACCTGACAGAGTTCAACTGTACACAAAAAATGTCTCTCAGGTTATTGTCTTCCTCGCCTCTGCACGCGCTTGAGGCCGCTGCATAACTCGAAGTATGCAGCGTTAGTACACGTTTCTCTCAACTCATAACACAACGAGAAAGATTTTCTGTTGGCACTTGCGAGAGCCTTTCTAGAAAAACAACAAGCACTATTGATGTGAGTGTGTGTGCATTATAATGGAGAGCAGGGGGGCGACACAGGGTTAAATGAAAAAATGGATGTAAAATCGAGCGACATACTCTTCCGT
This sequence comes from Triturus cristatus, assembly GCF_964204655.1. Taxonomy (NCBI): domain Eukaryota; kingdom Metazoa; phylum Chordata; class Amphibia; order Caudata; family Salamandridae; genus Triturus; species Triturus cristatus. The sequence continues at coordinate 1,164,418,080 of NC_140583.1, forward strand.
GCTCTTATAACTACGCTGATCCCACATGGTCAGAATATTGTATTGGTTTGTATTCCAGAAGTGGAGTGTAGATAAGAATGAATGAGGGACGATTGTGTATGTAATAGGGCGGATCTAGCGATACAGTCTGTAAGGCCAAACAGAGGGGTTCCAGAACAGTAGGTGATGCAATCTCCCTCCATACTTTCACCCCAGACCATGCTTTGGAATGGATACGTTTTCTTTGTTCCAGCCCCAGTGAGAATGCGCAAGAGACGGGGACATATTTCCAGTAAAGCAGGATTTCCTACAGTACAACACATACATGGTAAGTAGTATATATATTCAAGCAACAAACTGCCAAAAAGAGCAATAAATTCATCACACGTTCTTGGACTTTGTTGAAATTGAAAAGGTGCACATTACTTTTTTTTGTGAAAAGCTGAGAAGGGAACAGAGTCTTACCTGCTCCTGGGCTGGGGTCCCGCGCTCTTCAAACAGGAACAGCCGCAACGTCACTGCCAACCCCGCTACTGACGCTGCTCCAACAGTGCCAGCATTGGCTGAGTATAGAAAAACCACAGGAGTGTAACCCATAAACCCAACTGAGATCAGGGTAAATGCAAAATACTTATAACAATGTCTCAGCAGGAATTATTGGATTCTTTGCAATTGTATGCACAAAACATTACAAACCACAAAGCAAGTAAAAAGAGGCTTCAAACAATTTGATTAATGCGTCCTTAGACGTCATGTATTTGGAGAAGATTAATGAAAAATATATACAAATTGCAACAGCACTATTTGGTATAGATACCGAAAACAACCCTAAAGAAGAAAGTGTACAATGTGCTCGTGACAATGGAGTGACGGCGCAAGTGACAACGTGAAAGAAACCATAGCAAAATGGCGCAAAACAGTAATTACAAGATATGTACAAGATGAAAGGTTCAAAACATCCAATTTTTCAAATTGTTTTTTTGATATTTTTCAGAATTATTTCAGAGAACCAAAAATTAGAGGGCGCCAGAAGGAGTTAAGGCTGATGGGCACAGGTCAACGACGTTTCGATCCTATTCAATTTAGGATCATCCTCAGGACCAGGGTCGCAAAATTCAGGGAGTGCTGCATGAAAAAAGGGGGGAAAAAGTATCAGAGCGGTGGAGTGCCGGATCACGGGGAGGAAAGGAGGTCTGTGCTAGTTTGGTGATGTGATGATGGGAGCAAATGACTAGAGCGTACCTGAGGCATGGGAAGGAAAGGCTCGATTGTAGGAGGAACCGGTGAGTGGATCATGTACCGTCCCGGTAGTGAAACAGTGGACGCACAATTGAATGTAGCATGTCTACTGGGTGCAGATGAGCCGAGAACACGACCTCCGCGAGGGTAGGGGAGTTGGCGTCACTGGAGGATAAGAAGGAAAAGTCAGAATCAGGGAGGGAAGGGGGGGGGGTGGTTGGGGGGAGGGAAGGGAAGGGGAGAGGAACACAATTGTTAGCATGGCAAACTTACCGCTAACAGGAGCGGAGCAGGGGAGCCAGGGAAGGACGCGAAGGACGGCTTCAATATTATCTATGAGGACGAGGATAAAAAGGACGAATAAGGAGGAATTCGAAAAAACGATTTCGAAGGGACACTGAAAACTACCAGCGGGAGCGCTGACTTACTTGATGAGCAGGTCAGGGGAGTCAGGGTCCAAAGACTAAGACGAAGGTACACCAAGCCGCCACGGACGTGTGCGGTACTCGAACGCTGCCAGAAATGAAAAGCCGAGTCATCCTCTATATGAAGGGAGCTTCAGCGTCAAGGAGGCGGGAATGGATTGGGCAGTGAAGCGGGGGGTGGAGCTGTAGCTAGGGACGCCGGGAGAGCAGCCAATGGGAAGGCATAGAAGGATGACAGAAGGCCATGATAGGGTCCTGGTGAGGGGGTCCGTAGCGGTTGCTAAGGACGCCTCGGGAACGTAAAAACAATGGAAACAAAGGAGTTCTATGGACCCGGGAGATGACGGGACACAGTGGGAACTCGGGGGAAAAGGGGGGGGGGGGCGAATTCAGTCAGGGCAAGCATGGAAGTCTGGGAAGCAGTCCCACTGAGCAGTGAGAAATTCGAGATGAATCCATAATGTGTTAGGAATCAGAGGATACCGCCATTGTTGCAAGAATTGGGTCATACACAATACATGCAGAAAAACAAGGACAAATTAATGGCAGTGTATACAATTTAGAAAAAACTTGACATTGAATCAGGGGAATGATAAATATAAAAGGGGGGCATTAAAAGTATTCAGACAGTTAGTGGGATGCCCAACCAGCTAGGATATGGAGAGAAACTGGAGCCAGTGTATTGGGAAGATCAGGGTGGGAACTGAATCGTGCTGTTCCACTCATCAATAGTGTTAAGTCCCTGGTTCACGGAGTTACAGCGTGTAATCCATTTACATTCGCATTTGTTCAAGAGCAGTTGTAAATTGCCACCTCTGGGTGGAAGCCGCGGTTGGTCTATAACTTGCCACTTCATGTCAAGTGCGTCATGGTTCTTTTCCAGATAGTGTGATACCAGTGGGGCTGTGACGATCTTGCAGTGTATTCTGCTTTTATGCTGGATAATCCTTTGTTTCACCATTTGGGTTGTCTGTCCAATGTAAAGAAGATGGCACGGGCATTCAATGGAATAGATCACATTTTGGGACCGACAGTTGGTCAACGTTTTCAAGGAGTGCTTTTGATTGTCGAATTCGAATTCCTTTGTATTGATGGTGAGATCGCAGACACTGCATGACTGGCATTTGTAGTGGCCCAGTACGGGCGGTAGTCCCCATGTGGTAGTGATGGTATTAGAATGGGCGGGTTTGATAGGCCAAGTGATGGCATGAACCAAATGGTTAGAGAGGTTATCGCCTCGTTTGAATGAAAAAAGGGGGGGCTCTTGGAAAGATTTGTTCGTTCTCAGAAGTGTCCAGTTTTTTGAGATAATCTTCTTGACTTGGTTGCTGCAGGGACTGAATTTGGAAACAAAAGGAATACAGGAGTTGGTCTTTTTGGGTTGTGGTGTCAGAAGAAGCTCACGATGGCAGTACCACGCTCTTTTGCGGGCGCGTGAAGTCAATCTACGAGGATAACCCCTGTCTATGAGTTTTTGCAGTAAGACTTCGGATTCCCTGAAATAGTCTTTGCGCCATTTGCAATTCCTCCGGATGCGGAGGAACTGACCATAGGGTAAGCCATCTTTGAGCCCACGCGGATGGTAGCTGGAATAGTGTAACAGGGTATTCCTCTCTGTTGGTTTACGATAGAGTGATGTTCCTATTATTCCTTCCTCCGCATGTATGTTCAGATCAAGGAAGGGGAGGTCATTGTTTTTGTATTCAAAGTTAAATTTCAAATGTGGTTGGGAGTAGTTCAGCCATTCTACAAAGGATGTTAAAGTGTCGGCATCACCTTTCCAAAACAAAAGAACATCATCTATATATCGTCGCCATAAGGAAATTTGAGGTCTGAATGGATTGTTAGGGTTCAGTATGAGGCATGTTTCCAGTTTGTGAACGAACAGGATAGCAAAATTAGGGGCAAAGCAAGCTCCCATTGAGACACCTTTGATCTGCAGGTAAAAATCTTCACGGTACAAAAAATAGTTGTTCTCTAAGGCAATACGTAAAAGGCTCATGATGAAATCTGTAGGAATGCGGGTGGGCCTCGGTCTGTTTTCCAATTGTTCGTGGATGGCTAGAATACCCTCGTCATGTGGGATATTTGTGTAAAGCGATTCGATGTCAAGACCAGCCATCAGTTCGGTCTCTGGATCAAACGGTCTATCTTCGATGGTTCTGATCAGGTCCATGCTATCCCGTATGTAGGTGTCTGTGAGGGGGACAAACTCCTTGATGACGGCATCTATATATTTGCCCAGGGGTTCCAGAATGGAACCGCACCCGGAAACAATAGGTCTGCCGGGAGGGTTCTGGATGTCCTTATGGATCTTTGGTAAAACATAAATCACTGGAGTACGTGGATGGGCATTGTTGAGAAAAATGAATTCTTTAGAGGAAATAATATCTTGGGTCTGTGCTTGTTTGGTGATGTGATTAATCTTGTTTCTGAGATCCGGGAGGGGATCATGGGTGAGTTTGCGATAATGGGCAGTATTGGCCAGTTGCCTTCTGATCTCCAAATCATATTTTTCATTGTCCATGACAACGATGCCACCGCCTTTGTCCGCCGGCTTTGTTTTGGAAAGGTGATGCCGACACTTTAACATCCTTTGTAGAATGGCTGAACTACTCCCAACCACATTTGAAATTTACCTTTGAATACAAAAACAATGACCTCCCCTTCCTTGATCTGAACATACATGCGGAGGAAGGAATAATAGGAACATCACTCTATCGTAAACCAGCTGAGAGGAATACCCTGTTACACTATTCCAGCTACCATCCGCGTGGGCTCAAAGATGGCTTACCCTATGGTCAGTTCCTCCGCATCCGGAGGAATTGCAAATGGCGCAAAGACTATTTCAGGGAATCCGAAGTCTTACTGCAAAAACTCATAGACAGGGGTTATCCTCGTAGATTGACTTCACGCGCCCGCAAAAGAGCGTGGTACTGCCATCGTGAGCTTCTTCTGACACCACAACCCAAAAAGACCAACTCCCGTATTCCTTTTGTTTCCAAATTCAGTCCCTGCAGCAACCAAGTCAAGAAGATTATCTCAAAAAACTGTACACTTCTGAGAACGAACAAATCTTTCCAAGAGCCCCCCCTTTTTTCATTCAAACGAGGCGATAACCTCTCTAACCATTTGGTTCATGCCATCACTTGGCCTATCAAACCCGCCCATTCTAATACCATCACTACCACATGGGGACTACCGCCCGTACTGGGCCACTACAAATGCCAGTCATGCAGTGTCTGCGATCTCACCATCAATACAAAGGAATTCGAATTCGACAATCAAAAGCACTCCTTGAAAACGTTGACCAACTGTCGGTCCCAAAATGTGATCTATTCCATTGAATGCCCGTGCCATCTTCTTTACATTGGACAGACAACCCAAATGGTGAAACAAAGGATTATCCAGCATAAAAGCAGAATACACTGCAAGATCGTCACAGCCCCACTGGTATCACACTATCTGGAAAAGAACCATGACGCACTTGACATGAAGTGGCAAGTTATAGACCAACCGCGGCTTCCACCCAGAGGTGGCAATTTACAACTGCTCTTGAACAAATGCGAATGTAAATGGATTACACGCTGTAACTCCGTGAACCAGGGACTTAACACTATTGATGAGTGGAACAGCACGATTCAGTTCCCACCCTGATCTTCCCAATACACTGGCTCCAGTTTCTCTCCATATCCTAGCTGGTTGGGCATCCCACTAACTGTCTGAATACTTTTAATGCCCCCCTTTTATATTTATCATTCCCCTGATTCAATGTCAAGTTTTTTCTAAATTGTATACACTGCCATTAATTTGTCCTTGTTTTTCTGCATGTATTGTGTACGACCCAATTCTTGCAACAATGGCGGTATCCTCTGATTCCTAACACATTATGGATTCATCTCGAATTTCTCACTGCTCAGTGGGACTGCTTCCCAGACTTCCATGCTTGCCCTGACTGAATTCGCCCTCCCCCTTTTCCCCCGAGTTCCCACTGTGTCCCGTCATCTCCCGGGTCCATAGAACTCCTTTGTTTCCATTGTTTTTACGTTCCCGAGGCGTCCTTAGCAACCGCTACGGACCCCCTCACCAGGACCCTATCATGGCCTTCTGTCATCCTTCTATGCCTTCCCATTGGCTGCTCTCCCGGCGTCCCTAGCTACAGCTCCACCCCCCGCTTCACTGCCCAATCCATTCCCGCCTCCTTGACGCTGAAGCTCCCTTCATATAGAGGATGACTCGGCTTTTCATTTCTGGCAGCGTTCGAGTACCGCACACGTCCGTGGCGGCTTGGTGTACCTTCGTCTTAGTCTTTGGACCCTGACTCCCCTGACCTGCTCATCAAGTAAGTCCGCGCTCCCGCTGGTAGTTTTCAGTGTCCCTTCGAAATCGTTTTTTCGAATTCCTCCTTATTCGTCCTTTTTATCCTCGTCCTCATAGATAATATTGAAGCCGTCCTTCGCTTCCTTCCCTGGCTCCCCTGCTCCGCTCCTGTTAGCGGTAAGTTTGCCATGCTAACACTTGTGTTCCTCTCCCCTTCCCTTCCCTCCCCCAACCACCCCCCCCCCCCTTCCCTCCCTGATTCTGACTTTTCCTTCTTATCCTCCAGTGACGCCAACTCCCCTACCCTCGCGGAGGTCGTGTTCTCGGCTCATCTGCACCCAGTAGACATGCTACATTCAATTGTGCGTCCACTGTTTCACTACCGGGACGGTACATGATCCACTCACCGGTTCCTCCTACAATCGAGCCTTTCCTTCCCATGCCTCAGGTACGCTCTAGTCATTTGCTCCCATCATCACATCACCAAACTAGCACAGACCTCCTTTCCTCCCCGTGATCCGGCACTCCACCGCTCTGATACTTTTTCCCCCCTTTTTTCATGCAGCACTCCCTGAATTTTGCGACCCTGGTCCTGAGGATGATCCTAAATTGAATAGGATCGAAACGTCGTTGACCTGTGCCCATCAGCCTTAACTCCTTCTGGCGCCCTCTAATTTTTGGTTCTCTGAAATAATTCTGAAAAATATCAAAAAAAATAATTTGAAAAATTGGATGTTTTGAACCTTTCATCTTGTACATATCTTGTAATTACTGTTTTGCGCCATTTTGCTATGGTTTCTTTCACGTTGTCACTTGCGCCGTCACTCCATTGTCACGAGCACATTGTACACTTTCTTCTTTAGGGTTGTTTTCGGTATCTATACCAAATAGTGCTGTTGCAATTTGTATATATTTTTCATTAATCTTCTCCAAATACATGACGTCTAAGGACGCATTAATCAAATTGTTTGAAGCCTCTTTTTACTTGCTTTGTGGTTTGTAATGTTTTGTGCATACAATTGCAAAGAATCCAATAATTCCTGCTGAGACATTGTTATAAGTATTTAGCATTGGCTGAGGGCAGGGATACTCCCTGCCCATTAGGAGACTGGGGGCTGCGGCATGAAGCAACCCTCGGTCTGTTAAGGGGAAGGCTAGTGCGCATGTTCGGGCTGATCGTAGAAATTACAAGCCCAAAAACGAACATGTGCACTATTGCTGTGACAGTTGTCTAGTGCGCTGCTGTCAGTCACTCCCTGAGTGCTACCGCAGACCTGCCCCACCCCCACCCACCCCCTTCAGCGTCCCTCGTTCTACTTCTCCGACGCTAATTCCAATCAGGAGTCCTGATTGGAATTAATAGCGTCAGAGAAGTAGAACGATTAAACAAAGAATTTGAATGGGGCCGTGGCATTGGTGAGGCAATGCCCCAGCGCCCCCAATGGATGCGCCGCCACTGCCTGGAAGCCTATAGTGTAGCATATCTAGATGATATAGCTGTCTTTAGCTCCACCTGGGAGGATCCCCTGGTCCACCTGAAGAATGTTTTGGAGGCTCTGCAGAAGGCAGGCCTCACTATCAAGGCTACTAAGTGCCTGATAGGGAAGAGTAAGGTTGTGTACCTGGGCCAGCTTGTGGGTGGAGGCCAGGTTCAACCACTTCAGAGCAAAATCCAGACCATAAAGGAATGGGTGGCTCCAACTACCCAGATTTAGGTCAGAGCTATCTTGCACCTGACTGGGTATTACAGATGGTGTGTCAAAGGATATATGTCCATAGTGACTCCCTTGAATGATCTTACATCAAATCAAAGAAAATGGCCAAGAAAGTTCAGTGGACAGTTAGCTGCCAGAAGGCATTTGATGACCTCAAGCAGACCATGTGCACTGCTCCCATTCTGCTAAGTCCTGACTACTTTACAACATTCGTTGTCCAAACAGATGCATCTGAGTTGGGGGTAGGGGCTGTGTTGTCACAACTTAATACAGAGGGCCAGAATTAACCAGTAGCTTTTATCAGCAGAAGGTTGACCCCCAGAGAGAAACATTGGTCAGCTATAGAGAGGGAGGCCGTTCCTATGGTCTGGGCCCTGAAGAAGTTGAGGCCATACTTGTTTGGCACTCACTTCATTGTTCAGACAGACCATAAGCCCCTCTTGTGGTTTAAACAGATGAAGGGTGAAAACCCCAACCTTTTGAGGTGGTCCATTTCCCCACAGGGGATGGACTATACAGTAGAACAGAGACCTAGGAGTAACCATGCTAATGCAGATGGACTATCCAGATATTTCCAGTTAAAAAATGAAGACTCAACTGGGCAAGGTTAGTCTCGTCTCCTCACGTTGGCGGGGGGGTTCGTTGTGTAGGAAAGTAGGATCTACTTCTATGGTTAACCCCACTTTTTGCCTGGTGCTAAGCTATATTTTGACTAGTCTGACTGGGATTCTGCTAATCAGGACCCCAGTCTATCTGCTTTCCCCCTTAATTGTTGTGTTGAGTACTCGGGTACACTCCAGATTAGATACTGAGGTACCCTTATCAGTCCCTAGTATATTGTAATAAGGTACCCAGGGCATAGGTACCCCAGAGGTCTTTCGTGGGCTGAAGCATGCATTATACCACCCATGGGAGACCATGCAAATTGATCTACAGACCATTCATTGCAGCCTGTGTAAGTTGGTGCATGCACCACTTACTGAAGATATACGTTTACTATATCTAAGGGTCACTGCACTCACCTCTATAGCAGGCCTTTGCAATCCTGAAGACAGGATGCTTGCTTCTAAGTGAAATTGCGCCCTGCATGACCAGGACACCGCTGCAGCCAGTGGAGTCCATTCTCCCAAGTTGTCAGTGAAGCAGCCCTATACTATATAGAGGGGCACCCCGTAATTACGCAATGACCATCTCGAAAATGGCTGCAATGAATCCTATCATGTTTGGTATCAAACATGCTGGAATCATACCCCCACACCGTAAAGGGTGTGTAAGGTATGATTCCAAGCACTGGAAGATAAGTCCGTTAGGCTCTCTGTGTTCCCGGTACCAACCTTCAAGACCCAGCGAGCACAATATGGTTGCTGCCAACCAGAGACACATTTCTGCCCTCCTGCTGCTGAGCAAAGTTTGATCAGATGAAGGTGGAATAATAGGCATCCTGTCACAGGAAGGTGTGACCACCTGCCAGACAGGATTTAGTGTATTGGGACCGGGTGGGTGTGCTTGCCAGTTCCAGAAAGGCTGCATGAGGGGCACACTTGGTGTCCCTGTGCATAGTCCAGTTCAAACCAGTTCTGGGAGCCGTTGGCTCCCGCTTTGGCACAAAACTGGACAGAGGACAACCCTTTCCCTAGGGTACCTAAGGGCTTACCTGGGTGTAGGTCCATCTCCCTTCCAGTCAGCTGCATCGTCTGTGCCTGTGCATCATACAGGAACCTTCCAAGGCCTGCGAAGCATCAAAGACACCTGAAGAGATCTCACTTGGAGTGAAGGAGTCGCTCCCCTCCATTAGCAGGCACCCGCAACTAAGTCATCCGGTCTGCAGATTCTGAGCTCCTTCAGACTCTGTGGGCTCTGCAACACAGGTGGTGGTTTTTCACAGCTCCAGAAGCCTGCCCTGCCCTCTCACCAAGTTTGATGCCAGTTTCCCTCGTGGGGGTTGCAAAAACCGAACCCTGTGCACCGCGTCCAACTTGCAGTTGCAAAGGCTTGTTGGCTTATTTGCAAGATGATCTTCGGGCTCCAAGTAGCCTCAACCTCAAGCACCTCCAGTGAACCGAATCTTCAGCCACACCGCATTGTGCGCATCGTGGCCTGTATCTTTTGGTGAGCTGCTTAAGGTCGTCTCGCAACTCCAGTGCCTCCGGCCTGTGGGTCCACTTGAGCGTCACACCTGTTTCTTTTGGGCTCCCCTGATTGCTCGGGGCCTGCCCTGACTCCCTTGCCTTTGTTGAGTCCCCTGGTCTTTGCTGGCCCGACGTTGCTCCTTCTTGGATTTCTGCATGGCTTGCCTTTGCCAAGTCTTGTGGATGCTTCTGCCAGACACAGACTCCTCAGCACTTGACATCCTTCATGGGACAGCTTGTGCATAGTTCCTGGTCCTCCTCACCATAGCCTGGTCCTCACAGCTGAAGAGACTCGGTCATCGTCATCCATCCTGCAACACCCGACATCGGAGGGCATTCGTCTTCCAAGTCTCCTGGTCACCCCTGAGTGACATAGACTCTGTCCCCTCTACTTGCAGGTACCTTTCATCAAGAAAGAATCCATCCTTGGGTTCCACGGACACTTTCTCCTTCCTAGCCAGTGGCCCTTTCCTGAAGTCCTCCATTGGGTTTGACGCTGGTTTCCGACACCTATTCACGCATATGCACTCTGCTTCCCTGGTGCAGGTAATTTGGGTTCTAGGGTATCCACGGGTGGGGTGGCTGTCCACGCATTCGTGTTTCCACACTGCACACGCTGTCCGTGGGGTTCCTATCTACTCACATTGGGTGGTTCCTTGGGGTCCCAGCATTTCTAGGTGCTCTCGACACTATCTTGCCTCGAGTCGTGGTTCTTATACCACTTTCTTAGTATATGGTTTGGTCCCCCCCCCTGGGGCCAATGTGTATTTCGTGCCATTTACTGTGTTTCTTTGCTAACGTATTGTGTGCATTTTATTCATCTCCGTGTTGGAGAAATTGGAACGTACTAGAGAGTATTATATAATAAATACATATTTTTTATAAATACTTGGTGTGGTTCTTTTTCACTTCATCTATACTATAAGATTGCATTCTGGTAAAACAAGCGGCTTTACACCCCTTCTGGACTAAGCCTGAAGGTTGCTCTCCACAGCCACCACTTAGAGAGCTTTCTAAGGGTGTCTAAGACCTCTTAAATCACCATAAGGGTTGTCTGGACTGGTGCAAGGTGCCCACTTACACAAGTGGACATCATATACCAGGCCAGCTTCCCACAGGTACTGACTGTCCTCATGCAATGGAATGGAAAAGAAGCCTTGACACAAACAAAATGTCTCATCCTTTTCAGACACATTCTCTATTCCACTGTCCTGCTTGAATGCCTGTAATAAGCTCTCATTGTGAGCATGGACTGTCTCCTTCAATTTTTTGAGTGTTTGAGTGGTCTTGTCAATTTTTACCCAATCAATTTATTGGGGAAAATGTTCCCTTTCAAATAGGTAATGATCTGGTTATATTTCTTCATCACCTCTGGAGAGGGTGCAAGTGTGCAAGCATTCCTAGCTGGTTGTGTTTCAGGCCAACCAACAGCAATTTTACGCTCTGCCCCAAATCATTCGGGACCACAATGTCAAATGAGCTATCGAAATCTTTCAGCAAAACCTTTGAAATCTTCACAAACCATTCAACTTGTTTGTACCATTCAACGGGATTCTTTCTCCGTTTCGGAAAATCATTTATAAAGCACAATGTCTAGTTTAGTCTAAGGAACATTTACCTATCCTCCCCCAGATACCTCTCATATATGGAGCATCCTCACTTTCATCATCTTCAATGACCAGGAATGTTTGTATGGTAACCCTTTTTGTTTCCTTCTTCTTAGCCCATCGACCTTCCCACTTTTGCAACTCTCCCTATTTCCTAAGGATAGTCAATAATTCTTTAATCTGTAGCTTCAATCCCGAAGGTCTCATTTTTTCAATATCCTGGTCACTGAAAACTACTCAATAGGATTTTTGTATTGTTTTCGACTTTTGAAAATCCTCACTACTTTTCAGTGCCAATTCAAACAACTTTTCATGTGTATTTCGAGCCTGTCTGGTGATATCTATGCAGACAAACAATAATTCATCATCCTGATAAGCAACTATGGTAGCAGCGCTTATTGTTCCTATAATCATTTGTTCCAATTCCACGTTGAGTCTTGTGACGTGAAGGGACCTATCTTTTTTCAACCTGAGGCATTCCTTCCATTATTTCTGACATCTGTGTCATTTACAGAAGTAACTATACCTTTAAGCCAATCATCACATTTTTGAGATGTGGGACCTGTTTGCCCTTCTCTTGAATTCCCTAGTAAATCCCCATGCTGACCTTCCATTCCTGCAGTAGGTGTAGAATGTAAAAGGAACACGTCAGAGTCTGGCTTTCCTATCAGAAAAGTGTTTCCTGTAGCATTCTGAGTTACTCTTGGTGGAGTTACCATACCATTCCCAGGTACATAGAAAGTTTGGGTCTATCCTGATCTTCCACTGGACAAATTTAATTGAGTGGATTGTACACTCGAACCAGAGCTATCTCCACAAGGGATATCAGCTTTAGTATGGACTATAGTCATTTGGGTAGGCTGTCTTGATCCCAAATCTGCATGTGTAGAAGTTGAACTATTTATCCCAGCAGGGACAGACAATGTATGTAGTTTCTTCCTGTAGTTCCAGGGTGATACAAGGGAACTACGGAATCTATAGTCATTAGGAAAATCAAAGCATCTGGTGCATTCAAAACAATCTGATTATTAAGATCAGGTATCCCTGTATTTCCACCCACTGGTGTGAAAGGTGTGTGTGGAACTGGATCTATGGGCACAGCAGGTGCATCAGGGATTTTTCGCAAATAAGAATTTGTTAAGCTCTACAGTAGATCTTCATTATAAGGTAGTTGAGGATTCAGTAATAATTCCTTTAGGAATTCATCATCAAATGTATGATCGCTGTCTCCATGTAGAGCTAGTGTTTTTGTCTCTTCAAGATGCTTTTTCTTTTCCTTACTCTTCTCTTTCTCCTCTTTCTCTGCAACTATTGCAGGATACATTCTGGTTTCCTCTGCTATAACTGTTCTCCATGCTTTCTGTTGAGCATCCCATCTAGCCTTGACATATTGGTTTGAAGTATTCTTGTACCTTCCCTGGCATTTCTATTTCTCCTTTTGATGAGCGATATATTCCCATTCACTCAGTGCCTCAAACTGCATATGCCTAGGAGGTGGTTTAATCTCATACAGTTGTCTTCTCAAGTTTTCAAGAAATCTAATATTAAAAGTTCCATACTGTGGGAAAGCTAATGGTCCATCATTCATAGTGTATTTCATCCAATTTTCAAGCCATATACACATGTGATATCTTCTCTCTTGGGACGTATACAATGCTGGTGTTCCCTCAAATGGGTACACCTGTATCAACTCCATACATTTTTCAAAAACGTAATTTTTCCGCTAATTATAAATCTTGTCTTTCACAAAGAACTCTCCCCAATCGATTTCCCTAACACGTCCTTATTTAGCTCCTAGACAACCATTACCAGTGCGGCACTCTGTGACATAGTCAACCTATCACAGCGCTACGTTACACTAACCAAACAATACCAGCGCAGCACACTGTGATGTCAGTCTCACTCCACGCATCGGCTACCCCTCCTTTACAATCCTTCATGCATGTTTTCTCAAAGCAACATTTTCACACAATGCAAGCTATTTCAAAAACGTTGTCTGCTCCACTAAAGAAACGATAGATCCTTCCGCACAAAAAATCTAATCTAATACAATGGTCTAGTCTATTTTTTCGATACACGTCAAGTGAAACCTCGACCAGGGCAATCTCACTCAGGTTGAAGCAATGTTCCCTGTGCACTGAAAACAATTGTAATAACCCAAAACTCCCACTCATACAAATACATTTTTACTTCTCCTAGTGGTACTGCAGTCAACGTCTCATGAACAGCACCTTCGAAACACAGCAGACAACTTAGTCTGCATATGCCTCACTGAGACCACCCGTAGATGTATATACCGGGATCTTAGGTCACGATGGACCCAATAACAACTTCAACTTTTTTGCATAAAGTGCATCCCTCAAACATGGACTCTAATCACTTTGCATAACCTCATAAAGCCATTTTACAATACCGCAATCTAAGCTTCGACACCCCACTGCTTAAAACCATCTTCATTGTACTCCTACGTCTGTTCTGGCACTTGGTCTCCTTCAACCAGACATGGGCTTGGAGCTTGAGCTGGCGTGGGCAATCTTTGGACAGGGAATTTCAATAGGGATCTCAGTAGGGACCCCTCTATATCTTACCTTCATCGGACAGATGAACCATCCGACCTGCTACCAGACCAACTATTGTAGCGCCACTGGGCCCATTTACTTTTATCTCCCAACACTACACTTTGGATTTATCTACTTGGTCTTCAGATGGATCTTGAATAGTGCCGAGAGGAGTTAGAGATAAGGGATCCAACTCACTTATCCATTGAGAACCAGGAATTGGGTAACTGACCTTCAAACTTGCAATTAGGTTTATATATATAACTCTCAAAACGAAACTATACAATTATAGTATTATCACAGCTAGACCAAATCTCCTGAAGAAATTCAGTTGTACTAGATTCATGCAAACCCATAGATCAGTCAGGGCTATGCAAAACAACATTAGTATCTACTATCCAGAGATCTCTCCATTAGAATTCTCTTCCCTTATTAATATTCAATTGTAGTGCACAATCAGTCATTGGAAACAAATCATGGAGAGACAGATAGGATTTAGTTAAGGTTAGGTTTTTATCAGTAATTTAAAAGGGCAAATACATCAATATCAGGCATTTAAAGTCACAGAGTGCAGATAAGCAAATACAATTCAGAGTTATTGTTAATTAACAAGCTCAGGAAAGTCCAGGAAGGGACATGAACCATGACTGCTCAAAGGCTCTCTCCCATGACAGGGAAGGAAGTCCGGGAAATAGCGCACGCAGCGTATGCGTCAGTCGAAAGGAGAACCAGTAGAGTCCAAAAGAAAGTTCCGAAAGCAAGGAGAATCAATAATCTCCATCCAAGAGAAAAAAGCGCGAGTTGTCTCTCCGTTCCATCAATTAATAATATAATCCACAAGTTCCGGAGTGACACCTCCTGGGTCACCTCATCTGGTCAGACTACTCAGTCCATCGATCATTTCGTATAGGGTGATTATCATGCAGCGTAAAAAAGACACATTTTTTAGGAATATAGGTGGTGCAGAATACATAAACTGTCAGGCCATCTGTTAGATGTAAACTCATAAACAAATATCCTTTAGCAGAACACATGAGTGGTTTCGAATGGACAGTTTCTCAGGCAGATGTTCCCAAAGTAACAGAAATTGTGTCGAGTAGTCCTGGTATGTGAGTGGGAACTCTCAAAATGAAACAAAGTTTGAATTCACTTTGCAATTTCAAATCACTTCCTATGAGAACGAAGTCAAGTCAAATCACTTTATTCAATCCAAATTCATATAGATCATAAAAGTTCAAATATACCAAAATTCATCAGTTTTCAGAATATATTGGATAAAATATCCAGTTAAAAACAAGCAATAAAAACTGATAAAAAAGACTTATGGTTCATTCCAGGCTATTGTGCAATCTCTCAGTCTTTCAAGAAAGGCATAAAAAGGACGCAACACAGTAACAAACAAAATGATCAGACAACATTTGTAAAAAAAAAAAAAACTGTCCTGGAAGTCATTGTCTAAATTTGTATTTGCGCATAATTGGGAATATAAACCTTTAACGGTGCTCCGAGTAAAATTTGCAAAAGAAAAAAGTATGGAGGTTTGATTGGGGGGACACACCATCACTTGGGCAAGATGGCAGGGCTTCTGGAGAGAACATTCCTGTTGGATGGCCCAACATACAGGGGATGAGGTTTAAACAAAACCTAGATAGTATAAATCTATGACGTTGATTTGTCATGAATGATAAATATGAGGCTGACCCCTCATTAGGAACCAGCCCCCCTAGGTAGGATCACACCATATATTTGGTGCTGTTGTTTTTATATCTTTCTTTAGCCATTATGTTTAGGAATCAGCTTTTGATTACATTTTTTTTAAATACTCAGCAGTTCCTTAATTTTTCAAATATTTGTTCTAAACCTAAGGAAATTAAGGTACTTTTGACATTTAAAATCCAGGGAATCTTGTGTGCATGTTCCAGGATAAGACAATCATCGATGAACTGTTGGGTAGGATTGTCAGATTGCCATCTCCAAATAGAATGCCATAAACTAATTGGAGCTAAGCTAATCTGATCAAATAAGTAGGGGACATGCAATTCAAGGTGACAGTTAAAATGAGAACAACTTTTAGGAAGGCCTATCAATTTTTTTCCAGAAAGTGTCTTCAATAGTTTGAAGAGCGGCAGGGTTAGTATGTTCCCACACAACAGCCCCGTACGTAGCTACTGAGGTGGATTTAGCCATGTACACTTTTTTAACAAAGTCTAATGGTTTCGAACCTAGCTTTTTCATAAAAGAATACAAAGCAATAATACTTTTTTCCAACATTAAACCCCTATTAGTCACCATATGGGTCCATGTTGTCATTCTATCAAATGTCTCTCCTAGATAAGAAAACGTGTCCGTCTGTGCCACTTTTCGGCTTGCTATATAAAAAGATGGTGCTTTCTTCGTCTTTTTTCCAGTCACTAAAATATAAGACTTCACCTCTTTGGCATGAGGTCTAATTTTTTGCATAAAATTCACATACGCCTCTATGAGTTTCTGAAGTGCCATGCCGGTGCGTGCAATTAGCACCGCATCGCCTGAATAGAGGAGTATGGTAATGCGAACCTGATTCATCTTTGGAACATCCAGAGTGGATTCTAACAGGGGAGCTACCACACCATTAGTATAGATTAAAAAAGAAATGGGGCAAGAACGCACCCCTGTCGAACCCTCCTATTAATAGGGAACCACCTGATACACTCTCCCTGCTTCCCATAGCGGACACAAGCAGAGGCTTTGAATATAGCTGTCTGATGAAAAGGAGGATTGCCTTATCAATGCCCTTCTCCTTCATAATTCTCCATAAGTAGGGGTGGGCAACACAATCAAAGGCTGCAGATATGTCCTTAAAAGCCAGGTAAAGCGTACCTTGTTTGGCTTGGGTGTATTTGGCGATAAGCAAACTCAGACAAACTCAGATTAAGGCACTGATCCAATGTTCCTTTCTGCTTTTAAAACCATATTGGACCGGAATCAGGACATTGTTTTGGGTGGTCCATTCCTCTGGTCTTTTCAGTAAGACTTGACCCATACTTTTGGCTGTGCTATCCAATAATGAGATGGGCCTATAGATTTTGCCTCCGATTTGTCACTCTTTTTATAGATGGGGATTATAATGGATTTTGACCATGAGCCTGGTGGGCCCACACTGGCAACTACATAAGAACATTAGTCAGAACTGGTCCCCAAAGATCTGGGTTCTCAGAGAAAAAGTCTATTGGAACACCATCCGGGCCTTATTTAAGGTGCACTGAAGTAGAGCTTACCTAACTTCAAGATGATTAAAAGTAAGGATGGGCTTTGTGTTTGACATAGTATCTTTCGGAGAGGAATGGGTTCCCTCTCTTATGAGGCCAAATAGTTTAAAAAATGAGCTACCCAGTTTTTTTCATCCTCATGGGTATCTAGGCTGGGGTCTGAGGAAGCTTTGAAAAAGGGGCATTAATTACCATCCAAAAAACCCTAAAGTTATTTGTCACGGAAGCCTGATGGAGTTGTTCCCAAGCCTCCCTCCTTCATTATTTTTTAATCTAGCCTTCCTGGCATCTTTGTAAAGTTGGCGAGATAACTTAACTTGTTCCACATCTCTTGGTTTAGTCCTAAACCCCTTATGTAAATTTGATAAAGATTTGGTACAGGCTTGATCGAATCACCTAGGAACTAACACATTTCCTGCTTTCTTGGATGTCGAAGTTGCTGCCTCGCTGGAGGCCCATATCACCGAAGACAGTTGGGTGAGCCATTTCGTGGAAATCTATAACCTGCCTTTTAACTTTAGTGGCAGAATTGGTACAATCAGAGAGAAAGTTGCTCTATCTTTTTCTGCCAAGGAGATGAGGAAGGGTATATTGGGGCTGTCCAAAAACAAGGCCTCTAGTCCTGATGGGATACCACCTGACCTCTACGCTTCTGTCGTGGAGGTCTGGGTACCCGTCCTCTCCTCCATTATTAATGCAGCCGTTATTTCTGGACCTCGAGGTCATGGGAAAAGTCTACCATCGTACCTGTTTTCAGGAAGGGAGACAGACAAAATACCCATTGCTACAATTTTCTTCCTTGATTCTTTTGTGAAGGTGTTAGGGCATGTTCTTCTGGAAAGACTCTCCAAGTGGGTAGCTGACAATAATAGCTTACCCGATGTGCAGTACAGATGTCTGAATCTGTATTTGGTTTTACGTAAATATACTGTTGCCCGCCCTGGTTCTTTCCATCTGGCATTCATGGATTTGTCATCTGATTGTGTCAACAGAGCCAAGCTCTGGCAGATTATGCTGTCCATGGGGGTAGACAAAGATATTGTTTTTTTCTGAGGGACCGCCACAGAGACACCGTGGCTGCGGTACATTACTCAAAATACTTAAAGGTCACTCGCCAATTTCAAATACAAAGAAGGGTCTGGCACGGCTGTATCTTGGCTCCATTTAAAAAAAATCTTTGTTAACAATCTGTGGTGAGTTGTATCGGAAATGTGGGGCAGCTGTGTCTGACAGTACTTTTATATGCAAATGATGCGGTCTTTTATGGCCTGGACTGCCAGGGGCTTGCAGGCCATGCTGAACTCTTTATTCCACTTTAAGAAGGATTTGAATCTATCGATTAATGACAAAATATCTTATGTGATGGCTGTGGAACCCTGATCCACGCTGCCATGAATTGGCGTCCCTTGGTATGTAGGAAGAAAGAGGATTTTGTCAGTGTGTATGCTGCTGTTCTTAACTTTACCTCATGGATTGGCAATAAACCGGCTTGGACCCTTTTACAGATCTTTACGGCTAAGCGAATCTCCAAAGTAATCTATGGGAGTGAGATAGGGGGGGAAATGCTTTTTGAGATGGTTCTTGTGTGTTCCGCAAGGTACCCCTACATCTGTAGTGCATGAAGAAATGCGGGTGGCTGATTTATCCATTATTACAGCTTTATGTCCCCTTTCCCTTTGGATGAAAATTTGTTCCAGCCCTGAGAATCATCTGAGCAAAGAGATCTTAAAGGACTGTTTGGCCCTCACTTATTTCCACCACATTCCATGGTTTAAATATATCAGGGATTGTTTTTTGAACCTAGGCAGTGGCGACTTATATTGTGATCCTGATAAGGTCTGTAAGAAGAATCACAATTGGGTGAAAGATCACTTTTTTAGAAGGCGACTGTTGGGTAGGGAAGAAGGCGCTCTGATGAAGCCCAGTGTCCACCGATTTACAATGCTGTAAACTGTGTCTACCATGGAGCTCTATCTTCTATGGGTTAAAAGAAGATATGATCGTTTTCTATTAACTAGGTTTCGCTGGACCTTTTTGCATTACTTTTAGCCTATCCTAGCGGGAGGAATAGGGGGCATAACCTCTTGCCCTGTGGTTGTGACAGTAAGTCTCCACAGGACATGTTACATTTTACAATGTCTAGTAGTTTTTATGTGGTGCCCATAAAGAAATAGATCCTCCCCATCTTAGAAATGGCTAATTTACTCAAGTCTACCCGGCCTTTGTTTATTTACAAATGCTCTCTGGAGCTATTGTTCTTAATGTTCTTAGTTTTTTCAAAGTTGCTGTCAGGCTTCAGAAAAGCCGTGATCGATAATTATAGTTGCTGGGCATAGGTCAATTGTCGTGTGTAAGATCCCTTTTTAGGAATTATTATTTTAACCTTATAGTGGCAGCTCTTTTTATGGGTTTTAAACTCTTTATCTGTGCTTTTTAAGTTGATGTGTATATAATGACCTGTTGAACTTTTATGGTTTTTGGGACAGATGTACGTCCCTTGGGGACCCCTTCCCATTTGCAAGTGGCTTTCCTCTTTTTTTAAATAGGTGGTAAATTGCGAGTGTTTTGCGGCCGCAGTTGTGGTCGCAAAACAATTGTACTTCGAAGTGCGACTCACTCTTAGGAAGGAATGTCCTTGACTCGCCCCTTCCTAATAGCGAGTCGCAAACCCTATTTTATGAGTCAGTACTAGGCTGCCAACTCACAAACTAGGGTTTGTACATTGCTCAGGCTCATTTTGCGGTTGCAAGCAGACTGGTTTCCCGTTTGGAACCGCAAAAAACGGTCGTACATCTGGCCCAAGATCTCAAAAGCCGAATATAGTCTATATTAATTGATTTGAATATATAATGAAAAATGTGGTGTAGATTGCATAATTCTTGTCATTTTCCCCACATTTTCTTGGGGGGAGAACTTCCCAACCCCCCTTGTAGTGGTCGGGCTTGCTCGCTGTGCTTGTTCTCTATGCACCATATGGGTGCCGCTCTGACAAAATGTGCCAGGGCTGCTTTGGATTCCAGTCCAGCCCTGGCCTCTGCCAATATTTCAGGGTTGACTCATTACCGCACCATTGATAGCTTAAAGCCTCTTAAATTTGACTGGAATTTAGGGTCGGTAGGTATGGAAACTACAGAAAGAAGCAGGGACTTTTATGATCTGTTTCTGCTTGCTTTTTCTGCTTCTGCCTTCTTGACCCCTGAGAGTTGGGTAGCAAGGGCAATGCCAGTGGTACCAAAGTGCATGCCAGGATTCGAGGCTGCTTTCTTGCCTACCCCTAATTGACATGCATAATGCCCTCGGCGGCCTTCTCCGCTGGCCAACAGTCACTGCGTAGCCATATGAAATTTTGTTTTTGAGATGTAAACGTGAATGTAAAATGTAAAAGGTTCACAGGAGGAAAGACAAAGATGATCGTTCGAGTAACCACCAGATGTAACTTTTTCACACAATCCGCTGCTCCATGTCTCATCTTTCACGATCTTTAGGCTGCCTAGGAACAAAAGCTAAGTTGTTGTAGCAGTCTGGCTCAGTATATAGTGTCCATCTATGGTGAGGCACTGGGCACTGAGTGCAGGCAACCCTTAGTGATAGTGTTTAGGTGCCTAAAAACCAGAGCTCTCAAGGGGTAGCTGTGGAGAGTAGCTAAGGCTTATCCAGGCGGAAATAAAGCAAGTGCATTTACCACTATAGTCAGGCAGTAAGCTTTTCACACAATAAAGAACCCCACCAGGTGAGTATAAAAATACGTTGTATTTATAGCACACACTAGACACTAAATTGGTATTTCACCTGTCTGGAGATATCAATTACACACAAGCAATACTTCAGAGAGAGGTAAGTAGCAATAAAACCCTCATAGGGTCCAACGGGGGAATGCAAACCATGTACTAAAAGAGTGGGATGCGAGGTAAGTATCAAAATGGGACTAGTACCCAAGGATGGAGGACACCAGGGGAAACACAGAACCACCCAAGGTGAGTAGCCAGGGACTCCAAGGCACCTGGGTGCAGAGTGGTTGCACTGGGTCAGGCATCCATATGATAACACAGGGTAAGTCGCAGTTGGATTTTTACAGTTCTATGACCCTTTCCAAAGGACCCTCAAAGAACCACTTGCCTCAAGGAAGGTTGGAGAGCCACCCCACCCATAGATATCCCAGGAACCAGGGTACCTACACCAGGGAGCCTAGGTGCAAAGGAGATCAAGTGGAGTCGGAACCCCTGTAGACGCCAATGGAGATTTGTAGAAGATCCTCGGCTACAGCATCTCGTGTGCTGGGTCGGTGAAACCATGATGTGGAATCCAGACAAGAAGAACCTGCAAGCATGCAGGACAGAGTCCAAACCACCTGGAGGTGACCAGGATGCACAATACCAACCCTTGTCAAATGTTCTTGCTGTAGCACAGTGCGGATGAAGCAGCAGCTATGGGGACAGGCGGTGTTGTAAATGCCCAGGAGCCGTTAATGAGCTGTCCCATGCCTGTCGACGGGTGGAGGAAGGTCAGTGGTCGGCACAACCTCCAACAAGCCTAGGCAAACGCAAACCATGGTTTGCAGGACAAGATGCTTTATTGCAGACCAGCAAGGTCTGTGGGACTTACCCAGGAAGGATAAGTCAGGGCCGGCCCTAAGCAAACAGGAGCCCCCTCAAGACCCTCTGGCAGTAGGCACAGGAGGTTGTAGGGAAGCCTCAGCAGCACACAGGATATGAAGGCCTACGATGCAGAGGGTGCCAGCAGGACGACGTTCTGGGAGCTGTGCAGTGATGGAGGCTGGGGCTACTTGGAGCTTGGAGATCTTCCGTGAAGAGAGCCATCAAGCCTTAATATCGACAAAAAGACGTGGTGCACAGGGGCGGTTTACGTCGACTGGAGAAGGATTAGTGACTCAAGTTGCAGGGGAGACTGGTCAGGCCTCTGGAGAACCAACAAACTCTCACCTGTGTTGCAGAGCTGGGCGATGTCTGTGGGACAACAGGATCAACAAACCGGTCTTCGTCGTAGAGGTGCCTGCAGATGCAGGGAAGTGACTCCTTCACTCCAAGAGAAATTCATTCTGGCTTGGATGCAGGCTGAGTCCTTGGTGACTCGGGAGATGCATGGCCATGGAGTTGCAGAACTTGCTGAAGCACAGGGACGAAGATGCAGCAGGAATCTTCACAACAAAAACAGTCTTGTCATGCTTGAAGAACAGCAGAGTTAGTGTCCACCAACAGAATAGTTTTTGACCAGTCTTCAGACGACAGGCAGTCAGTTCTAGAAGTTGTTGTTGGGACGAATCTAAGGACCCACCCTCAGGGGAGCCCTTAAGTAGCCCTAAGAAGGGGAAGGACCTCTTCTGTGGTGACCAGCCTATCAGAAGGTGTCAGTTACGCTACTCAGCTGGCCTGACCAGCTAGATGTTCCCAAGGGCCAAGATTCAACATGGCAGAATCGAGTGGCTACCTGGAAGAGCTCTGGGTACTTCCCTAGGGAGGATATCATTAGGGTGGTGGACACGCTCCCGTCCTTTGCGTAGTTTCGTGCCAGAGTGGGAGCCGAGGGATCCTGATCTGGGCAAAACTGGTTTATGCAAGGAGGGCACCAAATGTTCCCTTCAATGCAGTATGGTGGTGCTCAGAAGTGCCCCCCACCCTACCAAATTCTAAAGCAGAGGTGTTCTCACGTCTCCTTCAGAGTAAATCATTTATTCAGAGTAAATCATTTATTCAGCTCCCCCTGCCCGAGTTAAGCTCATCAGCAGGGGGGGCAGAATACTGCCTAGGGTCAGCAGCAGCACAGGTTGGTAGTCAGACCCTGTAAGGCCACACAGGTAGGTATTGGGGGTCCTGTAAGGCGCCCCGATTACATGGTATCATATTAATAACACTGAAATCAGTGTTGTTGCATACGTCCAACATGTTTGATACCAAACATGACCCGGTTGGGGGCAGCCATTATGTAGTTGGACATCTCGACTAGCCAGTGTCCACTACATTATAATGACTGCCCGCACTTACAAAGCCCAGCAAATAGAGTCCGGGTTTGTAGGAGTACTTCTGCTCATGCAGGGGTACCCATACATTTAGAACCATGCACCCTGCCGTAGGACTGAAGAGCCAACCTTAGGGGTTACAAATAGGTTATAAGTGCAGTGACCGAGATATAAGGGAAGCTCTATATCCAATTGAAAGATGCATGCACCATTTCACACAGACTGCAATGGCAGCTCTGCAGACAGTTTGTGTGGGCTCTCATGGCTGGCATACTATATGCTGCAACCCAAGGGATACCCCTGATGTACCAATGCCCTGGGTTCCTCCGTATCATATACTAGGGACTTACAATGTTACCCCAGTATGCCAATTGTGTGATGTACAAAGTAGTTACCATAGAATTTAGAGGAGAGGGCACTGCCACCGGGATCGTGGTTAGCAGGATCCCAGTGAACTACACTCAAAGTACACTGCCACCAGGCAAAATGTGGGGGTATCAATGCCAGAAAGATCCTACTTTCCTACAGTTGTCTTGCATTGCAGGAAGTAGTTTGCAGTAGCAGCTAGAGAGTACTATTGTGTATCTTTAGGCATATGACGCTCGGATAAATGCAGAGCAGGGCGAAGCTTGAGATGAATTAAGGAAACAAATTAGACCAGTGGCCATAATTATATTTGTAAACATACACTATTCCCATTTACATATAAAATATCGAACTATGCTTTGTGATCCAACTGTACGTGTAAATGTGTTAATTGACAATAACCAAATATAAGTCTAATTTACTTGATATGGTGAAAGTGTTATAATTCAGAGTGCTTGAAACAGCAATCAAGAAATGATCTACCCAACTAGCAAATTAATCAGATTGATTGTGAATCAATTATTATAATCACACTGAATTCACATACTATGTAAATTGTGTATTTAAATCAGATACATTTATAAATTTCCCTCTTGAGACCTCTGATTTTGATTTGTTTGATGTGCAATACACTATCTTCTAACTACTACTAAAATGCAAATGATTACATAGCAAGTCACGCTCTGACGAAATTCCTCACCAGGTAACCTCTCCTTTCTGTTATCCAGGTAACGTATGGGGTGTATTTGTCTTACCTCTTCCTTCAACAAATGTTTCGAACCACAAGTTTTTTTTAAATTTAAATGATTTATGTGATACACAAGAACTGGATAGTGGGAGTGAAATAAAACATTGCCATCATGCAACATAAAACTAGTAGGCAGTTCTCCCAACAACAACTTGTTGGGGTTGAGTGTTCCCCTGCACTATGATTTTTTATTGCGGATTTCCCATTAATATAAGCCTGCTGCCTGAAATATGAAAACGACAAATACGCTCCTATTGAGTACTTTTGCATCTATCCTTACATGAAAGTGGGTTTGTTTACATTCTGTTAATTACTTGTCATATTCTTAGATGTGGAATTCTAAATTCCTGCTATGTGATTTCCTCAAGAACTGGCCTGTGTACTGTAAATCAGCATCTTACTGTTGTATTTCCTTTAAGAGGGTTTTGTCAACCCTTTAATGTGTCAGGTATTAGTGCACTTTTCGTATTACACAACCTGGTGAGTGCATATATTATTTTGTTGAGATTTGCATCGTCCCCATGCTGTCCTAGGATGATCCTAAGAAATCAAAAAGTTTGACAGTTCAGGGGATTGTAATGTGCGGAATTTTGTAAAGGTGGTCATTATGCAAAGGTGTACTGAAACAAGTAGATGAAAAAAGGGAATACATGCAAAATTAAATGTTTGTAGCCATGTATGAATATTCCATGCAGAAGCAAAGTGAAGTGATTGGCATACATCTATAAACATTTGCTTTCCTATGGGCCTTGTTTGGACATATTTGCAGGTGTATTTACAGCACAGCATAAGTCTTCATCTTAACCACCTTGACCATGCTTCGCCATTTTTAGGTCGAGCCTAGAGGCAGCATGAATGCGCTGCTATGCGAGGCAAGCTGTATTCCGTCTGTGTATTTTGAACACGCCCACAGCTTTTCATTGGTTGGTTGGTCTGCCTTTACAAATGCCAAAGTTTTCGGCGGTGAATAGTGTACATTTGTTCCACCTTGCTGCTGTTTTGTTTCCACTCTGCAGACTGCCCCTGCTACATGGATAATTTCACTATTGGGCCATATGTTTTGTTGGAGTGCATTACTTTTACTTTCCACCCTCTCCTTGCCACTCACTATCACACAGCACTACTTGTTATTTACTGCAACTACCTCTATTACTGCTTTTCTATTTTGAAAGCCCTACCCATGTGTGAACTTCCAGTTTCTGTCCATTCGCCATCATTTCTACCTTGACTTCCTCTACCACTTTCCCACTTTACTTTCTGTCTTTCTCCTGCTCCTCTTTTTTTGTCTTCAGCTACCCAATAAATACCGTTCATCACTCATTCACCAGCTCTTTTTCCCTCAAACTGTTTTCCATACTTGTCTTCTTATGCCTGTCCACATTACCTAATATTTTAAGGGCTGGCGTTAGCCAAGACCTTTAGATATTACTAAAACATGTATGATGTACTTCCTTTCAGCCACCTATCTTTGTCCACAGTTTTTGTTTTTACTTTATAATTATTACTTGAGGGTTGCATTTGTGTTTTGAGCCTGATGTGATAGCAGGACACTTTTGATGCACATTCTGTCTTTTATCAGATCCCATCTTTAGCCACTGCAGTTGTAAATTCCTTTTGGAGTGTTTTGCTTTTTTGACTGCTTCTTTTTCACAGCATACCAGATTTTGTCCATTTGAAAAACTGCTCTGTATTAAGTTATTCTCTTTTTACTTTGTATTTTTCCTTCTTCGTTCTTTTCTCATTTATTTCTCATTCCTTTTTTCTTTCTCTCACCCTTTCTCTTTCTTTCTCCACTTTCACTCTTTTTCGCACGTTCTTTTCTTTCTGTCCCTCTTTTCTTTCTTCCTCTTCTTTCTTTCTTGCTCTTTTATTTTATCCTTTTTTCTTTCTTCTCTTTCTTTCTATTCTATCCCTTTATTTATTCTCTCTTTCTTTCTTTTATTTTTCTCTTTCTGTCTTTATCTCTTGAGTTTTTTCTTTTTTGCCATCTTTCTTTTTACTTTCCTTCCTTCTTTCTTTCTTTCACTTTCCTTCTTTCTTTCTTTCTTTAGGTTGCTTTCTTGATGTCTCGCTTTCTTTTCTTCTTGCCTTCTTTCTTGCCTTCTGTCTTGCTTTCTTTCTTTCACTCAGGCTGTACTGAACATCATGCAACACCACTTGTTGAATATTGCAAAATAGGAATCACAAGAGAAACACACACCTGCACTATTCATCAGTCCACAAAACAGAATGCCTTATTGACTGTTGGCTTTTTACACATAATGTGTACCTGAGTCTCGGAGGCTGCAATTAAGCCTCTCACACGGAATTTGCCCTGCTGCTGTTGGTAATACATATACAACATGGAAGTTCACCTTTGATGTGTTAATGGGCATGGTGTCCAAGGTATAGGTGAGACAAGCCCTGAACGACACCACCCATTAGACATTTTCCTTTGTTTTAGACCTAGGCATACACTGTTATCCTTTGATCTCGGCTGAGTTGCAGTATAAGTCACACTCACACAACGGATTGTCTCTGATTCATCGAGCCACATTGTCTCCTAGCTGTATAATGCAGTTGCCAACTTGAGACCATGGCAGGTGGCGATTGCTAAGCAGCATTTGAACCTTGACTTGAGAATGACATTACCTCGTGAGCAAAGGTGTTACTGTTGTTCCTGGTCAAACTTGTCTTTAAATGGTAGACTCAGACTATTTCATTATAAAAATCTTCCTAGGTTCTGTTATATTCCAAGGCGGCTGAAGTCCTTTGAATTGGATGTAGATTTACAGTTCATAATTTGCCACAACTCAGAAACAGATTCTCTACTTTTAGCATTGAATGTAGATATGATATCAGATTATTCATGCAAGATCTTTAATATATTATCTTATATGGTTGATTTACCGCTCATTCTATTCTCCCTTCTGCCATTGCTTGGGCTTGTTAGAGAGAGATCAGCCTACCTGATCTAGCTTTCAACGAAGAGCAGCTATTTAATAGGGCAGTGCACTTACTCCCACTATCAAGGACTGGATCACAGAGAGTCTATTGTAACGACACAATGGACATATATATAACTGGTTGCCCCTTACGTCATGACAAAGGCATATATGAAACCCCCTATGGTATTCCTTCTTTGAATTGACCCCCCAAAAAGAAGAATCATGATTGGATTGATTCTTTGTCCCAGACTTAACTTGCGTGGAAAGTTTCTCAAATGACTAGCCATATGCTTCAAGGTTTTCCTCTCTTGCACTGGCCCTTTTCAACAACTACATAGCATCCCTTGCACCAATCATCAACAATTACAGTGTTAGCTAAAACATGTACACCAGAAATTTCCAGATACTCAAAGGTCAAGAAGACAGTTGCTTGGTTTACATCTGCCTCCTTTACACATACAAGGGAAGGTTCATAACTGGCTTCGATTGAGAAATGAAGAAAAACAGCCTAACTTGATCAATCTTTTTGTTAAGAAACTAATCGGATCCCCGCCTTCTTTCCACACCATCCATAAATGTAAAGTCAGTCAGTCTACTCACTACTGAAAACTGCAGTTTTCCCTTATGAAGTGGCCATTTCATAATGAAGTGTCTGTATGTCTCAATAGTCATTTTGAACATAACAAGGACCCTGGGCTTTGCAGTCTTCAGTAACCACTCTTTTAATCTGGGAGCCCAAAGTTCCTCGGGATATGGGGAATGGGGTTATTTCAGTATTTGCCTTATAGCCATTGTGAAGAGAGGGGACAGCTATAATCTCACACCTGCTTGCATGAATAATCTTTTCCATTAAGCTTATGTTTAATTTCAAGTTTCAGTGTCATCAGTCTCATCAATCAGAAATATTAGGGCAGCCGGCCTTGTTCTTTACAGGTCCAAAACTAGTTCTGGTAACAGTTGCCACTACAATGAAAAAGTAATTTGAGGATATTGCACCACTCTAGCTATACGCTAACACATCTGCCACAGTGCTGCATTAAAACTGATGCTTCCTAATGCATTCGTGTACATCATCACGCCTGCTCTGGTTCTCCCTAATCTTCTCTACAGTTTCCTCAATTAGAAATTAATTATGAACCAATCGCAGTGCTGCAAACCTTGGTGAGACATTCATTTAACATGGCTAAAACAGCAAAGTCCCATTGTAGCTCTGAGCAATTAGCTTTGTACCTGGGCTTCGTGCTTGACACTGTAATCCTTCATGCTCTGCACCCTCCTCCACATCAATGGGCTGCAGGTTACTCTTCTAAGCATCTGTATACTCAGTGACTCCTTGAGTAAATCTATCCTCTCTGTGGTAGTTCCTTTCAGCCCTCTTCCAAGCAGTGTTTTTGCAGGACTTTAATATCTATTCCTGACATCGGGAGGAGACAAGAAAACCGAGATCCCAGTCCTTGATTCTTAAGGAGCAGCGGTGTGGGCTGCCAATCTGGTCTTGAGATATTCTGCGATGCTAAGAATAAGCATACAGTTCTCAGATTCCTTTCTGTCTTCATGCTAGGATTGTCTTCAGATAGTTTGTCAAATCTGACTAAATGGCAGGTGCATAAGATTCCAATCCCTCTGAGAAGTCTTCCCTGCATTACTCTACAATTTAATTATATGCCTCTCAGTTTGTTTGTCCGGCCACCCACACACCTCAACTTGAGTTCCTTGCCTTGTGGCCACTCCCTGATTTCCCTTGAACCATATGACGTTTTAGGCACTAGGCTTCCCTAACTGAAGTGCCTGCTGTGTGATTGACTAATACAGTGCAACAATGAGTGTGACCCTAATCACACTTGCTGCATTGATGGATGTACCTACATTCTGCCCCACACTGGGATTGTGCAGCATTAAACCTGTTAGCACCAAGTTTCTTTATTCTCTTGGTGCCCCTCGCCCGTTGTTCAGAGGGATTGGGTTGGTGGTTCCTTCCCCATAGGGTAGGTATGTCTGTCAGTTGTGACCATCCCAACTTCCTGTTAACCTTTTGCCCGCGGACTGTTAGATTCTCAGTTTTATGCTTTCAAAACCTCTAGTCATATACATGCCACCCGTCAAAGGCTTAGATACATAAATACAACTTCCTAAATGCCAACCATATTTCTGAAAATCAGAGACTAGGTATTGCATCTCTTCTTGGAGAATTGGCGACATTAGAGCTAACCCTCACATCCAATCCAAGAAGCTTCTCTGCACCTATTTCTTTGGATGTTTTTTCTTATGGTATCTCTACCTCTTTTTCTGTGTTGAAGTATTGTTATTTTAGCACTTTGTCCCTCCATTCCTGTCACACATGCTCTGCTATATCCTCATTGTTGTCATCTGTCCCCAAACATATCACTGGCCTTTACTGCAGTGGCAACTTTATTACCTAAATCATGTCCTAAACAAGTTACCCAACTCTGGTTTCTTCTTTCTTCTCTTCTTAACTGTCTCTGGTGTCTTCCGTTCTATTCTTTTCCTTGTTCTCCCTCGCTTACCTGTTGCAATCCTGTCCCTTCCTGCCCTGCCGCTTAGCATTTCCCTTAGTTGGTTGATGGTCGAACATTCCTAGTGCTCGCTCCTTTTATTCATTTTTGCTCATTCCTTGCAAACTGACCTGTTCCTGCGCCCGTTCCCTGCACTTCAGTTTGTACTACTACTTCACCAATTGCTACTGCTCCTTCTCCATGACTCCATTATCTTCCGTTTCTTCTCTGCCCTTTTTCAGCATCATTGCTTCCACATATGAATAAATGAAATGCTACTTCTAAAGCGCTAACACCTGCTTCCGAAGAAGTGTCTCAGCGCACCCAGCAGAAAAAAAAACAATCATGAGTGATAAAGCCGGATTTTTATCTGTCTTACCCTTACCAAGAATCCTCTCAGGTCGCCAGGATCTTTCTTTTTGCTAAATAGTGTAAAGGGGAGAAAATCCCATTTTAACACACAATTATATAAAGCACATTTTAAACTCTAAAGGATCACTGACACCGAATTTCAAATTTTAGGGGTTTATTACAAAGCCAAAAATATTTGCACATACAAGCACCTCATCACGAGGTTAAGGAAATAAATGGGCACTAATACAAAAAATATCCTACGCAGGAGTCTCATTCGACTCAGAATAAGAAGAATAGTTAGCTCCAGAAGCCTTAGGCAACCAATAACTGCTGCAATCTCTATATTAGAAGTCATCAACCTACAAGGAAAAATCAGTTAGTCTATCCCTACTCTATCTCTAGGGTGACATCCCTACTTAGCCTTTTCCCCAGGAAAGAGAGTAAAAAGGTGTCAGTAGTAAAGACTTCCTTAGAAGTACACTCACTTTGCTCTGTACGGAGCTCGTTCTAAGATGCTCCTTCTAGCTTCCCATCTAATCCTCAACTGCTCAACCCACGGGGCATAGTCCCTAATTCAAAATTCCAAAATCATAGAACACGCCCTCCGTCACACCTCTTCAGGCAGGTCTTCCTCCTGTACTTTTTCACTGAAACTCGTACTTCATCCAAAGGCGGTTAATTTGACCTTGGGTCCCAGGCACCTTCTCCGTCGAAAGTATCATCCCTGCATTCCAGTAAACTCCCATGTTGGCTTCTCATACCATCCTAACTTCTAGAACAAAGGGTTAGTCTTCCTAATAAGCTAGGTGTCCTTGCACCTGCAACAGAAACATGGGAACGAGAAACTTTCCACTTTCAGAGATCTGCTGAGTCTCACAAACCCTCAGAGCCATTTTCAAGGGAAACAGTTTTCGGCCTACAATATTCAGCTAACATAAGAAACTATTAGGCCTTTCTCTTTAAACATATATGCAATCAGGCCTTTACACATTTTAAACACACATTTCTAGAATCATACTATAAGCATTGATATTCATTAAATTGCATACATGAATAAGCAAATCTACACGTGCAGACTTTAATATGGTGCACGTTTAAATCCTGAAACATTACATTATACGTGGACTAATTTGTTATACATTATCTAACATACATTTCCGACTAAACATTACATTAGACTTTATAAATGACCTGATTACATTTCTAGTCACATCGATATATGCTGCTTTTAGTACCACATTTCTAAAGAACACGTTAATAAATTCCCACTAAATATATGGGTGCGGACTACCAGTGATTATAATGCACCCCTACAAATTCAGATTAACATAGTGCTCTATCATGAGCTAGACGTTCCACAATTTTGTTGCTTGAAAGGAAAAAGAACATCCCCCCACCTCTCCTGGCTTGCCACACTCTAAGGTTGGAGAGAAGTTCCTGATTAGAGGACCTCAGATCTCTACTGGAACTGTATTTGCTAAATTTACTACACAGGTAGATCAAAAGGGCCTTAAAAATCATCCTTTTACTCACTGGTAAGTACAGTGGAGCTCCTTTTCGCTTGGTCGTTTAGCCTGTCTTCTTGGGCACTTTAAGATCAAGTGAACTGCCGCATTTTGCACCAACTGTAATTTATTTAGGAGCCTAGAGGGAATTCCCAAGTATAGAGAGTTTGAATAGTCCAACCTGGAGGTCACCATCGCTTGGACAATTGACTTCCTTGTGTGAGCAGGTAAGAATTTTAAAGTCTTTTGTAAGGACGTGAGTACTCCAATGCAAGTCGCACTAATCTCCCTAATATATGGTTTGAAGGAGAGATACTTATAAAATGGTATCCCCAAGTTCCTCACCTCCACAGCAGGAGTCGTGGTGGGGGGGGGGTGTACCAATAATTTGGTGTGCAGCCTCCATGTTAAAACCAGGACGAAAATCCGATTGAAGTGAATACAAAATTCTATTAGATTCTATAAACTGGGTAAGCTATTGTAATGCCTTTTTTATTCATGTTTGCCTCTCCGACACTCTTGTCATCAATCATATGTCTTTATTTCTATCTTCACAAACTTTTCCTTTTTATCTTCCATTCTTTCTCACTATTACAGTCACCAGGCTGATGGCTACATGAACCTATTTATTCCTTTAATTTCCTGCTACCCATTTTTTTTTATTCTATCCTTGTATCTGTCTTCCTTAACACCCCATCCCCATTTTATTTTTACACTTGGCTCATGACCTAGTTTGAACCCCTTCCTGCCCAAAGCAACACTGAACTGCATATTTCCACTTTGCCATCTCCCTTCTACATAGCCAATTCTTGTTGTCACTCAGTATTTTATCTTCCTGTTGCAAAGTTTCAATGCTTCTTGATCCTCTGTTATTTCCTTGCTGTTACCCTTTGATTCTCGTACCACCCGTTTTGTTTTTGTCTCCTGTCTCAACTTACGCATCTGAAGCATCCACCCATGCAGCTTCTCATTATAATTTTTGATGTCTTCTATGATTGTCGTGATTACTTGCCATGCTTCTATCCTTACATCCAGAGACATCCTCCTGCTCTTCCCTGCTGTTCTTCCTGACCAACTGACTGCATTCAAATGAGAACCAGAAAACCTCACTACTGATTTGATGTTCCTAGTCTCCACTAGAGATATCCTTTCTTACTATCCTTTTCATACTCTTGGTAATAGACTCCTGGTGAACAGGGGTACAATAGTACTATCCTACTTCCTTTTACCCATTGTGTTATCTTTTCAACTTTCTAACACCACCAACTCAAACTAGTCTGCCGTAATCACCAAGGGACGGCGGGGGGGGGGGGCAACCTGCTGTATTTAGGTCATGTGCTACATACATTTTACAAACATTATCAGACATCCATGCTCGTTTGGCCCTGATGCCCCCTAAAGATCCCAATTGACTCTTTCGCTATGCCAAACAAAGACTGCCTGGTCATGGCCCACCCGCTGGTCCCTTGCAGAACCGAGAAACCTCTGAATATATATCGGCATCAACATGAACGAGGGAAGCCAGATGAGCCAGCAACCCCTAATGCCTTCTAATGCTTTTGTTATGTCTTATGTACTTTTCTATACATCTTCTCGGTGCTTTGTCCCTTGCTGTTCAGCCAATGTGAATATGCTGAGGGGAATGTTGGAGTGGTGGTGATGCAATAGAATGTTAGGGTGCCTGTGTGGTGAGGAGTGTCAGTTGGAGTATGAGCTAAGCAGGTCCTAGTGGGGTTATCCTCAGGAACTAGCTGTAGATGTACTATCTGCAACTAAGAATAAATAAATCAGCTTCTATAAACAACACTTCGGCTACCAGACTTTCATTACAACATTTTGGCGATGATTTGGAGACAGAGCCATGTGTGTAAACTGATGTATCTACTGAAGATAGCTAAAGGAAACTGAAGATTGAACTATTGATGTACCTAAGAATGCTAAGTAATACAATTTCATACAGTAGCAGAAAGCATTGCAGCCCCACCAGTGTCCTCTACATCGGAAGGCCCCAGGCGGGGCATTCATCTGTTAGTTACATGAACTGATATTCATGTGAATGGAAACAACCTGCAGTGCTCTGAACATAACCAGCAACTTTGTGTTTTCAAGGATCGGTCAGCGCTTAGATGGAAGAAATTGGCAGCTTTTTCTTCACGGAACCGGGCAGTGCGGACAAGATGGATAATGTGTGCACCATGTTATGTTGGCCCTGGTGTGCAGTCAACATTGCCTTTACTTTAGAATTGAGACGTGCACTATACTGTTTTATTAACTGGTTAACAAACTAGTGGCCAGAGGGGACCATAATTTGACAAATAGTCACTGTGGTGAGTTTATTTTTGCCTGGCCTGCAGTGAAAGTCTGGTGAACCGTTACTGCGGCACAAGCCATGTCTTGGTTTAAATCTTAAGAACGAGTCCTAAAATTTCGAGCACAAGACCACTCCCTGAGGGTGTGTGTGTCGCCTTACCGTTTCTGTGGGGTCGCGACAATGTGCAGCGGGACGACCAACAACACCGCTTTGATACAGTTCAAGAACGTGTATTTTGCATCGACGTTTAGTGCATGCATACACCTGGAGTCACCTGGAACATATTATTCCTACGTGCTGCCATCTTCCTTTGTTTTCTCATGTACAGTGGGCCATTTTATAAATTCTGTAGCCTGCTGTCTCTCGTCTTCATTGTTGCTGGCATTTAACAATGTCACACTATGTCCAGCGGGCCATCTTACCATTCTTTTAGCCACCGGTCTGAGGTTTTTGTTGTTGCTGGTATTTCACAATTTAACTCTCAACGAGTATCTGGTAAGGGCATTTGTTACAAGTTATACGACATGTGAGCCCTGGAACAGGATCTCAGTGTTCCATTACTGAAACTTGGATATTTCAGCTATTGGGTGGACAAGATCAGCACCTACTTCGATTGGTGATGTTGCAGGCAAGTTGGGTGAGAGTTGTCCCTCACCAGTAACTTTAGGTGGCATTATTATTTTTACCTGCTCCTTGCTAGTTTGCTACCATGATGTTTTTCAATTCTGTTCTTTTCAATTTCATGCCGTGACGTCCAGGATATTCCTTACGATTGTTATATTTGAATTTTCTGCCTTCATCTCTTAATTTTCTTTCTTTCATTTGTACGTTGATTCTTAAATTGCTGGACTGCGGGATAGCTGGGTTTCAATATATGCTGTTGTATTTCATGTATGCTGTTTTCTTTTCTTCATGTTGGCACTCTGAAACCCATATTGCTGCCCAACACTATGCTCACTATATGCAATGATGTCCAGGAAGTCATATACTATTCTTATTTGCTGCCTTATTTTTATATTCTTATATTATTGTTTTCCTCAACGGTATTCATACTGTGCCATGTATTCTTATTTCCTGTGTGTGTGTGATTTTCTACTGGTGCGTTGTTTAAGTGCGTGCGAGGCATATGGCTTGAAAGCTATCTTTTGTGCACTTTTCTAAAATTCCCTGTGAGTGGGAATGTGGTGGTTTAAAGATGCCCGGTAATACTTATAGGTGGAGTTTTCCTGTGCGTAGGTATCTTTACTGTGGTTCTACTGTGATAGTTTATTTACAGTGTATGTGTAATTTCCTTCTGTGCACAAGGTTCCTTTGCCTTGGTGTCACTACTGAAGTGCTGTGGTGAGATATTCATTTCTGGTGTGTGGTGGATTCCTTCCGGTGTACAAGTTTTCTTTACGTGGGAAGTCACCAGTTATTTTACTCTCATGTTGTCCTGCTACATTTCGATATTTGACACTACATGCCCTCATGAGGCATGACTGTATGGATGGAAGTCACCCATTTCTACACTTTACACTAGATGCCCTTACATGAGGGATGGTAGTGTGGGGTGTAAGTCACCTGTTTTCACGTTTTACAGTAGATGCCCTTGCTTGGGGATGATTGTGTGAGGTGAAACTCACCCATTACTTTTGTGTGAGGATGAGTGTTGTTTGATAGAGTATTTAACTTATAGAGTTTTTTTTAATTGTGTAAGTGTATCCTACCGTTGGTGTGCTGTGCTGTCTTATGCCACCTGTCATGCTTGTCTGGCCAGTGGGTGTGGTTTTTAGTGGTAATTGGAGCAGCATTGTCTCTTTTTATTTTGTGTAGTGATGTGGGACTGATAGGGTTCTTCCTCAGTCTTTTGCTCAGCAACTTGTGAATTTTAAAGTAACTGCTTTGTGACCAGCTTGCATCTGCTATATTTTTATGTGTTCGAAAAAGGGTGACGGTGTGTTACATCCGGTATATTTTCACTTTTCATGTTCCCTCATGTAAATGCTGTATTCCATATTGCATTCCTATATTTATATGTGTTTTATAAAGGGGGAGGATGTGTTGTATCTTATGTACTTTTCTAGGCATCTTCCTTGGTGCTTTGGGTCTTGCTGTTCAGTCAATGTGAATGTCCTGTGTAGAATGCTGGTGTGGTGGTGATGCAATGGAATGTTTGGGTGCCTGTGAGGTGAGTAGTGTCAGTTGGAGTATGGGCTGAGCAGCAGGGAGGCTGCTCCTAGTGGGGCTACTCTAGGGGCTATCCTGATGACTATCCTAAGGACCTAGCTCTGAATGTACTATCTGCAACTAAGACTAAATAAATCATCTTCTATTAACAACACTTCGGCTACCAGACTTTCATTACAATAGCCTTCTTCCTGAAGGCAGTGGCTTATCATCTTGGCCTTCTGGTGGACTACATCACTTCATGTCACCCGGATGCTCTCTGGCCCTGAGGAAGGACTGTGGCATCAAAAAGCAATGGGCACTGAAAAACAGACATTGGTTTTCTAAACTGTTACATTAAAGGACCTCAAATGCTCTTATCCTTAAAGGGAGTTTTGCTGAGGACCAGTTCTCAAACGTTTGGTGTGCACAGAGCCGATTCTCCAATGTTGTGTGTTAATGTAAATAAAGGGACGATGGTCATCTTTTTAGGGCATAACTGGAGGCAGGTGCATGACTCTTCCACTGCACCGTCACCTTGTCCAGCCCCGCCTCCTTCCTCGGTTACTGCCTGCAGTCCTCCGACTTCTTATTTGAGCTGCGTATCCCTTCATAGGTTTCACGTCCATCTCCCTCTTCCCGTAGCTGCCTTTCTCCTGCTTTTCGGTGTTCACATTTCCTTCATGATTCCAGATGTTCCATTTTCTTTCTTTACTTATGGATGAGGCTTATGGCAGAAAACAAAGCCTGAATGCCTTGCA
Organism: Triturus cristatus; assembly: GCF_964204655.1. Taxonomy (NCBI): domain Eukaryota; kingdom Metazoa; phylum Chordata; class Amphibia; order Caudata; family Salamandridae; genus Triturus; species Triturus cristatus. The sequence continues at coordinate 1,164,454,907 of NC_140583.1, forward strand.
CAGCTGCACCTGAGTTTATTTATGATTTAATAGCAGGATGAGAGGACATTTAATGTTTCCTTACAATGCACTTACGGATGTGAAAATAAATGACTCCTTCCCAGTCTTAATAATAATTAATAAAGCATTCCTGAATAGCTGAGCTCTCACGTATATTTTAGTTTAACAAGACTCTTTGAAAACACATTGTCGTTTTTGTTTTCATCTTTTAGGTTTAAAGAAATCTGAGCAGCTAATTAATAACATGGAGGTCTCGAACAACGTGGAGGTCTCGGAGTTCAGTGAAATTGTGCTGACAGTTTATCTTTGATGCTGCTGCTTCAAAGGTGGGCAGAAGAAAGCAAGTCGCACAGACTCGCAAATTAAAACATGAAAAAATAAAATACGCTGACGCGTGTTGATCATCTGCACATCTTTCTGTACAGGAAACGAAGGGTGGCATTTCAAATCCAGAGAACATTGGAAATCCAAGTTTTTATCTTATGCATGTACTGTACTTTAACGGGTAATTATTGATTGTCAAAACTAGACTGCTGTCTGATAATTATTGGTCTTGGTTGATTGTCAATTTTCCTATTAAAAAGTTTCCAAACCTATCCCGCCTGTTTCATATTTTGGGTTGAATGCTGGAGGGTGATGTAATAATATTATTGGCGAGCTAAACCCCATTGATATGCTTCTGTGCCCTTCGTAATTTAATTAGTCATCAAGACGAAGAGTGTATCATTTTTGTTCCATTTGTTTTTAAATGGCACCACACACGTTACATTACAGCCACTTTCAAGTGTCTTGTACAACCACAAAGTGGGTGGATGGTGAGTACCAAACGAAGGTTTAAGGTAGCGATTTCTTTCTTGTTCAGCGTTCAGTAGTCAGAAGCCCAGGGGTCTCCAACCTTTTCTGTAGTGAGCGCTACATCTGATCAGTGAAAGTCATAGTGAGCTACTGAAGGCTAAACAACTCACACATTGTTACCAGACACCCACATGCCCAGCTTCTTTGACTTTAACGCTAATGTCCTTTGAGCCAGATACTTTGACTAGGGGCACAGTGATAGGGCTGCCATGTGTCAGTGGGAGCGTGAGATTTGGGCATGTATAATAGTGTGTTCGTATGAATGGGATATATGTATATTGATGACTGAGAGCCTGTGTCATATGTACTTGTGGCACAGGACATACCTTTCACCATATGTGGCAATGTTACAAGTATGACACAAGCATACAGCTATTTTATTTAAAGTGGAGAAAAATGTTCTGCAAAGATATTCAAAGTATGCAATATTTTTCTGAAGTTTAAATTTCCCGCATTAAAACATTAGTCTATTTTTCAGTTATATATATGACATTATATATATGACACAGTGCTACTGGGAGAAGAAGGCCTGCTGTTTGTAAATACAAAACTTTGAAAATGGAGAAATATAAAATGCACAGTTAACTTAATCATTAGGGAACCTTTCATTGACATTTTCTCCCATTTAAAAGCATTCAGAAACATCATTTTGTTCTCACGCTCTAATATACAATTTATTTTATTTTAGTTTTATATAGCCCGAACTAGACCCGAAGGTATCAGAGTGCTTTACATGAGCACCAGTTGTGTTACAGACTGACACATTCATATTATGTTAGCCATGGGGAGATTAAGTGATTTACCCAGAATCACAGGATGTTGAGCGTCCCTGCCGAGACTTGAATATTGGGTTGACAAGGACATTTGTGTAAGAGTTAAATACGTCAGTGCTTTAGTTCTTTGCCTCTGTGCCCAAGCCCGAGCTGGGTCATAAATCTGATTAAGCACTGATCATTATCATGCACTGCTATCTTCAGCCTCATGGTGATAATGTAAAATAAACACAGCCTTCCCTAACTTTAAAAGGAAAGTGTGACCCTGCACTTATTTAACAAGCATTAGGAGTGCATCGGTTTCGCCTATGTGATGAGTTATCAATCACCGTCGGGATGAAGGAAAAAGCTCCCTGATAAGTATCACAAGAGGGAAGAGGATGTGGAGCAGCAGCCTGAGCTGCTAAATCGAGAGCTGAGGATCCCGATTCAAGTCTCGGTGGCGCAACATCCTGTGATTCTGGGCAAATAACTTAATCTATGAAAAAATAGTTCCATCAAAGCAGATGTTTAAAGTATTTTGGCTACGGAAAACTGATCGGAGAAGCAGAGGAGTCACAAGCATTGGTAAATGCAGGAAAATATGCTACAGCAAATAGAAATGGAGGAAAAGTAAGTGGCAAGCACAGGAACGAATGATAAGCCAGGAAAGTGAGGGGGGATGTAAGCCCCTTTTAAGATTTATACTAACAACAATAGATTACACAAGCTGTGCAGGTGAAACCTAAAAAACAACAACTGCTATCGACATCTATTGGGGGGGAGGGGCGGGAACAGAAAAATCTGGGCACCCTTCAAATGGTTTCTTAGTCTGCAAAAACGTTCTCTCAGAACACTTGCAGCGTGGAGTGTGCAGAATTTAGAATACACCACAGGGACCTGGACACTCCCCCACGTGGCCAGTGTCTTGCGCACGGCACATAAAGTGCCTCATGTATCAGTGACATGCACATGCGAGTCTCACTCCCAGAGTGTGAGGGCCATAGATGTTCAAAGCATCATTTAAGAGCATGAGAGCACGATTGGTGTCTGAGACACCATGGGGACGGGAGGGCGCCCATCTCGTTTTGGATGGAAATAAGTGGGTGCGTAATTTGCAAAACACACAGAAGATGGACGGAATGTTGCACATTGGCAAAACATTCACCCCCAGTCACAGATCTGGGTTTAATCCATCGTTATTTTGCTCACCACGCCACCCCAGTTCAGACATGGCCATATGCAAATCATTGTTGACCCTGTGCCTCATGGGAACAGTCCAGCCCGAACTGCAAGCCATGTCTTCCCTGGACTGGAATCAAGCATCCTAGGACCGGTTTCGGGGTTTCACCCCTCTTCAGCCAGGATAGCTTGACTCCAGTGGCGTAGTGAGCACGGGACCCACGTCTGGGCATACCCTTCCCACATAGGGTGAACAGCAAAACATACAAGATGATGGACGGAATGTTGCACATTGGCAAAACATTCATCCCCAGTCACAGATCTGGGTTTAATCCATCGTTATTTTGTTTACCACGCCACCCCAGTTCAGACATGGCCATATGCAAATCAGTCTTGACCCTGTGCCTCATGGGAACAGTCCAGCCCGAACTGCCAAGCCATGTCTTCCTTGGACTGGAATCAAGCATCCTAGGACCGGTTTCGGGGTTTCACCCCTCTTCAGCCAGGATAGCTTGACTCCAGTGGCGTAGTGAGCACGGGACCCACGTCTGGGCATACCCTTCCCACATAGGGCGAACAGCAAAACACACAAGATGATGGACGGAATGTTGCACATTGGCAAAACATTCACCCCCAGTCACAGATCTGGGTTTGATCCATCGTTATTTTGCTCACCACGCCACCCCAGTTCAGACATGGACATATGCAAATCAGTATTGACCCTGTGCCTCATGGGAACAGTCCAGCCCGAACTGCCAAGCCATGTCTTCCCTGGACTGAAATCAAGCATCCTAGGACCGGTTTCGGGGTTTCACCCCTCTTCAGCCAGGATAGCTTGACTCCAGTGGCGTAGTGAGCACGGGACCCACGTCTGGGCATACCCTTCATACATAGGGCGAACAGCAAAACACACAAGATGATGGACGGAATGTTGCACATTGGCAAAACATTCACCCCCAGTCACAGATCTGGGTTTAATCCATCTTTATTTTGTTTACCACGCCACCCCAGTTCAGACATGTTATTGTCTGTAAAGACCATCTGTAGCGCTGCCCTTATTGTGCCCGGACATGCATTAATCACGTTGTATTGAAATTTTTTGCATTCAATTCAATGACCATTGCTGTGATGTTAAACTCTAGTCGGATCAGTGAACGCCTAGTTGAATATGGGAGCTTGAAGACTTTTCTATAAACCATTATGTATAGGCCCTCCAATTTTTTGGTCAGCAAAGCAGGGAAGGCAAGGTGGCCATAGCTGAGTGTAGACATTGGCTTGGCTTGCATTACTAGTCGGATCCCCTCCGTCGAGTGGCTTACAAGCTTGTGATGTAATTTACACGAGCCGCATGTTAGCTTTGCTGCTTTTGGCTCCTGTGCTTTAACCTTCAGTACTGGTCTGCAGGTATCTGCAAATAGTACTCCCAAGTAGGTGTACTTGTTGGTCGTGGCTATCCTTAGAGGGCCCAGCTGCCATACCAATCATTGTTTTTTTAGCTTGTGGCCAAAGATCAACCCTTTTGTCTTTGATGCATTAGCTATACGTTTATTTTCCATGTTGTAGTAGTGTAGCGTCTCTAATGCCCTTTTCATACCTATTCTTGTTTGATCCAATAAAACAAGATCGCCGCATACTGCATAATTGGCAGTCTGAGGTGGCCCAATTTTGGAGGAAAGATGTTAATTTTTAAAAGTGCCTCTCCCTTGTCTGCGGTGTATAAGTTGAACAGGGTGGGGGCGATCACACAGCCGTTTTAGCCCCCTGTTCGTGAAGATCTTGGCTGTTGCACATGTATTTGTGAGCTTAGCACGCACCCAGGTACCAGTGTAGAGTGTTAAAATAGCCACAAGGAGTTTCTTCGGTATACCCCACTTAGCCAATTTTGCCCACAGTATGTTTCGATCAACCCCATCAAAGGCGGCACTGTAGTCCACAAAACATGCGTATAATGGAGGGGTGGTGGCCCCAGTTGCCTTGGTTGCCAGGTATGAAAGTGCGATGGCGTTATCCATGGTCGACGAGTTCGGCCAAAAGCCGGTCTGGCATTGCGGGAGTATATGTTTTTAACAGTCGCTGGACGAGGTATTTCTTGATGGCCAAAAAAACATTGGGACTGCCGGTTGATCTTTTAACAGACATACCATTAACAAAGTTTAGTCTAAAGAACCTGCTAAAAAAGTGCGGCAAGAACATCTTGAGGCAACAAGACCTTGAACGGATCAGACCTGTTCAGGGAGCAGAAGGACTTATTAACTCATATGAAACTACTGTATGCCAGCCCTACCTAAAAGCAGGACTGGGAAGGCAAGCTCTACAAAATGTCATGATGGTGAGGCTCTTAACTTTGCCAATACAAGACTATAGAGCTCACTGGAAAAATTGGTTGTTAAGAGGGACTGGATGTTGTTTGTGCCAATACCACACAGAATCCACGGAACATGTCATTTGCTGTTGCCCAACTTTGCTGTCCCCAAGGAGTTTGTACTTAAGAACCATGTTCATTCAATACGGCGTAAGAACATGCAAGGAGGCCTTAAGGCACATTTACACCACTATTGTCCTGATGGAGCTCGCACGAATCAGGAAGTTTTATGCGGCTGCTGGAATGTCTTTACGATCAGCCCGAGTATTGACAGTTAAATAAATTATGATTCACGGATCACCATCACTCGCATTTGCTCAGCATCGCACTTTTAATACTATTACTGTCTACACTAACTTTTACTAGCAACAGGATATTTAATAGACTGAGCCCTCCGTGGTGACGTAGCTTTGTATACCCTCTGCATGTAAAATCTTTCATGTGTTTTAATTCTAAATGTACCTTTTCTTGCACAAAGTTACTTATATACTGGTACATGATAGCATCTCTGCATTGTAACCCCCCTTTTAGATTTAATCAATTTTATTTTTACCTTTTCTAATTTGAATCTACTTGTTCCGCTTTTGTAAAGGATTTTAAGTAATCCTACAATAAAGTTAAATTGTGTTGCTAAATTCTTAGAGCTCTATGGCAGTGTTTTGACAAAGGAACATCATTAAAGTTCACCTTACCTTATTCCCTCATTACACAAATAGCAACCGGCAGGCATGGTAGACTTCAAAGATGGTGGTGCAGTGGCCTCTGTGGGCAGTGTGTGCATCTGTACTGAGGGAGGCTCTGAGCAAATAGGGAACAATAGCTTGTCAGGCTTTGACTTCTTTTTGGGTGGCAGCACATGTTTGGATCAGAGCAGTGTTTAATTTGTAAAATAATAAGTGCCAGGGCCCTGACCAGGAGGGGACTGCTGCTTGCACCATCCATCACCTCTGTCATCACTGCCAAAACAACTATTAAGTATCTCTCTCACCTGCAAGTGCAACAGTTCATAATATTCTAGGTCCCCAAAGCGAAAGTAATGACTGGAGAGGCAGGTATAAATGATTTTTAATGTAAATTGTATTGATAAACAACCGTTATTCTGCTAATCTCTAAATTACATGAGCAGAGCCACCATGTGGTAGCCTGTCATAAGTGCGGTGTATACAATTAAGTGCTGGTGCGGAGCACCGGAAACCAATTAAGTGCCAGTGCTGAGCACTGGCAACCACCGGCACAAATTAAGTACTGGTTCAGTGTCACCAGAATCTGCAAGCCTACAGAAACATGCTCCTCTTGGAGTTGCAGAAACAGAGGGGCCAGAAGATCCAGCTCAGCAAACGGGATGGCCTTTAACAGCACATGGTCATCTTTTGGACTGTGAAACTCGAGTCTCAACTGTGTCAACATCAGGATCAATATGGAAGGGTTTGGCTTCAGAGAACAGTGATAAGGCTCCAAATGTTTCTGGGAATGGGACAGTTTTCTCGAAGAAGATAAAAACGTTTCCTTCCTAATGTGTATTTTAGGAGATGGTTTCCTTACAGTTGATGTATCTGTTGGTGAAAGAGATTGCGTATGCGTCTACCTGCAGTCGTAGCCAGAAACAACTTGCTGCCTACTCCATGATGGGCTTCTTATGAATTGACACATTAGAATCCCAATTGCCAGTGTTGTACTGTGATCTGATTTGAATGCAAAAGTTCAGAGATAATTACGTTGTTCTGCTTAACATTTCCTATACTTACTTGATAGGGATCATTGTCTCTTCCAGCATATTATACACCCTAGGTCCCTTCTGACTCGCAGGGTTCCCTTGTCTCTTTATAATCTGCTTCTAGCGCAATCAATAGATTGTTGGGATTAACCATATCCTGCACCTACTACGTTTTAGTGGGTCATCCCACCCCCCCGGCTCTTACGTTTCCTCCTTTTCTCCCCCCCACCTGGTTTCCCCCCCCTCTTATTCCCGCTCCTGCTCGCCCACACAATCATAGAGTATGACGCACCATGTTCCCTTGTCTTCGGATGACTACCGTAAAAAAAAATCCTTGAGGGCCCTTCACTCTTCTCAGAGACGACAGAAGCCTCTAACTCAACAGACAGCTCAATATTTGAGCAATTAGAAAAAACTAAGAAAAAGTTAATAAGACTTCAGTTGATGGTATGCATGCTTACCGAATATCTCAAATCAGACACAATACCAGTCAGCCTCCAAGTAAGGAATATTCCAGGGGTCTTTACCGACAATAAAAATTAACTGAATGGTTTCAGTTACATTGAAACTACCTGCTCGAGGCACTGGATGGTGCTTGGTATAGATATAGCTATGGAATAGATTGGCAAAATCTTAGTCGAGATAGAGAAAATTGAAAACAAATAAGAGGACAGCAACATCGCAGATGCAAAAAGCCTCATTGAAAAGGTAGAGAAAACAGTCTCTGAATTTCAAACGATAGAATTAAATAGGAAAACTACCAAAGTCAAAAGGGAGATAAAAAACTATAGGGTTGAAAGAACTTACAATTCCCTAACTGAAGACTTCTACACCAATAGGGCATACGCAAACCCCAAATCCCCACGCCCGTGGGGTAGATATAACAAACAACACACCATTGCGGGTTTCTCAGACACCTTTGGGGAATCCTCAGAAAATTCAGACTTAGGAGAAGGACCAAGTACCTCTAAAAATAGAAACACCACCAACAATTTTTTAGAGAAGTGGGGGCAAGATCGGCCACCCAGATGGTACAGCACCCCAGGAGACTGAAAAACAAGGCAGAGGTATTACCAGTGGTAAACCGTAATAATGCAGCCACTACTAGCACCAACGAAATGACTGACCGAAATACAATACCTATTTTCAACCTCTCACTACTATCTGATGAAGAAATGTCACTATTGAGTAGAGGCCTCTCATTTGTACCCAATGTCAGACCTAATTTGTTGGACCTACAAACTGAATTACTCAGATTCTTCAGAAAGATTTGATTACAGGCTTTCTTTCAGGATAAACCTACTTTCACCAACACAGCTTACACTTCATTCCGTCCACCCTCGACCTTTTCTCCACCACAGAGTAGCATCCAGGCAGAGATACTAGCATTCGAGAAACTTGTAAAAATGCAGCTTCATTTCATACAATCTTCCACTTCATGAGAAAAATGCTCTGATGAAATTGAAACTGAATGATGATTTGATCATTAAAACTGCTGATAAGGGTGGTGGTATCCTCCTACAGCACATTGACACATACAAATATGAAATACTCAGGCAACTGTCAAAGACAGAACATTATATGAGATTGGCGTCAGACCCCACTAAGGAAATCCAAGCCCTAATTATCAATATTACAAAGGCAGGTAAAGCAGAAAAATTCCTTACTCAAACTGAATACCTCTATCTCAACACGAAAGCACGCAGAACACCGGTAATCTACACACTTCCCAAAATACATAAAAATTTAGATTCTCCACCTGGACACCCGATTGTGTCAGGGTGTGCCTCTATCCTGGAACCACTCGGTTGCTATGTGGATAACTTCATCAGAGACTTTGTTCCCACAACACGGTGCTACATAAAAGACACCATGTCCATGATCAACCTAGTGGAAAACCTTACATTTGATACCACTGACTGTATACTCTGTACCCTGGACGTCAAATCCCTATACACAAACTTTCTTCAGGAAGAAGGGATCGATGTCATTCAGAATATTCTTGATTCAAGGGCCCACCCCCATTCTGTTCCAACATCATTCATTCTGCAAGTCCTCAAGATTTGTCTGACCCGTAATTTCTTCTTGTTTGATGGTAAGTTCTACCAACAAATTAAAGGTACATCAATGGGTGCCATTTTTGCACCGAACTTTGCCATTGTGTATATGGACTGGTTAGAAATAAGCAGGATCCTAACTAAAACCAATAGATTCATTTCCAATGTAGTAGAATGGAAGAGATCATTCAACAATATTTTGTTGATTTGGAAAGGCCCCGAAACTAGCTTGATCATGTTTCATGAGTGGCTGAATGCTCACTGCAACGGCTTAAAATGTACACTTACACATAACCGCAAACAGATGTCTTTCCTGACCTAATTACATTACATTACATTACATTAAAATTATTTGTAACGCGCACTATCACCATCGGTTTCTTGGCGCTCATTGACAGGTAACGTGATCCAGGATGAGAGGGTTAGTCATATGCGGATTGAAAAAGCAGGGTTTTTAAAAGTCTGCGGAAACAGTCGTACTTTGGGCAGAGACGGAGTGAAGGTGGCAGGGAGTTCCAGGTGGAGGGGGCCTGGATAGAAAAGCTCAAGCCACCGTGCTTTTTTCTTTTGAATTTGGGGACCTCAAGGAGATTAAATGATGCTGAGCGAAGAACTCTAGAAGGGATGTGACGGGTCAAGCCCGAAGAGATGAACGCGGGGGCTGCATCCGAGAGGGCCTTGAAGGTAGAACATGCCAGTTTGAAAATGCAACGTTTGGAAATGGGGAGCCAATGCAGACTATGGAGGAGGGGAGTGACGTGCTGATGTTTGGGCTGGCAGAAAATCAGGCGGGCAGCTTGATTCTGCACCAGCTGTAGTCGGTGAAGGTGGCATGCAGGAATTCCCGCATACAGCATGTTGGCATAGTCGAGCCTGGAGGTGATGAGTGCAATGACAACTTGGGTCAGGGCTTCTTTGGTAAGAAACCTGCTGATCTTGCGGATCCGCCTGAGGTGGAAGAAGCAGGCTGAGGTGACCGCGTTGATTTGCGGTCTCATCGAAAGATCTTCAGAAATGATCACCCCCAGGCTTTTGACTGAGCTCACAGGAGTGGGTGCTGTCCCCAGAGATGTTGGCCAGAAGGTGGAATTCCATGGGTGATTGGGGCCTCCTACCAGGACGAGCTCAGTTTTGGTAGGGTTCAGCTTTAAGTGGCTGTGGTACATCCACTCCGCAATGGTCAGCATGGTGGACTGGAAGTTAAGACGGGAGGAAGGAAGGGAATCTATGGGAAAAATTAACTGGAGGTCGTCCGCGTAGTTAAAAATTGTGACCGGGGAGTTGCGGAGGGAGGCTAAGAGGGGTTGGAGATACAAATTAAAAAGAAGAGGGGATAGTGCAGAGCCCTGTGGGACGCCGCAGGGAAGGGATGTGTAGGGTGCGGAAAAAGTGAAAAGATGGACGGACTGTGATCGCTGGTGAAGGAAAGATCTGAGCCAGTCAAGGACCACTCCCTGAATGCCGGCATTGTGGACACGGTCGATCAAGATGGTGTGATCGACCGTGTCGAATGCCGCCGAGAGATCTAATAGGACAAGGGCCTGGGAGATGTTATTGTCAGCGCCCTTCCTGAGGGTGTCCATGACTGCTACTATGACCGCCTCGGTGGAGTGGAGGGGTCTAAATCCCGCTTGTTGAGGGTCCAAGAAGGAGGATTTCTCTATAAAAGAGCTCAGGCAGCGGGTGACGTAGGTCTCCAGAATCTTTCCTAGGTAGGGGAGGAGGGAAATGGGTCTGTAGTTGCTGAGTATTGTGGGATCTGCGTTGGGTTTCTTTAGGATAGGTAAGACGGCAGCTTGCTTAAAGGAAAGAGGGACCTCCCCAGTAGCAAGAGAGTTGTTAAGTAGTGCTAGGGGGGGGCCTGGACATGCGAGAAAGGCTTCTCTCAGGATCTGCGGGGGGCAACGATCATTGGGGGATCCCGAACTGACTTTGTGAAGGAGTGAGGCGAATTCTTGTAAAGAGATAGGTGGGAACTCCGACAAGGTGCTGGTATTTCTAGGGGGAAGAGGTGGGGGAGTAGGAGATGCCGGGGACGGGATGTTGTTTTTTATTGTTGTAATTTTCTCTATGAAGTAGGAGTTTAGCGAGTCACAGAGGGTTTGGGTCGGCTGGGGTTGGGGGGTGACCCTATCCGGTAAGGAGAGCTCATTTACAATTGAAAAAATATCTTTCGTTTTGTTATTTGAGTCCAGGATTATTTGTGAGAAATATGCCGTCTTAGCTACCAGGATCGATTGTTTATAAGATTTTAAAGCCTCAGTGTAGACAAGTTTAAGCTGTGGGTAATAGTGGCGAAGCCAGCGGCATTCAGCTTGCCGCAGGGCAAGTTTGTCCGCTTTGAGTTGGTCCGTAAACCATCGTTGTGCGTCGTGGGGGCGCTTAGCTTTGATCTTTGCTTATGAGGATAAGCTATACACCACACTGTTCCACAAAACCACTGAGAGAAATACTTTACTGGCTTATAACAGTCACCACCCACATGCTCTGAGAGACTCCTTGCCCATTTCTCAATTTTTAAGAATAAGGAGGAATTGTTCTCTAAAACAAGACTATTTTGATGAAGCAGGTATCCTGTCCAATAACCTCATCAGTATGGGCTACCCGCGCAAACTCATTAAAGGGTCGCTCAAACATGCGTAGTATTGTCCCCGTGAGGCACTTCTGTGCCCTAAATCCAAACCAGACAGCTGTCGCCTGGTTTGTGTCACTACCTTTTCCCCAGTCTCGAACCAAGTTAAGAAATGTATTTTGAAACACCAGTCAGTCTTGAATGCAGGCGGCATGACACTGGAAAACAGAAACATTAAAGATCACCTTGTCAGAGCATCCTTACCTACCAAAAAGACTCCATAATCTCTAACTGAAATGTGGGACCTGTCCCCCACGGTAGGCCATTTCAAATGTGGGGTTTGTAGTGTGTGTGTAAGCGTGGGGGGAGTGCAGGCCGGATACACAGATGCGGAGGCTGGATGTAGTGTTCAATTTTTAGGGGTTTTATTAAGAACAACAGGCTGGTTGGACGGGTTTAGATGAAGATGAGTCCTCTTCTTCCTGGGATGGTTTCACTCTCCTTTCTTGGCCTTCTGGGATCTCTTCGGGGTGTTGGTCTTCTCCCAAGGTGGCTCTTGGCAACAAGGTGGGCTTGCGGAGGCTCATACAGAGGGGAGAGAGAAAATATGAGCCGTCAGCTGTTGTTTCCTATGTAACTTAGCGATTAGTGTTACCTATCACCACACCCGGTCGGTGAAATGGGAAAGCGTACAAATGTGCAAACAAAAAGGGGGAGGAAAAAAACGTGATACCGGAATTATAAAATACGGGTAGAGTCCGCTTTAGTAAAGGGGTTTTCTTTTTATCAAGAAGGGGGCGTGAGGTCCACGGCTTTCAGGATGTGTGTTCTTCTTTTAAGTGCTTTTAAGTGCTGTACAACCTGACCCTCCTTACCCCACTCCCGGTACTTGGTCACCATCCACCTCCCCTTCTCCCGCTACCACTATCTCCCGTATTCGTGGACTCACCGGCTCCGCCGCAACCCTCCAGGGTTGCGGCCGTTCTCCAGCGTCCTCCGATGGGCTCCACCAATCCTCGCTCCACTCGTCCTCTGCTTCGGGTCCGTCCGCTTCGTCTACCCGACTCGGCTTCTCCTCCGATTCTTCTTCTCTCTGGCTCACCTGCTCTTCTTCCTGGTTTCCGGCAGTTGCGCGCCCTTCCTGTGGAGTTCTGGGTTCTTTAACCGATCCGGGACTTCTGGTTCTGGGATCAGCCGTGACCCCTTCCGCCTCCTCTCGCCTCAGGGTTGGTTCCTGCAAGAACACATGACATGGGGGCGGGGTTATCGTTGACGCGGTCATACGATATTCCCCCGGGCTTGGCAGGGACCGTGGAAGGCTTCCACAATGGTGCCCTCGACGAACAGGTACCACGCTGTTCCCCACATGCGCCGCCTCACATCCCCTTTCCCTAGCTGTCCTTCTTGTACTGGGTGCGTCCATAGGGTATCGTGACAGGAAGTCCACGTTTGTTTGTTCTGTGCCTTTCCGGTGTTTTGTAATGAACCTGTATCGTTGCAATGACAAGAACCACCGTAGTACCCTTTCATTGTGGCCCTTGTTGCGTGCTAGCCATTCTAACGGGGCATGATCGGTAAAAAGAGTAAACTCCCGTCCCTCTAGGTAGTAACGTAGGGACTCAATAGCCCACTTTATTGCGAGGGCCTCTTTTTCGATGACTGCGTAGTTCTTTTCTCGTGGATATAGTTTTCTACTGATGTATAGGATCAGTTTATCTTCGCCCTGTGAGGTACGTAGTGAAAGGACAGCTCCCAAACCTTGGTCTGACGCGTCTGTTTGCAATAGAAAGGGAAGGGAATAATCCGGGCTGGTGAGTACCGTGTCTGTCGTTAAAGCTGCTTTCAGGGTCTCAAAGGCTTTGGTCAACCTAGGGGTGGGTTGTTGTAACAGGGCTTTGGTTTTTATGTTTTTCTACAATAAGTCAGTGAGAGGGGCTGCAATTTGGGAAAAGTTCGGAAAAAATCTTCTGTAGTAGCCTAACAGGCCTAAAAAAGCCCTGAGATCCTTTTTTGCCTGGGGAAACGGTACATGGGTGATGGCCTCTATTTTGCTATTCTGGGGCCGGATGACTCCCTCTCCCAAAAGGAACCCTAAATATTTAACCGTCTGAGCTGCTAAGTTGCTCTTAGCCGGGTTAATTTTAAGGTTACAGCAGCCCAAGGCGTGAACCACGTTACAGAGATGAACGAGGTGTTGTTCCTATGTTTCGCTTTATATGATAATGTCATCCAAGTAAGCCCCTGCGTACTTTTCATGCGGTTGGAACACTAGGTTCATGGCTCGCTGAAAAGTTGCGGGGGCCCCGTGTAGCCCAAAAGGCAACATAGTGAATTGGTATAACCTGTCAGGGGTAGAGAAAGCCGTTTTCTCTCTGTCTTGTTCCCGTAAAGGGATCTGCCAGTACCCTTTACAGAGGTCAAGGGTACTGATGTACTTGGCGTTCCCTATGTACTCGATCATTTCGTCGACCCTTGGGAGAGGATAGGTGTCGAAGTCAGAGATTTTGTCGACTTCGCGAAAATCTGTACAAAAACGGACTGAGCCGTCGGGTTTCGGGACTAAAACTATAGGGGAGTTCCAGTCGCTCTTGGATGTTTCGATTATCCCCATGTGCAACATTTGTTTAATCTCTTCCCTAATCGTGGCCCTACGTGCCTCAGGTATACGGTAATGTCAGAGTCGTACTTTTTTACCGGGTTGGGTTTTGATGGAATGTTCTACCACTGTTGTTCTCCCCGGGGTCAGGGAGAAGATCCCCTGTAGGGGCCAGAGAGTGTCTAGGAAGGCCTCTTTTAAATCAACGGGTAAGTGCCTATCGATACATTGTTCCATCAGGGAGTTTGTCTCTATCTCTCGACCGCTCAAGACAGGAAGAGGCCCTACCCATTTTTTTAAGAGATTCACATGGTAAATTTGTGAGGTACCTCGGGTTGGATCTAATTCCACTCTGTAGGTCACCGGGGTCACTTTGTCAAGTATGATGTAGGGACCCTGCCATTGGCCCAACATTTTATGATCTGATGAGGGCATCATTAGAAGTACGGGATCTCCCACTGTGAAGGTTCTCTCTTTTGTTCCCCTGTCGTAGTGTTTTTTCTGGGCTGTCTGGGCTTCGTCCATGTTCTGGAGGACTATAGCGCGGACCTGATCCAAGTGGGTTTCGAGCTTATCTACGTATTCTAGTAGGGGTTTGGCTTGGTGTGGCTCAGCTTCCCAGGATTCTTCGGCCATGTCTAAAAAGGAACGGGGTTGATGTCCATATAAGAGCTCAAACGGCGAATACCCCGTGCTCTGTTGGACCTTACACCTGATGGCGAATAAAGCGAGGGGCAACATATCTTCCCACCTTCGTGTTTCTAGGGACAGGAGTTTTTTTAGAGTTGTCTTTAGTGTGGCGTTGTAACGCTCAACTAATCCATCGGTTTGCGGATGGTACGCCGCAGTGCGTATTTGCTTAATGCCCAACTGGTTACACACCTGCTTCATGAGCTTCGAGATAAAGGGTGTCCCCTGATTCGTGAGGATCTCCTTGGGGAGCCCTACACGGGAAGACACAGTGATCATGGCTTTGGCTATGTTAGGGGCATCGGGATGTCTTAGGGGTATCGCCTCTGGAAAACTGGTGGCGTAGTCCATGAGGACAAGCACGTATCGGTACCCGCTTCTAGACGGTAACAGTGGTACTATGATGCCCATTCCTATCCTAGGAAAGGGTTCATCGATAATGGGAAGAGGTTGTAGAGGAACACGGGAGGGTGTATATCTGCTATTCTTCTGACATATGGGACAACTTCGACAATATGTAAGGACTTGTTGATAGATGCCTGGCCAATAGAATTTCTCCAGAATGGCCTGTTTGGTTTTGTTGTCACTGAAATGACCCCCAAATAGATGACTGTGGGCAAGGTATAATACCTTCTCGCGAAAGGGGCCCGGAACCAATAGTTGTGCGGGTTGGGTAGGACTGCCTTTTCTATACAGGAGTCCGTTTTTCTTAAAGAAGTAGGGACCTACTTGGAGAGGGTCCTCGTTTTCTAGAGCTTTGTTCCACGCTTCTTGTAGGACGGGATCCTCTCTTTGTGTGGCGTGGAAGACCCTGTCGGTCTCCCAGGGGTGTTCTTCTATCCGGACCGGGTAGACTGCCTGAGTTTTCCCCTTTTCTTTTCTCCTCTGACTGCGGGTCTTCCTCTCCTTGGATGGGGGCCATTCATGGTCCTCCTCCTGGGAAAATGGAGCTTACGTCCACCAGTCTTTTGATTTAGGGGTTGACGCTTTTATCAGCTTGGTCAATTGCTAATAACCATTCCCAAGGATGATTTGTTCTGGTACTCGTGAGATGAGACCTACTTTCAGGGAGGTCCCCGGGTCAGTTGGATGTTGGATGCGGACCTGTGTTGTAGGGTAGTGTTTGGTATCAACATGAATGCACTGTATAGCTACTGTCCCATCAACTGTTCCTGGTATTTGGTTAAGGTCTTGTGGTCTTATAACACTCTGAAGACACCCAGTATCTGCTAGGGCGGTTAAGGGTTGTCCGTTTACTGCCACCTTACAGCGATAAGGTGGTAGGGCTCTTTCATGTTGGGAACAGTAACAATTTCGGGCAAGTCCAACCTCCATGGGTTCCTCTTTCTGAGGACAGAAGCGCGCTATGTGTCCTAGTCCTCCACAGTTGTAACATTGGGGTCCGGATGTCGGTTCTCTAAAGAGGGGTGGTCCGGGTACTATGGTAATAGGGTCTGGTTTCCGGGGTACTGGGGTTGGGGGTCGGCTTGGTCGGTGTGCTCCGCTGGTTCAGGTTCTCCAGGTAGCCTCTTGACGCTCCTTCTGGAGCTCATTTGCGCGACTAAAGGCGCTGGCAATCTCAACCGCGGTTTCCAGTGTAAGGTGGGCGTGTTGACGCACCCACCTCTGAATGGGGGGATGAAGGGAGGAAAGATACTGTTCTAGGTATACTTTGGACATGATTTCCTCTTTTGTGGAGGTGGAGGGTTTTAGCCAACGGTTGGTCAAGTCTTTTACCCAAAAGTACAGTGCTCTTGGAGTTTCTTGGGGTCCTTCTTTTAATTGTCGTAACCGTATGCGGTATGTTTCTTCGTCTACCCCTAATCGTTCGAGAATACACTGTTTTATGTCCACGTAAGGGGTGATGCCTTGTATATTGGTGGACTGATAGGCGGCTTATAGGTCCACTGAGAGTAAGGGTCAGAGGTACTGACCCCACTTATCGGCGGGCCATGCGGCTGCCAGGGCCATCCTTTCAAAGTTGCTAAAGAAGTATTCGGGGTCTTCTCCACTCACATATTTCTGGAGGACAAGGGAGGGGAGAGTGGTAGTCCCTCTCTGTTGGCTGATAGCCTCGGCGAGATTTCCTAGGGCCGTTTCCTGGGTCTGGCTCTGCCCAGTGATTGTTTGTTGTAGTCTATCCCGATCTTCTTCCACGACCGTGAGGAACCTCTCCATGGCCCTTCCCAGGCTCTCTTGACTGTCCGCCATCTTTTTGATTGCAGCCTCCATGTCTCCTGCAAATCCCACTTCTGACACCACCTGTAAGCGTGGGGGGAGTGCGGGCCGGATACACAGACGCGGAGGCTGGATGTAGTGTGCAATTTTTAGGGGTTTTATTAAGAACAACAGGCTGGTTGGATGGGTTTAGATGAAGATGAGTCCTCTTCTTCCTGGGATGGTTTCACTCTCCTTTCTTGGCCTTCTGGGATCTCTTCGGGGTGTTGGTCTTCTCCCAAGGTGGCTCTTGGCAACAAGGTGGGCTTGCGGAGGCTCATACAGAGGGGAGAGACAAAATATGAGCCGTTAGCTGTTGTTTCCTATGTAACTTAGCGATTAGTGTTACCTATCACCACACCCGGTCGGTGAAATGGGAAAGCGTACAAATGTGCAAACAAAAAGGGGGAGGAAAAAAACGTGATACCGGAATTATAAAATACGGGTAGAGTCAGCTTAAGTAAAGGGGTTTTCTTTTATCAAGAAGGGGGCATGAGGTCCAGGGCTTTCAGGATGTGTGTTCTTCTTTTAAGTGCTGTACAACCCGACTCTCCCTATCCCACCCCCGTTACTTGGTCACCACCCACCTCCCCTTCTCCCGCTATCACTATCTCCCGTATTCGTGGACTCACCAGCTCCGCCAGCATCCTCCGATGGGCTCCACCAATCCTTGCTCCACTCGTCCTCTGCTTCTGGTCCGTCCGCTTCATCTACCCGACTCGGCTTCTCCTCCGATTCTTCTTCTCTCTGGTTCGCCTGCTCTTCCCCCTGGTTTCTGGCAGTTGCGTGCCCTTCCTGTGGAGTTCTGGGTTCTTTAACCGGTCCGGGACTTCTGGTTCCGGGATCAGCCGCGACCCCTTCTGCCGCCTCTCGCCTCAGGGTTGGTTCCTGCAAGAACACATGACATTGGGGCGGGGTTATCGTTGACGCGGTCGGACAACATTCCCCCGGGCTTGGCAGGGACCGCGGAAGGCTTCCATGATGGTGCCCTCGACGAACAGGTACCCCGCTGTTCCCCACATGCGCCGCCTCACAGTGTGTCATCTAACTACTGGGAGCAAGAAATTCACCTTTGGCAACATTGATGTGACATTAAATCACTTTTCCAACTGCAATACAAACAATGTAGTAAATCCTATCTTATGCCCATGTAACCGCATCTACATTAGTCAGACAATTTAAAAGTTCAGAGTACGTAAATGTAAATGTGAAGGTACTTATAGAGCGCACTGTCACCAGACGGCTACCTTGCGGTGTCGCCTTTGCGGTTTCCTGGCGCTGATACTCATACCGCTGTGGAACCCCTCCTGGCTTTCCCTGTGAAGTGTCCACTCCTGGGCACCCCCAGGGTGAAGCCAGACATCCTTAGCGCTGTTGGGGCCGGTGTGGAGGCTAAGCAAGCTATTGCCCAGAGTTGCAGCGTGGGGCCCGTGATTAGAATAGGCACCGAGGCGAGAATAGACAGGCCCGAGGAAATTTAGCCCTAGACCCGCCGAGGCGGGAATCGAACCCTGGTCCCTGGCCAGAACTCTGCTTCAGGGTCTGCCGCTCTAACCATTGAGCCACACTCCTCCACGTCCAATGTTGTATCTGCCAAAATTGCAGTCGACTGAGATGGCAAACACCCAATGCTCCCTTGGTTGAACACTTCATGGACCAGCATCACATGGAGGAAGATGTGAAGTGGCAGGTGATCAAAGAAATTCAACCACCACTGCGAAGTACAGACATTAGCACAAACCTTAAAGAGGAACTAAAGTAGATCCTACGCACCAACAGTCTACATACCGGCCTCAACTGCATGGAGGATTGGACCAACTTGATTTAGAATACAATTTCTGTGCCTGTTACTCAATCACCAATAGGTGTGCGCTCCATTGCTGTTCAATGTATTGCTTAAAATTTCATGTTCTTTCCATTATCATCCTTCCCACGGTCTTTGTGTCTATACCATACCAATCACTCTAATTACTTCCCTTTATTCTGATCTGTTTTCCATGCCTCATTTATGGCTCGCTCTTTCTCCATATTCTATACTCATCCTCCACTTTCTCTGCACATTGCTCAGGCATGATGAGTTACTCTTAACACGTTCACCTCTCTCTTCTCTCTCTTTTCAATACTCTCTACAGTCTGGCCTTCTTGACTAATATGTTTACATGTTTTTACCTCCCACTTTAAATACTGGCATACATGCCTGGGTGATTAAAGTATTGTCCTTCTCCACACTCCCTGCCAGCTACGATTGATGCATCTTTAACAAAATTGTAGTCAATTGCGTAAATCGCTGTTCCCCTCTTTAAGCACCATTACAATATTTTCCAAGAAATTTCATTTGGTTAACAATGGTATTCATGGGAACTGTAGTATTACTCAACACATGCTCTCAATCTACTCTTCCCTATGTTTCTCCTCCACTCCAACATGGCATTTGCCTTTCATCTAGACCCAACCATAATTTCATGACACCACGCGCACACATGCGCACTGCTCACTTCCGCACTGGGCTTAAACGCATGGTTCACTGGCTCATATGTTGGCATCAGGCTCACCCACTCCAATTCTTTAGCACGCCGCCTGGGCTTCCCGGAAGGTAAAAATTAGTTCCACCACCTGCTCGTGCCCAATTCGGCTACTAGCGTGACCCTCTTCCCATTATGCCCTTTTTGCTTTTATCTATGGGATCTCTCCAATACACCCCAACGCTCCGTCCCAATTGGATGTCTGGGGCTCTTTATTCTTCACTCTGCCGGCTGACTCCTACCAAGTGTAAGTCTATTCGCAATATTACATGTGGTTTCACAACGTGGTTGTGCACCAGTCTTATGTAAACGTACTTGCTGCTCAGGCACATCGACTCAATTTGCCCTATCCTGGCTGAATTTAATTGCTCAACACTCAGTCCGCATAAGGCCGTCGCTGAGTAGGAAGTGTCCTTAGCTTAGTGTAAGTCCTTGGCTTACTAGAGCTGAAATTTCTCATTCACGTTACCATAGCCTTAGCATCACGATCGTTTGGATATGCTCCTTGGCCTATAGTAAGGTTGTTGTCTCACGGGGCATGATTACCCTCAGTCACTTCATTGCTTGCATGACAATATGTTTAGCTTCACAACCTTATTCTTCTATCAACACCAGGTACGTACCTGGTTCAGTATCCACTGAGCACCGCTCTCGCATGGCCTTATTAAATTAACAGTTTTAATTTTCCCACTGTGACTGCATCGTTATGTTCCTTGTTCGCCGAACCTCCGCTTAATAATCTTTTTTTCTCCCCTCCCTCCCCAAACTTTATTTTTCTCTTTCCTCCCTTGCTTTCCTGGCCTTTCACATGGCACCTCTCCGGCTACATTTCTTCGTCCTGATGATGATCCCCCCTCTACGTTAGTAGGGATCGAAACGTCGTCGATACACTAAGTCTTGACTCTTGACTTTTGCCATGATTTCTGTGGAGCACAAGATGTTTTTTATACCGTGACTACTGTAAATAGGGAAATTGTTGTTCAAGTCACTATATTTATACCCACATGCCTGAAGCTTGGAAATCTGGTGATTTCCAACCCTGCTTTTACCAACTGCACTTTTGAAATATTTTGGTTGATTGATTGTTCGTTTAAATAAATATTTCTCTAATTTGAGTGCAAAACTTCACAGATCATTATGTTCTTCTGTTTAACATTTCCTATACTTACTTGACCACTGTCTCTAACAACAACGTACTGTGATCTGAGATACCACATTCAATTGCCAGGTGGATCCGAAAGGGATATATACTCGTGACATCTGAAACAAGACTTGTAACCTAAAGGTTTTGCTTGGTCTCTGTCTAGTGGTGTAGAATTTCGTAGGTGAGGTACAGAGAGAAAGCTGTGGATTTCCATCCAGAAATACAGGAACTGACACAAACATGTCTAATATACAATGGTACCACCATGTTCAGAGTCTGTGCCACCTACTGATGCTGTAGAGCTATTTCATTGGAAAGGCATTCTGGCCCAATTTGAAGCCTGGAAAACATTCTTAATATAAGGAATTTGCAGGAAGATTTATCCATCAAACTCAACGATTACACCCAGGTTTTCTAGTTAGTAGATTCCGCACCTTAAGATATTCCCCTGGCGCCAGACTAGATGTGAAAAATCTGACCAGCACCTCTGCATGCTGGTAGGTGATACTGAGTGGCTCAGCTTCTATTTCATTCACGTTTTCCTCTCCCAGCATCGCTCTCCGGAGAGTTTGATAGTGCAGGCCGCAACAGTCAAACTGAACAATATGCCTCTTTGGCCGTTATACGGATGCCTTGTGGTACTCAGTTGCACAGCTGCTGCCAATGCTCCTGGAAAAGTGCCAGACCTTCTTGAACCAGGCAAGATAGTTGGGATGCCTCAAAGTTCCCCATTCGGTGTGGACTGGACACTGCTGACTCAATAGGCATGGTGGCACTCTGCCGCCAAACATGGCTGAGATCAACTGGTTTTTCAGTGTAGCAGAGTAAAAGGAAAATGACTAATGGGTGGTGTCGTTCAGGGCTTGTCTCACCTATACCTTGTTGTATATGTATTACCAACAGCAGCAGGGCAGAAGTCGGGGCAAGTTTCAGTGTATGAGGCTTAATTGCAGCCTCCCAGACTCAGGTACACATTATGTGTAAAAAGCCAACAGTCAATGTAGGAGAGTAGGATCTGCACTTATGTTGCCCCCACTTTTTTTCTGATGTTAACACTGGTTTCTGGCTATAGTCTGTCTGGGTCCCTCCTAATCAGGGCCCCAGTCTCTCTGTTCTCTCTAAACAACTTGGAGTGCATATTAGATGCACTAGTGATTGGATACTGTGGTACCTTATGAGCCCCTAGTATATGGTACCTTAGGTACCAAGGGCATAGGTACTTCACAGGCCTACCAGGGGCTGAAGCATGTATTATGCCACCCCTGGGAAGCAGACTAAATCTGACAACACAGGCCTGCTACTGCAGCCTGGGTGAGGTAGTGTTAGCACTCCTCACTGAGGTATAGGTTCCCTATATCTCACCATACACACACATATAAACTTATCAGTCACCCCTAAGGCAGGCCCTATCAATTCTGAGGGCAGGGTGCTTGGTTTACAATGTGAGGGGGTGCCTCTGCCTGAGCAGGGCCCCTCTGCAGCTGGCAGAGTCTATTCCTTGTGGCTGTTTGTGGATGCGGTTAAACCATATACTCTTAAGTGCATTATAACCTAGCGGTAAATGCTAACTTTGGAATGACTGCATCAAAACATGTCGTGTTTGGTGTCAAACAACTTGGAATCATACCCCCACACCGGTAACTGGTGTGGGAGTATGTTCCCACCCTTCTAGAGGGGAAGACATGTACCTACTGTGGAAACACGGTAGAAATCTGAAAGAGCCCTGGCATCACACAATGGATGTTTACCACAAAAGAGCTGCTCCTAGTGTGATAACCCAAACGAGTTACAAGAACGTCGTAAGTGTGGGCATCTCACAAAAAGATACGGACTGGTCTCACACACCACCTGGTGTCATGCTTCATCATTGACCAGTCCTCGCCCTCCAAAACCTTCGTTTGATGGAGGGCGGGCATACACTTGACGACAAGGATGCACTTCTAAGTGATTGAGTGGGGGCCCGTGACTATGTGAGTGAAGTTAAAAATCATTATAGTAGTCAGTAGCGATTTTTTAATGTAAAATGAAAACTATATGATATTAAAATAAAGGTGTGACGGTGATTGGGATGGTTATTGTTCCCAACCGTCTAGGGATAGTCGACATGTTTCTGCCTAAGTGGCCCAGGTGGGTCCGTGGCATTCATCAGGACCTAGAAGTAAAGAAGAGGGGGCTCCGTTCTTACCAATTTTGGTAAGGTGTTACCACTGCGGGAGTGTGGCGTTGGTCACACTTCACCGTATTTGAGCTGCTTCCAATAGTGAAGCCTGAAATAAAGATTATGGAAGACAATAGTGTAACTCGCTGGGTCATTTGTACCTGTAAGGGAAAAAAGAAAGAAGAAAGGCAATGTATGCATTGATTGTTGTGCGTGAAAAAAGTGTGTACGTGACTTCGTGGCACTCTATTTGTGTACACTAGTGTGAAAATATGGTGGCAGGCGATGCTGCTACCAGGCTTACCCTAGTTAATTGGACAACTTGTCCCATGGGGGAAGGGGCGAGGGAGAGAAACCACAGTTGTGTCTCCTCTGAAAGAGAAAACATGAAAAAACAAATTCTTGATGAAAGCGTTTATGTTTGAGAAAAATTTCCCAAACCAAACTAAGTCCTGATCTTATCCAATCTCATATGATGAGTGAACATTACTACATCTTTGCACATACCCACACTATCTTCCACACTCCACAGCCTTTCAGTTCAAACACACTCTTACTGTAACTTGTGATCGATGCGTCCCGAAACCTATACGTCCGCTCCCGGTCCTCCCGAAGGTAGAAATGGCAGGGAGCGGGCGGAGTATTTAAAGGTTAGTTACGGGTGCTTAATGGAGGTAAATGGAGCAACTCGCAATAATTGTTAGCATGTGAGCGTTCCCCGGTGTCCCGGGCTTCCACTGCCTGGAGAAAAGATGTCGGTGGGAGGCGTGTGAAGTTCTCGAAGAAGCGAGCCTTATTCGTTAAGAGGAGGGTAAACGATATAAGCCAATAGGCGGTACCGAAAGGCTCGAGCAGGCGATAGTGCGCTGTGGAAAGGAAAGAGAAGGAGATTAATGTTATTGGATGAGCAGTATGCGAGACTGTTAGACCCGCCCAGATTGGTAGAGCTACGGCGGGGGGTGTGTTTGAATGGCGAGTACGGATAGATCACCTCAGAATTAACTTGTGGCTATATCATTGGCATGGAAACACATGCATAGTTAGTACCCGTGTGGTAGTGGCGCGATCGTCCAGATGATGATATTGAAGTGGAAGTTACTCTGTGCTGGGGCGTGGCTTGTTAACATGGAGACAGAGGCTATGGTGGTCTCATGCTGAAGCATGTATAATGGAGGCTCTGAACAATAATGGTGAGCGGCGCGTAGAAGTAGTGGAGAGCCATTAGAGGAAGGCAGATCCCTTCTGTCATTGGAAGCTTGCGTGATCACAAACCCGAAACACTCCTCTGTGCAATGAGCATTCACCAGTATCAATAAAACACTACCATACCACGAGAAACATTCAACAGCCAAAAAGCGATGTAGTGAGTTTAAAGACCTATGAATGGCATATCAATGGTCTTGGAATGGACGGTCATTCATCCTTAAGTTAAATTAAAGCGTGTGTGTCTTACATCTCATTTATGCTCAATTCAGGTACACAGTACGTGGTCATAACGTATTAAGTGTGGAGGGAGGGCTTGAGGAACTATAGTTTAGTGTATAGGCCCGGACCATGCATATAACGTGAGTTTGGGCGAAAACATGTATATATCGTGGTCGAGGGATGGCATATTCTAAGGTCATTATTCCTTTTATCGTATCAGCTGTAGCCAGGGAATATCATCATTGAGACCCTTCTCATGTGAACGGAGGCGGTAGACCCATCGTTGCTCTCTAAAATGAAGGTCTTTGGTGAGGTCGGACTTCTCTTTTCTCATGACCTCAAGTATAGTCCAACTGAGGTCTGTTTCTTTGTGGTTTGCTTCGGAGAAATGCCGAGTCAACTTAGTATTAGTTTTTTTGCACCTGATCGTACTTCGATGTTCATTGATACGAGTTCTTATCTTCCTAGTCGTCATTCCCACATATTGGAGCGTGCAGGGACATGTTAGAAGATACACAACATTCTCCGTGTTGCAGTTACTGAATGTTTTGAGTTTCCAGGGTTTTCCAGTGCCTATGTCTACCTCTTTGGTGTTCTTGGTGAGGTTACATGAGTTGCACATACCACAGGCAAAATGACCTACTACACGTGGTTGGTCCCAGAGTCTAGATTGTTCAGTGCCCTCCATTGTAGTCATCTGGGCATGTACCAACTCGTCCCGTAGGTTTCTGTTGCGTTTAAATGCAAAAAGGGGGGCTTCCCATTGTTTCCCTGCGCTGTTCAGTATATGCCATCTCTTTTTGATGATTTTTTGAATGAAGTTCGATGCTGGTGTGAATGTAGTGACACATACTGGTCTATTTGTTTTTACTTGCTCAGTATCTTCCAATAATGCTTCTCTGGGGTTGTTGCTTGCTCTTTTATTGGCCCTCTTCACCATCTTTCTGGGGTAGTTGCGTGCGATGAGTTTGTTCTCGAGATGTTTCGCCTGTTCTTTGTAGGTTTCTTTTTCAGAACAATTTATTCTTATTCGTAGGAACTGACCTACCGGAAGGTTCTGTCTGAGGGCTTTCGGGTGATAACTTTCATATAAAAGTAAGCTGTTCTTGTCTGTGGGTTTATTGTGGACCTTAGTTGTTAACCCCCTACCGGTGAGTGTAATGTCCAAGTCCAGAAAGATAGCGTGGTCCTTGTGGATGGAATGTGTGAACTTGAGATGTCTGTCTTGGGAGTTCACCCAATGTACGAAAGCGGTTGCATCCTCCTCTGATCCATGCCACACAATCAGCACATCATCTATATACCGTTTCCAAATCTTGAGATGACTTAGAAACGGGTTCACCGGATTGTTAATGAAGTCATCCTCAAATTGTTGGACGTACAGACAGGCCATACTGGGGGCAAAAGTACTCCCCATCGAAGTACCTGTTATTTGATGGTAGATGGTCTATTCATACTGAAAAAAGTTTTCTGTGAGGGCCAGTTCAGCACATTCCATAACGAAGTGTTGGGGGGTGATGAAATCCCATTGCCTACGTAGAATGATGTTCTCTACGACTTCCAGTGTTCGTTGTTGGGTATACTCGTATACAGGGCTTCGATGTCCATAGTTATGAGCCAGTCGCTAACGGGATCTATCTCCAGATCTCTTAGGAGGCAGAGGACATCCTTAGTGTCCCTTAGATAGGATGGAGCCTCCTTTACAATTGGCCGCAGGAACCAATCACAGAATTGTGACAAAGGTTCCAACACAGACCCAATCCCTGATACGATGGGTCTCCCTGGGGGCGGCATCCGGTTCTTGTGGATTTTTGGGAGGATGTAGAATCTTGGCATCCTAGGTTCAGTGTTGATCAAGAAATCAGCTTCTTGTCTCGTGATCCAATCATTACTGAGTGCTTCTTCCACTATGTTCTTTATTTTAATCATGATTTTTTTAGTGGGATCTGTTTGGTGTATTGCATAGCTGTTGTTATCAGCTAGCAGTCGTAGACACTCATCCTGATACATTGTGCGATCCAAGAGGACTGTGGCGCCCCCTTTATCCGCTGGTTTTATAACGATGTTGTGGTTATTTTTAAGTGCTTGTAGGGCCGTGCGTTCACTCCCCGTAAGGTTATTGAACCCTTTGGTATTTTGGAAGTCTATGTTCTCAATGTCTCTGAGTACAGCCTGTTCGAATGCAAGTACTTCACACGAGATATTCTGAATAGGGGGTTGGAAGGTTGATTTCTTGCGTAGCCCTGTTGATTTCCTGCTGTCTTCAATGGTTTCTGTTGTGTCACCAAAGAAGTCGAGGAGTTTGAGTTTACGAAAGAATTGGGCCAATTCCATATTTAGGTTAAAGGGGTCATTTCTTGGTGTGGGAACAAAGCCCAGACCTTTCTCAAGGACGGACTTTTCTTCAGTTGTGAGGGTGTGTGTACTGATGTTAACAATATTTGTTAGTCCCTCCTCGTTGAGGGCATCTCCGTTCTCCCTCTGCTCCTGGTTGTCATCCCTTGTGGTTGTTGTTGTTGGTCCTCCCATTGGACCCTTGCGTTTCTTCTTTTTTGTCGGCCTCTCCCTCTGCCCCTGCCCTGGAATAAAAAAGAAGGGGGGCCGGGAGGATAGCCAAATCCTGATGGGAAATAAGGTTGTTGCCAGTAGCCAAAGGGAGGGGGTAGCGGTTGTTGAATTTGCATCAAAGGTTGGTAACAGGGCTGTCTTCCAGAGGGTGGTCCTGAGCCCTCATCGCTGCTAGAGTCACTCCTTTCATCTCCTGAACTGAACGTCCAGTTCTGGGGGGTTGGTCTGAAACGTTGTTTTCTCCCTGTTTGTTGGGGGGCTGGCTTGTCGTAATGTTCATCCGTTGTGTATGGATAGACTGTTTCCTTACTGAACTTCAGTACATCTTTCTTTAGTTTCGTTAGTTTCGATTGAGTCAAGTATTCTTTGTATTCTGAGTGGTCTTTATTAATTTCATCCAACTTCTTCTTGAAGGTTGATAGTTGTACTGTAGTTTTTAGCCTACTCTCGCTCTGCTGGATCTCAACTAGGAGAGCATCGGCCAGTTGTCTCGCGGTGTTGATAATGAGGATGAGCCAGTCTTTTGTACACTTCCAAGCGATGCTGGACCAGTTGATTCTAAACTCTTTGTTGTTAAGAAAAAGTCTGGGCTCATTGGTGACAATCAATCCTCTCGGGGCTGTATTTTTCCGGAGATATTCTGTCATGGATCAGAGGAGGATGCAACCGCTTTCGTACATTGGGTGAACTCCCAAGACAGACATCTCAAGTTCACACATTCCATCCACAAGGACCACGCTATCTTTCTGGACTTGGACATTACACTCACCGGTAGGGGGTTAACAACTAAGGTCCACAATAAACCCACAGACAAGAACAGCTTACTTTTATATGAAAGTTATCACCCGAAAGCCCTCAGACAGAACCTTCCGGTAGGTCAGTTCCTACGAATAAGAAGAAATTGTTCTGAAAAAGAAACCTACAAAGAACAGGCGAAACATCTCGAGAACAAACTCATCGCACGCAACTACCCCAGAAAGATGGTGAAGAGGGCCAATAAAAGAGCAAGCAACAACCCCAGAGAAGCATTATTGGAAGATACTGAGCAAGTAAAAACAAATAGACCAGTATGTGTCACTACATTCACACCAGCATCGAACTTCATTCAAAAAATCATCAAAAAGAGATGGCATATACTGAACAGCGCAGGGAAACAATGGGAAGCCCCCCTTTTTGCATTTAAACGCAACAGAAACCTACGGGACGAGTTGGTACATGCCCAGATGACTACAATGGAGGGCACTGAACAATCTAGACTCTGGGACCAACCACGTGTAGTAGGTCATTTTGCCTGTGGTATGTGCAACTCATGTAACCTCACCAAGAACACCAAAGAGGTAGACATAGGCACTGGAAAACCCTGGAAACTCAAAACTTTCAGTAACTGCAACACGGAGAATGTTGTGTATCTTCTAACATGTCCCTGCACGCTCCAATATGTGGGAATGACGACTAGGAAGATAAGAACTCGTATCAATGAACATCGAAGTACGATCAGGTTCAAAAAGACTAATACTAAGTTGACTCGGCATTTCTCCGAAGCAAACCACAAAGAAACAGACCTCAGTTGGACTATACTTGAGGTCATGAGAAAAGAGAAGTCCGACCTCACCAAAGACCTTCATTTTAGAGAGCAACGATGAGTCTACCGCCTCCGTTCACATGAGAAGGGTCTCAATGATGATATTCCCTGGCTACAGCTGATACGATAAAAGGAATAATGACCTTAGAATATACCATCCCTCGACCACGATATATACATGTTTTCGCCCAGACTCACGTTATATGCATGGTCCGGGCCTATACACTAAACTATAGTTCCTCAAGCCCTCCCTCCACACTTAATACGTTATGACCACGTACTGTGTACCTGAATTGAGCATAAATGAGATGTAAGACACACACGCTTTAATTTAACTTAAGGATGAATGACCGTCCATTCCAAGACCATTGATATGCCATTCATAGGTCTTTAAACTCACTACAGCGCTTTTTGGCTGTTGAATGTTTCTCGTGGTATGGTAGTGTTTTATTGATACTGGTGAATGCTCATTGCACAGAGGAGTGTTTCGGGTTTGTGATCACACAAGCTTCCAATGACAGAAGGGATCTGCCTTCCTCTAATGGCTCTCCACTACTTGTACGCGCCGCTCACCATTATTGTTCAGAGCCTCCATTATACATGCTTCAGCATGAGACCACCATAGCCTCTGTCTCCATGTTAACAAGCCACGCCCCAGCACAGAGTAACTTCCACTTCAATATCATCATCTGGACGATCGCGCCACTACCACACGGGTACTAACTATGCATGCGTTTCCATGCCAACGATATAGCCACGAGTTAATTCTGAGGTGATCTATCCGTACTCGCCATTCAAACACACCCCCCGCCGTAGCTCTACCAATCAGAGCGGGTCTAACAGTCTCGCATACTGCTCATCCAATAACATTAATCTCCTTCTCTTTCCTTTCCACAGCGCACTATCGCCTGCTCGAGCCTTTCGGTACCGCCTATTGGCTTATATCGTTTACCCTCCTCTTAACGAATAAGGCTCGCTTCTTCGAGAACTGCACACGCCTCCCACCGACATCTTTTCTCCAGGCAGTGGAAGCCCGGGACACCGGGAAACGCTCACATGCTAACAATTATTGCGAGTTGCTCCATTTACCTCCATTAAGCACCCGTAACTAACCTTTAAATACTCCGCCCGCTCCCTGCGATTTCTACCTTCGGGAGGATCGGGAGCGGACGTATAGGTTTCGGGACGCATCGATCACAAGTTACAGTAAGAGTGTGTTTGAACTGAAAGGCTGTGGAGTGTGGAAGATAGTGTGGGTATGTGCAAAGATGTAGTAATGTTCACTCATCATATGAGATTGGATAAGATCACAACTTAGTTTGGTTTGGGAAATTTTTCTCAAACATAAACGCTTTCATCAAGAATTTGTTTTTTCATGTTTTCTCTTTCAGAGGAGACACAACTGTGGTTTCTCTCCCTCGCCCCTTCCCCCATGGGACAAGTTGTCCAATTAACTAGGGTAAGCCTGGTAGCAGCATCGCCTGCCACCATATTTTCACACTAGTGTACACAAATAGAGTGCCACGAAGTCACGTACACACTTTTTTCACGCACAACAATCAATGCATGCATTGCCTTTCTTCTTTCTTTTTTCCCTTACAGGTACAAATGACCCAGCGAGTTACACTATTGTCTTCCATAATCTTTATTTCAGGCTTCACTATTGGAAGCAGCTCAAATACGGTGAAGTATGACCAACGCCACACTCCCGCAGTGGTAACACCTTACCAAAATTGGTAAGAACGGAGCCCCCTCTTCTTTACTTCTAGGTCCTGATGAATGCCACGGACCCACCTGGGCCACTTAGGCAGAAACATGTCGACTATCCCTAGACGGTTGGGAACAATAACCATCCCAATCACCATTACCTTTATTTTAATATCATATAGTTTTCATTTCACATTAAAAAATCGCTACTGACTACTATAATGATTTTTAACTTCACTCACATAGTCACGGGCCCCCACTCAATCACTTAGAAGTGCATCCTTGTCGTCAAGTGTATGCCCGCCCTCCATCAAACGAAGGTTTTGGAGGGCGAGGACTGGTCAATGATGAAGCATGACACCAGGTGGTGTGTGAGACCAGTCCGTATCTTTTTGTGAGATGCCCACAC
Source organism: Triturus cristatus (assembly GCF_964204655.1). Taxonomy (NCBI): domain Eukaryota; kingdom Metazoa; phylum Chordata; class Amphibia; order Caudata; family Salamandridae; genus Triturus; species Triturus cristatus. Next base: position 1,164,485,419 of record NC_140583.1, read on the forward strand.
TTACGACGTTCTTGTAACTCGTTTTGGTTATCACACTAGGAGCAGCTCTTTTGTGGTAAACATTTAATATTGGCGACTGCTAGCTCCTAGAACCCCATGCCTCTTGTTCCCTCCTCCACACATCCAGTGGAGTTCTCTTGTGATTAAATCACACAATGGATGCCACCAGCACAGACACTGGGCTGCCCTCCTGCTGCTGACTGAAACTCGCAGTGGAGGAGGCCCAACAATAGGCATCCTGTCACAGGGAGGTGTAACCACCTTCCAGGCAGGATTAAGTGTATTGGGGCTGGGTGGGTGCACTCCTACAGTGCTTGGAAGTCCTACACTTGGGGAGCAGTAGGCTCCTCTGTGCACATGCCAGCTCAAACCGGTTCAGGGGCTACCTGCCCCTGCTCTGGCGTGAAACTGGACAAAAGGAAGTGGGTTTAACAGACCACTCCCCTGACCCTCCCAGAGGAGTGGTCATAGAGCTAGTCCCTCCCTTTCCTTTAGTATAAGATAGGGAAACCTTGCCATTGCAAATCAGATATCCCTGGACGACGCTCTACAAGACGAATCCTGGACCTTCGACGTTCCACTACCTTTGGAAGACTGAAGAATCTCCCTTGGAGTCAAGGAGTGACTCCCCTGCTTGGCAGGCACCAAAAACTTGAATCAACGGTCGCAAACTTTCCTGCTTCCGCCGGAGTCTGAAGTCCCTGCAGCCCGGAAGTGGATTTCCTGACTTCTCAATGTCCATTGTGAGTCCCCAGCAAACCTGAGGCGAGTGGACCCCACGAGTGACGAGGAACAGCAATGCCCGGTACCGTGCACTATTGTCGAGTGCAACCCCTTCACGACAATCTACGAACTTGTGCATTGGACCACGTGTGGTTCAAGCCTCTAGCAGGATTTCCCTCAAATCAGAGGCCTACCTCATCCCAAGTGACAGTGGGCTCCTGTGAAGCAAATCTTCATGAGGCGTCTTCGCGATCCCTTGCCGGCTGGCTTGTGGGTCCCCTGAAGACTTTCTCATCAAACAAAAGGGCTTCCCTGGTTGTTCCAGGCCTGCCCCGACTTACCCTCACTGGGTGAGTCCCCCAGACATTGCTGGTCTGCACCACTGACTTTTTTCACTTTCCACAAGACTTACTGTTGCCAAGGCTTGTTGGCTCCAATCCGGTTGCCGACACCTCAGTAAGCTGCAGACTTTGTGGGACACTCCGAATCCAGCTCCTGGTCATCGTCGATGCCTCCTGGACCTCGTAGCTGAAGAGTCAAATCACCCTTGATCACCTGAAATCACCCGACATCCATCTTCCTGGCCCCGGGTCACTGGCAAGTAACTAAGTGACTGTGAACACTGTCCTTCTGCTTTCCGGTCTTCTTCATCCTGAATCCAGCCTTGGATTCCACCGGACATTTCTCCAGTCTTCACAAGCAGCAAAACTTCTTCGGCTTCCATTGAAAACGACTACGCGACCCGACACCAAAAGACACCTATGCACCCGGCTTCCCTGGGTGAGGTAACTCGTGCACTCCGGTGCTCCTGTGGGTCTTGGCCCTCGAACTACTTACCTTGTAAGTGGCTTGCTTGTAGACTCTCTAGAAGTACCCTAAAACTTTAAAATTCCAACCGCGACTTGCTCCATTGAAATCAATAGGGAACCTGCGGCTGTGTTCTCACACTGCACGCATCTCCAGTGGGTCCTTTACTTACCTGCCTTGGGTGGATTAGAGAGAACCCAGGGGGTTCGAACCCCCTGGTGGCAGCAACAGTGTCCCTAGAGCCAGAGATTACATTCCAGACCATAGGAACCTGTACAAGGTTGTTCCTCCCTACCAGAGTGGGGATGATATCCAGAAATGGATAACTGCTATGGAGAGGGCCTGTAGAGTACAACCGGTCCCCCAGAAACAGTGGGCAGCAATCTTGTGGCTCTCCTTTTCAGATAAAGGTAGAGACAAGCTCCTCACTGTTAGAGAAGAGGATGCTGATGACTATAAAGTCCTGAAAAGTGCATTAATAGATGGGTTTGGCTTAACCACTGAGCAGTACAGGCTGAAGTTCAGAGACACCCAGAAAGCACAGAATCAGGACTGGACAGACTTTGTCGATAGTGCAACCACGGCTCTGGAGGGTTGGCTGGTTGGTAGTAGAGTTACTGATTTTAAGGGATTGTATAATCTTATGATGAGATAACAGATCCTTAATAATTGCCAAAACCAGTTGTTGCATCAATACCTGGTGGACTCTGATCTGACCTCTCCCCAAGAATTGGGAAAGAAGGCAGAAAAGGGGTCAGAACCAGGGTGAGGCAGAAAACCCAGAACCAAGGGGGCGACACTAAGAAGCAGGATCCTAAAGGCTCTGAGAAAGGTGGGGATAAGTCAAAAGACCAGAAGTCTTGATAAGGGCCCCAAAAATCTGCATCTGGTGGGGATTCACAGTCTACAAAGAAAAAAGGCCAAAAGAAGCCTTGGTGCAAATTCTGTAAACAGAAAGGGCACTGGACTTCTGATTGTACCAAGTCCAAAGACCAAACCACCACCACTCCTGCCCCTAAGGCAACTGTTCCCCCTAGTGCAGCTACTGTTGGAGGTGGTAATCAGAATAAGGGTGTAGTAGGGTTGACCCTGGGTTCTGAAGTGGACTCTGGCCTAGTCAGAGTACCCACTCAGGCATTGCTGAATGGAGACATTGATATGTCATTCCTAGTGAGCCCCAGTAATCTTGGCAAATACAAACAGCAGCCTGTAATAAATGGCAAACAGGCTTTGGCATTCAGGGACACAGGTGCTAGTGTCACCATGGTGGCAGAGGATCTTGTGGACCACTTGGCAGATCATCCTGGGTGAAATGTACCGGGTTACCAATGCAAGCAATGTCAGGACCAACCATAGTTTGGCAGTTGTGAATTTCTCCTGGGGAGGGGTAACTGACCTCAAGAAGGTAGTAGTCAGTGCAGACCTCCCTGTCGAATGTCTATTGGGCAATGATCTAGAGGCTTCAGCCTCGTCTGAAGTAGAGTTATGGACTCATGATGAGATTTTGGGCATACCTGCAGAGGTATTTGCTGTGACCAGGTCACAGGCCAAAATGCATAAAGCAGAACCAGCTCTGGATCCTGAAACTATGGACCAGATGCTACCCAAGAGGAGGAGCAGTAGGGTTAAGGCAGTGCCTTCCCCTCTGTCTCAGATCTCGGATTCTCCTCCTGAGGGAGGAGAAGCAGATCCTGAAGAAGGAACTGCCCCAGAGGGACTTGAGCCTGATCAGGTTGAGTTCTTGGGGGCAGGGGGACCTTTCAGGGAAGATCTGAGTAGTGCGCAACAGTGCTGCCCCTCTCTTGAACCCCTCAGACAGCAGGCTGCTGCTGAGGCTGCTGGGAGTGCTAGTGGGTCCCATAAAGTTTATTGGGATGAGGGACTCCTATATTCTGAGGCTAGAGATCCTAACCCTGGAGCCACCAGGAGGTTGGTAATACCTCAGAGGTTTAGGGGGTTCCTCTTGACCCTAGCACATGACATCCCTTTAGCAGGACACTTGGGCCAAAACAAGACCTGGGACAGGCTTGTTCCACATTTTCATTGGCCACACATGTCAGAGGACACCAAGGAGTTTTGTCGCTCCTGTGTCACTTGCCAAGCCAGTGGCAAGTCAGGTGGCACAACAAAGGCCCCCCTGATACCACTACCTGTGGTGGGGGTACCCTTTGAAAGGGTAGGGATTGATATTGTTGGTCCCCTTGACCCTCCAACAGCATCTGGGCACAGGTTTATCCTGGTGGTAGTGGATCATGCCACCAGGTACCCAGAAGCAATTCCCCTCAGGACCACCACAGCCCCTGTGGTGGCAAGAGCCCTCATTGGAGTTTTCTCCAGAGTGGGTTTCTTTAAGGAGGTTATATCTGACAGAGGTACCAACTTCATGTCAGGGTATCTAAAAGCAATGTGGAAGGAGTGTGGTGTAAACTACAAGTTCACTACTCCCTATTACCCACAATGCAATGGGTTAGTTGAAAGGTTCAACAAAACCCTAAAGGGAATGATTAAAGGCCTCCCAGAAAAGCTTAGGCGAAAATGGGACTTTTTACTTCCCTGCCTTCTGTTTGCATACAGAGAGGTCCCACAGAAGGGGGTTGGCTACAGCCCTTTTGAACTTCTGTTTGGGCACCCTGTAAGGGGTCCATTATGTTTGGTGAAGGAGGGCTGGGAGCTACCTCTCAAACCTCCCAAACAGGATGTGATGGACTATGTACTTGGTCTCCGCTCCAGGATGGCTGAATACATGAAGAAGGCAACCAAAAACCTGGAGGCAAGCCAAGAACTACAAACAACTTGGCATGACCAAAAGGCTGTGCTGACTGTATACCAGCCAGGACAGAAAGTGTGGGTGTTGGAGCCTGTGGCCCCAGCAGCTCTCCAAGAGAAGTGGAGTGGCCCCCATACAATTGTTGAGCAAATGGGAGAAGTCACCTACTTGGTGAATCTTGGAACTCCCAGGAACCCCCTTAGGGGCTCCATGTCAACAGATTGAAACCATATGTTGACAGGGCTGACATGGGCTTGCTCATGGCAACTCATGAGGAACAGGAGGAGGAGAGTGACCCTCTCCCTGGCCTGCTCTCACAGAACCCTGATGATGGGTCATTAGATGGTGTTGCTTTGGCAAGTAGCCTCACTGACCATCAGCAAACTGAATGCAGACAAGTTCTGCAGCAGTTCAGACATATGTTTAGCCTGACCCCTAGTCAGACTTCCTGGTGCACCCATGAGGTGGACACTGGAGACAGTCTGCCTGTCAAGAGTAAAATCTACAGGCAACCTGGCCATGTCAGGGACTGTATCAGGACTGAAGTCCAGAAAATGTTGCAACTAGGTGTAATTGAGCCTTCAGATAGCCCTTGGGCTAGTCCAGTTGTCCTTGTGCCTAAACCTCATACCCAGGGTGGTAAGAAAGAAATGAGGTTTTGTGTAGACTACAGAGGCCTCAATGCAGTCACCAGGACTGATACCTATCCAATTCCCAGGGCAGATGAGCTCATTGATACTTTGGCCTCAGCCAAATATCTGAGTACATTTGACCTAACAGCTGGCAGTTAGCTGATGATGCCAAGGCCAAAACAGCATTTTCAACCCCTGGTGGGCACAACCACTTTGTGGTGATGCCCTTTGGTTTGAAAAATGCACCTGCCACTTTTCAGAGGTTGGTGAATAAAGTTCTGACAGGTATGGAAACCTATTGCTCAGCTTATCTAGATGATATTGCTGTCTTTAGTTCCACATGGCAGGATCACCTGGTCCACCTCAGAAATGTTTTGGAGGCTCTGCAAAAAGCAGGCCTTACTATCAAGGCCACTAAGTGCCAGATAGGGCAGAGTCAGGTTGTGTACCTGGGCCACCTTGTAGGTGGAGGCCAGGTTCAACCATTGCAGAGCAAAATCCAGACCATAATGGAATGGGTAGCTCCAACCACCCAGACACAGGTGAGAGTCTTTTTAGGCATGACTGGGTACTATAGGAGGTTTGTTAAGGACCCCCTTAAATGATCTTACCTCAAAGAATATGCCAAAAAAGGTTCAGTGGACAGCTAGCTGTCAAAAGGCATTTGAAGACCTAAAGCAGGCCATGTGCACTGCCCCCATCTTACAGAGTCCAGACTACACCAAAAAGTTCATTGTCCAAACAGATGCTTCTGATCTGGGTGTGGGAGCTGTACTGTCTCAACTGAATGATGAAGGTCAAGAACAGCCAGTAGCTTTTATAAGCAGAAGGCTGATCCCTAGAGAGAAACGTTGGTCAGCTATAGAGAGGGAGGCCTTTGCTGTGGTGTGGGCCCTGAAGAAGCTGAGGCCATACTTGTTTGGCACTCACTTCATAGTTCAGACTGACCGCAAGCCCCTCCTATGGCTTAAACAGATGAAAGGTGAAAACCCTAAACTGCTAAGGTGGTCCACTTCCCTACAGGGGATGGACTATACAGTGGAACATAGACCTGGGACCCAACAACCCAATGCAGATGGACTCTCAAGGTATTTCCACTTAGAACACGAAGACTCAATTGGTCAAGGTTAGTTTAGTGTCCCTGCGTTTGGGGGTGGGGTTGTGTAGGAGAGTAGGATCTGCACTTATGTTGCCCCCACTTTTTTTTCGATGTTAACACTGGTTTCTGACTATAGTCTAGCTGGGTCCCTGCTAATCAGGGCCCCAGTCTCTCTGTTCTCTCTAAACAACTTGGAGTGCATATTAGATGCACTAGTGATTGGATACTGTGGTACCTTATGAGCCCCTAGTATATGGTACCTTAGGTACCAAGGGCATAGGTACTTCACAGGCCTACCAGGGGCTGAAGCATGTATGTTGCCACCCCTGGGATGCAGACTAAATCTGACACCACAGGCCTGATACTGCAGTCTGGGTGAGGTAGTGTTAGCACTCCTCACTGAGGTATAGGTTCCCTATATCTCACCATACTCACACATATAAACCTATCAGTCACCCCTAAGGCAGGCCCTATCAATCCTGAGGGCAGGGTGCTTGGTTTACAATGTGAGGGGGTGCCTCTGCCTGAGCAGGGCCCCTCTGCAGCTGGCAGAGTCTATTCTCTGTGGCTGTTTGTGGATGTGGTTAAACCGTATACTCTTAAGTGCATTATAATCTAGCGGTAAATGCTAACTTTGGAATGACTGCATCAAAACATGTCGTGTTTGGTGTCAAACAACTTGGAATCATACCCCCACACCAGTAACTGGTGTGGGAGTATGATCTCACCCTTCTAGAGGGGAAGACATGTACCTACTGTGGAAACACGGTAGAAATCTGAAGGATCCCTGGCATCGCAAAATGGATGCCACCAGCACAGATACTGGGCTGCCCTCCTGCTGCTGACTGAAACTCGCCGTGGAGGAGGCCCAACAATAGACATCCTGTCACAGGGAGGTGTAACCACCTCCAGACAGGATTTAGTGGATTGGGGCTGGGTGGGTGCACTCCTAGAGTGCTTTGAAGTCCTGCACTGGGGGAGCAGTAGGCTCCTCTGTGCATATGCCAGCACAAACCGGTTCAGGGGCTACCTGCCCCTGCTCTGGTGCGAAACTGGACAAAGGGAAGTGGGTGTAACCACACACTCCCCTGACCCTCCCAGAGGAGTGGTCATAGAGCTAGTCCCTCCCTTTCCTTTAGTATAAGATAGGGAAACCTTGCCATTGCAAATCAGATATCCCTGGACGACGCTCTACAAGAAGAAACCTGGACCTTCAACGTTCCACTACCTTTGGAAGACTGAAGAATCTCCCTTGGAGTCAAGGAGTGATTCCCCTGCTTGGCAGGCACCAAAAACTTGAATCAACGGTCACAAACTTTCCTCCTCCTGCTGGAGTCCGAAGTCCCTGCAGCCCTGGAGGTGGATTTCCTGACGTCTCGATGGCCATTGTGAGTCCCCAGCAAACCTGAGGCGAGTGGACCCCACGAGTGACGAGGAACAGCAATACCCAGTTACTGTGCACTATTGTCGAGTGCAACCCCTTCACGACAATCTACGAACTTGTGCATTGGACCACGTGTGGTCCAAGCCTCTAGCAGGATTTCCCTAAAAAATCAGAGGCCTACCTCATCCCGAGTGACCGTGGGCTCCTGTAAAGCGAATCCTCACGAGGCGTCTTTGCAATCCCTTGCCAGCTGGCTTGTGGGTCCCCTGAAGACTTTCTCATCAAACCAAAGGGCTCCCCTGGTAAGTCAGGCCTGTCCTGACTTACCCTTGCTGGGTGAGTCCCTCAGACCTTGCTGGTCTGCACCGCTGACTTTCTTCACTTTCCACAAGACTTGCTGTTGCCAAGGCTTGTTGGCTCCAATCTGGTTCCCGACACCTCAGTAAGCTGCAGACTTCGTGGAGCACTCCGAATCCAGCTCCTGGTCATCGTCGACGCCTCCTGGACCTCGTGGCTGAAGAGTCAAAACACCCTTGATCACCTGAAATCACCCGACTTCCGTGGGCATCCATCTTCCTGGCCCCGGGTCACTGGCAAGTGACTGTGAACACTGTCCCTTCTGCTTTCAGGTCTTCTTCATCCTGAATCCAGCCTTGGATTCCACCGGACACTTCTCCGGTCTTCACAAGCAGCAAAACTTCTTCGGCTTCCATTGAAAAAGACGACGCGACCCGCACCAAAAGACACATATGCACCCGGCTTCCCTGGGTGAGGTAACTCGTGCACTCTGGTGCTCCTGTGGGTGTTGGCCCTCGAACTACTTACCTTGTAAGTGGCTTGCTTTTAGACTCTCTAGAAGTACCCTAAAACTTTAAAATTCCAACCGCGACTTGCTCCATTGAAATCAATAGGGAACCTGCGGCTGTGTTCTCACACTGCACGCATCTCCCGTGGGTCCTTTACTTACCTGCCTTGGGTGGATTAGTGAGGCCCCAGCGATTCTACAGGCCCTAGGCCTTGTCCCCTTGCAAGTCGACATTCTTAAACCTCTTTTTTAGTATATGGTCTGGTACGCCCCTAGGGCCCCAGCCATATTTGTGCTTAACTTATTGTGAAACGTTGATATTTGCATATGTTCCTGACTTCTAATCTCATAAAGAGATTAGTAGAGTGTGTCTAGTAATAAATACATATATATTTGATATATATACCTGTGTGGTGTCCTTTCATTTGGTAATTCAAGAGATTATAAGGTAAAACAAGCTGCTTTACATTCCTCTGAGACTTAGCCTGAAGGCTGCTCTCCACAGCTACCACTAGGATAGCTTTCTTTAAAAGGTTGTCTTAAACCTATCTACCATAAGAGTCGAATTGGACTGGTGCAAGGTGGCCACTATAACTAGTGACCAGCATATGCCAGGCCAACTTCTCATATTCAGGAAATGTCCAATCTTATCTGATAGACATGCCCTTTGATGACTCCTGCCTATTCAGCAAGAAGGCTGATGGGCGCTCAAGTGTGTTAAGAAGACCTGGGTTACTGCCAGATCCCTAGGCCTCTTCTGGGGTTCCTGACAATGACACTGCTCCATTCCATGGCCTGAGCTTCTAATTGTGCCAGCATTTCCGACTTTACACCCCTCCAGGCCAACAGCCTTCCCAGTCTTTTTGTGGCAGGGATGCAGATCTCACATAAAACCCACACCCATTGTTTGGTCAATCCTCCTCTCCTCCAGCTTCAACAGCCTCCACACCTCTTTCACGGACCCTCATTACAGCACACCCATCCCATTGGCCACAGGATCAGGCACCACCTGCCCTACTGGCAAACAAACTCCAAGTAGGTGCTCCATATTGTGCAATGGGATTATGCTCTTCCTTTCTAGAAACCTCACCACCCTAGCCACCTCAGAACGGCTGACAGAGGACCATCTCTCCTTGCTACATCAGGAACTACAGGTCCTTTTTGCCAAAGAAGATATTGAGAGGGTGCTAGCATCAGACGTAGGGCATGCTTGGTATTCCCTCTGCTCTCTGGTGCAGAGAAAGGATGGCGGTCTCCTATCCTAGATCTTTGCTTGCTCAACCATTTCCTACGGAAAGAAGAAATTCAAGATGCTCACTTTGACTCAGGTCCTGTCTGTCTTGGATCCCGAGGACTGAGTGGTAGTGTTTTGAGGGCGTCGGGACACCTATGCACGGGATCCCTGTGCTGTTCACATTAGGCCAGGAGTATTTCCAGTTTGCTGTGCTCTTTTCAACCTCCCCAGTGACCATCGGGTGTTCACAAAGGTGGTGGAAATGGTTGCAGAATATCTGCGACGGTCAGGGGTTCCAGTCTTCCCCTACCTCAACAACTGGCTGTTGAAGATGAGCTCAATCCAGGCAGTTGTCGCCCATCTACAGACTACAGCGAACTTTCTGTATTCGCTGGGGTTCACTGTCAACATGCTTGAGTCACACGTGACTCCTCCTTAGATGCTCCCTTTCATAAGAGTCATTTTGCACTCTGTGCAGTTCTGCACTTGCCCTTCGGAGGGGACAGTCCAGGACGTCCAGGCTATGATCCCCATGTTTCAGCCTCAGTCTTGAATCTCAGTGAGTCACCATCGTCAGTGAGACGCAGAGTTGAGCATGGTTGCACTGTCACTGGAACGCAGAGCGCAGCGTCCATCATACGTCTTTACATGACGCCGCTTACGTGCCTCCATTTTGTTTCTCCTAAAGAGGCATACGCTGTTGGCACACCTGATTTCTATTGTCTTTGCTGGTTCATGATAGGTGATCAGCACACTTTTATTCACGCTCGTCCTTGTTTGTGCAGACATGTTTACGGTGATCTGCACACCTCAAGCTACGCTGTGACCACTTGTTGGGGTGTCATTCTCCTTCCTTATTTCTCGGTGCAGTCATATTTTTGGTGATCTACACACTTTGGCTGCACTTTGTCTACATCTGCTCTGGCATATCTACGGTGATCTGCGCACCTTTTAATACGTTTTGGCTACGATTTGCGTAGGCACATTTACGGTGATCTGCACACCTTAAGATAACATTTTGTTCTGGGGCATTTTGCTGGTATTCATTAGTGAAGTAAGTGCTGTTAAGTTCTGGGGTATCATGGCCATGCATTCCACATTATCATGCCGCCTATGTTTTTACCCCCTCCTGGCACACCCACAATAGTCTGGGAGGATTGGGTGGAGATTTTAGAAAATGATATCACTGCTCTAGACGGCATTAATTCCTCACCAAAAAGGAAAAAAACATTATTACTTAGTGCCCTAGGTAGCAAAGGCCAACGTGTGTTCAAATATTTACCAGTAGCTATGGGTCCCAATGGCCAGCCTATGGATGACGTTTATAAGGAAGCTGTAAAAAGACTAGAAACCAGGTTTGCTAACCAAGTTAACCCAGTATTAGCAAGATATAGATTTTATACTCAACCTCAAGCAGATAATGAGTCCATAGATGAATTTGTTGCCAGGTTGCCTGAACTATCAGTGAAATGTCGTTTTGAAACAATGACTGAGGAATCAATCCGGGACCAACTTATTGTGCAATGCCGTAATAGGAACATTCAGGAAAGACTTTTGGCTGCCAAAGACCCCTCATTAAAGGAAGCTGTAGACATGGCTAAAGTAATTAAAGAATCTCAAAAATGTATCAAGGAGCTGGGGAGGAGGGATAAAAACACAGTGGAAGTTGCCAATCTGGAATGTGCTTTCAAAGAAGAAGATGTAGAAATCAACGCCTTCTCTACAACAATTACGAAGGGGGCGAGTGCGTTTGGCACAATTCCAAAAGGCAAAGGGAAAGAATGTTTGCGTTGTGGAAGTCAATATCATATTGCTGACTGTAAGAGATGTTTTGCTTTAGACCAAGAGTGTAGAAAGTGTGGCCGTGAGGGGCATTACACATGTATGTGTAGACAGAACAATAATACTGAAAAGTATAAGCCTAAAGTTAATGTAGTACAACAGTGCATTGAAGTTAAAAAAAAGTGCTGATAGAGTGCTAGTAGTGGATGAGGCTACAGATAGCATAATTTCAGAAGTGGTTAAAGACACAAGGAGACTGAAAAGGCCAACAGCTGTATTTAATGTGTGTAGGAAAGATGTTAGTCTCATGGTTGATTCAGTAACCATGTTCACAATCATTCCTGAGGTTTTGTTCAAAACGCTGTGGGGTAATGTCTCATTAACTGACATAAATATCAATCCTGTTGGTTATCAAGGGCAATCTATTGACATTTTAGGTTATATGTTTGGTGCCATACGTTTTGGTACAAGGAGCACTAAGGGAAACGTCTACATTGCTAAGAAAGGTCCCCCCATTCTTGGTTGGATGCACCAATATGACCTTCATATTGTTATCAATTCGAGGTCCCCTAGTCAAGTCATGGTTGTTAATTGCGATGTTCAAATTGAACATATTTTACAAGATGCACACAAAGTATTTGAAGATATATTGGGGTGTGTGAAGGGTACACTCACAAGATTATTCTCAAGCGTGAAGCATTCCCTGTGCAACATAAACTCAGGTGAGTGCCACTGTCACAGGGTCTCAAGGATTTGTTGCAAGACTTATTGAAGGGAGGAGGTATAGAACCAGTAGAGGCATCATCATGGATTTCTCTGGAGGTCATAACACAGAAACCTGATGGTCGTTTAAGATTTTGCATTGACTTGAGGTCACTTAATCGTGACATTGTCACTGACACTTTTCCCCTGCCCAACATCAATGAGCATTTGCAATCCGTAGGGGGTGGTAAGTACTTCTCCAAGATAGATCTGAGAAGTGCTTATCACCAGATCAGGTTGCACCCTGATTCCAAGGCACTTACTGCCTTCATCACTAACGAGGGCACGTTCCAGTTCACTCGCATGCCATTCGGTTTAGCATCGGCGGCGATGTAGAATGATGGTGGGCATTTTTGATGGGGTAGGTGGCGTGGTTTATTTTTAGGATGACCTATTGGTCTCAGGGAAAACAGTTGAACAGCATAATGCCATTCTGAGACAAGTGTTATGAAGATCAAAGATAGCTTTATTCGATATCAAGTATCTTAAAAGCAATAACATACATACAAACATCAATAAAAATACGAGTTATCAAATAAGCAGCATTTTAAAAGAAAAACTATGTAAATCCATGAAGACAATAAGTTCTTATTTCCAGAAGATAGTGAGGACAAACTGCTGGGTATAAAAACTTGATACAGCAATAAAATTAATTCAGTTCCAGCTAATATGCATAGTATTATATAAAGTGACAGTACAATAAGAATAAGCTAACCAATAGGCCTCAGGATAAAACTAGTATAAAAACATGATAATTCATTGGAGTGGCTCGCGTAGGGATTTAAACCTTACTATCCAAGCACGACCAAGATACTTGACCACGCCACAGGCAAAGAGGGTCCTTGCATCCGATTTCAGAATGCGCAAAGCAACACTGTGATCATGGGTGCCCAATTGGCTGCAGATGGGTTTAAGCCATCTTATTCTAGCCCTCTTATAGACAGGGCAAGCAAACATAAGATGGGCCACACTCTCAGTTGGCGCCTTACAGCAGGGGCAATCCGCTGTTGTCTGATGAGGGGCGCTCCACTTTACAGTTAGCTCTCGTACCGGGAGTGAGCCCACCCTAAACTGTATGTATAGTGTCGTGTCTCGAGGTGCCTGGATAAAATCTAAATATGGTTCTAAAAATATGCACTGCTTATGGAAATAAAATTCTTCAGTAAGCCTTCCTATTCTCAGATTGCTAAGCTCTTGGGCATCAACCCATGCCCAATATCGCTTTTTGAGCTCAGCCTTACTAGGTTGGGTTTGAGTATCCCACGATTTCTTGAGGCCAAGTGCTAAAAGTGTTTTTTTGAGATTAAGCAACCAACTAATTCTTTGGTTGTCATCTAAGGTCATCAATTCTGTGAGCGGGGAGGCGTAGCTGGCAAGCTCAGGGGTCCGTCGCAGCCTGGCCTAAAATAACAAGGTCCGCAGCCTGGATATATCTCTAAAAGAGCGCCTACCCATATCGCTCATCAGGGGTTTTAGTGGTACATTGCAGGGAAGCGTCACTAGGTCTCTTAAAAATGTTCAGATCTGCTAATTCCTTCTACATTTTCAAAACCCCAGAGTTCGGCACCATAAAGGGCTGAACTAACTGCTTTTGCTGCATAGATCGAAAGAGCAGGAGCCACAGGTCTGCTCTGCGAGGAGCGATGTTCTCTACTTAATGCTCCTGCCACACGTTTGTGTCTCAAAAGCATTTTGTCGATATGGGGCCGCCAATGCATTTTCTCAGCAAGCCGGATACCTAAATAATCAAACATCGTGACTCGCTCTAGGCGGGTTCCATCTAAAGTAAAATTACTTCTATATGGCCTATAGGGATTAAACACCATAAGCTTGGTTTTGGAGGTGTTTACAATCAGCCCCCTAGACTCACAGAAGAGATGGAATCTATCTAGGAGCTTTTGGAGCCCAACCGGAGTCTTAGACATAAGAAGTGTGTCATCTGCGAAGAGCAGAGTAGGGACCCTATCTCCTGCCAGGGAGGGGGCATCAGATGGAAATTCTTGGAGAAAGCTAACCACCCCGTTGATATATAAGGAGAACAGGGTGGGCGCCATGACACAACCCTGGCGGACTACAGGGATCCTATCTGTCTTCTGGTCTTGGTCCCCCCACCTCACTTGGGCATAATTGCCCTCGTGTAGACGAATCAGCAGATTCAGAATCATCGGTGGGATCCCCATTTCATCTAGTAAGTGCCACAACCGCTCACGGGGGACTAGGTCAAAGGCAGTCTTTAGGTTGATAAAGGCCAAATAAACACTGCCCTTGCCAATTACAACAACCTTCAGTAGATTAAAAGCAATCTGAATGCTTGGTCCACTGTCCCTGTACAGGCCCTGAAACCCGCTTGGTACTGGGAGATGATATTCTCATCATCCACCCAGTGATGAATTCTCCGCAGCAACACTCTGCCAACTACTTTCTGCATAGCATCAATCAAACTGATTTGGAGGTAGTTTGCAGGGTCGTCCCTTGCACCTTTTTTAAAAATGGGCACCACCTCTGCACCTTTCCACAAGTCAGGTACTGGACTACCCTTTGCAATAGAATTGATTAAAAGCATAATACAATTTGTCCATTTGGGGGGATCTGCAAGGAAAAGATCTTTCGGGAGGCCATCTGGTCCTGAGGGTTTTGCTGGGACTATTTTCTTTATGGCCGCCTCTACTTCTTCTGAGGTGAAATGGTCTGTAGCATTCAAAATAGGACAGGAACTTAGGTGGTCAGCTAAACCGTCTTGGCAAGTGTTATGGAAACTGGAAGAGGTGGGTTTAACAGTACAAAGACAAATGTGAATTTTTGACTGAACATGTAGAGTACTTGGGGTATACCATTTCTAGCGGAGGAATTGCGCACAAACGGAATTTGTTGGAGGCACTAAAAAATGCTCCATGCCCCAAAGACAAAGATCAACTAAGATCCTTCTTAGGCCTTGTAGAATACTATTCAAAATTTATAAAAAGGATTTGCAGATGTAACTGAACCCTTAAGGAGGCTGTTACGCAAAGGAAATAAGTACACATGGGAGGAGGAACAGCAAAAATCATTTTAAAACATCAAAAATGAAATATGTAATGTAGGTATCCTAGCTTCCTTCAATACCACATGTAAGTCTTGTCTCACGGTGCATGCTAATGTCACTGGCATTGGTGTTGCATTGTCACAAAACCAGTATGGGACGGAGAGGACGGTAGCTTTTGCCTCTCGGACTCTCACACAGGCTGGTAGGAATTATTCAGTGATTCAGCTGAAAGCTCTTGCTGCGGCCTGGGTTACGGTGTATTTTAAGGTGTATCTGTGGGGCACAAGATTTGTTTTGAGGACAGACCATAAACCTTTGATTAAGATTGTATCTGAGGGAGGTGCTGGCAAAGGGCCTGTGCGTTTGGCCAGATTCGCTGCCAGACTACAAGAATATTCGTATGATGTAGAATTTATTAATCGTTGGAAACATTTGCAAGAGGACTGTTTGTCACGCATGTCATTGAACTGGGAAGACGTTGACAAGGATGTGGTGAAGAGGCTTGAATCAGAGGAAGCTGTGGCTCTTGTGTGTGACGTACTTGAAAGTAGTCTTGGTGCTTTTTCTAGGTTGCAGTGGGCGGATGAAATGCGTTCTGACACCAAATTTAAGGAAGTAATTGCCATGATCAAGAAGGGAGCTTGTAGAGAAAATATGGTGTCTATAGGTGGAATACCTTAATGGAAGATTGTGAAGAATTGTCAGTGAGTGGTTCAGATGTGATGAGAGGTGATCGTTTTGTGCCTCCTTGTGGCTTGAGATTTCACATCTTTAGACTAGCTCATGAAAGGCATTTAGGGCAAGGTGTGACCATCAGGAGAGTTAAGGAAGAGTTCTGGTGGCCTGGGATGAATGACCAGATTAAAAGGTGGGTGGAAGGTTGCGATCTTTGCTAGGAGAGTGAAAAAAGGTTGAGGGTGAGCAACAAGAGTGCCATGGGTCAGATTAGTGATCCAGGGGAAGCCTTGAGCCCTATTTGTTTAGATTTCATAGGCCCTTTATCTGAACTGTCATCTGATATGCGTTTTGCTGCTGTCATTATCGATGTTCATTCTAGACTGTTGTTCGTTAAGTTCATGAGAGACGTCACAACCAAATCTACCATTGAAGATTTTGAGAAAATATTTTATTAGGAGGGGTACCCCACACGTTATTAACTGATAACGAGACACAGCTAACTTCTGGTGAAATGCGTTGCTTTTTGGAGAAGTGTGGGGTCAAACATTCTTGCACCTCTCTTTATAATCCCATGGGCAGTGGAATGGTGGAGCGATCCTACAGGTTGGTAAAAGGGACAATTCAACTTACATTATCTAATTGACAATCTCCCAAACGGCTTGTGGAGGAGATGCTGTCAGGACCCCACAAATCTTACCTTCTGCTTGCGGAGCAATCTCGCAGGGTGGACGTGAACAACCTCCACTGTCTTCCACCTTTCCCTAGCAATGAAATATATACTGACCAGGGTGAAGATGGGGACTGGAGGAAGGAATCCTAGATGTGTGGAGTGGTGTCCTTTACTGTGAAGACCTGGTTGGGTATGCCCACCGATGATGAGGGAACCCCTCTAAGAATTACCATCTGTAGGGAGAAACCATATGGGTAAGTACTTCTGCACCCCTGGGTCACACGCATACGGACTTACACACAGTCAATAAATGCCCTCCAAAGGAACAACATATTCACCTGGGGTGTGGTACAACAATAGGCTGGAACGAGAAGTTCTCACACACATAGATAGGAATGGAAACGAAACGATAAGCGCTCCGGCGCTAACTTAAATACGGTTAGTCAAGTGGCTACGCGCTCCTGCGCATGCCGCAATAGGAAAGTAACTTAAGTGCTCCTCCGCTGACACAACAAAGCGAGTATTGTGGCTATGTGCTCCTGCGCGTGCCGCTGCGTGCGCTGACACAACTAAGCGAGTCTTGTGGCTATGTGCTTCTGCGTGTGCCACAAAGTGTAGGTAACGCGAGCGCTCCCGCGCTAGTGCCACTGAAGATTTACCTGGTCTGATGGACAATGGGACTGCTGCAAACATACGGTAGTCCAGCGAAGATCAGCAGAGGCAAGTTCCTGTATCCGAAGCAATGTCGGATTGAGCACCGCTGGTTTTTTTGCGGTCTCACCCGGTAGTGCAATACCTGCTAACCTTGAGGCCGCTTCCTGTATAGGAGAAGCAAGACGGCTAACCGGTCTACTCCGTATCCTCGTTTTGTAGAATGTCCGCAAGGAGGCAGACCACGTATTCGTACAGCCATACAAACGTCGGACCCCTCCTGGTGTTGCTCAAGGACCGGAACCATGACAGTACCCTCTCCCAAGACAGAACCCTCTCCCTAAACAGGGGTGGCAGGACATGGTTTAAGGGGATGTCGAGCATGGAAGGCACGCACCAAGTGAGGGGCGTGGCATACATGGGACAAGGGCTCCCAGGACCTCTACTCCGTACCATACCCTTTCCAGTCCACCAGGTAAAAGAACCTCCCGCTAGTCCTACGGGAATTAAGAATAGCCCGGACCTTATATTCATTGTGATCATCCCTGAGTACAGGAGGTGGAGGGGAAGCAGCTTTGCCTTCAGGGTGAGCCGGCCGCAGGAGGGCTATGTGGAACACAGGGTGTATTTTCATTTTGTGGTGGCAAGGTGAGTCTCATGGATACTCAATTCATGACCATATCAATGGTGTAGGGGCAACGTGGCAATAGTTTTTTAGGACCGTGCACATTGAGGATTTTTATGGACACCCACACCTTATCCCCTACTTTGTAGTCGGGTTCTGTCTATGTTTATTGGTCTTTTGTTTGTGGGTTTCCCTGGCTTTGGCTAGCTCGAATCGGGCTTGTTGCCAGAGGTCGTGTAGTAGGGTGTTGTACTCCTGTACTGTGGGCATGTAACTGGTCTGTGGTGCTTCCCAGGGCACTGATCGGGGATGCCGACCTTGGAGGCAATAGAAAGGCGACATTCCTATGGAAGTGTACTCGTTGTTGTAGGCATACTCTACTACCCATAGCACCTCTGACCATTCTTTCTCTACAGACAGCAGTAAACAACTGAGGTACTGTTCCATGGTTTTATTAGTCCTTTCCGCCTGTCCATCTGTTTGCAGATGATACTCCGAGGACAGACGTACCTCCATTCCCATATCATTGCACACCTTACCCCAAAATCTGGATATGAACCGGGAACCCCTGTCCGTGAACAACACAGATGGCACCCCGTGTAACCGCACCATGTTGTACATGAAGATCACAGCCAGTTCGGCCGCTGACAGTAGCTTCCTTAATGGTACGAAGTGTGCCATCTTGGCCAGGTGGTCCACAATGGTGAGAACGGTGGTATAACCTGTCTTGGTACTGGGCAGTTCGACGAAATCCATCGATAAGGTGTGCCAAGGATATGGAGGCACTGGTATAGGTTTCAATAACCCAACTGTGGGTCGGGACAGGGTCTTTCCTTGGGCACAGACGGAACAATGGGCTATGTAGGCGTGAGCGTCGGTGTCCATGGATGGCCACTGGAAGCGTCTATGTAGCAGGGCCATGGTTTTACGGTATCCAGGATGATTAGACAAGAGGTGGTTGTGGCACATGTACAGAGCTTGTTGCTGATGGCCTGCCAAAGGGGGGTAGTAACAGTCTCCTTTGTACAAGAATCCATTTTGTGAAGTAACCCCTTTGAGGTCACCGATCCATACCTCTGGATCTTTTTGTTCAATTTCATCGTGTAACCGAGATAATGAGGATGAAAGAATTACACCTTGAAAACAGCGTTCGAGGAGGATGGACACAGGTTCTGCTTTGGTTGTCTCTTCTTCGGTTTCTTCTAGTCTGGACAGAGCATCTGCTTTGCCATTATCCCTTCCGGGTCGATATGTGATTAGGAAGTCATATTCTTTGAAGAACAAGGTCCATCTTAACTGCCTTAAAGTGAGGGCCCTAGCCGAGTGGAGAAATTGTAGGTTTCTATGGTCAGTGTATGTGGTTACTGGGTATCGAGCGTCCTTCAGGTAAGGACGCCATTCTTCAAATACTGCTTTGATGGATAGGAGTTCTCGGTCGGAAATCATGTAGTTGCATTCTGCTGGCTGTAATTTCTGAGAACAGAAGGCCACGGGATGCGACAGGCCCGTCTTGGTGTCTCTTTGTGACAATACACCCCCCAGGGCGTTCTGTGAGGCATCGGCCTCTACTATGAAAGGCAGCTCAGGGTTGGGATGTATCAGGATGGGAGCGCTTGTGAACCTGGTTTTCAGTTCCTGGAAGGTTTTTAGGCTATGGGATCCCATAAGAACTTCCCGCCTTTGCATAGTAAACTAGTAATTGGAGTAATGATGTTCGAAAATCCTGCAATAAAGCGTTGATAGTAGTTTGCAAACCCCAGGAATCTCTGGACTTGTTTCACAGAGCAAGGTGAGGGCCATCGCAATATGGGTTGACCTTTTTTGTATCCATTTCAATCCCTGCAGGGGTCAAGATGTGACCCAGGAACTCAATCTGAGTAGTGTGGAACACGCTTTTCTCTAGCTTGCAGTATAGGCCTTGTTGTTGTAGCAACAAGTATCTTAGTTCTTAAATGTATGAGGTCTCCTTATTTCTCCCGTTAATAACTCAATGTACTAATGAGTTATATTAACAGACTTATAAATTGATACTATTTGTGTCTGTATTAGCCGCAAGACATTATAGCTCATGGACTGCATATGATGTTTATTTTCCAGCCTTGAAAAAGTCTGAATACTGATATGTACAGACGAAACACATGTTGGCTTCAAACAATTGCTGGGAATTTGTCGTACATGTGATTCGTGGATGGTCTTTGAAAACTCATATATGATCTGAATAAGAGACACTCGCCTGTGGACTAAAGGACTTTAATACATATCGTCAGGACATATACACATTTGTTATATGCTTTTGGAGAATTCTTGATGACTAAATAGGGTGTGCTACAATTGTGTGTTTAGAAATGTTCAAGTGCTTGTCCTTGTGACTTGCCGACAGCACCGTTTGGTAGTAGGTGCTTCCAGTTATCTTAGCACCCCGATATTCTACTGTGTAGAACAATATTCACGCTTATACTTGTTACTAACTATGTTGCTATTTTTTCCTTGATGTGCTTTTTTTTTCCTTTAGGGTTTGATACTACTAATGGTTTATTTGTGAATTCATTTATAGACACATACTCAAATGTAGAAAAAAGTATAAAAAAATAACAAAATAAATAAATGTCTCCACCAAATAGAAGGAACCCATCTTTATGTTGTGTGGGACAAGGCTTTCATGTGACTATAATGCAAGTTACATTCAAGACAAACCTGACTGCATGGTAACATGATTCCATGTAAAATAAAAACCTTCATATGTAGGGTCTGGCTTAAAAAAGCAGGCCAGCTGCTTGAATGGTAATGCAAAGAAATGTTTGCTCAATCATCATGTTTAAGAAGCCCCATGTTTTCTCACATCATTGAAGCTATAAGCATAGAGAAGAACAATAATTTGCTTATCTGGTGCATATACTGTTAATGCAGCTGCAAGGAAAGATAACTTTGTAGAGATCCATATTGGGGGGAAAAAGAGAACCGTAGCATTACCTTCCATCAGCTTCTGTGAAAGGCCATTTTTTGCAAATTTTTGTACCAAAGTAAGAGTCAAGCACAAGTGACGGATGTATGTCGTTACAACGCACACTTTTACAACGCATGCACTTACAACGCATTTTTTACAACGCAAAATCCATTACAACGCATGACATTACAACGCATTTTTAAAAACTACCTTTACAACGCATTTCCATTACAACGCATACTACCTTTACAACGCATACCATTACAACGCATAATATTAAATTGCATTTAAGGTAAGTATTAGATAGTATAGGGGTAAAAATTACTTTTCTAACTCCAGGGGGTGCAACAGTAGGGTAAGTGTTGGATAGTATAGGGGTAAAAATTACTATTCTAACTCCAGGGGGTGCTACAGTAGGGTAAGTGTTGGATAGTATAGGAGTAAAAATTACTATTCTAACTCCAGGGGGTGCAACAGTAGGGCAAGTGTTGGATAGTATAGGGGTAAAAATTACTATTCTAACTCCAGGGGGTGCAACAGTAGGGCAAGTGTTGGATAGTATAGGGGTAAAAATTACTATTCAAACTCCAGGGGGTGCAACAGTAGGGCAAGTGTTGGATAGTATAGGGGTAAAAATTACTATTCTAACTCCAGGGGGTGCAACAGTAGGGTAAGTGTTGGATAGTATAGGGGTAAAAATTACTATTCTAACTCCAGGGGGTGCAACAGTAGGGTAAGTGTTGGATAGTATAGGGGTAAAAATTACTATTCTAACTCCAGGGGGTGCAACAGTAGGGTAAGTGTTGGATAGTATAGGGGTAAAAATTACTATTCTAACTCCAGGGGGTGCAACAGTAGGGTAAGTGTTGGATAGTATAGGGGTAAAAATTACTATTCTAACTCCAGGGGGTGCAACAGTAGGGCAAGTGTTGGATAGTATAGGGGTAAAAATTACTATTCTAACTCCAGGGGGTGCAACAGTAGGGCAAGTGTTGGATACTATAGGGGTAAAAATTACTATTCTAACTCCAGGGGGTGCAACAGTAGGGTAAGTGTTGGATAGTGTAGTGTAATATTATGCGTTGTAATGGTATGCGTTGTAATGGTAGTATGCGTTGTAATGGAATGCGTTGTAAAGGTAGTTTTTAAAAATGCGTTGTAGTGTCATGCGTTGTAATGTCATGCGTTGTAATGGATTTTGCGTTGTAAAAAATGCGTTGTAAGTGTAGTGCGTTGTAAAAGTTGCGTTGTAAAGGTTGTTTCCCACAAGTGACACTTCCTTACTCCATACGACACCTTTAGTAAGAAAGATACATAAGGTACCGGTGAAGAGGCGAGTATAAACACTCAAGATTTGATTTACTACTATATCATGTGGTGGGGCAACCAAAATTGCTGCGCTGCTTTGTGTGAGAGGGAGAGAGAAGGACTGCGCCATATTTACCAAGATAGGGCACTCGTGCTCTTTTCCATAGCACTGGTGCACAATTAGTCAGGCTGGTGCCACACAAACCTTTGCGCCAGCACAAAATGCTATAGGTTTTGAATTGCAAGGATACCCTTCCAGAAAAATCCTCCAACACTTAGAATGAAGAAAGGGAGTAAAGTCCTGGAACTTCTTTAAATTGTGGACATCTTATTGTAAACACTACCAGATGAGTATCAGACAATGGCAACTTAATTGAAGGAAGGTTCTGCAATCTGTCATCCATGTTCTGCTTCTGTCCATTATAAAGCACAAGTACAAGTTCGTCATGGTACAAAGGACCATCCCTCTAGCCCGCATGCACATCAAACCTCTTCTGACATAGGCTACTCTTTAAACCTACACTCTAAAGAGCTTACCACAATGAACATAGTAGTGGTCCTGAGTTCAAATCACAGCAAGACCAACATAGTCTTCAATCCTTCTGAGGTCAGTGAACTGAGTAATACAAACACCTTCTCTTTACAGTGTTTAGGAAACAAAAGGGTGCCATGATAGTGTATGTCTGCCACACCTTTGTCAGGGCCTGCCAACTGACCTATACTCTCAAGTATTTGCTTACTAGGCTGCTTCTGCCAACCAGATAGTCTTTATTTGTCACCCTACAGTGGGGTTTTCTGTGTGATGTTTTAATCACAACCTAAAAAGACTTTATACCTGCAAACCTAGAAACAGTTGAACCTGATGTGTGTAGGAGAGAGGAAAATAATGCAGAATGCACCATGGCTACTTTTCAAATTACAATCCTTTCAAAGGTGTACATATTATACCAGTTCCCTATAACATACCCAGAAAACAGATATTTTATGGTAAATACTTTAGTCATGCAAATTATTAGAATGCAACCTAACTTTGTTGGAATCCAGTAGCTGATTGTTCAGGGATATTCCACCTACCTCAAGACCCTTTTTGACCTTTGACAAAACAACACGGTCTCTGAGCATTATCATCTCCCAGGACATGAAGGTTCAGCTGGGTTTATAGCCCTCTGGCTTCCAATTGAGGCACCTCTGCTTGGATATCGACTCACAGACTTGAAGTAAGACACCATTTGGGCAGCGATGGGCATGCAGAGACTACTGGGCTTCAGCCGTTGTGTTCCAGGGTCGTTTGCCTCTACTGTCCTCGGGTCCATCCTACTATGGCTTTGCAAAATTTCAGCACTTGACTCTCAGTGACAGCAATGGAGAGCAGCCACCGGCTTTTAAGGTAGGTCAGTTTGGGGGTACAGAAGGCTCAGATCTCAACCATGCACTCAGAAGCACAATATTATTTTTGTCCATCCCAATTCTTCTCCTTTAGGAAAGAAATGTACTTTGTCCTACTGTAAGACACAAAAATGAGAAAAATGTCTCAGATTGTCTATGTACTGGTGTGAGTCCAATATGCTTCAAGGTGATTTTGCATTCTACCTTCCTTCTCTAATGGTTTTGGACTGTGTGGCAAAGTACAAGTGCAGGTGCAGTTCTCCCCCCTCTGTTAGCATTTTGTCTTTTTCTGGCTTGTGACAGCCAAATAGTCTTCTGTCCACCCCTCTGCTGGCGGAAGTCTGCAGTAGGCCTTCCTCTTACTGTCTGCCTCACTGGAGTTGCACTGATCTTAGTTAGCTCATGCAGTGGAACTGCTTGGGATGGAAAGGTGCAGGCCCCTCAACAGGATCCTGAAAGCAGTGGCCAGAGCAACTTGATCATGACAGTTCCTTCTTCTGGGCTCTGTTGGTGTTGACGGAAGACAGGCCTCACATTCTCACATGGCCTGGCTGCTCCACTCTGTGAAGTTAGGATTGCAGTTGTGCAGGGGCTGCCTTGGGAAGTGATGATTTTGCAGCCCTCTTCTGCAGCACTAGGGGCTAGCGGCGACTCAAGAGCTAAGAAGCGCTGCAGGACACAGCACTGCATTCTGGTTGCGTGCATAGGTCTCTAAAGCCATGGCAAACAGGCAGACACAGAGTACCTTGGGGCAACTGCATTGCACTTTGGAATGGAGTAGTCCATTCACCCCATCTTGGATTAGTGCCAGGCTAGCCTCTCAGGCTGGTGTGTGATCTTTTCTGAGGTCAGCACCACAGACTGCCAGCTCCTTCTTCTGTGGTGCAGGGACAGCTTGGGCCAAGAGTATGTAGTGCCATCGTCATGCTGACCTCAATCACGAGCACACAGCAGGTGCTGCAGGGCAACACCAATCCCAGCTTCAGTCAGGCATATCAATGAGGGCACGTGCCATGCCGACCACAACAGTGGACCCTGCTCAGGCACGTTTCTGAAGTGCTATGGTTCTTCAGATGAGTTCATGGACTGGCTCCTAGACCAAAGCAAGCCAGTCTCATGAGTTGTGACCCTCTGGTAGATGGAACACAGGGTGTTAGACTTGGCATCTTTTGGCGTGTTTTCCCTGAGTTTTTTGCTTTCTGACCTCCCAGTTTTGACTCTGTTTGTGCTGGCTTAGTGTTGCTGTGCACTTTTCTCACTGCTGATCAGTGGTAAAGGGCAAGTGCTCCTGTGGTACAATGTGTTATGGATTGGTGTTTCCATGATTGGCCTATTTGA
This sequence comes from Triturus cristatus, assembly GCF_964204655.1. Lineage (NCBI taxonomy): Eukaryota > Metazoa > Chordata > Amphibia > Caudata > Salamandridae > Triturus > Triturus cristatus. Next base: position 1,164,510,036 of record NC_140583.1, read on the forward strand.
TTTATGTGTCAGTCCCTAGTAAAGTGCACTGCGTGTGCCAGGGCCTGTACATCAAATGCTGTTGGTGGGCTGCAGCACTGGATTGTGCCACCCACCCAAACAGCCCGTAAATGTGACTGGCCTGCCATTGCAGAGCCTGTGCGAAGTCTGGTACTGCCATGTTGACTTGGCAAGTGCACCCACTTGCCAGGCCCTAACCTTCCCTTTTCTTACATGTCAGCCACCCCTAAGGTAGGCCCAAGGCACTCCTGTGTGTGTGTGGCATGTCCTGACAGTGAATTATTGCCAATTTCGTTTTTCACTATTGCAAGGCTGCCTGTTCCCCATAGGACAGAATGGTAGGTTTGTTTATAACATCTTATAAACAAAACTGGCCCTGGGAACTAGGTAGGAAAATAAAGTTTAGTATGCCTGAATTCAGAATCTAAAGATGCATCTTTTAGTGAAGGTGATTTTTACATTCTGTGTTTGAAAATATCACTTTTAGAAAGTAGGTATTATCTTGCTCAGTCATCCCGTGTGCTTCTGCTGGAATGTGGATTGCCTGTCTGGGTTTTCGATGACAGACAGTGGGGGAGCAGGAGTGGATCCAGATAGTCTAGGTGGTTCAGGAAAGGGCTGAATAGACCTGGGCTGCAATTGGGGAAGGGGGAGGAGATTTCCTCGTACCTCAAAGGGCCTGGTCTGCCTCTAACAATGCCGTCTCCACCTCGTGCCAGTAAGTCACACCAGAGAAGGCAGAACTGGTTCTGGCTGGGCACAGACACTCTCTGCCTAAGAAATCAAAAGATTTTGGGTAATAAATATTGGGGCCCAGACCCCTGACCTTTAGAACTCTTTTGGATCAAGAAGACTGCCAAGAAGAAGAGCTGGAGAAGCTGTGAGGAGGAACTACCACTTTGCTGTGTGCTTTGCTGTGTTCGCCTGTAGTGGCTGCTTCTGTCTTGGGCAGTGAAAGGACTGGACTGAACTTTCTGCAATCTACTTTTGTGAGTTTCTTCAAGGGCTTGAGGTAGAGCTTGCCCCCTGTTCAAGAAGTCTCAGGAACAGCAAAGACTTCAAGCTCTTCTGCCCTCAGCACTGGGGACTGTGTGTTTTGTGCTGCACCAGAGGGAAGAGCAACCCGACACCGTCTACGATTCCGCTTCTGGCTCCGTGTCCTGAAGGCATCGCTAGGGCACTACTGCAAAGCCGCACCACGACCCTGGTCTCACTGATGATGCCTGCTGACGCCGCCACCGAGCCGCTGCTTGCAACGCGACCTGTGGGCACCGCACTCCGCACCGTCTCGCTTCACGACGACCCCTTGATATCCCGACGCTTTTTAAGTACTGTATTGTGGATTTTTATCGTTTTTGGTCTTAAATATATAAAAATATTGGATATTTTTCTAAACTGGTGTGGTGTCCTTTTGTAGTGCTTATACTGTATTACTGTTGGTTATGTGCAAATGCTTTACACACTGCCTCTAAAATAAGCCTGACTGCTCGTGCCAAGCTACCAAGGGGGTGAGCAGGGGTTATTTTAGGAGTGTAACTCCCTTATCCTGACTAGAGTGGTGGTTTCTGCTCGACTTTGGCACATGCCCTAGCCAACCAAAAATCCCATTTCTAACGCAGGGTCATCTTTTTCTGTCCACACCAACAGTCTTCCCTTCTTGAAAGTTTGGCTTGGTTCTTCCATATAGCTTAAGCAGGACATCATTCCAGCACATGACAGGCAATTGTTCCTCAAGATCAGATGTCACCAAAGCTCTGAGAAACTGGCTGCCAGATAGACACCAGCTCTGGTTGTGCAGTAGTCCTCTGGGTACTCTGTGGATCATCCCCATCTTCCTCAAGTAGAACTTGAAAATGGAACAAGTGGATCAATAGCTCTCAATCTTTTACAGGGATTGCAGACAGGTTGTGGATTCTTTGTCTGCCCTTTCAGAACCAGTTGGGAGACTTATATTTTCATGTGTCCTTCTTAGGCTGTCTTCTAGGCTCAGCCATAGTTCAAAGTGATGCTCTTCACAGCAGTATCCTCTCCAGGATGAAGCACCCACAAAAGGGGAACAAAGAGGTGTGAACAGTCTGCGCTCATCAACAGCCACACCAGGCAGTGATCAGGAGAATGCAAAGGGCTGCTACCCTTTTAAAGGACCCTTCCTACACTGACAACAGGAAATGCAGTTCCATATATATTTACCCATGCCATCCACAAAAATGGCAGTTTCAGGAAGACCAATCAGCAGCCCTCTGTATCAGAAAGGACCTAATCAAGCCTGTCTCTTCTTGCCCCACTTCAGTGTCACAGTGTTACAGTCTTAGGAAGGTAAACAAAACACCTCCACTGTGAGGGAAATGAACATCACATCCATCCTGTACACATGAACAGTTCAGAGGCTTCCTTAATTGAACCCACAGGTCTGTGTCACTCTGGTTCACTCAGACATTCAGAGAAATACGTTTTCACTCAGGATCTCAGCACAAGGCTTCCAGGTTCACCTTTAGCAGCGGAAATTTCTATGAGGGGGCCAGTAGGCTCTCGGTCACGAAGCAGGTAAAGAAGTCTCATCATAATAGGATCACTACAAAGGAGGGTATGCTGCCACCAATTCACTACACTGATAAACCTGTGACAGGGTAGTAGCTCAGTGGGCTCCTGTGTTTCCTGGACAAGTCCAAGATCAGGTGCAGGCCAAAGGTGAGCCCAGATGTTAGCGTACATTCTATGATAGCAGGACTGAGACCAGAAAATCCAGAAACTGGGATACCAGATACTTGGAGTTTGACTGTTTGCTGATATAGCCAAAAGACCTTGTGTCACACAAGAGCGCCCTCTGTGTTCTCTCACTTCATTTCCTGCTGTCTAGTATTTTCGTCAGTTTCCGAGCAACACACTAAGAGAAAATGCAATATGGCCACATAGCCCTTGTGTATGTGCCATTACCATAGTCTGATGATATGCACTTAAACCAGAGCCAAGAGAATCATGTGATTCTGTGATTGTGGCACGTTTAGCATAGTTATGGATATGCCACATTTTTCACATAATCCATCATCTGCTGTATAATCTGTAGATTGCAATTTAAAAACAGTTTCTAGCTGAAACAGGTCAAATTTACAAAAAATATGGTGATGTGTTGCACGGGCTGACTGGCACACTTTCAGTTGCTTATTGCTGTCTTTCCGTGATGAACTGGTACAAATAAGTTTACATTTTTGCCCAGACAGTGTTAACATGTGTAATAAAGACAAAATAATGAAGTAATGCTATCACAACATGTGCTGCTTTATGCTGCATCATTTGTTTGTGCTTGCTGCATAATTTAGTCATCCATGCCACATAATTTAGTATTCTGTGCCCCATAATTCCAGTTGCTCTGATTAACAGTGGGGATTTACCACATGCACGCTAATAGCATGATAGCCATGCCACTTGCTAAATCAGACACAGTCTATGGCATAAAATTATTTCAAAAAGTATCATGTCATTTAACAAAATCATAGGCTAGTACCATGTTACTCTAAATGAGCCCTAAGTGTTATGGTAACTTTATCCAGCATGTTCAACCTCTTCAGCACACTGGCTTGGTGCCCTTTGGATGGTGATCGATAAGAACCTTGAATATCCCGAACCTTGAATATCCCTGTACACCATGAGGGTATGGCTTGGCATGTTTCTTTAAAGATGAGCGAAACCGTCGATGTGCTCTGAATGGTGGTAGGAAAGATCTGTTGAGTTAGTATTTTGGGCTACTTAGTATTGCGATAGGATTCAACCTTGGGGTACTCCAAATAGAGATTAGGCAAAAATTAAAGGGAGGTTCTCTATACTGAAACAGGAAAGAGCCATGATGTGCTCTCTCTTGAAATAGAAAAGTGCCTTGGATTCTGAGACTGGACAGACTTTGAGTACTATGTACTGAGATAAATTATATGCTGGCCGCCTCCTTCTGCACCTCTGAATGACAGAAAAACAAATGCACTAATCAAAGTAAAGTGTCCTCCTTTCAAGGTACTTTTCTAGTCTAACCTGAGACATGCACGGTCACTTGTGAGGCATTTTGTTTATTTACAGGTGGCTTAGAGCCCTTATTGCTTTCCACTGGTTGGCTTCATTGTCACTCTTTTTTCCTTGCTCCTCTTTGGTCAGCGAGTGCCGGATTCGCTTCCTCTTTGTGTGTTTCTCCCTCACCTGGAGCATAGCCCAAGTATTGCTTTCTAGCTCAGTGTCCTTCCACTGCTCCTGCTTTTAGAGCTACTTTAACATTTTTTAGATCCAGCATTCCATAAGAGTGCATGTGTTTGAATGTTGGCTATATGTTGCTTTTCCGCTCCTAGCCTACATTGTTGCTTACCCACGCTGTTGCTTCCCCCTCCCAAGCCTCCCCACCTTGCCTTGCTTTTCCCCCACCATTTCTGTCTGTCATCCACGTTGCGTTCACCCCACCCTACCTGCCCGCTTTCCCTGTTGCTTTTTTCCCACCTGTTTGCGTTGCCCACGAGGCCTGACAAAAAAAGCGCTATGATGCAGGCACCGCCGTAATCGTGCTTTCTCACCACCTTGCCTGCCATCTGTGTTGCCTCCTTTCTCTCTGTGTTGCCTGCCACTGCACCCTCGCTCATGGGGGTCAGGTAATTCAATGTTTCTAAACATGGCGATGGTAATAACAATATATGAAAAAAGCTGGTGAAATAAAACTAACTGACAGTTCGCAAATCCAAACAAGGTGCTCTGGAAAAAGGAACTTTTAAAAGTGGCAAAATGAGCAGAAAAACAAGACACCAGGCAGAAGAGTTCAGTGAAAGAAAGAGTGTTTTCACAAGTAAAAACACTTAAGATGGAGAGCAGGTCACAGTTGCACAAGAATAAACAAAGCCAAAACATGGACACTTCATTTAAACAAGTATTGGCAAAGCCAATAGGTCTTGCCTAGATGAGAGCTATTTGGTTTGTCATTTTTTAAGCCATGTTGCACAGCAGCGCATGTCTTCAAGTAAAATAAAAGTACTGCGAGATAAAAGTCTATAACGTGGCCAGAGGGGACCACATTATAGCACTTTATTTTTTACTTTCAGCCATGTTTTACTCTTCAACCACAAAGTATCAATGACTTTCAGATCTGCACAGTGGATGACTTATATTGTTTTGTTGCCTCCACTTGCATTGTGGCTCTTGTGGTTGTGTATCGTTTTGTGTTTGAACAACACTTGGTTCAAACCTAACATAGTCAGAAATATATACATGAGTATTTAGAAGGGCACTGTACAGTTGCGGGACGGTCTAGTGGTTAGAGGGGCGGAGTAGGGAGGTGGAGAGGAAAGGGAGGAGCTAGGCGGGAAGCGGCAGTTAGAGTAGGGACAGGGACGAGTGAAGAGGTGACAATAAAGACCCCTATACCAAGACCACGGTGTCTGTCGTTATTGGTGCTTAGAGACACGACAGCTGGCGATGAGAGTGGGATGCATGGTGTGCTCCCCTGAACCCTAAAGAAAGCCGTGGTCTGCGCCCTGGACGAGGCGCAAGAGAAGAAGCCTGAAGACAGCCCTGTCCGGGTTGAGACCGGAACCTGTGCCGGATCAAAGGCCCCGTGAGTGCGAGACGGAGAGAGATCCCCAGCACCGGGCACCGGGCCCGACCCCTGCTGCGACGGAGAGAGTGCGGCGCTGACCTGAGGCGAAAACGTTCCGCCGGGCAGAAGGTGAACTCCCCCCCCCCCCCCCCCCCCCAGTGTGAAGCTCGAACCTCAGGAGCGTCAGGAGAAGTGACAGCCGCTGCGCGCGCTGACCCTGTAGTGAAGGAGGCCCCAGAGAGCAGACGAGTGAGGCCGCTGACAGCGCGACCCAGGTGGGGAGAAATACAAAACTGACTGAGCCTCGTGTCAAGCCCCACGTGCAGATACGACCCGGCGGCCATCTTTAAATCAGGCGGCTGCTTCCAGGACACCCCCTGTAAAACAAGCAAGTGGCCATTTTGGAGTCAGGCACCGAACAAGCACTGGCAAAAGGCAAGAAACCAAGTAAACAAACACGAGCAAAAGCAAGAAGAAAAGTAAACAAGCACAGGCATAGGCAAGAGAAGAATTAAACAAACCCAAGACAAGGCAAGAAAAAAAACAAGCAAAGGCAAATTACAAGACAACGATCGCAAGAGAAGCACGATGTCAAACCACGGCTCGCCCGCACGCCAAGAGGTGAAACCCGTTGTGATGGGGATGTCGCACCTGTGCCCTCCGGAGCCTCTGGCGCTCGTGGTTGGAAGTAGCATGGGGCCTCGATGGGAGGAATGGATCGAGGATTTTGAAGACTACATCAAAGGCTCCAAAGTGCTTGGTGATGCAGACCATCTCATAGCGCTCCGCAACCTTGTGGGCAAAGACATCAGCAAAATGATTAAGGAAATTCCAGCCGCGGATGCAGGGACTTACGCCGAAGTACGTGAGGCGTTGGATAAGAAATTTCTACACAAAAAGAATGTGGACTACGAGAGGTATGTGTTCCAGCGGGCGCACCAGGGAAAAGATGAGATGATGGACACATACATAACTCGACTACGCTGGCTAGCACGCCACTGCAACTTTGACGCGTTCTCAACGGACGACGCCATCTGGCTGCGCGTCATCGATGGGTGCCAGTCCGAGACGCTCAGGAGAAAACTGTTGAAGAAAAGTCACACCCTTGACGAAATAGAAGAAATGACGAGGGTGCACGATCAGGCTGAGGAGCACGCTAGAACCATGGAAGCAGGACGAACAGAACGCAGGGAACAAGTATGCCATGTGCGGACCAGTCGCCACCGCCGAGGGTCCAAGGAGTGAGGGCGGCACTCCCGGCAGTCATCGCACCGCCGTTATTCTGGACATCATCAGCCGGAAGCAAGGCGGAGAAACGAGCATCAGGATCATGTAAGAAGAGCACCAGCACGGAAATGCTATAGATGCGGGTATGATTTCCCGCACACCGGAGCCTGTCCAGCCATGGGACAGCAGTGCCACAAGTGCGGGAGGAGCAACCATTTTGAAGCCATGTGCAGCGAGTATCGCCGGGAGAAGGACAGGAACACGCACAGGATGTCGCGCGGTGACACCCGCCAACACCACGCATGAGCGGTGCACGACCGCCCAAAGTCATCTTCAAGATCCTCTCAGTCCAGCCAGGAGTCGCAGACATCGCGATGGTCAAGGAGATCACCATCTCGAGACTCCATATCACCATCGGACGGACAAGAATACTCGGTCGAATATGCCAACATGATCGCTGACCCAGATCAGCTTAAGAAATATCCCCGACTGGACATCAGCGTCGGCGAACATAACACGAAATTCGTAATGGACAGTGGTGCGTCACTGAACTACATCCCTGTGACAGAGTATAACAAAATGAAGCCTCGCCCTCGACTAAGTCCAGCACATGTCCGAGTCTACACCTGGATGTCCAGGAAACCACTTCCTTGTCTCGGAAAGTTTTCAACTGTACTTGGACACCAAACGATATCAGTTCCTGCCGTGATACATGTCATAGAAGGGCCAGAGGCTGACTGCCTTCTTAGTTTGCCGACGGCTGAACGACTGCGGTTGGTAGAGATCTTGTATAGTGTCAGCAATGACTGCAACATTGTCCACAAATTCCCAAAGCTGTTCATGGGACTCGGAAAAATGAACAGGGGCCAGATCCGGCTACACATTGATGACCAAGTCCGGCCGGTTGCCCAGCATCCTCGGAAGGTGCCATTCCATCTCCAGCAGGCCGTGGAAGATGAATTGCAAGATCTGCTAACAGCCGACATCATCGAACGGACGGAGGGCCCCACACCGTGGGTGTCGCCAGTGGTCATTGTTCCGAAGAAAGGGACTCCGGGAAAGGTGCGGTTGTGTGTGGACATGCGGATGCCCAACACCGCTATTGAGAGAGAGCGTCACCCAGGCCCCCACCTGAGTGACATGATAGCCGCACTGAATGGTGCTCGAGTGTTTTCCAAACTCGACCTCAACAAAGGGTACCATCAGTTGGAACTTCACGAGAGCTCTCGATACATCACAACCTTCGCAACGCACCTGGGGCTATACCGTTATAAAAGACTGAACTTCGGAATCTCCTCAGCCGCCGAAATATTTCAAGAGGCCATTCGTCAGACTATCCACCACATCCCCAACTCACTGAACTATAGTGACGACATCCTGGTGTATGGGGCGACTGTCCAGGACCATGACACCGCCCTGGACCGAGTCTGCCATGCTCTTCTGGAAGCAAACTTAACGCTCAACAAGGACAAATGCGAGTTTCACCAATCGAAGCGGAAGTTCTTTGGGCACGTCTTCTCGGGGGCCGGGATGAAGCCCGACCCTGATAAAGTGAGCACGCTGAATGACACCGAGAGTCCACGAGATGTTAGTGATGTGCGGTCCTTCCTGGGAATGGCAAGCTACTGCTCGAGGTACATCAAAGACTATGCTACCCTCAGCCACCCACTCCGAACACTGACCAAGCAGGGGCAGCCATTCGAGTGGACTCGTGAGTGCGAGCACGCCTTCCAGGAGATTAAGCAAGCGGTGGGAGCAGCTGGGAGTCTGGCATACTTCAGTCCTGACCGCAAGACTGAAATAACGGTGGATGCCAGCCCTGTCGGCCTAGGGGCCATCCTAGCGCAATACGACAACGACACAGATCAACGTCACATAGTGGCTCATGCCAGCCGGAGTCTCTCCGACACGGAAAAGGCTTATTCCCAAGCTGAAAAGGAGAGTCTGGCGGTAGTGTGGGCCTGTGAACACTTTCACGTGTTCATCTATGGGAAACACTTCACCATGGTGACGGATCACCAAGCGCTCGTTACCATCTTCGGGAATCCACGCTCCAAAATGCCGCCTCGCATTGAACGCTGGGGACTGCGCTTGCAGGAATATACTTACACCATCGTCCATAAGCCGGGAAAGTCAGCTAACCCGGCAGATTACATGTCGCGCCATCCCAAGGCATCCCAACTCCCCAGACCGTCTGTGGCCGAGGAGTATATGCACTTTGTGGTGGATCAAGCGCGACCGCCTGCTGTTCCTCTGGAGGTCATTCAACAAGCCACGTCATAAGATGAGATGTTGCATTGGGTGATCAGCAGGGTGCAGACACATCGGTGGAGGCACGAAGAGCCCCAGGAAGGGAGTGATCCGATGATGCATCAGGAACTGCAGGCGTTCAGGAATTTGAGCGAGGAGCTATCTGTCACCGCAGAGGGTTTGCTACTACGAGACCACCGCATCGTCAATCCCAGTCAACTGCGCCAAGGAGTCATCAACCTGGCGCACGAAAGCCATCGAGGCGTGGTTGCGACCAAGAGAGCCCTCCGTGAGCGTGTTTGGTTCCCCTCCCTTGACAAAATGGTGGAACTTACCATGAAGGACTGTCCGCAGTGCCAGGTGGTAGGGCAGGGAGACCCTCCAGCCCCACTTCAGATGACGCCACTACCGTCTGGCGTGTGGCACGAGCTAGCCATGGACTTCTACGGCCCCATGCAGTCGGGCAAATATGTTCTAGTGGTGATTGATGAATACTCGCGTTTTCCCATTGCCCAGTTCGTGTCGTCTACCAGCGCAGCTGCGACCATTCCGGTGCTGGACGAAGTCTTTGCAGCCTGGGGTGTACCCAAGGAACTGAAAACGGACAACGGCCCACCCTTCAACGGGCAGGAATTTAGTGATTTTATGAGGCTAATGGATATTCGACACCGGCGGATAACACCGTTATGGCCACAAGCTAACGGCACCGTCGAGAGGTTTATGGCCACCCTCAAGAAGATGTTCCAGCAAGCCATGCTGGACAAAAGAGACCTGCAAACAGCCCTCAATGATGTGCTCCGATCGTACCGAACAACGCCTCATGCCACCACAGGCAAATGTCCAGCTACACTCATGTTGGGACGCCCCGTTCGAACACGAATACCTACCTGGGAAGGAGCCCTTCGACCAATGTCTCACAGTCGCATGCATCAGGAAGTGAGGGTTGCTGATAGAGCCCGCAAAGACAATATGAAAGCATATGCCGACGGCAGGAGACGTGCACGGTCACTCTCTTTTCGAGAAGGGGACTGTGTGGTTGTCAAGCAGGAGCAGAGCAGAAAGACTGACAGCAGGTTTAGAGCGGAACCCCTGACCGTCACCCGACAAAAGGGCACCATGTTGACTGCAGAATCAGACAGCCGGCGCATCACTCGGAATGTGTCGCACTTTCAAAAATGCAGTCCTGCCCTACAGGAAGCTCTTGAGTCGCGGGCAGCGACGCCGAGAACTGAACAGACTGAGGAACGAGCTGAGGGTACCACGAATCAGGAGTGGGAAGATGGGGGCACTCCCAGAGGAGAGGTAGAAAGCCGGTCTCTCAGACCACGACAAACAATTCAACGGCCCAAAAGGTTAATTGAAGAGATGTAACATAGTGTTTTCTTTGTTTTGTTAACAAAGGGGGAGATGTACAGTTGCGGGACGGTCTAGTGGTTAGAGGGGCGGAGTAGGGAGGTGGAGAGGAAAGGGAGGAGCTAGGCGGGAAGCGGCAGTTAGAGTAGGGACAGGGACGAGTGAAGAGGTGACAATAAAGACCCCTATACCAAGACCACGGTGTCTGTCGTTATTGGTGCTGAGAGACATGACAGGCACTTCTTGAAACTTAATTTAGTCAGATGTATAGAAGAAGAAGGTTCGTAGGCAACAGTTGTGTCCGTTCCTTGCCCACTTCTCATATTGTAGTTTCCCATAGGTGACTGCAATCAAAATAATCAAAGAGGCATTAGCTTTTTTAAACATTAAAATTAAACTACGTTATTTCATCAAGTAATTTTGCGTTATTTGTGGGAAAAAGGGACTATTTTTCTCTACAGTTGGAAAGCCATTACTTCCACAGGCCTGTTATACATGTCAGCAGATATTGCTGGAGTTAATTTAGTTAATTTCTATTTAGAAGGAGATTTTCAAACTCGGGTTTTTCTTACCTACCGGTACTATTCTATCTCCAGGGCAGCTGGGCCTGCTTCTTCCACTGATGCTCGAGTCCCACAAGGTCCCGATTGCTGCTGCCATTGCAAGATGCAGTCGTGAGATAAACCAACCGGACTTGACCTAATGATGCACTTTGCGTTTGTGCTGCTTTCAAGACCGTGCGACTGGCTAAAACACTGGCGCACAGAACTGAACCGAAAGCAAGTAGAGGCGTCATTCATCCACAACGGTATCATTGAGTTTTACTGCGACTGCGCACTGCTGCCTAATAGGAGGCGTGGCACCAGGCAATCTAAGCAGGCGCAGCAAAACACTCTGCGTAGGAGCGCAGACTAAACTTACAGCCATGATAACTTAAAAATGGAAGGTTAGCAAAAATAAAACAAACAAGCATTGGCATAGCCAATAAGTCTCGCCTTTGGGACCTTATGTGTTTAGCCAGAACTTTTGGCTATGTTGTAGAGCATTGTGGCTGCTGTGCATTATGTGTAAAAGTTATAATAAAAAGTGTTAAGCATTTTTGTTACCTTTATACAAACGAAGACGACAGTATATACAACTGAAAAACCTGATTAAAAAAAGATTTTAACATAAAAACTGTCTTCTAGTTTTTTTGTACTTGCACTGCTGGCAACTTCTTCCTGCCTGTTCTCATGCCTGTTTGTTATAAAAAAAATTGTTATGAGGGAGCGGAACATAAATAACGGGGGAGTGGAAGTTGGAAAACAGTAATTTAATTAGAACACGAGCAGCGGACGAACACTAGGGAAGAATCAACAGATGCCAGATTCCAAGGACAGACTGACGTGATGCTTAGGTTGTGCGCTGATGCAAAACGGTGGTGGTGAATGATGTTTGATGCTCAGGTGGTGACACTATATGGTGTGGATTGGAGATACGTTGTGGATTGAGGAGTTGTGGAGTTGAAATATGTTCTTTGGTGTGTAATTATGTGGTGTGTGTTGGAAATGTGTGGAGTTGGATTGTGTGGCCTGGAACTGTGGTGTTCAGTGAAATTATGTTTATTGAAATTGTGTCATGGTGTGGAGTGCATTTATGTTGATTGGTGGTATGTGGTATAGAGTGCATTTATGTGGAGTGTATTTATGTTGCATTGAGTAGAGTGCTATTATGTGGCATGTAATTATGTGGCACTGAGTGGTATTATGTGGAGTGTATTTATGTTGCATTGAGTAGAGAGTAATTATGTGGCGTGTAATTATGTGGTACTGAGTGGGATGTGGAGTGTATTTATGTTGCATTGAGTAGAGTGTAATTATGTGGTGTCTAATTATGTGCCACAGAGGTATTATGTGGAGTGTATTTATGTTGCATTAAATAGAGTGTAATTATATGACCTGTAATTATGTGGCACTGAGTGGAATTATATAGAGTGTATTTATGTTGCATTGAGTAGAGTGTTATGTGGCATGTAAGTATGTGGTGCTGAGTGGTAATATTTGGAGTGTATTAATGTTGCATTGAGTAGAGAGTAATTATGTGGCTTGCAATTATGTGGTGCTGAGTGGTAAGTGGGGTGTATTTGTTGCATTGAGTAGACTGTAATTATGTGGCGTGTTACTATGTCACACTGATTGGTATTATGTGGAGTGTGTTTATGTTGCATTGAGTAGAGTGTAATTATGTGGTGTGTAATTATGTGGCACTGAGTGGTATTATGTGGAGTGTATTTATGTTGCATTGAATAGAGTGTAATTGTGACATGATTATGTGGTACTGAGTGGTATTATGTGGAGTGTATTTATGTTGCATTGAATATAGTGTAATTATGTGGCGTGTAATTATGTGGCACTGAGTGGTATTATGGGGAGTGTATGTTGTATTCAGTAGAGTGTAATTATGTGGAACTGAGTGGTATTTTTTGGACTGTATGTTGCGTTGAGTGCAGTATAATTATATAGCATAGAATTATGTGGCACTGAATGGTGTTTTGTGGAGTGTATGCTGCATTCAGTAGAGTGTAATTATGTGGCCTGTAATTATGTGGCACTGCGTGGTATTTGGAGTGTATGTTGCATTGAATGCAGAGTAATTATGTAGCATATAATTATGTGACACTGTGTGGTATTATGTGGAGTGTATTTATGTTGCATTGAGTAGAGTGTAAGTATGTGGTGTGTAATTATATGGCACTGAGTGGTATTATGTGGAGAGTATTTATGTTGCATTGAATGTAGTGTAATTATGTGGCACTGAGTGGTATTTGGAGTGAATGTTGCATTCAGTAGAGTGTAATTATGTGATGTGTACTTAAGTGGCACTGAGTGGTATTAGTTGGAGTGTATGTTGCATTGAGTGCAGTGTAATTAAGCAGCATTTAATTATATGGCACTGAGTGGTATTATGTGGAGTGTATTTATGTTGCATTGAGTAGAGTGTAAGTATGTGGTGTGTAATTATGTGGCACTGAGTGGTATTATGGGGAGTTTTTGTTGTATTCAGTAGAGTGTAAATATGTAGCATATACTTATGTGGCACCGAGTGGTATTGTGTGGAGTGTATGTTGCATTCAGTAGAGTATAATTATGTGGTGTGTAACTATGTGGCACTGAGTGGTATTTGGAGTGTATGTTGCATTTAGTGCAGTGTAATTATGTAGCATATAATTATGTGGCACTGAGTGGTATTGTGTGGAGTGTATGTTGCATTCAGTAGAGTGTAATTATGTGACGTGTAATTATGTGGCACTGAGTGATATTATTTGGAGTGTATGTTGCATTGAGTGCAGTGTAATTATGTAGCATATAATAATGTGGCACTGTGTGGTATTATGTGGAGTATATTTATGTTGCATTGAGTAGAGTGTAAGTATGTGGTGTGTAATTATGTGGCACTGAGTGGTATTATGGGGAGTGTATGTTGTATTCAGTAGAGTGTAATTATGTGGAACTGAGTGGTATTTGGAGTGTATGTTGCATTGAGTGCCGTGTAATTATGTAGCATATAATTATGTGGCACTGAGCGGTATTGTGTGGAGTGTATGTTGCATTCAGTAGAGTGTAATGATGTTGCATGTAATTATGTGGCACTGAGTGGTATTATTTGGAGTGTATGTTGCATTGAGAGGGCAGTGAAATTATGTAGCATACAATTATGTGGCACTGTGTGGTATGTGGAGTGTATTTATGTTGCATTGAGTAGAGTGTAAGTATGCGGCGTGTAATTATATGGCACTGAGTGGTATTATGTGAGGTGTATTTATGTTGCATTGAAGTGAGTGTAATTATGTGACGTGTAATTATGTGGTACTGAGTGGTGGTATGTGTAATGTATTTATGGTGCATTGAGTAGAGTGTAAGTATGCGGTGTGTAATTATGTGGCACTGAGTGGTATTGTGAGCAGTGTATGTTGCATTCAGTAGAGTGTAATTATGTGATGTGTACTTAAGTGGCACTGAGTGGTATTAGTTGGAGTGTATATTGCATTGAGTGCAGTGTAATTAAGCAGCATTTAATTATGTGGCACTGAGTGGTATTATGTGGAGTGTATTTATGTTGCATTGAGTAGAGTGTAAGTATGTGGTGTGTAATTATGTGGCACTGAGTGGTATTATGGGGAGTTTTTGTTGTATTCAGTAGAGTGTAAATATGTAGCATATACTTATGTGGCACTGAGTGGTATTGTGTGGAGTGTATGTTGCATTCAGTAGAGTATAATTATGTGGTGTGTAACTATGTGGCACTGAGTGGTATTTGGAGTGTATGTTGCATTTAGTGCAGTGTAATTATGTAGCATATAATTATGTGGCACTGAGTGGTATTGTGTGGAGTGTATGTTGCATTCAGTAGAGTGTAATTATGTGACGTGTAATTATGTGGCACTGAGTGATATTATTTGGAGTGTATGTTGCATTGAGTGCAGTGTAATTATGTAGCATATAATAATGTGGCACTGTGTGGTATTATGTGGAGTATATTTATGTTGCATTGAGTAGAGTGTAAGTATGTGGTGTGTAATTATGTGGCACTGAGTGGTATTATGGGGAGTTTTTGGTGTATTCAGTAGAGTGTAAATATGTAGCATGTAATTATGTGGCACTGAGTGGTATTGTGTGGAGTGCATGTTGCATTCAGTAGAGTGTAAGTATGTGGGATGTAATTATGTGGCACTGAGTGTTATTTTTTGGAGTATATGTTGTATTCAGTAGAGTGTAATTATGTGGCGTGTAATTATGTGGCACTGAGTGGCATTTGGAGTGTATTTTGCATTGAGTGCCGTGTAAATATGTAACATATAATTATGTGGCACTGTGTGGTATTATGTGGAGTGTATTTATGTTGCATTGAATAGAGTGTAATTATGTAGCATATCATTATGTGGCACTAAGTGGTATTATAAAGAGTGTATTTATGTTGCATTGAGTAGAGTGCAATTAGCTGGCGTGTAATTATGTGGTACTGAGTGGTATTATGGGGAGTGTATTTATGTTGCATTGAATAGAGTGTAATTATGTAGCATATAATTATGTGGCACTAAGTGGTATTATAAAGAGTGTATTTATGTTGCATTGAGTAGAGTGCAATTATCTGGCGTGTAATTATGTGGTACTGAGTGGTATTATGGGGAGTGTATGTTGCATTCAGTAGAGTGTAATTGTGTGGTGTGTAATTATGTGGCACTGAGTTTTAGTATTTGGAGTGTATGTTGTATTGGGTGCAGTGTAATTATGTAGCATATAAATATGTGGTACTGAGTGGTATTGTATCAATTGTGCCCAGATATATGGGCTTATACTCTGTTTTTATATATGTCTTCCAGCCCTATGGAAGTCGCGGGTCTCGTGTCCCGATTGACAAAACACGTGTTGGCTGGAGTCTCAACAAGAAAATATTAAAACTAATCATATATGCCATGCTTGTTTTCTTACTATAAATTATTGACTTTTTATACTGTTTCTATGTGTGCCAGGGCTTGATAGGAATTATTGTGCAGATCCGCGGAAGAGGTAAGAGGTGTGGCGCCGCGGCCAGGGCGACTGACTCCGGAATCTGGGGATCACGGTTCGATCCCTTGCGCCGGCGGCAGATTAACCCAGCACCATGTGACTGGGCAATAGCTTGCTTAATCTTCCCGATGGCCCCCAGCTCCTAGAGACCCTTACGGGTGATTGTTCGCGCTTTACAAATGTGGATTATAACTATTATCATCTGAATTGTGGGTTGTTGGATGATTACCCCCTCCCTGGGCACCATATACCAGAATTTAGCATTAACCTACACACAGATAAGAGCGAGCACCATCTCCATCCAGGGCACAATCATCCCAATCAGTAGTCCTAATTATGAAGCAAATAATTATGTGGCAATGAGTGGTATTGTGTGGAGTGTATCTTGCACTCAGTAGAGTGTAATTAGGTGGCGTGTAATTATGTGGCACTGAGTGGTATTTGGAGTGTATGTTGCATTGAGCGCTGTGTAATTAAGTAGCATATAATTATGTGGCACTGTGTGGTATTATGTGGAGTGTATTTATGTTGCATTGAGTAGAGTGTAAGTATGTGACTTGTAATTATAGGGCACTGAGTAGTATTATGTGGAGTGTATTTATGTTGCATTGAGTAGAGTGTAATTATGTGACGTGTAGTTATGTGGCACTGAGTGGTATTATGGGGAGTGTATGTTGTATTCAGTAGAGTGTAATTATGTGGCATGTAATTATGTGGCACTGAGTGGTATTATTTGGAGTGTATGTTGCATTGAGTGCAGGGCCGGCTCTAGGGCGGTGCGACCAGTGCCACCGCACCGGGTGCTGGCTTCCAGGGGGCGCGGTGTTTGCAAGTTTGTCATTTCAAAGCACCTGCTGCTGACGCGTTCCTTTCCTCCAGCAATTTCCGGGCAACAAAAATATGTCAGGATAAATCCTGTAATTAATGTTCTTCCTGAAGAGAGGTCAGAGTTTTGTTTAATTTGGGTTTTGAACCACTATAAAGTAGTGCAGAAGGTTAATATGCCTGTTGCAGGAAAAAAAGTACCGAGCAGATTACAAAGTGCAAACAATGTACATAGGTCAGTATGTTACTCGTTAAAAGAGACATCATTTTGTTACTTGCAATTTATAGGTTAAAAACCTAATATAGGATTTGAATTTATAAACTGCAAGAAAAAAAAATGATGTCTCTTTTAAAAGGAGGAACCCACTGACCTATTTACATTCTATGCACTTTGTAATTGTACAGAACTATTAACTTTTAGCAAAGATCTGCATGCACCCTGCAAAGTATGGATTTGAGCAAAGATTAATGTTGAAAAAAGGATAAATTTAGGCAGAAATCTATTCTCATTATTAAAGAGAACCCCCCAACTATGATGTTCCTTTTTAAATTCTGATTTTGTGCATCTCCAGACCAAGCACTATTTTTTTTTTTTTTTTTTGTTTAAAAACCTTTATTTACACATCGAATATTCACAGTCATGGGCCTACAACCGCCTGTAGAGAAAACAACAATACAGCAGTTAGAAGAGCCGAAGCGAACCGCACACATAACGGCCGCAGCCGCCCACAACTAGACATAGTATTACAGAAAGGTTTCTTATTAACTTTTTATAAATAAAACAACAAAAAGAAACTTACACCAGGCAAAAGAACTCTATTAACAGGGACTTGCTCTCTCATGGGCGGGGGACAACAGCGACAACGCGGCCAATTACACATTTATTTGCGTGAAAAAGGGCCGGGGGGCAGGGAGAGGATCGGTCATCACTCCCGCAAAGCGACCAGGAACATCAAAGTCAAGGGGACATCGTTACGTCTGGTGCGACCACCAAGGGGGGGGCGCAGATATCCCCCCAATAGGAATTCCAGGGACCCCACATCTTACTCCATGCCCTGGGCTTGCCTCTGGCCACATAAACCGTCTTCTCTCGGAACATGCACCAATCCATGTTTTCTTTCCATTTCGTAACTGTGGGGGGCCGGCCGGACCCCCAGAGCTGCGCAATGTCCCTTTTAGCGATCATGTTGCCCAAAGTCACCCAACGTTCTTGTGCCACATCGCAGTCAGTCGGTTCCCACACATTCAACACACATCGCCGAGCCTCAGGGAGCAGCGCCTCCTCCATCACTGCATGTACACCAGTCCAGAAACGTATCACCTTCGGGCACTCCCACAGAATATGAAGAAAAGTACCAAGCAAGCCACAACCGCGCCGACATAAACCATCACTTGTGTAACCCATGTGAAGCAAGCGGGGACCGGTGACATAGACCCTATGTAGTATCTTCAACTGCACAAATCGAAGGCGAGCCGGTATAGCAACCTCCCTCGGTGAGGCTACGGCCGCGACCGAGTCCTCGTCATCCAACTCTAGGCCATCAGCGACCCAGACCTCTCGCAAATGTGTGAGAAGGTCCGCTCGAGTATTAATCAGTTTTTTGTAGATCAGGGAAATAGTACTATCTGGCAGGTAACCATCAAGCAGACGATCTTCCAACGGGGAGGCCTCGGGGATAACTGCAGGATTCGGGAAAGCGGAAAGTAGCGCATGGCGCATCTGCGCATAACGAAAGAACTCCCTCTCGCTCAGCTTATATTCCGTCTGAAGAGCTTCAAACGATTTAAAAGCGCCCTTCGTCCAAAGATCCCCCACACGACTAATTCCGATCAAGTCCCACTTCTCAAAGCCTTTCGAACGCCATAAACCTCCCAACGCGTCCGACGCATACAGTGGAGTCGCACGAGACAGACGGCCCGTCCATCCCGTAGCAGCGGTGGCACAATGCCAGGCGCGCACCGCATTTTTCGTAGGACCGGTCAATTTAGTACTTCCCTTCGTAGAATAAAGCGCCCTATTGAAATCTCTGCCCGGCAACAGTAGCTTATCCATCTCGTACGCGGGGTTTACCGCCGGGCCGTATGTCCCATGATTCACCGCCACCAACTGGGACGCCCAATAATATCGTCTAATGTCAGGGAGAGCTATGCCACCGTCGTACCACGGTAGGGTCAATTTAGCGAGAGCAATGCGCGGTCTCCCATCCCAAACTAACTGCCTCTGTAAGCTGTCTACCTCACTAAAATATCGGGCGGGCACCACGTCCAGCGTATTCTGCAATGCATACAGAAAGCGTGGAAGAGACATCATTTTGAATAAGGCTGCCCGGCCAAGCGGCGATAGCGGGAGCTTACGCCAACGAGCTACATCGGCCCGCAGCCGCTGGAGCGGAGGCAACAGATTCAGAGCATAACGGACCGCCGGCTCAAGGGATACGTGGATACCTAGATATTTGAATCCAGAATGTGAAATCTGAATTGGACAGCCACGCGGGAGAAGAGGGGGGTCGCCAACCAGCACATAGACACAGGATTTCACCCAATTAATGACAAGCCCTGAATTGCGACCAAAGGAATTCAATACATCAAATAAGACTATCAACGATTTCCGCTGGGAGGTGAGATAGAGCAAAATATCATCTGCGTAGAGTGACACGCGATCCTCAAACGTCGGTGTCCACCGAATACCCGTCATGGAGGGTTCCCACCGGAGCCACGCCGCCAGGGGCTCCAACGCAAGAGCAAAAAGAAGCGGGGACAGGGGGCAACCCTGCCGCGTGCCCCTGCCAAGCAAAAAGGGGGCAGAAACTCTACCATTCACCACCACCTGCGCCAGTGGTTCCACGTATAACAACTTCACCCATCCAATGAATCCAGGTCCAAAACCAAACCTAGCCAGCGCCGCCCAGAGATACGGCCATTCCAGCGTGTCAAACGCCATCGTGGCGTCCAGGGACGCCAAAATGGCAGGCTCCCGAATAGAGTCAACTCTCGCGAGGACTCCATGGAGGCGCCGCAGGTTCAGCGCGGTGTTGCGGTGCGGAATAAAACCAGACTGGTCCGGGTGTACCAGGTCACCGATGACTTTAATCAGACGATTAGCGAGCACTTTAGCGAGAATCTTGGGTTCAGCGTTTAGGAGGGAGATGGGCCTATAAGACGCACAGCAATCGCGCGGCTTGCCCTCTTTATGGAGCACCACAATGGTCGCTAGACGTTGATCACGCGGTAGGGCGCCGGCCTCTCGGGATGCAATAAACATCTCGCGGAGATGAGGTGCCAACCTATCTGGACGAAGCTTGTAGAGCTCGATCGGAAGGCCGTTGGGGCCGAGAGCCTTTCCTGAACGGACCGAGCGAATTGCTGATGCTATCTCATCGTTTGTAAGCGCCGCGTCCAGTAGTTCTTTATCATCGACCGAAAGGCACGGTAATGCAATATCCCGCAGCAATTGACGAGAGTAGTCTTCTGGCCTCTCCGAAACCGGAGAGTAGACGTCCCGCAAATGGTCCGCAAAGCAGCTCACAATCTCCCCCGGATCCGTAACACTCACACCATCAGCACGCACAATCACCGGGACCACACGACTCGCTCGCTCTCTCTTCTCCAGCCATGCAATCAACCTTCCAGCCTTGTCACCAACATCATACAAGCGCCCCTGTTGCTCCCTACTAGCGAGCTTGGCAGCATCCGTAACCAACGCCCTGTAATCCGCTTGTTTCAGGCAAAGGGCATGGAGTTTGTCCCGTGTGACCCCCCGCCCGAGATCTTCTTCCAAGTCAGTTATGTCCGACTCCAGGCGTACCACCTCCTCAGTTTTACGCCTCTTAGCATAGGAGATCAAGGATAGGGCCTGCCCACGGATGACCACCTTGAAAGCCTCCCACAACGTTACGGCCGATGAAACTGAACCCTGATTTTCCTCAAAATAACGGTCCAGAGACTTAACCAAAAGGGCACGAATTGTGGGGTCATGCAAATACCAGGGATTAATCGGGGCCAACCTCCCCTCTGCCCCCATGGCCACATCTAAGTGGAGCAGGACCGGGGAATGATCAGAAATGCCACGGGCCAGATGTCTGACCTCCCCGATCATTTGGGCTTGGGCGGCCGGCATCAGCACATAGTCCAATCTAGATAAGGAGCCGTGGACGCCAGAGTGAAATGTAAATTGGGCGAGCCCCGGATGCATTGATCTCCAACAGTCCACAAGCCCCATAGTGTCGATAAAGCCACCCAGCCATGAGTGCGCCCCGGGGAGGTCTCTGGGAGGGTGCCGATCCTCTCTACCCGACACCACAGAATTGAAGTCACCACCCACCAGCAAGAGGCCCTCCGGGAGCCCAAGCAGCAACCCTCCCAAGTCCGCAAAGGTAGTGGTTTGCAACCCCGGGGGGACATAAACTGAAACTAAACACAAAGTCCGTCCTTCCCACCGGCCCACCAACACCACGTAGCGCCCCAGGTCGTCGTGTATCACCTCATCAATTTCCAGCGGGAGAGAGGATCGAACCAAAATGCCTCCCGGTTCCTCCCTTTATAGGGCGTGTTTTCCTTGAGTTATGTAACAGCTCTCCTGTTTACATAAGGGCGTGTTTTCCTTGAGTTATGTAACAGCTCTCCTGTTTACATAAGGGCGTGTTTTCCTTGAGTTATGTAACAGCTCTCCTGTTTACATAACCTCTCAACCGCTAAGCATCCTGGGAGATGTAGTCCGTTTTCGCTGGTTACCCTTTTCCTCCCCTCGCCTGACAGGAATTCTTGACAAATGTACACCGTCTCCTCTATAAATGCCTTGCATTTTGTAACGCAAGTTGTTGTGGTATATAGAACCCATACCATAGTCTCTGAGGAAAGCAGAAACAGACTTATTGACGTGCTTTCTTGCTTTGTCAATCTGCGGACAATATTGGTTGGACCAGTTCCACGTTTGCCTTTGGCATATATTAGAATATACAGAGGTAGTTTGTGGAAAAAGTGACATCAATTGCACAAAGGTGTCCTTAACAAGCATTTCCAGACCTACCCCAGTTAAAGTGCCTAGGTCATTTCCACCACAGTGCACAATTATAAGGTCAGGCTGTGGGAGATGTAGAAAGGATTTCACCAAAGGCATTCATTGGTGCCACTTTAACCCGCTCTGACCAATCCATTTAATGTCTACATTTGGCAAAGCAAGGTCTTTCACAATACCTCTTTTTTCTGCATACTTTTCACTCCAGAAGACATAGCTATGACCTACAATCCACACTGTGAACATCTTTCAAGGAGATCTGGATGCACTCAGAAGGTGTCTTTCAGTAGAATGGCAATATGAAAAGAAAGATAGTTGTAAAATGGAGGCTTACATACTTTTTTTTTAATAAAAAGAAATCATTGGCTGTTTCAGACCATTCAACACTAAAAACTAGGCTGTATGTTTAAATTTTTAAAAGCATGTTTTGTATTGGTTCAGAAAAATGTGTTCCCACAGAACATTACTTTGGATTTGCTGTTAGGTTTGAAAAGTCAAGCACTCTTGCTCTTTGGATTAGAAACATTCAGCCTCATGCATCAACCCAAAATCCAGTCGGTAAAATACCGATTCGGTAATAGCTCCCGGTATTAAGTAAAAAATACCCAATCCCAATGCATCAACCCAAAAGCAGAAATCGCTATTTAAGGAATCCTTAAATAGCGATTCTTTAAATAGGGATTCCTTAAATACCGATTCCTTAATAGCGATTGCATTTAAGGAATCCCAAAGTGAGATTCCTTAAATGCAATGCATCAAAGTTAAAAAATTAGCGATTTCGCTAATAGGGGGAGCAAATTACCATGAAGATGAACTGCATGGTAATTTGCAAAAACTTTGAAAAATGCACTTTTGTGCATTTTTCAAAGTTTCATGTTGCGCACACACATGCCCTTAGAGCATGTGTGTGTGCAACATATGTGCACATATCATTTTCAGGGGTGCAACAGGGTGTCCTTTTGACACCCTGGCACCCTTGAAAGTGCTCCCGCTATTAGCGATTCGGTAATACCGAATCGCTAATACAGACTGGCTTTACATTCATTCCTATGGGCCTCCAAGCCCATAGGAATGAATGGGTAGGTATTCCTTATTACCGATTCGGTATTACCGATTCGGTAATAAGGAATATTAAGGAATCGCTATTTGAATAGCGATTCCTACATGCATAGCCTTTTGCTATTCCTTATTAGCGATTCCTTATTTTTCGCTAATAAGGAATCGCAAATGGCATTGTTGATGCATAGGCCCCATTGTGTGCTGAACTTCTGACCTCTCTGCTCACACCAGTGTTCCATGACCTGTTGCTATGGTAGCAGGCAGAAGTCATGTTGGGGGTAGGGATAATTTGGAAAGGGTTGAAATTTGCAACCAATAGAAATGTGTGTTTCCATTTGAAAAAATGTGGGAAGCACTGTGATTTGAAGTTAACATGTATATGTG
The DNA here is from genome assembly GCF_964204655.1 of Triturus cristatus. NCBI lineage: Eukaryota > Metazoa > Chordata > Amphibia > Caudata > Salamandridae > Triturus > Triturus cristatus. The sequence continues at coordinate 1,164,533,254 of NC_140583.1, forward strand.
TGAAAAAAGAGAGGGAAAGTTTGCCATTTACTGGTTCTGGTGAGAGGTGTACAGCTCAGAGATTCTTGCTCTGATAATCTGCTGTGTGAGTGCCACATTTCTTTCTCAACTAACTACTTTTAAAGGTGAGTTATGAATTTGAGAGGGGATGTATGTGGTGCATTTTGATATAAATAATAGAAATGTGATTCTTCTTTTAAAGTTGTGTTTTACATTTTATGTTTTGGAAGATATTTAACTGCCTTGAACTTGTAAGATATTATGGAGTATGTCTTCACCATAAGTTAAGGTGTACTGGTATCACCCAGGAATACTGTTTTCTGCCTAGAATCACACCATGAGTCTGTAGGACATGTGCTCTTTTCTGCTTCTCTAAACTATAAGGAAAATGTGTCAAGCTGTTACAGTAATTATCACTTGCAAAACCACAGTAGTAAATGTGCTTTCAAATTGCCAATCAAATATGGTTTTCTGCCTAGAACCACACCATGAGTCTGTGTGCACAAAGGATTTGTTGTCAGAGATTTAATTTGTGTTGTTCTGGTTTTGTAAGACTTGCATTCGTAGGAAAGGGGCAGCTTGTTTTCTTGAAGTGTGATGGCTAGCATTCAGCACAAATCAATATCTCACAAATGAGAGGCAAATGCTAACACATTTGAAATCAACATGGTGGATTTTCCTTCCACTCCTGCAATGGGTGAGGTAGATCCTACATGTTCAAAACTCCAATTAACCCTTACCACACATGTACTCTTACATATATCTCTGCAGTCTTCATGTAGTTGTGCAAGCGTCCATGCAGATCTCTCTTGCACCTGACAATACACAGTCTCCAGAAGCACGCTCTTAGAACACAGCCAGCTGCTTCTCCTGCACTCCCATGCTTACTATTCAGCACTGTGTGGTATTTCAGATAGCAGTGAGTAACGCTAACACATTCAACATCACCAAGGCTCATTTCCTTTGCTCTAGTCTAATCACTCACCCAGGTTCCACATGCTCATGGTCTCAAGTAGCTGTTAGGACATGTGCTCTTTTCTGCCTCTCTAAACTATAAGGAAAATGTGTCAGGCTGTTACAGTAATTATCATTTGCTCTACCACAGTAGTAAATGTGCGTTCAAATTGCCAATCAAATATCGTTTTCTGCCTAGAATCACACCATGAGTCTGTCTGCACACAGGAATTGTTGTCAGAGATTTTATTTGTGTAGCTTTTATTGTGTAAGACTTGCAGTCGTAGGAATGGGACAGCTCATATGATAGGATTTGAAAAGCTCATAAAAAATATAGTAATATATTTAAATTACATAAAGGTATTTTTTTTTTAGTTTCTTTCAGGTATTGCTGAACAACACTGAAATAAATTAAAGATGCCTATAAAATCAAGAAAGAGAAAAGAACAGCAACAACATCTATATTGGAAGACAACTGGACAACAAAAATTAGTTGAAGAACCTCATGTTGGAAAAAAGAAAAAGTCTTCTGGTAAGCAGACTAAGGATTTTATAAAAAATATCCTCAAGCAAAGAAAAAATGTAAAAAATATATCCACTGCAAATAGTGTTTCAAGTAGAAAACAACAAGACAATCGACAGAATATACTAAATGCCAATGTACAATCAGAAGTAAGAAAGAATGACTTAAAAAGAAAAATAGATTTTAAAAACATCCGTAGAAAAATGTTTCAGAGAAGAGTGATGTTCAATTTGCTAAAGGATGTGAAAAAATATAGGAAGAAAGCCAAATTTTATAAGAAAAAGAAACATATTGAATCAATTGTTGCAAAGGCTTTGGAATTAAAAAGAAAACTATTCATTTTAATTTTGAACAGGATCCGTACATTAGATAAATTAGTGAATGTAATGAAGTCAAAAAGCAAAAGAAAAAGAGAAGTGAAAAAAAAAACTTTTGTAAAGTGTTCTTAGGAGAATGGAAGCATAGTTCAAGTACTGAACCATTTTTTAATGAAGAGAGTTATCTTTAAAGTAATAGTTTGCTGCATGCAGTTGACACCAGTGGTCGAGCTTATGAAGTTAAAGATGGTTGTGTAATGGAAAAGGAGAAAATGGTTCCAAGAAATGAGGAAGAAGTGTTAGCTGATGAGGTTATGGGGAGACGTCCTAAAGCCCCAGTGTACACTTGGAATTGTAGTAGTATTTGTACTGTACGACAGAAATCTATTGATAAATTACGTGAATTTCTAAGAGAATATAGTAAAAAAAAGTGTTAAACAGAAGATTAAGGTGCTTCAAAGACTAGATCCATGCAGAGTGAGAGAGAATACTGGTTTGCAAGGACATTCTCTGGCTTGTCTTTCTAGGAAAGTTTGTCAAAGTGTTTTTCACCATTTTAGGATGCTGGCAGTTCATCATACTGAAATGAGAAAATTTGTGAGAAGATTGTATTTTGCTAAAAGTCCAGCACTAAAGTTAAATGAGTTGAATAGTGCTCTGTTCCGTGGATCTGTATCAGATGTGAAGAAGGTTTGTGAGGATATTGAGTTTTGTTACTTTGGTCCAGAGCAAGAAAGTGCAGGAAATGACAGTTATTGAAGAAAATGTGGAAGAGAATGTAGAACTCACTGTTAGTAAAAATGTTGAAGATCAAATGACAAAATTTACTATCATCTCTAATGAAAGACCAAATATTACTTGTATTTGTTGCCGGAGAAGCCATTATAAAACTCAAACAAGGAATGTTGATCTGTATAAAAAAAGTGAAAAAGAAAATAATTATCAGTGGAAGGATTTTGCTACATATTTATTTCTGGAAAATTGTTTTGATTTGGGTGAAGATCAGCGTATTTGTAAATACTGTTATAACAAGTTAGAAGAAAATAAAATGCCAGCTAGAGCTGTACATAATAATTTAGAATTGGTTGATATTCCTGCAGAACTTTCTGATTTAAATACGTATGAGTCTATACTTATTCAATGTGTCCATCCGTTTCAGACTATAGTTCGTATGGAGCCCAAAACAGGTAAATTATCTCCTTCAGATTTACAAAGAGGTTTAAAAGGAAGAGTTGTCTATTTGCCATTAGATTTGAAAAAAAATATTGAAACAATTGATGCAGATAGTTTGGAAACTGAACCATTAGTTATTCTGGTTAATGGTGTACCTACAAAGAATAAGAAAAATTGGCAGGAGCTGGTAGATGTACGAAAAGTACAAAGAGCAAATTTATATTTGAAAAGAAATAATAAATGGTATGAATCAATTTATATGGATGAAGATGAAGAAGTTTTACTAGCAGACACATGAATACCAACTGGGCAAATTGAAAAAGTGGATAAGTCAAAAGAAGAAGAAATTTATGAACATTTCAGCATACATCCTCTTCATTCTAAAGAAGTTATGGGAAACACTATTGATCTGTTTCAGATGAAAAAAGCAAAAGGAACTCCCGTGAGTGTATGGGAGGAGAGCTTGGAAGCTCGCTGTTTTCCCCAGCTGTTTCCTACAGGAAAAGGTGGACGATATGATGAACGTCCAGTACAGATTCCTGCTTCTGATTATCGGACTACAAGATTATATGCAGAAGATCCAAGATTTCGTCAAAGTATTCCTTATTTGTTCCATCTTTTATTTGAAAGTGACTTGTCTGCACTATCTTATGCAGTAAATCACATTTTAAAAACTGGAGTACATCTACATAATGTGTCTGCAAAGGATTTTCTGAACAAAGTGCAACAGCGAGATGATCATTTGGAATCTCAATTGATTAATCTGATGGCTTGTCAGCGTGGGACTAATGAATATTGGTACCGACGCCATGGAGAATTGAAATGTATGTCGCGGAATTTAGGAACTCCTACATGGTTCCTTACCCTAAGCTGTGCTGAGTACGCTTGGGATGATTTACTGGATTTTCTTCGAGAGGCAAATTCAAAAATTGAAAACATCCAATACAAGACAGCAGGAGAATTGTGCTCATTGGATCCGGTTAATGTTTGCAGATATTTCAATCATAGATTTGAGGCTATGATGTCCTTCATCTGCAATAAAAAAATCCACCTCTTGGAGAAGTTGTGGATTTCTTTTGGAGAAAAGAGTACCAAGCAAGAGGTGCTCCTCATATTCATATGCTGTTGTGGATCGAGGATGCCCCCAAAATTTGGAACAGATTCTGATGATGCAGTTTTATCTTTCATTGAAGAATATGCAACATGTGCTATACCTAAAAGCACAGAAGAAAAAAACTTAAATGAGCAAGTTTTACGTTTCCAAAGTCATCGGTGTGGAAAATACTGTCGACGAAAGTACAAGAGTAAAGATAAATTCTACACAAAATGTCGATTTGGATTTCCATGACCTGTTCTTTCAAAAGGAAGAGTAAGCAGTTTTATGTCAGCTGTGCGACATACCATTACAAGAAAATCTCCGAAAAATACCTAAAACCTAAGAAGAAAAGAAGAGTCAAAATATATAAATGACTACAACCCAGTCATTTTATCCATGTGGAATGCTAACATGGATATTCAGTATGTAGCTGACAATTCTATTGCTGTTGCTCGGTATGTCACATCTTACATCACTAAATCTGAGAAAACGGAATTGAAAGAAATGTGGGAAGAGATTTCTCACGAGAAGACTGTCAGTAAAAAGCTATACAGTTTCAGTTTAAAGATGTTATCGCATCGAGAAATTGGGTCATACGAATGCTCAGATAGGTTATCATCTGCAAGTCTGTACTCCAAATCCAGAAGAATAATTTGGGTAAGTTTAGGCCTTGCAGGAATGCAAAATCGGGTATTGAAATCTATTCGAGAAATTGAATATTTAGCAGAGTACGAACCAGAAAGTACCGACATTTTAAGAACAAACATGTTGGACACATATTACCCAAAGCGAAGTCATCATCTTGAGAACATGTGTCTCTATGAAGTGCTGCAGAACTACATTTTTAAACGGAATGCCACAGAAGACATCAACAATGGAAAATATAAAGTCATTGGTGAGGAAGGATGTTTGGTGAAACAAACAAAAGGAAGTTTGATTAATCACAGAAAGCTGAGTTGCGAACTACTGACAAGAAGGAATTTTACTACTTAGCAATTTTACAGTTGTTTAAACCATGGCGTTCAGAGGATGAATTACTTGGAGATTTTCAGAGCTATGAAGATTCCTTTAATGCATGCAAAGATAGCATAGAATGCAGTACTTTCACAACTTATGTACAAATGTTAAATGAAGAAATTGAACAAGAAGCAACAATTGCAGCTGAAGTAGGTAGAGACAGTTCTCAAGACAGTCAAAGTTCTGGGACGCTCAGTCAAGATCCTCTAGGACAACCAATTGTAGAAAATGAAGCTGCAATAGCCATGACTGAAGTGGAAACAGCTATGAATCAAGCTCAGGAAGATTTAATAAACTTACCAAATTTGGGAACAACAACTGAATGAAGAACAACAACATATTTATGAGGAAGGCACAAAACAAATTGATCATGGATTACTACATGAAAATAAAGAGTGCTCATGCACATCATTTGAACCAATCAGAATGTATGTGAGTGGACAAGCTGGAACTGGAAAAAGTTTCTTAATTAAAGTAATTAGAAGCTACCTACAGAAAAAAACTGATTCAACTTTGTCTTGTGTTGTTACTGCTCCAACTGGGTTAGCAGCATATAACATAAAAGGAATTACCTTACATCGTTTGCTAATGTTACCAGTAGAGCATGAGAACAAAATACAATACCACAAGCTAACAGGAGAAGCATGTTTTGAAGTTTCAAGACTGTTGAAGAAAATGAAAGTTCTCATTATTGATGAGGTAAGCATGGTATCAAACTTAATGCTTGCCTTTGTGCATTTAAGAATGCAGCAAATTCTAAAGACAGACTATGGCGTGTTATTTGGAGGAAAACATGTTATAGTTTTTGGGGATCTACTGCAGCTCACTCCAGTTAAAGGACAACCAGTATTTCATACTCTTACACATGAAGACACGAAAAAGTCGTTAGGAAGTATAGGTAATGTGAATATTTGGACATACTTTCAGTACAAAGAACTCATTACCAATATGCGGCAAGCAAATGATGATGATTATGCAAGTATTCTCAAAGATATCAGAATTGGACTACTCACAGAACATGGCAGAAAAGCTTTACAGAGTCAATTGCTATGTAATTTGTTTCCAACAGAACAAATAGTTCCAGAGAAAATATACAAGAAAATTGCAGGAAAAAATACTGTAATCTGCTTAATGCCAACACTATATGAACGCTCTATATTCAATCAAGAAGTTTTGAAATTGGAAAATGAAGAGATTATAAAACTGGAAGCTGTCGATAAAATACAGCATGAAGGAATAACTATTATCTTGACAAGCAAATTGACAACTAAATTGGATGCTCTAGAGAAAAACATATCGAAAACAGCTGGTTTAGAAAAGAATCTTTATGTATGTATGAACTGTCGAGTAACTTTAAGACGTAATTTGGATGTAGAAAAAGGTTTAGTGAATGGAGCTATGGGTAAAGTTGTGGGTTTTGTTAATTACCAGAAAAAAGATGGAATTGAATTTTTAAAAATAAAATTTGATCAGATTGAAGAGGTTAAAGACATTAGTCGTTGTTCAGTTCATTTCTTGCTTGTGAAAGACTTATATGTACGTAGGAAGCAGTTTCCATTTTCTCTAGCATATGCTGTAACTATTCACAAATCTCAAGGATTAACTGTAGATAGTGCTTTTGTAAACATTGGATCTAGTGTGTTTAACCCCTTGCATGCCCGCCCCTTTCCCCGCCCAGTGCCGCGCTTTTTATTAGCGGGCGGAGTTCATGACGAGCTGGACTCGTCATGGGCACAGCGCCACCGCAGCCCATGACGAGTCCAGCTCGTCATGGGCACTGAAGGGGTTAAAGAAGGTATGGCATATGTTGCTTTGTCACGCGTGAAAAAAATATCTGGTTTATTCATGATAGACTTTGATTAGTCAAAAGTTAGTGCTGATGCAAACTGTGTAAAGGATTATAATAGATTAAGAAGAAGCTATGCTCCTCATTTAGGTCAGTATCCTGTGTTTGAAAAACGTGTTGTTTGTCGGAAAAGGAGAATTGAGAATATCTGTAATGAGGATGTACATAAGAGTAAACAAATAGAGACTGATGTGATTGCAAGCAAAAAGAAAAAGGACAATGTTGAAGAGGTTGTTGGTTGTCATTTTGAAAATAGCTCTGGTGTCAACTGCTACGCTAATGTAGTGCTGAATGTTGTATTTTATCTTGAAAGTTTGCAAGAGCAGATAATACTAAATCATGAAAAAAGATTTTGTTCTCTGCTGAGTTTCCTTTATGAAAAGTTGAGTAATGATAAAACTAAAATAGAAAGTGCTACTGATGTTAGAAATCTTTTAGATGTATGTTCTGGATGTACACAGTTTACACAAAATGTCCAGCAAGATGCACAGGAATTCTTAATGTATATGCTTATGGTACTGGAAGATGAAGGGGTAGAAATAGAAAATATGTTTGGTCTCTCTTATAAATGGGAACATTGTTGTGAAAACTGTTTGAACACATGCAGCTCTAATGTTGATTCTGAAAGGTTCATATATTTAACATTACCAGAGAGTAAATCAGTGACTTTTAGTAAATCAGTTAAAGATGCAAATCACAACATGGAATGTTCTCAATGTAAATCAGAAATGTTATCAACGTTATTTTTAAAGAAATATGGACAGTATATAATTTTAATGATGCAACGTTGTAGAGCTGATGGAACAAAATTGGACACTTTAATAAAGAAGTGTACAGGAAATCAATTATCAATATCAGGAAAGACTTTTGTTGCAGTTGCAATAATTTTCCATGATGGACCTTCTATAACTTCTGGTCATTACACAGTTTATCTAAAATGTGAAAAAGGCTGGACACTGTGTAATGATTCACAATTGATTTTCAAGCAACGTTTGCCTGCAGAATTACCAAATTCCTACTTAATTTTTCTAAAACCAAAATTTTAGATACAAATTGCAGCATCTGAAGAAACCATTATTTTGATTTTATTGGATTACCATTGGATATTTCACCAAAAAAGAATTTAAAAATTACCATTTGGCCTCATGGAAAGGTAACTGTTTGTATTGTGGACTTCTTTGACAGATATTATTTTGGTGTATGTGCTTAAGCAACAAGATTTACAGACGTTATTTATTGCAAATAGTTATTGTTCTTAGAAGATATTTTTAATATATATGTTACATTTCTATCAAGGTATGTTTTACTGAGGATAGATTCAGGGCTTTTTTTAACCCCTTCGCTGCTGCGGACATTCCGCTGCAGCGCTGGGGGGGGCAGGGGGGCAGCGCGGTGGGCCTGTGCTCATGACGGAGCCGCTCCGTCATGAGCCACAGTTGAGCTGTGCTCATGACGGAACGGTTCCGTCATGACTCCGCCCATTTGCGTTGTCGCCCCGCACAGGCGGGGAAACAGCGCCGCGCAGGCGGAGCGGCCGCCAACAGGATTGTCATGACGGAACCGTTCCGTCATGAGCACACGCCAACCGTGGCTCATGACGGAACGGTTCCGTCATGAGCGGGGAAGGGGTTAAACAATCTTTCAGATTGTTAATTTTTTTGCCCGCTGTTAAGTGATGAATGCAATTGATATCACTATTTCCAGTGAAATTCAATATATTCTAAAAACAGCAAAGAAAAGGGCAAAAAATTACTTTGTTAAATATGAAAGTATGTGTACTGTATTCTAAAATGTATTGTTAAATTTTACTTTTTTTTCAGATCGAGAAAGAAAATTTAGGAAATTGAATCCTTTTTTCTAGCAATTAAAAAAAAACATTTATTTCTAATTAAGTTATTTTGTTGGTCAGGTAAGTTTAAAATATCTGTATTTCTCACCCCTTCACTTTCATGCTCCCTTTTCTTCACTTCTCCTCACTCTGCTTTTCTCATTCCCCTTACCTCTCTCTTCTTCCTCTACTGCTCTTTCGTAACTCCCTCACTCCTTCTCTACTACTCCCCTAGGTTTACTGCCTCCATCACTATTTTTTCAACCATGTTTCTCTCCCTGTTTCCATATGTCTCAGTCATTCTAACTGCCTTACTCCTTCTCAGTTCCTTGCTCTCTGTCTCTGTTTCTGTCTCTCTCCTTTTGTCTGTCTTACCCTTAATTTCCTTAACATCTCTGGGGCAGATTTAGAAGCCCCCTGCGCCACCACTACGTCAAGTTTCATGCTTCGAAACTAACGCAGCACGGCGCAGCAAAATTACTTGCTGCACCGTGCTGCGTTAGTTTGTTATAAATCTGCCCCTCTGTTTCTACCACTCCTCCTCTCTCCATCACTCATTTTCCATCTATGTTAATTTTTTAACCTTGTCCGTCATTCTCCTTCCCTCACCTTCCCTTACTGTCACTATCCTTTACTCATAGTCACTCCTATTCTCCTACTTCATTTCCTCCTGTCTGTATCTCACACCTCTTCACCTTTTCGCATTCTTTCCTTCACTCTCCCTCACTCTGCTTTGCTCATTGAAATCCTGACTCCCTTTCTCCCATTCCAGTTTCCTAAATCCCTCCATCCCCTCACTCCCCATCTCTCACTTTCCCTTACCACCTTTTCTAATCCTCATACCCCTTATCTCACCATCATTCCACTTCTCTTACTTTCAATCCCTTTACCCTGCTGTACTTCATCCGCTTCGTCTGTTACTCCCTTTTCCTATCTCCGTCCCTTACTTCCCATTTCTCACTCCTCCTCCCTCACTCTCCATTATTCACTGCCATTCTCTTACTCATTCACTCTTCTTACCTGTATCCTCTACCCTTTGTCCTTTTGTTGCAGTCAGTCTCTCACTTCCCGTTCATGACTGATCATACTTTCCTTGTCACTCTCATTCTGTCAGTCCTTTCCTCCTCTTCACTCAGTCATTTCATTCATTTCAATCATTCATGTATACACTACACATTCATTCAATTAATTTACAACACAGTATATATATTAAGAATATAGCTTTTCTTGGAGAAGTGAAGTGAGTTCTGAAAAGAACTTTTTTTTTTGTTTTTTTGTTTTTTTTATTTTAAACAATTTTGTATTTTTTTTGAGCAACAAAAAAAAAACTGTTCAACAGGAACAAAAATTATTTTTTAAAAAAATTAACGGGGGGAGCAAGTGTGCTGCTGGATCGTCTGTTCTATAAGATTGATGCTGGTCTCTCCGTAACAGAGTGTGACATTGCACATGTTGCAATGAATGTGGATGTTTTTGAAGACAGGACGGATGTCCAGAGATCTGGAGCATGGTGATTCTGCAGTCGCAGATGAAGTGCTCGGCTGGCAGATTCAGGATTCTCCCTCATGGCCCGTGTTGACTCCTTAGCATATGCTATAGGGTGCATTTTTTTAAAGTGTTGAATCATCGAAAAAATACTGAAAGAGTATTTTTTGGTTGGGTCTCCACGTGATAAGACTGTCCCACATACAGTGCAAGTTACTTTTGGTGCATTTACCTTCTTTTGTCCATCAGGAAATGTAAAAAATTTCCAAATGAAGGAGTGTTTCTGTTTCTTTTTCCTTGCAGGTTCAAAAAAGGTCTCTTCCTCACTTTCTGAAGTGGAGTGGTGCTCTGCCATTTTCAATTGAAGTTTTTGCTTGAAAAGGTTGTTTGCTCCTTCTCCCAGGAAATTAGTAGAAAAAGTGAGGGGAGTGGGTGTGGTGTTTGAAGATTCTGAAACAGAAACTATATGAAACAATGAAAAGTGTTGTTTCGTAATCACATGACTTGCCATGCGCGCACGGAGCGCGCACGGTACGCATACCGTGCGCGCACGGAGCACGCACGCATGCGCACTCGGAGCACGCACGCATGCGCACTCGGAGCATGCACGGAGCACACACGCATGTGCACTCGGAGCACGCGCACATGCGCGTACGGAGCACGCGCGAATGGAGCACGCACGACGTACGCATGCGCACTTGGAGCGCACACCGTGCGCGCACTGTGCGCGCACGGTCAAAATCCTTTAAAAAAAAAATAAAGTGTTTATAAGTTTATAGAAGATATTAACTATGCTGTTCAACTTTATGCAAATAAAAAAAAAAGAGCTGAGCCATTCAATATTACAGGATACAGTCAATCTATAACTATATAAATAGGTAGTTTATTGTAAAATAAATATATAAAAAATATAATAATACATACATAAATTAGCATTTAAAAAACCTTACAAATTCACTAACAAAAAACAAAGGTTTCACACACGTTGTAGTTAGGAATTAGCATTTAAAAAACCTTGCAAATTCACTAAAAAAACCATAGGTTTCACACCCGTTATAGTTAGGAATTAGCATTTAAAAAACCTTGCAAATTCACTGAAAAAACCATAGGTTTCACACACGTTATAGTTAGGAATTAGCATTTAAAAAACCTTGCAAATTCACTGAAAAAACCATAGGTTTCACACATGTTATAGTTAGCTGGACATTTCACTCGTAAAAAACCATTGAAATTCCCCCGTTATAGTTAGTTCAGCTAACTATAACTCGCGCGCCCGCAATCCACTGCTGATGACGTCACATATTACATCACTCATGACATGGTCAGTGACATCACTCATGACATCACTGATGACATCTCAAATGACATCACTGATGACATCATCCTTGTGTAAGAGTGGCAGACCTCCTCTTATCCTAATATAAACTTTGATACACACATTGAAAAATACAAACTAAAGTTTTGAAAACTATAGAGATACCAATACCAGTTAGAAAAACCTATTCAGTAATTCCAAAATCTACATACGCATCCACTTATTCATCAACACTTCTATATAGTCACTCATACATGTACTCAGTCATCATATCTACTCATACACCTATACATCCTGTTACACACCTACACTCATACATAGTTACTCACACACATACTCACACATGCAAATAAATATCCATTTACTTGCATATACAGCTATACACACACCACTACACTTACTTCTACAGAAACGTACACATACTTACTCTCTTAAACAATCACTTATAGAAACACATACTTATTTATACAGGAACTCTTCTAATCTCTCACTCTCATATATCCTCACTTATATACATCAATACTCACATATACTACTTGAAAACATGTGGACTTACTCATAAAGACACTATTGAGACAGTCATTTACTCTCTTACTCACCCATACACACACTCATCCACCCATACTGTCCTGCTCACATACTGTCTTCAAAACACATACAAACAGTGAGTCACTCATTCATGCATCTATACACTAAGTAAGATCCCCCACTGAACCATACAGACACTCATACTGATACTCTAAAAATTAACTAATAACCCAAATACACACTCATGTAGCTACTCACCAACCCATGCAGCCACTTATACACAAAGTGAGACACTGATACAGATAGTTAAATATTTAAACATTACTCACTAATACTTGTATTCACTAAGATACTGTTAATAAGTCAGTTATACAATAAATTTTTCCAAAAAAACCCATCCATTTAGACACTTATTTACCAATTAATTCTTCCATTAACCTTTAGATAACATACAAAAAAATAATAATAATTTTTCCAGAAAGACACATAGTCACTGGATGATGTCATCAGTGATGTCATCAGTGATGTCATTTGAGATGTCATCAGTGATGTCATGAGTGATTTCACTGACCATGTCATGAGTGATGTAATATGTGACGTCATCAGCAGTGGATTGCGGGCGAGCGAGTTATAGTTAGCTGAACTAACTATAACGGGGGAATTTCAATGGTTTTTTACGAGTGAAATGTCCAGCTAACTATAACATGTTTGAAACCTATGGTTTTTTCAGTGAATATATATATATATATATAAGGTATCGTCCTGTTAACTAATGCGTATCTTAAAAAAAGCAAGCCGGTAATACCATCCATTAGGTAAGAAACATACCTTCTGGCTGGTTATAATTCTGTTCCAGCCTCAGTATGGCTGGGGAAATTCCACGAGAAGTAGTGGCTTCTATCCTAGCAATTTCTGTAAATTAAATTTGGAATAGTGATGTAAGACCTAATTTAAAAGCAGATAGCGCACAATATTAAGAGTCAATAGATACAGTGGCTTTAGTTAACTATCATACGTTATAGAGTTGAAAAGTAATGTTAGAGCTTGGTGATAAGGCAGCGTCTTTTGGTTTCAACGCAATCGTAGGTAACTAAATAGGACACTAGAATATATAGAATATATACTAAGGTGATCTTATGGGTGGTAAGAAGATGGAGGTGGATACTGTGGAGTTACCATTAGGTGTTACACGGTGTCGAAAATAATTATACAAGGTGGTCGTGAGTATGCGCGTGGACGCCACCCAAATGACAATTAAAAGTGAACTCAGGCCTTATTATCAGTGATAACACAATACCAGCAAGTGCGTTAGATATCTCTAACACTTACCCAACATACACGATTCAGTGTAATGTCCGTGCGTCAGTATTGGGCTGCGTATTTAGGCAGCCAGCAGTGCGCTATAAATAAGAATAATCTTTTATGAATATCAGCAGTATCTCAGGTCCATCATAAAGCTGCTAAGTCCGCAATTGTAAGTACCTGTGTGTGTTAGCGTCGTAGCTGTATCCGACCTCGGCACCTCAGTATGGCCATTGTGAATGACGGCACCCGGAAGTGCTAAACTTTAAGTAACCCAAATATCTAGCACGTGTGCTGCGGGGAATATGTATGTAAATGATATCCGCCATACTGGGTGAGTGGCTATACCTATATTTCAATGGATGCTTATAGAGATGTATCTTCTAGCGCTAATGGAATGGACCTAAATCAAGAAAGTGTCCCATAATTATCATTTAGATAATATTAAGTTAACATAACTGCCTTAAAGTAATATTCATCTAATAATCGTATCATATTGAATATGTCACAGGAAAATATCCCATGGTTGTCAATAATAGTTGGTTCGCTAAGATATCAGCAAAACAGTATGGTTATATCATACGTAAAGTTCACTTGCCTGGGCCCATGGCATTCATAATAAAAAACGGGAGAGTAGTCCCAAGAGGAGTTTCAGTATGCAAAACGGGATGTAAGTGAAATAAAAAAGGAGGAGGTAGCGGCCGGTAAAACAAAGGAAGGGAGGAGGACGCATCTCTTAAGGTGTAACCTCCGACGGAAACAATATTGTTTAGATTCACGTCATACCTTATCATATCATATATCAATAACATTGTGGTTTCTCATACGTAAATACATTTGTCTGGTATTACGATCTTGAACTGTCCAGTACATTCATCATCTATTCTAATTATCTATCATTGGACATTTAATGTTACGTATATGTACTGATCCCCATATCCGTACAATGAATCCAATTATAAATTGACATACATACATATATCAGTCATATACCCCAATCATATTATTATATCAAATTTAATACAGTAGATACATTGCAGTAGTATTGGAAGAGATCTTATGGTACCTTTCCATACAGTCTATTGTCCAGTTCTAAGAACATAATAGCAGAGTGCATATCTGTTGTTAGTATTCTACCATCAGTCAGAAGTTAATGAGTCCTATGTCATCGTCAGATGTTCAATCACCTAGGAAGTAATGTAGTTCGTGGTCTGTGTTCATACCGTGTTCAACCGCCTGAAGCTTCATGATCCCTTATGCCTCCCTGCGTCGGAGGTGCAGTTCTTTGTTGCCACCCCTAGGGTCCATATCAATCTGATCAATCCCACAAAAGGATACTGTTTTGTGTATCCCTTGTGCGGGGCATTCTTTAATGTGTTGCTGTCGAGTATCTGGGGTCGCGATGTTTAATGGCCCTCAGGTGCTCATTAATTCTCTCTTTAAGTGCCCTGATTGTGCTGCCAATGTAGAAATAGCTGCATTTTCATTTGTTCATGTATACCACATATTGGCTGTTACAGTTGATCATTTGTCTGATCTCATATTGTTTTCCTTGGTAACTCTGAAATGATTTTGTGTTGTTCATTGCCAAGGGGCAGATTTTACAGCTGTCACATTTATGAAAGCTGGTACATCTTTGTGTTAACTAATTGGATTTCGTAGTCTGTTTAGGGTAGCTTGGACTTATCCATGATCTGATGTTCTTACCTCGTCTGTAAGTGATAAGAGGTTGATCAGCAACATACTCCTTCAGTGATTTATCTGTACTTAGTATCCGCCAGTGTTTTTTCATGCTGTTCCTGAGGGCTATTGATACCTCATTATAGTTAGTTATCAATCTAACTTTGGGGGAGGTTTTACTCTTAAAAGGTCTGTCTTTAAGAGTATCCACTCTCTTGGTTCGTGTGATCTTTTGTTCAGCTATATCAATGGTTTGTGTATCATACCCTCTAGCTTTGAACCGTTGCTTCATGTTGTCTTTACATGTGATGAAGTCATTATTTTTACTGCACTTTCTTCTAGCCCTTACTAGTTCATCAAATGGTATGGATTCTATCTGGTGTTTAGGGTGTGAGCTGCTAGCATGCAGTACAGCATTGCAGGAAGTGGGTTTGCGGTAGAGTTTGCTCTGAATCTGGTTGTCCTCTATAAATAAAGTCACATCCAGAAATTCTATCTCTGTGGTGCTCAGGTTGTATGTGAGGTGGATACCCATGTCATTAGAGTTCAGATGTTCACACAATTTAGTCAGATTATCCATGGAGCCCAGCCATATCATAATGCAGTCGTCGATGTAACGCCCCCAGTATATAATGGATGATTCATTCCATGAGGTACCCCTTGGGCCCCAGATGCAATCCTCCTCAAACCAACCCATGAAGAGGTTGGCATAGGAAGGAGAGAACCTACAGCCCAAAGCAGCTCCCTGTATCTGTTTTACCACTTTGTTCCGAATAAAAAAACATTGTTCTTTAGAATTATCTAAATCATGGTACTGATCATCTCTACGTGCGTCCACAGTGTGGCTGGTCTTTTGTTCAGAATTGATTTTGCTGGTTTAATTCCCAACTCTCTTCTAATGTTCGTGTACAAAGCGGTAACATCTAGTGTTGCTAGGATCATACCTTCCTCCCATGTGACATCGGATAATATACTAAGGATATGTTTTGTATCTCTATTGTATGCAGGTAGGTTTTTACCATGGGTTGTAGGAATGTGTCAACGTATTGTGATAACTTCTCTGTAGGACCACCTATACTGGATATTATAGGTCTACCAGGTGGAAATTGCTGTGTCTTGTTTTTTTTTTATTTATTTTTTTTAAAAACCTTTATTCATCAAAAAATAAGGACACAGCTATTCAGCCGACAACCCGGAGGTACGGCAGCTTCATGAGAGCAATACAAAGAAGCATCCACAGTACATAGAAAGGAGAAACAAAAAGGTTCTATTTTAAATAAACACAAACACAAACCAAACCCAAGCAAGGCGAAGTACACTGAATACACCTGGTGATTGCCCCTCAGGGGAGACCGGACCCCCTTCGTCTATCAGTCACAGCGCTGTGATAAGAGGAAAAAGGGGAAAAGCAGAGGCCCAAGAAGTCAATTAACAATCAAAACATATGTACAGAGCTGGAAAGAATGCTAAGGAGAGAGCTGCTCCTCGGGGGGATCCAGATCAGGGGCAAGGCATATGCCCCCCTTATATTGGTTCCACCGCCCCCAAATGGCATGCCACTTCCGAGGGCGCCCTCTAGCGCAATATACCGTCTTTTCCCTGAACATATTCCAGTCCATGTTTTCCTTCCACGCAGCCAATGTGGGGGGTCCCGCGGAGCCCCACAGGCGCGCGATGTCTCGCTTAGCCACCATGTTACCCAGAGTCACCCACTGGGTCTGTGCCTCATCATGATCAGCAGGCCCCCAAACGTTGAGGAGACAACACCGCGCCTCCGGCTGCATAACAATGCCCGTCACCTCCCCCATTACCGCATGGACTCTCCTCCAGAATTCCATGATGACGCCACATTCCCAAATGATATGCAGGAAGGTACCCACCATACCACAGCCCCTCCTACATAAGCCCTCCTCAGAAAATCCCATATGAACCAACCTTGGCCCCGTAACATAGACTCTGTGGAGTATTTTGAGCTGCACCAGCCGCAGACGCGACGGGATCGCAACCTCCTTAGGAGAGGAAACCGCAGACTGCCAGTCCTCGTCATCCAGCTCAAGTCCGTCCCTAATCCATTGATCCCGCAGCCCCAATAGCAGGTCAGCCCGAACATTAATCAATTTCTTATAGATAAGAGAGATCGTACTCTCCGGCATATGGCCATCGAGGATCCGGTCCTCCAATGGAGAGGATTCAGGCACCTTCTCACCTTCTACGAGAACTGACCGCAGGGCATGACGCATCTGAACATAGCGGAAAAACTCAGATTTCCCCAACTCATACTCCTTCTGCAGCTCTTCAAAGGACTTCACCCTCCCCTTGATCAGCAAATCTCCAACCCTGGAGATACCGATCAAGTCCCATTTCTCAAAACCTTTGGTATGCCAAAGCTTCCCTAGTTTGTCAGACTCAAACAACGGGGTAGCAAGGGTGAGCCTATCCTTCCAGCCCAGCGAGTCAGTTGCCAACTTCCACACCCGCACCGCCACCCCCGTGGGCCCTGTGAGAGACGAGTCCAGCGATCTCGAGTACAACGCTCGGTGATAATTACCGCCGCGCAACAACCATCGGTCCATGGCGTAGCCGGGGCTTAGAGCCGGACCATAGAAACCATGATTAATCGCGCTCAACTGGGTGGCCCAGTAATAGCGTCGAATGTCCGGAAGCGCAATACCCCCGTCGTACCACGGAAGCGTCAACTTAGCAATCGCAATGCGCGGCCGCCCATCCCACAACAACGATCGTTGGAGGCTCTCAACCTCCCGAAAGTAACTGGCCGGTACCCAGTCAAGAGTATTCTGCAAGGCGTAGAGGAACCGAGGAAGAGACATCATTTTGAACAAAGCGGCGCGTCCGAGGAGGGAGACCGGCATCCTCCGCCAGGCCGCAACATCCCGCCGCAAACGCGCCAGGGGAGGGAGCAGGTTCCTCTCATACCGCAAAGTGGAGTCAGTGGAGATAAAAATCCCCAGGTACACGAAGCCCTGCTGGGCGATCTGAATCGAACAAGTTCGCGGGACAGGTGGGACGTCGCCGCTCAGAACATACAAATATGATTTACTCCAATTGATGACGAGACCAGAGTTCTTACCAAAAGATATCAGAACGTCACAAACCACTATAAGCGAGTTCTTGGGCGAGGCGAGATATAACAGGATGTCATCGGCATAGAGCGAAATACGGTCCTCGTGATCAGGCGACCATCTAAGTCCACGTATATCCGGGTGCCAGCGTATCCACGCCGCCAGCGGCTCGAGGGCAAGGGCGAACAACAAAGGCGACAGGGGGCGAAAAATTGCTGTTTCTTATGTACCTTTGGTAGAGGGTAGATACATGGAAATCTATGTTTATCCACTTTTAGATAGATAAACTCATCCTGATCAATAAGCCCATTGTTGAGCCATTCCCTGTGTAGTGATGAGTATTTTCAGAGGCCCAATTGGATTGTCCTTAAGTTTCTCGTAGCATGTGCTATCTCCTAGTTGGGATAAGATTTCCATATTGTAGTCCCTGGTGTTCATGACCACAATATTACCACCTTTGTCGGCTTCCTTAATAGTAATGTTTTGTAGCTTGCCCAGGTCTTTCAGTGCTCTATGTTCACTGATTGTTAGATTATCCGATATTCTGTGCCCATGTTTATGATCATGATGTAGGTGTCTATACATGTCCTCTGTGACTAGTGTGTAAAACATGTCAATGTTGTTTCCACTCGGTAATATAGGGGTCCATCTGGATATGTTCCTCAATCCACTACTAACTTTAATGTCAGTTTCTATGTCATATTCCCACAATAGTTCTTCAATCATCATGTGGTCGCGGTCATAGTCAGTTATTGATAACAGTAATTCTGTATCCCTAATGTCTTGTATGGTTGTCACATCAGGAAAAACATCAGTAGGATATGTTTTCACTGCTTTATTAGGTTTCAGGTTATATTCAAAGAATTTTTTTAGTTTCGGATTCCTTGTGAATTTAAATAAATCCATCATAGAGTTACAGACCTCCCCATGCTCTTTAGGACAGAATCCCATCCCTCTTTCAAGTAATGTGATCATGTCTCTTGTTAGTATTTGATCACTAAGGGTTGATCACCTCTACTCCCTTAATTTGGGTGGGGTCTAATTCTGTTTGTTCCAAGATCTTAGTCTCATCCCTTGTTTGTACTCCTCTGTTCCCTCCTCTCTTTCCCCTCCTGGCCTTCTCGCTATATTTTCCTTTCGTTTTGTTTGGTCTCTGTTCCCTCGTTTGATTCTTTTGACTTCCTATAAAAAACTATTATCCTGATTGCTACCAATAGACATTGAGTCATTTGCGCTACCACTGGGTATTGTATTAAGTGAGGTAGAGCTGGAACTGGCAGGAGTTCTAATACGTGAGGGGTTTGCTCCATCCTTATTATCCTTATCTATCAAATGGTCGTATTTCCTAGCAAAGGTAAATATACGACCTTGCTTGTAGTCTATTTCATCCCTCTTTAGCTTACGTGCCTTCCTTTGCTTTATCTCCTCCTGGTGTTTGTTGATCACGTCATTTAGGATTTAAATACGTATTAGTTAACAGAACGATACCATATATATATATATATATATATATATATATATATATATATATATATATATATATATATTTTTTACATACATTCTATGCTCAAAAGATTTTCCCTTATATACAAAGGTAGGCCTGGGCTTGCACCCAGTGTTTACACTAAACAAGACTACACCTTTAACAGAAAACTTATACGCACTGATTACAAATCATTCTATTCTCACAACACTTCTATTACATGTTCCACTCTTTCTATTGTCTTCCTGATATGAATGTTGGTTTTCTCACCATGTCAGACATTATCCAATACCATGGATTTCTATATGGGACATTGTAAGGTTCTTTGACACACATATAGCCACCATCGCGGAGTAATGATTGGTGCACCTATACTGATCTGTTTCTGATGTTTATTGATACGACGTGCACAGTTGGGACCACACTTAAGCCACACAGTAAGAATGTATCAATTGTGCCCACATGTATGGGCTTATACTCTGTTTTTATATATGTCTTCCATCCCTGAGGAAGTCACGGGTCTCTTGTCCCGATCGACGAAACACGTGTTGCCTGGAGTCTCGACAAGAAAAAACTTAAAACTACTCATATGTGCCATGCTTGTTTTCTTACTATAAGTTATTAACTTTTTATACTGTTTGTATGTGTGCCAGGGCTTGATAGGAATTATTGTACAGATCCACGGATCTGAATTGTGGGGTGTTGGATGATTACCCCCTCCCTGGGCACCATATACCAGAATTTAGCATTAATATACACACCGATAAGAGCGAGCGCCATCTCCATCCAGGGCACAATCATCCCAATCAGTATTCCTAATTATGTATAAAATAATTATGTGGCACTGAGTGGTATTGTGTGGAGTGTATGTTGCATTCAGTAGAGTGTAATTAGGTGGCATGTAATTATGTGGCACTGATTGGCATTTGGAGTGTATGTTGCATTGAGTGCAGTGTAATTATGTAGCATATAATTATGTGGCAGTGTGTGGTATTATGTGGAGTGTATTTATGTTGCATTGAGTAGAGTGTAAGTATGTGGTGTGTACTTTTATGGCACTGAGTGGTATTATGTGGAGTGTATTTATGGTGCATTGAATTGAGTGTAATTATGTGACGTGTAATTATGTGGTACTGAGTGGTATTATGTGGAGTGTATTTATGTTGCATTGAGTAGAGTATAATTATGTGGCGTGTAATTGTGTGGCACTGAGTGGTATTATGGGGAGTGTATGTTGTATTCAGTAGAGTGTAATTATGTGGTGTGGAATTATGTGGCACTGAGTGGTATTATTTGGATTGTATGTTGCATTGAGTGCAATGTAATTATGTAGCGTAAAATTATGTGGCACTGTGTGGTATTATGTGGAGTGTATGTTGCATTTAGTAGAGTGTAGTTATATGGCGTGTAATTATGTGGCACTGAGTGGTATTTGGAGTGTATGTTTCATTGAGTGCAGTGTAATTATTTAGCATATACTTATGTCGCACTGAGTGGTATTCTGTTGAGTGTATGTTGCATTTAGTAGAGCGTAGTTATATGGAGTGTAATTATGTGGCACTGAGTGGTATTTGGAGTGTATGTTGCATTGAGTGCAGTGTAATTATTTAGCATATACTTATGTGCCACTGTGTGGTATTATGTGGAGTGCATTTATGTTGCATTGAGTAGAGTGTAAGTATGTGGCATGTAATTATATGGCACTTAGTAGTATTATGGGGAGTGTTTGTTGTATTCAGTAGAGTGTAATTATGTAGGCGGAGCAAGATGGCGGTCGACAACTCGGCCGAGTGAGTCGTTCTTCTTTCCGCCTCGCCGATGCGGTCATTGCACTCAGCTTAGGAGACCCTGAATTCGAGCCTGCAGGAGGTAGAAGGACGAATGCGCTGGAGGGTTTTCTTGCTGGGAGGCTGGAGGGATCACGGAGGTTTACCTCTGCACTCTCTTGTTGGTTGGTTGCCGAGCTACAATACCATTTAGCCAACGATGGCGGCGAAGGGTACTTCTCGAGGTCTACGTGGGAAAGGCGGCATAGCGAATTCCGGGACCCCCCCAAAGACCAGGAATGCTTCTGTGATGGCGGCAACAAAGGCAATGATGAAACAAAATAGCAAGGGCCCGGTAAGATCTACAAGCCGAAAGAATCTATCCACGCAGACCTCGTCCAATTCGGATACAGCTACTAATGGCTCTACTAAAGAAAAGATTAACACGCGTGGCTCTCTGGTTACGGTTCCAGCAATTTTTTCACAGGCTTCTCGCAAATAGCAGCAGCTGGATCCCGGAGATACACCCAGCGAGGGAGATCACGGGGGGAGCATTGAGCCTAGGTCTGGAGTCGAAGCGCTTGCCGGTGAGTCAACATCCCCCGCTACGCCCTCGATGCTAACTCGGATTTGTAGCGGGGGGGATCTTGTAGGCCCCAAGATGTGCAGGGGCTAGGCACAGATTTCCCCCGTTCAGAAACTGTGAATCTTAAAGATAAGTCGCCAGAACAGTGCATCCTGGGTCCTGTAGGCATTATAGGAGAGTCTACACAGACTCGTGAAAGCTTACCCGTATTAATTTCATCTCACCAGGAGCCGACGCCCAGCTTCGATAAGAGAGGGGAGAACTCTAATCTAGGACACAGCGGCAATAAGATGGGGGACAGCGTGGGTGAAAACAAAGAGGTAACCGGAGTTTCTGACATTCCCGATAAAATATCCAACACTGATGACTTTTTTTTCCTTATCTGATCGTTCTTCAGTTGAAAGTTTGGCTAAGGATTGGGTGGAGGACTTAAACCATGATGGCGACGAAAATGAGGATGAAGACGAAGAGGAAGAGGAAAGGAGCTCAGATAAATCAGGCGCTGCTACAATTGAAAGACAGGCAAAACTTAATAAGTGTACTATTGGTGCGAACAAGCATTTGGGTTCCGATGCCTCATTGTCCTGGGACTACCAGCATTCTCCGGGTGTAGACATTACCATTTCTAATGTGGCAGATATGGTTGAGCCTAATTCTTGTGGGTATGCCGGGAATGAGCAAAAATCTGGGGATATCACACTTAGTACAATTTACGATCTAATAATGGCTCATAGGGCGGAAACTCAGGCAGAAAGCAATCGCGCCCAGGGTGCTTGTAAGCGGCTGCAAAACGCCATACGAAGGGTCTCTAAATCCTGTTCTGAAATGGCATTGCTAGAGCGGGTAAAATAAAATTATTTGGTATACCCAATCCATATATATATGTTTATATTAAAAAGACTAAACGATAATTCTTAATGATTTAACAGTGTGCTGTGATGAACTAATCAACCTCATTAATCAAGAGAACATATGTGGGAACGCATTTGCATGGCTAAATTAATAGGTGAACTAAGATGGTACGCAGATTAAAAATTATGGTGCCGATTACGATCCTGTAAAAAAATTCCCCGTACGACTCGTATCCGGTCTTTTTACCGTACGAATCGTACAAGTGCCGTACAAACTGCCAAGTACGATTCGCATGGGAAAAAGTCCATACGAATCGCATTGGGAATTATTCCCCACACGTCCTCGGGTCGGAAAATGTGTCCGACGCTTCCTCGGACGATTTACCGTACAAATGTGAAAAGTGAAGTCCGACCGCGCTAGTACGATCCATCCCGTGCGTCCGATGTTACAACCGGATGGAAAAAACACCGTCCTCACCGAACTCCCATAGCAACCATGGAGACATGGGCCCGCATACGTGCCCAACACTCCCCCCAGCCCTCCTATGTACGAGTCGAATCCCCACCCGTGTATGTACACCCGTGTATGTACGAGACGTACCCCCACCCGTGAATGTACACCCGTGTATGTACACCCGTGTATGTACAAGACGTACCCCCACCCGTGAATGTACACCCGTGTATGTACACCCGTGTATGTACACCAGTGTATGTAGGAGACGTACCCCCACCCGTGTATGTACACCCCCGTACGTACGGCCCGTACCCCCACCCGCATATGTATGGAGCGTACCCCCACCCCAACTGTGTATGTACGACCCGTACCCTTACCCGCGTACTTATGGAGCGTACCCCCACCCCAACAGTGTATGTACGACCCGTACCCTCACCCGCGTACGTATGGAGCGTACCCCCACCCCAAACGTGTATGTACGACCCGTACCCTCACCCGCGTACGTATGGAGCGTACCTCCACCCCAACCGTGTATGTACGGACCGTACCCCCACCCCAACCGTGTATGTATGACCTGTACCCTCACCCGCGTATGCATGGAGCGTACCCCCACCCCAACCGTGTATGTACGACCCGTACCCTCACCCCAACGGTGTATGTACGACCCGTACCCTCACCCGCGTATGCATGGAGCGTACCCCCACCCCAACCGTGTATGTACGACCCGTACCCTCACCCCAAACATGTATGTACGACCCGTACCCTCACCCGCGTACGTATGGAGCGTACCCCCACCCCAACCGTGTATGAACGGACCATACCCCCACGCCAACCGTGTATGTACGACCCGTACTCTCACCCGCGTACTTATGGAGCGTACCCCCACCCCAACCGTGTATGTACGGACCGTACCCCCACCCCAACCGTGTATGTACGACCCGTACCCTCACCCGCGTATGTATGGAGCGTACCCCCACCCCAACTGTGTATGTACGGACCGTACCCCCACCCCAACCGTGTATGTACGACCCGTACCCTCACCCACGTACGTATGGAGCGTACCCCCACCCCAAATGTGTATGTATGACCCGTACCCTCACCCGCGTACGTATGGAGCATACCTCCACCCCAACCGTGTATGTACGGACCGTACCCCCACCGTGTATGTACGACCCGTACCCTCACCCGCGTATGCATGGAGCGTACCCCCACCCCAACCGTGTATGTATGACCCGTACCCTCACCCGCGTACGTATGGAGCGTACCCCCACCCCAACCGTGTATGAACGGACCGTACCCCCACCCCAACCATGTATGTACGACCCGTACCCTCACCCGCGTACGTATGGAGCGTACCCCCACCCCAACCGTGTATGTACGGACCGTACCCCCACCCCAACCGTGTATGTACGACCCGTACCCTCACCCGCGTATGTATGGAGCGTACCCCCACGCCAACCGTGTATGTACGGACCGTACCCCCACCCCAACCGTGTATGTATGACCCGTACCCTCACCCGCGTACGTATGGAGCGTACCCCAACCGTGTATGTACGGACCGTACCCCCACCCCAACCGTGTATGTACGACCCGTACCCTCACCCGCGTATGCATGGAGCGTACCCCCACCCCAACCGTGTATGTACGACCCATACCCTCACCCGCGTACGTATGGAGTGTACCCCCACCCCAACCGTGTATGTACGGACCGTACCCCCACCCCAACCGTGTATGTACGACCCGTACCCTCACCCGCGTATGCATGGAGCGTACCCCCACCCCAACCGTGTATGTACGACCCATACCCTCACCCGCGTATGTATGGAGTGTACCCCCACCCCAACATTCTAAGTACGGAGCGCACCCCAGGCCCCAACACCAGCACCTTCACACAACATCGCGCATGTACGAGTCGTACCAAGCCAGACACAAGGACAGCACTGTACAACAAAATTGCCGAAGTACACACCGTACACACGCTAAAAACGCACGTACACAACCAGGACAAAGCACAACAACACAAGAATACACTATTCGAATGGCACAAAGCCACAAAACATGTCCAACAAGCACAAATACAACACATTCACTGACCTGCAACTGCAAAAATCCCAAACCGAGGCCCAAAACACAACCACTCCTTATAACACACCCACCCAAAGTTCAAACACAGACACACCCACCAATGGACCAATAAAAAGGGCCCACAGACACAAACCATGAGCCTTTGCAACAGACTCACTGCTGCCAGACCCCACAGACAACCTACAGCACCATACTTGAACCTTTACTACACCTTACACTTGCACACCTTCACACACCCACCTTCACAAACACCCCCTCATCACATTCACACACACACCCAAACAACCACACCCACACACCCACAACCATCCACAGCCACACCCCTCACAACCATCCAAACCCCTCACCATGCCCACTAACAAGAATCCAAAGTTCACTAGCCGAGAGTTGGAGGTCCTTGTTGACGAAATCCTCAGAGTCGAGCCACACCTCTTTGGAACATTGGTCAGACAGACCAGCATTTCCGAAAAAACAGCCATGTGGCAGACGATTGTCGATGCTGTCAATGCTGTTGCGTCCACCAGAAGGACCAGGCATGAATGTCAAGCCAGGTGGTACGATCTGCGGAGGAGGGTCCGAGCCAAAATGACCGACGACCACAACCAGGCCAACATCACTGGAGGAGGGCCGCCCCGCAGACCCGTACAATACCATCGCTGGGAGGAGAGGGTGATGGCCATACTGCCGGTGGTGGCAGTGGATGGATTAGAAGGACTCCGAGACCAGGGTGAGTACACAAACAACTCACCTCACATGGAGGGAACGTCATCCACAACCAAAATCACAATCAGTCACGCAACCACCCCAAGCTATCGCATGACTCAACCACACTCCATGAACACGCACATGCCACTAGCGCCACCATGCCCCATGCACCCAGCTGGACAATGCCAAGTCACAGGCCACAGAAAACACCAACACAAGACACGGTAAGCCGGATGGCGGGAGTGTGGGCCCCAAAAATCACATAGTGCAATTAAGAAGCAGACAACAATGCCCTCTGCCCATATGGCCTATGTCACAGCCAGACAAACAGTGTGTCCCCACACAGGAAAGACTTGCCAGCAAATGGCGGACGCCTTGCATTAAGACATGGGGGTGAAGGCACGTTTTTGCACATGACAGCAGCTAATGAACAGCCAACACTGTGAAAGAGTGGCAGCACACACCACCACAGCAGCAGCGCAGACACAGACACTACACCCAATGGGTGCCTGGAGATCAGAAACAAACTCACATCAACAAGCCAAGAGCCATTCAAAGATCTGCAAAAAGTGTGTGCCCAGGAAGCTGGGCTGAGGTGTCAGAGGGTGACACACAGAGGGAGGGAGAGGGGGAGAGAGAGGGAGGGAGACACAGGGAGACAGACAGAGGGAGGAGGCTGACACAGGGAGGGAGGGAGAGGGGGACAGAGAGGGAGTGAGAAAGGGACACACAGGGAGACCAATTCAGCCTTGTGGGGTGTGGGAATGTCTGCTCGTCAGCAGGTGGACTGCGTGCATGTAGACAAGGGTGGCCAGTGCCTGAATCCCCCTCTCTTCTCCATGGCAAAACACAGGGCCATGTCTCAACCTGTGCACGAGCACATTGCCAGCTACCTGCATTATATAAGTGTGTGGAACAACTCCATGTGCCCACGTACAGTGCAACACGGAAGGCGCCAATGCATGGCTCGCCACACCTGCTCACTCCACTGCTGACTGCAGTCACAATTGACGCAGCAAGTAAGACTGTGCCACACATAGGTATAGTCTCAAAAGCTGCGGCCAAGGGACATACCCATGCACAAGTGCACTGTGAGTGGAATGCAAGACATATCCAAATTCCCAGAGGAAATGTGCCAACTTAGAAACAAATGAAACATGGATGTTGCATGGAACAAAATTAACATTGTCCCTCTCACACACAGGTCAACGTCGTGGATCACCCCCCAACACTGGGGGGAAGACTCACAGGACCCGGCTCTGCGGGAGGAGTGTGGCTCAATGGTTAGAGCGGCAGACCCTGAAGCAGAGTTCTGGCCAGGGACCAGGGTTCGATTCCCGCCTCGGCGGGGCTCGGGCTCAATTTCCTCGGACCTGTCTATTCTCGCCTCGGTGCCTATTCTGATCATGGGCCCCACGCTGCAACTCTGGGCAATAGCTTGCTTAGCCTCCACACCGGCCCCAACAGCGCTAAGGATGCCTGGCTTCACCCTGGGGGTGCCCAGGAGTGGACACTAAACGGGGAAAGCCAGGAGGGGTTCCACAGCGGTATGAGTATCAGCGCCAGGAAACCGCAAAGGCGACACCGCAAGGTGGCCGTCTGGTGACAGTGCGCTCTATAAGTACCTTGACATTTACCCACCGGCAGCGACGGCTCTCACCACTCTGTGGACGACCCCGACCAACCTGGCCCCTCTGGTGTCCAACCACCTGCAGCACCTGCGTCAGGTACAACTGGGCCAACCACCACCCCCACTCCTGCCACATCCCAGGAGACACCCAGGATCCCTGCCCCACCACCACCACGCAGCCAGGCTGACCAGGAGGAACACGGTGTACCGGGCACCCAGGAGGAGGCAGGCGACAACTCAAATGCCACCCCTCAGGGGTCCCGCAGACCCGATGTGCCCACAAGGGCAGGCCAGGTGCAAGTGGGCAGGGGTGGTGGGAGTGGAGGATGGCGGAGGCGCGAGCCTGACCAGTTGGCTGCGGAACCGGTATATTCCCATGTCAGAAACATCCTGGACACATACCGGCAGGACACCATGGGCATGGCCCAGGTTGTGTCCATCCTCGAGGAGATCAAGACCCAGCAGGCCCAGCAACATGCGGAGCAACATGCCTGTCTACTGCGACACCAAGGGCGGATGGAGGACAGACAGGCTGAGCTCGTGACGGTGTTCACGGGAATTCACAGTACACTCCGTCGGATAGCCGACAACATGGGCAACCCTCCCTGTGCCACCAGGCGTAGAACATCACCACCCACAGGGAGGGATCAGGAGGAGGAGGAGGAGACATCCGACGGAGCATCCCAAACATCGTCACGGCCTGCGTCTGAGGGTTCCCGCAGGAGGGCGGGTCGTCCACGGAAAAGACCGTGAGGGTCGGCGCAACAGCCCCATCTCCCAGGACACCTGGCCTGGCACCTTGCCCACTGGAGCAACAGCAGCACATCAGCAAAAGACATTCTCTGCCACATGGACTTGCTGGTCACTGTCTGACCAATGTTGACAAAGACTGTGGCATGGACTCTGAGGATTTCCAATGGCAAGGACACCAACTCCCCTAGTGAACTTTGGATTCCACACACCCGGAAATCCCCTCATGTCATACCCCCCACCCCCACGTACCCCAACAAAAATAAAAAGTTACACGATAAAGAGATGATGCCTACATTTAGCATTATTACCTTACATGTGTCTTGTTAAGTCTAACCATGCCTGAGTTCTCATATGACTTCAACCATCCACACCCTGGGGCCTGAGTCTGGCACAGGACACACATGGGTCACATTGTATTAGGCAAGACAGACATGGAGCACCATACACACCCGTGATGGGCCCAACCAGCTGAGGGGGTGGCCGCACAACCGTGCCGACAGACATATTGAGTACAGCGACAGCCATGCGCAGAGGTCAGGGATCATGTGTAGTGTCCTGGGGGGCACCCAGGTATGTGTGGACAGGTGGCAGAACCATGTCCTGCACGCTTGAGTCAGGTGGATGCAGAGAATGGTGGCCTGGCCAAAGTTGGATGCATGGGGATGGCACATGTCACAATACCCACACAGTCATGGACATCATGCACAATACACAGTCTAATCCCACACAAACAGCTTACATCTTGCTACTCGACACATAGACACATAGCCACTATCACTGAGAACCATGCCAGACATGCCGGATGCACCGTGGCAACACACCAGCATTGACTGAGAATAGGCACCTTGGAGGCATAGGGACACCTTTATTATTCATGTATTCGGGAATGCAGAGGCAACTCGGAGTACACATAAACAGGTCATGTGGAGTAACATATGGGTCCAACACTGGAACCCCCCTTCTGCAGCACAAATGCGTGATAGCCATGGAACTGGCACACAAGTGTCGGCTAACAGCTAAACACCCCCTGCTGCTCACGGAGAGGCTGCCATACACCATTGATCCTCTGATGTGGAAGTCCCACACCATGTCAAGCCAATGCAAACCGTATTGTATTGTATTGTATTGTCATTTATATAGCGCGGTTGCTGCCCAAGGGCGTCCAAGCGCTGAAACATCAGACAGAACTGAATATGGCGGATGGGTTTTAAAGTTCGGTGGACCTCGCAAACAAGTAGGTTTTCAATTGTTTGCGGAAGGAGAGTAGGTTTGAATTAGTCCGGAGGTATAAAGGGAGTGAGTTCCACATCTTAGAGGCGTTTAAGGAGAACATCCTGCCTCCGGACCTAGCTCTCCTGACTCTGGGTACCACAGCCAGGAAGGCCTCCGTAGATCTAAGGTTTCTGTTGGGGTGGTATTGCGTGATTAGATTATCGATGATGGCTGGGCCCGACTTCCAGAAAGCCCGGTGGGCAATACAGAGAGCCTTGAATGCCACTCTTTGTCTCACTGGAAGCCAGTGTAGACTGTTCATTGCAGGTTTTGCTGACTGAGTCCGCGGGATCTGTAACAGGGTGCGGGCCGCACAGTTTTGTACCACCTGTAACTTTCGCAGGGTCTTCTCTGGGGCTCCAACATACAGGGCATTGTTCGAGTCTAGCCGGGATAGAATCAGGCCCTGTATTGCCACTTGTTTGGCATCCATTGGTAGGAGAGGGAGAACTTTCCTTAATGTTCTTAGTAGGCCAAAGCATGTGGCAGATAGTTTGGTGGCCTGAGTGGAGAAGGAAAGGGTTTTGTCAAGCCAAACTCCTAGGCTTTTTACGCTGTCCTTGGGAGTTGGGGGTGTACCCAAGCAGGGAGGCCAGAGGGGGATGAGAGACACTGGGGATGCTGAGCCCAGGAGCATGAGCTCAGTTTTGTCTCCATTAAGTTTTAAGGAGGAGAGTGTCGTATGTGTCCGAGGCCAGTGTTACACACATTGATGCCATCATCACAATCCACTATCCCATCACAGATGACTGTCAACAAGTCTGACCATCTATTCAGGTGTACCCAGCTACATGTCATGTGTCCCATGGTGATGCGACATGTCTGCAGAGGAACCAAACATCGACAGGGGCAGTGTGCACACATCGTAAACAACTGCCACACCCAATACACCCCTGATGCATCCCTTACCCTAAGGAGACTTCCAAACGTGTCCGTGCGTGTAACGCTGAGTCAGCACACGATGACGTGTCCATGAGGAATAGCAGTGCCACAACAATGCAACCAGCAGACGGCATGCGCAAGTACTTGGGGATGAGAGACACACAAGAAGTCAGCCACAAAAAGCACAGCCACTTGCATGTGCATGTACTCGACACAAGTAAGGATGACAACATGCTAGGTCACAATTATGACTGGGGAAATACACTCATCACTGGCACCATCACTCCAGTGACACATCCACACACACCTCTGACTCACGTGGCATACATGCAGATGGACACACACATCGCAACACATGCCACACGGGGACCAATGCGTGCACACACAGACACTGGTACTCACCACTAAGCAAAGAAGTCGCGTATGAGCCGACTCCGGATGTCGTCTTGCGGAACCACATCCTCCACATCACTAGCCCCATTGCCAAGCCCTTCGTCCTCCACGGGTGGATGGTCCTGCTCATCTTGATCCAGGATGAGTGGCACAGCTTTCTCAACTGCCATGTTGTGCAGCATGCAGCAGATCATGAAGATTTTGCAGACCTTCGCCGGGGCATATGGGAGGGTGCCGCCGGTCTTGTGGAGGCATCTGAATCGGCTCTTCAGGAGGCCAAATGTCCTCTCTATCACTCGCCTTGTCCGGCCATGGGCGGTGTTGTAGCGGAGCTGGGCCGGCGTGATGGGGTTGCGGAGAGGTGTGATCAGCCATGGCATGTTGGGATAGCCAGCGTCCCCTACATGGAAACCACATGGACATTAGTAGGACAGGAGAAGCGGTCGTGCTGGAAGTCTACGCAAAATACAGGACAGACAGAGTGTACCCACCAACAACACATGCTCGTACGTTGCGCAGCTGCGTCATCATTTCAGGCACCCTGCTACGCCTCATGATGTAGGCATCGTGTGCTGATCCTGGAAAACGAGCACAGACATGTGAAATCACCATGTTGGACAGACACACCACAAGGGCATTGATGGAGTGGTAGTGTTTGCGATTCCTGTACGCTACCTCCTGTGCCTGTGGTGGTACCAAAGCCACATGTGTCCCATCTATGGACCCAATGACATGGGGCATCCCTCCCAGGGCATAGAATCCACGCTTGACCCCAGTCAACAGTTCAGGAGTAGGGAAATGGATGAACTCATCCAGGTGAAGCAACATGGCCTCTAAGAAATCATGCAGCACACGGCTGAACATGCTCTGGGACATGCCACCAACATGAGCTATAGTATATTGAAAGGTACCCGTGGCAAGGAAAGGTAGGGCTGCCATTACCTTCAGCTTGGGTGTCAGTGCCGTAGGATACCTGTGCAGCGGTTGCAGGTGTGGTGCCAGCCTTGCCGTCAACTCCTCAATCAACGGTTGGGGGAAGTGGTAGCACCGGATACAGTCATTCTCCCGCATGTCAGCCAAGTCCGGAATTGGTCGGGGAAGAGGCGGCGCTCTGCAGTAATTTGGAAGTGACAAGGAAGAGTGAGTGCACTACAACAACAATTTATTTGTACTGAGCACATGTTAATCTGTCAATACACATATGCTACATACGGAGTCAGGTATGTGCCACATGCCCTGGACACGTATGGCTGCCAGGTGACACTCCTACCAAGACCCAGCTACACACGGAGATTGTGAACCTCCACATGCCATGGCATGGGATTAGCTGTGTCCCAGTGTAAGTGAACAGCCAGACGCAACACAGGAGTGACATACATCAACACATCAGCAGAAGTAGGATGTCGATTTCAGAGACAGGTAGCGGAACACTAGAGCCACAGGTCACATGACATTACACTAGGACAGCCCACACACCTTGCCAATAAGGTGTACATGTAATGACATTCATTGAGAGGATGCAGACATGTCCTTGTTACGCTACTCCGTGTCCCATGCATACATACGCACGTCACATCCGATACCACATGTGGCCTGGTGTGCGTAACAGTGTGCCATGTCCATCTACACACAGACACATGTTGGTTGCTGCAACAGCTGATGCTTTTGAGGGAGCACCAACATCAAGCTAATGGGAACACCCCACACATACATGACATAGACACATCGTGCACCGTGGGTAGTCACATGTCTGGTGTGGTAACCCCTGTAGCGGGCATCAGGGGACACTTGCGTGTGTTGTTGACTCTGCCATGCCAGTGACGCTCATCCCAAGTGTGCAGTACGACATGCACACATGTCAAAGGAGTTAAGGGCATGCCTGGCACACATTGCACCGTCACACATAACATCTGTACACATCTCATCATACATCTGTTGCCTTCTCGACTCAGGAGTAATGTGCCACATCACAGCCTTTCACACCTGTGCCCCACACATGTATTACTGCCCAGACAATGCCTTGATGTCAATCCATGGACAAGTATGTCAGCTCTATTCCTTCCTGTGTGCTGCCTGTCACCACTGTGATGTGTGAAAGGCACCGTGCATTCGCTCAGAGGGCCTGTGTACGTTCCCTATCACTATGGGAGTGCTGCCGTATGCGTACCCATAGTGATAGTGAGCGTACGCACGCGTGTACGTTCCGTATCACTATGGGTACGCATACGCGAGCACACCCATAGTGATAGTGAGCGTACAGGCGTGTGTACGGTCCGTATCACTATGGGTATGCATACGCGAGCACACCCATAGTGATAGTGAGCGTACAGGCGTGTGTACGGTCCGTATCACTATGGGTACGCATACGCGAGCACACCCATAGTGATAGTGAGCGTACAGGCGTGTGTACGGTCCGTATCACTATGGGTACGCATACGCGAGCACACCCATAGTGATACGGACCGTACACACACCTGTACGCTCACTATCACTATGGGTGTGCTCGCGTATGCGTACCCATAGTGATACGGACTGTACACACGCCTGTACGCACACTATCACTATGGGTACGCATACGTGAGCACACCCATAGTGATAGTGAGCGTACAGGCGTGTGTACGGTCCGTATCACTATGGGTACGCATACGCGAGCACACCCATAGTGATACTGACCGTACACACGCCTGTACGCTCACTATCACTATGGGTGTGCTCGCGTATGCGTACCCATAGTGATACGGACCGTACACACGCCTGTACGCTCACTATCACTATGGGTACGCATACGCCAGCACACCCATAGTGATACGGACCGTACACACGCCTGTACGCTCACTATCACTATGGGTGTGCTCGCGTATGCGTACCCATAGTGATACGGACCGTACACACGCCTGTACGGGCCGTTGCTATGCATTTGGGGTGCCCTAGGGCCCCGGTACACACCGTACCTGTGTGTGAAACTCCAAATTACATAGGGGACACATGAGGGACAAGTATAAAGGCCTACATGCATGCTGGTTGTCATGGAGACCAAGTTTAAAGTTTGATTTTTTTCCGGAAGGTGCACAGCAGAAGTCAGTTTGAATGAATCTACTTTGTTGCAATGTGGTTCTGGAGTTGACATCATGCTGAAGAAAAAAAACAATAAAAACCCACTGACTGTGCTAGGTTTGAAGGGATTGGAGGAAACATAGGATGCAAATGTGAGTGACCAATCACTCTGTACTCCTGTGCATGAAACAGGCCAGCAAGGCAGATATAAGGCAGCCAGGTCCCATGAGGGAGCACTTGCCTGCACATCTTTGGATTCTACGACCCAGCTGCTGCTCCTGATTCCCTGGAACCATGTCAAGGTCTGTGGAGAGGGCACAGCCTTTCACCCTGGAGGAGAACCTGGCATTGCTGGATGTGATCCTCCCACAGTACCCCCTGCTGTATGGGCGACCTGGGTATCAGGTGAGTGCATAGTCTACTAGCACAGACTGTGTCCCTTTTTTGTGACTGTGACTTCTGGCATTGTGTCCAGGTGTGACACACATGCTATGTACTGTAGGAAGGGTCCCAGGGGGGGGAATGCCTGATGTCTCCCAGCCAGAGCATGCTGTGGTGCATTTCTGCCGTCCTCACTTGCATTGTGTTTACTGTGACAATCACTGCATGGTGCATGCCACATTCTGCCTGTCTTGTCCTCCTGGGAATGTAGCCTCTACAGTCCTCATTTGATTATGTGGTCAGCCCAGTGTGACAGGTGACTGTACCCACAGATGTGTGTTCGTTCTGTGTACCTGTGCTGAGAGTGTCCACATGATGTGTTCGTACCCTGGACATGGGTGTGTGTGTAAGTCCCCTGTCATGTGGGTGGGTGCATATGTGGAGTGTAGCACCCGGCCTGCATGAGGGATGGATATACCCGGCCCATCTGATGTGAGCAGGGAGCAGTGCTGTGTTTCTGACGTGCAGAGCCAGCCCCACACCTGTGAGCCCCCCCCGTCTAGTGGCACATGTGCAGAGTGAGTGTTGTCGCTGCTTTTGGCAATGGCAGGTGAATGTCCTGTGCCTGTGTGTGTCTGTGTACTCTGCTGAGGTAGCGTCAGTGGCCTGTGGCATGTGACTGCTTAGAGGTGCTGCACATAATCCTGGTGTAGCTTGTGATGCACAGTGTGAGCCTGGATCATTGATTGTGTCGTTGCCCTCATTCCACCTGTGTACTTTCAATGGCACGTACTGCTTTTGCCCTTCCCCAGAGGATCATGTCCCTATGACAAAGGTGCAATGCGTTGGATGCATACTATGCCTTGTTGTAAACAGCAAATTAGTTCTAATATGTGTCTCTGTGACATGTGCCAGGTGTATTGATGTAGTGTCACTTGTTCATCCTCACAGGTAGGCGCCTCTGCCAAGAAGCAGATCTGGATGAACGCCGTCAGTGCCGTAAGGAGGACGGACGGTCGCAAGCGGCGCCTGGCCCAGGTGAGAAAACGCTGGCAGGATATCCGGTGCTGGACGCGGAGGATCGCACGGGTCCTGCTGGGGGACTCACCTGAGACCGATAAGAACCGCGGGCGCCGCCGTCTGACCCACATCCACAAGCGTGTGCTGGCGGTGGTCTTTCCAGACTTGGACAGGCGCTTACAGGAGAAGCAGCAGCAGGAAGGGGGTAGGTACATGTGTGTTTGTTGTGTGTCACCAGCATTTGTAAGTGCACAGTTGCATGGATACACTGCCAGGGTTTAAAGGTGCTGTGCAGATCCTGTTACCCACAGTATAGCGGTGCTCTCCTGCCTCCCTTCCCCTCCTTGCAATGTGTTCCCTGGTCTGTGTGTAGTCACTCCTTCACAAGGTTATCTAGGCTGGCACTTTATCCACGTGAACAATGCCTGTAGCATCATGTGTGGGGGTGGTGTGTAACAGGTTTTGGGACCTTGCCTGTGCCCTGTCCAGTTCAGTACTTGTGGGTTCCATGTCAGTTGGCACTGATGCTGAGTCCAGACATGGGAGTTAGTCTCTCAAGTGTCATGCCTTACAGCACGCATGTCCTATGTTGTGGCCTGTGACATGATGTGCATGAGTGTGCGATACGCATGGTGCAGGGATGGTGGCGTGTGTTGCAGTCATTCCCATTCAGGACCATGGAGTTGTGTGGCCACTACTGTCCCCTGGGGCATATTTTCCTAGGTGTCATGTGTGTCATCACAAAATGTGGACACTCTCAGTGTCTACAGCATAGGTTGTGCTCTGTGCCATTGTCCCCTGGCACCATGTATAATGACGTCAAATGTAGTACAAGTGTCCACTGTACAGCCTGACCTGATTTTCCTTGTTCGTACTCACGGTGGCCAGTGCCTGTGTGTCTTGTTACAATCATCTGATGATGACCATTTGTACATGATTATTTGGACAGGCGCACCTTGGGTATTTGGTGTCCAATCTTGCATTTATGCAGCCCATGTGTATTTCACCCAGACTAAGAGATGTAAGTGCTTCCTGTGTCTCAACTAATTGTCTCATGTAGGGGGTGGTTGGTGCGGGCAAAGCCTACATGTCAAAACCTGATATCTCCTTGCTAGGTCTGGCCAGTGTGTGATGTTTGTCTGGCCATACACTCAAGGTGCAGTGAGCCAGTCATGGTGGGCATGTTTTCAGTGTTACCTATGCAGCATGTGCCTCAAGTTCATGGATATGGTCCCTGCTCATCCCTATTTTCGGCGACGCTGTGTGGTGCAGATGCAGTGCTGGATTGTCCCCAGGGCCTGGCTCCTCTGTCAAAATCCATTTCATGTCATTTGCTATTGTGTCATACTCTCCATAGTTTTTCTGTGGCATGGTGGGTCAACCAACTGTGTGTTGCATGCCCTACATATGTACCTTGTTTTGTAGATGTTACTGATCTTTCTTTTCAGGCTATGCACTGTAACCTATGTAGATTGGACTCATGTGACATATGTATACAGGTGTATGATTAATTGCTGTCTCTTCACCTTGCCCACAGCATCGTCGGGGGACACGGAGGGAGACATCAGCACAGACGGAGCGGACGGACCGAGCACCAGTGCCAGCGGTGACATCGTGGCTGGCACATCGAGTGGAACTGAGGCGGAGGAGAGTGAGGCCGAGGACCTGTCCACTGGCACCACAGAATATGAAGCTGACGGGTCCGAGGATGATCTCTCCGAGTGGGCGGAGGCTGCACCAGCAGCTGACAGCGGCACAACATCTCTCCCCGCCCCCTCCATTGCCATCAGCCGCCTCCCACTTGCTCGTGTCCCTTCCCAGCGTGCCCAGTCACCGCATGTCTCCTTCCTGCCAGGCACCGCACCCCCTGCCCCTGTCTCCACTGCTGCCGCCAATGCCGAGTCTGTGGACATCCAGCGGCAGTGGCAGGTTGGTCAGGCTGCGATGCTTAATGTCCTCCATGGCCACAGCCAAGTGCTGAACAACATGGAGGCATACTTGGAGGGCATTTTCTCATCGCAGGCTGACCAACGCAACTTGCTGAGGTCCATTGACTCAACACTGGCTGCAGCAGTGGGTCTCCTGCAGCGCTTCGTCCAACCCCCTACCCCTGACCCATCCACACTTCCCACTCCCATGCCTGTCCCACATACACCCAGACGTCAGCATGCACCCAACACAACAGACACAGGCACCACACCAGCAGGGAAGGTCAAACGCACACCTCCTGGCACGCACACACAGGGTGAAGTAGGCACACCCACTGGGTCGGGGGGCAAACGTAAGACACGCAGCCAGAGTGGGAGTCCGCATTCCACAAAATCCACTCCCTCCAAATCCCCTCCCCTCAGCTCTCCTGGCCACATATCCGGCAAAGACTCCTTCATGGCCGCTCTGTCCCTGAGCCCCACAGTGACACCACCCCGCAAGCGGTCAAGGGAGTCCCCGGTCAGGGTGGTTGAGTCCCCCCCCCCTGTCCACACCCTCCCCCAGTGGCGCTGCGACCCATCCCTCTGACCCCCCCCTCCTTGGGGCCTGTGGTTCCTTCGGGTGCAGGGGAGTCGCTGGAGGACCTTGCTAAGGTGTGCAGCGCCATCCTGGCCTCCGCCTTTGGCCCTGCCCCACCCCCTGTGGTGGAGTCCTCCATCCCTGCACCCACGACGCCTACCCTTCGCCCTCATGTCCCTGCGGTGCCTGGTCCTTCCCCCCCCCCCACATGATGCCCTCCCCCCTCTGGAAGACGATGTAGTCTGACTGTGCAGGCAAGCTAGGGGACACGCGTCCCACTGTGTCCCCCACCTGGATTTGAACTTTGGATTGCCCTATGTGCATTGTACATTTTGAACTTTCAAGGGACAAACAGATTTTTGGATGCTGAATAAAGCAATTTATTTTTCCTTAGTACACTACTGTCTGTCTGGTATTGCTGTTGGTGGACCGGCCCCATTATTTTGGGTGGTGATGATGTGTTGGGTGTGTGGGAATTGTAGTCTTGTGCTGGTCATAGGGTGGATCCTGGTATCTGTGTGCCATCACAAGCTGTTGGCTACATAACTTAGTTCATGTAAGCAGTTACTGCATGGTGACATCGTCCCAAGGTGTGTTCCTTCCTCTGTGTAACCTGACATCTTCCCTGCAGGGTCTTTCCAATATGTGGTGCTGAGCTGTGTCTACATTGGCTGGGTGTGTGACGGACTCGTTAGACTTTGGCCATGCATGCTGAGCGATGTCTCCACCTGCATCATTCGTGGCGTCCTTGGTGGTCACTGTACTTGTGTATGTAGACTGTTGTCATGACTTCATGTGGACATGTTTTCTTTTCGGCGCTATGCATGTGTATACTCCCAGCCTCGCACACATGTGGTACATGTACTGCAGGATCTTTGTGCACCTGACTGACATTTGTGGGCATTGGATCTGTGGGTACTCCACCCTTTTCTTTGCAGGGGCACTGCTGTGAGTGTTAGGCACCCACCCCTCCTGTGTCTGGGCACTGCTGGGAGGACTCTGCACACACCCCTCCTGTGTCTGGGCACTGCTGGGAGGACTCTGCACACACCCCTCCTGTGTCTGGGCACTGCTGGGAGGACTCTGCACACACCCCTCCTGTGTTTGGGCTCTGCTGGGAGGACTCTGCACACACCCCTCCTGTGTCTGGGCACTGCTGGGAGGACTCTGCACACACCCCTCTTATGACTGGGCACTGCTGGGAGGACTCTGCACACACCCCTCTTATGACTGGGCACTGCTGGGAGGACTCTGCACCCAACCCTCCTGTGTCTGGGCACTGCTGTGAGTGTTAGGCACCCACCCCTCCTGTGTCTGGGCACTGCTGGGAGGACTCTGCACACACCCCTCCTGTGTCTGGGCACTGCTGGGAGGACTCTGCACACACCCCTCCTGTGTCTGGGCACTGTTGTGAGTGTTAGGCACCCACCCCTCCTGTGTCTGGGCACTGCTGGGAGGACTCTGCACACACCCCTCCTGTGTCTGGGCACTGCTAGGAGGACTCTGCACACACCCCTCTTATGACTGGGCACTGCTGGGAGGACTCTGCACCCAACCCTCCTATTTCAGGATATGTACGCTTAGGACATACACGGGTGTGGGTTCGCTCCATGCATACGCGGGTGAGG
The DNA here is from genome assembly GCF_964204655.1 of Triturus cristatus. Lineage (NCBI taxonomy): Eukaryota > Metazoa > Chordata > Amphibia > Caudata > Salamandridae > Triturus > Triturus cristatus. Next base: position 1,164,572,849 of record NC_140583.1, read on the forward strand.
ATACGGGTCGTACATACATGGTTGGGGTGGGGGTACGCTCCATGCATACGGGGTGGGGGTACGGGTCGTACTTACACTGTTGGGGTGGGGGGTACGCTCCATGCATATGGGGTGGGGGCACGGTCCGTACGTACACTGTTGGCATGGGGGTACGCTCCATACGTACGCGGGTGAGGGTACGGGTAGTACATACACGGTTGGGGTGGGGGTACGCTCCATGCATACGCGGGTGAGGGTACGGGTCATACATACACGGTTGGGGTGGGGGTATGCTCCATGCATACGCGGGTGAGGGTACGGGTCGTACATACACGGTTGGGGTGGAGGTACGGTCCGTACATACACAGTTGGGGTGGGGGTACGCTCCATACATACGCGGGTGAGGGTACGGGTTGTACATACACGGTTGTGGTGGGGGTACGGTCCGTACATACACGGTTGGGGTGGGGGTATGCTCCATACATACGCGGGTGAGGGTACGGGTCGTACATACACGGTTGGGGTGGGGGTACGCTCCATACATACGCGGGTGAGGGTACGGGTCGTACATACACGGTTGGGGTGGGGGTACGGTCCGTACATACACAGTTGGGGTGGGGGTACGCTCCATGCATACGCGGGTGAGGGTATGGGTCATACATACACGGTTGGGGTGGGGGTACGCTCCATGCATACGCGGGTGAGGGTACGGGTCGTACATACACGGTTGGGGTGGGGGTACGCTCCATACATATGCGGGTGAGGGTACGGGTCGTACATACACGGTTGGGGTGGGGGTACGCTCCATACATATGCGGGTGAGGGTACGGGTCGTACATACACAGTTGGGGTGGGGGTACGCTCCATGCATACGGGGTGGGGGTACGGTCCGTACATACACTGTTGGCATGGGGGGTACACTCCATACGTACGCGGGTGAGGGTACGGCTCGTACATACACGGTTGGGGTGGGGGTACGCTCCATGCATACGGGGTGGGGGTACGGGTCGTACTTACACTGTTGGGGTGGGGGGTACGCTCCATGCATACGGGGGTGGGGGGTACGGTCCGTACATATCCGTACCCACGCTGTTGCATGCTTGTGCGGGCCGTACCCAGGCCTTTGCCACGTGGGTACAGCCGTCCCGCCATTGTTGGGGTGACGTAGGTGTGGGCGTGGTACGACTCGTACCCACGCTCTTAAGGCGTGGGTACGGGACGTACCTGTATTGTTGTGTTGCCGGTTCGCGTCGTCAACCACTTCCGTTGTGGCGGACGCTGGCTTTGCTGGACACGCCCTGCTCCTGCCCCCCCCCCCCCTTCCCCCCTCCCTTTGTTGTTCTGACCTTCTGCGGCGTCTGCGTTGTAACCTGTAGAGGAGGTCGACTGCTATGAGGGCCGGGATGACACGTAGGTTCGGGTCCATGTCTGTCCGTCGCGTGCAGGTACTCCTTGTTCGCGTCGTCCTGATTTCCCGGCAGATTTTGGCTGCCGGAAAATATTCTCCGTGCGGGATGACGTGGGTGCGAATCGTACTTCCTGGTTCGTGAATGGCAGGCTGCGTGCGTCCCGACGTCACGTCGGCGCTTTCCCGGATCACATTTGTATGTTTTTTTTAGTCGGTCGGGGTTTTGTACGATTCGTACGGAAATAGTATTTCCGTGCGAATCGTACTTCCATGTTTGTATATTGTTACGACCGGGTACGTGTCGGACGGAGAATATGCTCCGTCCGACGGTTCGTACCCGGTTTTTACAGGATCGTAATCGGCACCAAAATGTTTAGTTTAAGCAATGTTTATGTGATTTGCGCCTAAATAAACCTGCATTTAACGGCTTTAATTGTCGCATATGGCTAGATAAATGCATACACATAAGGGTATTAGCAAGGGAATAACATTGTTTTATTCATTTCCATGTATTAATTACATTTTGTGTTTCTTTACCTTAAGTTGACTATTTCGGCCTGCTAAAAGATGGCCGCCAACCGAATCCACATTAAAGTACATGACTTCATGCAATTGACAGCAGAGGAAGGCGTCTGCTCTGACTACGTAGCAACCTCTCCTTGAACCCCTGTACCACGTCCATGAAGACTACTCTGGGCGAGAAGCCAATGTCCCTGAACACGGATGAAATGTTACTAGTTTGGAACCAAAAGCCACCTTTTCCTCAATAGACTGATACATTCCTGACCTGGGAATGATTTTCCCATACGCCTGGTTGAATACATCATCCGAATGTGAACATTAAATATGTTACTTAAATTCGTGAGACGGGGCTGAATTCAGCCAATGAAATGACTAGAAATTATGAAATGTTTCTTTTATATGCAAAATTTCAGTATAAATATTAGTAGTCCAGAGTGGGAAATGTCGCCGGTTACCACCCTACAATCTTGAGACGCACCCTGATCGATGCTGACAGCAGAGGACGGGACGTTAGACTCTTTGATGATTTTCTGAGGACCCGATTCTGACTTAGAGAACGACAATTAGCCAGAATAGGTAATTATGACTCAAGATTCTATTGCACTTGTTAGGAGTTTGATTTGCAATTTTAATTAGATAAAGAATTGATTGTTTGAAGAACTGTGTCGGGTGGTTATTTCTTGAAATGTATATTTTATTTGCATAAGTATTGAAGTGTTTATCATCACCTCCCTAGTCAACTAAATGATCCAATTTGCCTCCGGATGGAGGAATTGTCAGGATAAAATTAAATAGATGTGGTCTCCTCCATCCAAGGGAAATAAAGCTGTAGTTCGCAAGGGGAAATTGAAGATCTCTCTCTCTCCCCTGTAGGCACGGATAGATTGATGAGAATGAATGTTGGTGTTATGGGCCCCACCAGCGTGTGATGTGTGTATGTGCGTGTGACTTTGAAATCATTCCGTCCGTGGAAGCAGAAGGAGATTTTGTGTTCTGAACTGCACCAGTTTTCTTGGTAGCAAGATGATGGTTTTTATTGTCTAGGATTGATGAGTTGTATATATATATAGTTACCAGTATCCTGGGTAGCTAGAGAGAAATTTGTTGTTCTGGTTGATGATTTTGGCATGTATATATAGCTTATTGATTATCAAGTGATGTTGATATATGTATTAACACTATATGTTGAAGTCGTATTGAGTTCTATGTAGTCTGTACGGCTTCTGGGATGTAAGAAGTCGGTGACAATTCCGTAGTAGGACAGAGGTAAGCGCTGTTCTCGGGAAAGACGGGATTGTGGTTGCCCATAGGTACACGGGGAAACGCGTAAAAATTTAAGTTGCTCGTCGCATTGTCTGGGTTCGATTCGGTGGTATCGCTGAGTGTCGCCATTAGAGATAATTTCAGTGTGAGAGAAGTGTATATGATGGCAAAGAGTTATTTGTGAAATTTCAGTCTAAAGTACCAGGAAACCAATAGGTATGCCGATAACGCTTTTTATTGAAAAGGTAGCAGGTGTTCTCTGAGCTTGTTAGAAGGACAGAGTAGAGGTAAGCGCTACTTTGTTAACGAATGTTATAATTCTGTAGTAGGACAGACTGTACGCTGTTCTCGGGAAAGCAGGATTCTGTGTGAATGAACAGTACTTCTTTGTGTGAAAGTGCGTGAATGAAATAGCATTTGAATTAATTGCAGAACTCTGGTGTTATTTCTCAGGAGCATTACGTTTCCAACTATGCGTTTTAATTCCGGAGAGAACAGTTGATTAATGCGTGATAGAAGGGTGAAGTAGAGGGATGTGCTATTTTGCCAACGGACGTAATAATTCTGTAGTAGGGCAGAGGTAAGCGCTGCTCTCGGGAAAACAGGATTCTCGTGGGAAAGGTCTTTTGCTAATCTGTGGTTAGCGGAGCAGACAATGGAGATGTTTGTACGTTGTAACTAACCAGTATTGTAAATTTGAAACAAAGTCTACCGAGTAGTTTTGTAAAGGAGGGGTAGACTGAGGACAGGAGTGAGGAGTAAAAGCCGCTGCAGCGACTGTAGACGTCAGAAGGACCGCGCTGGTATTGGACAGCTAGTCAGTGACGTAGACGCTCCAGGATTGGTGAATTAGTGTGCGTCGCGCAAGGATTGGAAGTTGTGACAACAACGTAGACGCTCCCGGATTGGTGCGTTAGTGTGAGTCGCGCAGGGATTGGAGGTTGTGACAGTGACGTAGACGCGCCAGGATTGGTGCATGAGTAAGAGTTGCGCTACTATTGGATTAAAGATCAAACCGAGGTATAGAAGACTAAAGGAGTTCACGGAAGACGGGAAAATGTATTATCATTCACCCGAGAGGAAGAAAAAGTCTGTGTTTAGTAAATTGAAAAATATATTTGTAAAGGACAAGAAAATTGTGACGAGGGAAGGACAGTTACTTCCACCGGCAAAGACCCCCGCATCCTTTATGGTTGCGAAATATGGATATCATACCTGTATTTGGTTAGACAATTGGGCAAAATATACAAAGGAAGACGGAGTTCTAGCGTTTCCAGAGGATGGGTCTTTTAATTTGGCCATATTGAGGAACTTGCGGGAAAGGATGATGAATTTAGATCCGCGACCTAGGCCTACGCAGTTTGAGGCATTGACAGAGTGGGAAGATGAGATGCATGAGCGAGAAAAGCAGAGAAATGGATCCAGGTACAGGTACATGTTCGGGCGGCCGAACGACCGAGAAACTCATAGCGATAGAATGAGGAGGTGGCGAGATGCCAGTATGACAGAAGGATTATTTCCACTTAGAACGGAAGGAGAAAGTGGAGGAAGAAAATGTCTAGAAAAAAAAAATCATGTAGAAACCCGGAGGTATGGGGCTAGTGACACAGATGACGATGTTTTAGATGATATGTTTTACAAGAGCCCGCCTCCATACAGACAGGAACCAGAAACACCCACTACAGGAACACCAGTGGGGGAGACCCTGAGAATCATTAAAACAGAAGTTATGACCCCAGAAGTAAAACGGAGAAATTCACTTAAAGAGAAGGAGACTAAGGTTGAGAATGAAAAATCTAGAGAACTAGCGGAAACCACCTTAGAATTGACTGAGAAAATAAGGGAACTAACGAAAAATCTGGAAGCGGTTACAGTTCCTGTGACCATAGGTCCTGTTATGCCTATTTTTGAGAAACATTAAAACAGTGAGCAGGGACTAATCGTTCCGTATGTGAACCAGAAACAGGCAGAACAGCCCCTGATGAAAACGAAAGAAAATTCCTGGGAACAGGCTATGGGTAAAAGAGAATTACCTGTGTCAAAGAATCCAATTTATTGTTCTGAGACTGTTGAGAGAAACCGAAGGGTAGAGGGATTGATGTTAGAACCACAGAGACTGACAGAACCAGGAAATGCAGAGAAGTCAGTGAGCATAACTACTGAAGATTTGAATGACTGGCTAAAGTGTTTGCAGGATAAAGAAAAAGAATCACATACCATTGATGTTGCGAAATTGAGGATGGTGTTAGAAGAATTGATAGTAGGGACAATTCCAACAGAAAAGCTGAAAAACTATCAAGATGAGGAACTACTGTTCCTCTGCAAGAGCATCACCTGGAGAGCAAAGAATTTACATGACAGACTAGCAGAAATAGCGAGTGAAATGGGAATTGACATGGACAAGGTAAAGGCATTACAAAAGCCCTACCGAGTGGATTTTACAGAAAAAGACATTGAGAATCTGAACGCTGCAGGACGAATAGGGCAAATTAGGGACTTAATCACAGGAAATGGGGAGATGTGGATAAGTGGAAGAGCAGGTGGTATAGAAAGAGAGATGACAACTCAGACAGAACCTTCCTGGCGTTTCCTGTGAGAGAAAAAGAAAAAGTGGTAATGGAATTACCTACGAGAGAAATTCCAGGAGGAGGATATGTGCATGTCCCATGGACCAGACAGGACATTTTGTCATTTACCACTGATTTCCCTCAATTACGGGAAAAGCCGGTCGAGTGGTACCGACAGGTAGACAGATTTGTGAAACTGTCAAAAGTGTTGTGGATTGATCTAAATAGCCTGTTTGATATAATAGTTCCAGCAGACTTGTGGACAGAATGTAAGATAGTCATAGACTGGCCCACTAAAGAATACCCGAGCGATCCCAAGACAGGAGCTCCAGACCCGGAGGTCATGAAGAAGTATGAACAGGTCATGGCCTTCTTGAAGAATAAAGTGCCCCAAAAGAAACAGATTGGGTTAAAATAGATCGAACACATCAAGAAGCGAAAGAGTCAGTCCACGCATACTATGAGAGGCTAATTCTGGTGTTCAAACAGTTTAGTGGGGATGACAGCCTGGGAGAAAAGGATCTGAGTCATTTTGTGTACAGATTTGTATATGGTCTGCGTCCTGAGATTGGGGACATGATCAGGCAGCACACTGTGGACTGGCAAAGTAAGAAAATAGATGAGATTCTGAGACCTGCTAAATATTTTAGTGATGAAATTGAGGAAAAACAGCGAAAACTAAAAGAGAAGGCAATGTGGGCTCAAGTAAAGGTTGCAGAGAGGCAAGAAGCTCAGCTAATAGAACAAGCCAATAATCCAGGCATAAAGTCAAAGTTTGGTCCAGGAAAGGGAAAGGGTAACATTGAAGAGGCAAAGAAGAAGTTCCCTTGTCACAACTGTGGCAGGCTAGGGCATTGGAAATCCGAGTGTAAAAATCCACCTCTTGCTAATGATGAAAATCCGTCATTAAATCCACAGGTGCAGTGTGAGGGGAGTGGTCCAGCGCCGCAACAGCAGAAGGCTGTCGGTCAACAGAATCAAGTGCCAAAACCGCCCTTACCACAGAGCCGAAGTACACAAAGGTATAGCAAGGAAACGGGATTCTACAATGAAGAGCAGGTAAACAAACCGCAACGCGCGAGCACTGTGTCACAATATTGGATGCACAATGATGAAAGTGAGCCAGAAGAAATCTATTGACGGTGCCTAAAAGAGGAAGCAGAGTGCGTACTTGGCGCATCTCTAGAAATAGATCAGACAGGACCATTTGTAGATGGGAAAGTTAATGATGAGAACATTACTTTCTTAGTAGACACTGGAGCTACACGATCCACTGTCAGATCAGCAGATGTGAAAAATCTTCCTCTTTCGGATGAAACAATCCAAGTAGTTGGTGTGTCAAACACCCAGATAAAAACGTACTTTACTGATCCTGTAAAGGTCAGAATAGGGAAGTTTTCAGACATGCATAGATTCGTGGTGTGTGACACCAGTCCTGTGAATCTATTAGGAAGAGATTTGTTGTGCAAAATGAATTGCACTATATTCTGTACACCAGACGGAACAGCTTTTGAAACACCAGATGAAGATGTCCTGTATAAAATGACCATAGCTAATCGAGATTGTGAGGTTGCTGGAACCTATGCTGTATTCAATCCAGATGAATTGCCCCCAGAATTGAAACAGACAGTAAAAGCAGCAGTCTGGGACTTCACTGGGGAAGATGTGGGCCTAATGAGAAATGTAGACCCAGTGAGAATTGCTGTAAAAGAGGGAGCTGTTTACCCCAACATTCCACAGTACAGACTGACCCCAGAAATAATAGCAGGGGTAACCCCTTTAATTGAGAAGATGATCCAGCAAGGAGTGCTGAGGGAAATAATGAGCAGTCCATGTAATTCGCCTATCATGGGACTGAAAAAGCCAAGTGGGAAATTCAGGATTGTACAAGATTTGAGAAAGGTTAACAAAATTGTTGTCTCCTGTTGTCCAATTGTTCCAAATCCTTCAGTAATTTTGTATCAGATCCCACATGATGCGGAATGGTATACAGTAATTGATTTGTGTCATGCTTTCTTTTCCATACCTTTGCATCATGACAGCCAGCCACTTTTTTGCATTCAGGTTTGGAAATCGTATTTTGGCATGGTGCCGAATCCCACAGGGGTACACAGAAAGCCCTTCCATTTTCAATCAGCTGTTAAAGAAATCTCTGGAAAGCCTTACCATGCCTGAAAATTCAATTTTGGTACAGTATATTGACGACCTATTGGTGGCGTCAAAGACACGTGAAGCCTGTGAAACAGATACCATAGCTTTGCTAAATCATCTGGCAGATGGAGGACTTAAGGTATCTCCAGCAAAACTGCAGTACTGTAAGAAGGAAGTGACATACTTGGGTCATAATATTGAGAAAGGCCTGAGGAAAGTGACCATAGACAGAATCCGAATCATTAGAGGAATGAGAGCTCCAATGACTCAAAGAGAAGTAAGAATGTTTCTAGGAATGGTTGGGTACTGTCGTCAGTGGATAAGTAATTTCTCCCTGATTGCTAAGCCATTGGTGAAATTGACAAAAAGTGAGGTGAAAGACCCCCTTGAACTGAACAAAGAAGAACTAGCAGCATTCAAACAGCTGAAGAACAGTCTTTGTGAAGCACCCGCACTAGGTATGCCAGACTATGAAAAGGAGTTTGAGCTATACTGTAGTGAGAGAAATGGGTGTGCACTTTCAGTGTTGATACAGAAACATGGAAGACAAAGAAGGCCAATAGCCTATTTCTCATCAATGTTAGATCCAGTGGCAATAGGTCTGCCAGGATGTCTGAAAGCGGTAGCGGCTACATGCCGAAGCCTGGAACAGAGTGAGGGAATTGTGATGGGTATCCAGTAAAAGTGTTTGTACCCCATAGTGTGGCGATCCTTTTAACAAGGAGTCGAACACAGTTCATGTCACATAGTTGGCTGACTAAGTATGAAAAGGTCCTTCAAGGTGCGAACAATGTGAGTCTGGAAAGATGTGTGAATGTGAATCCAGCTACACTTTTGCCTGATGCAAAGAGAGTGGAGATAAGAGAAGAAGCTGATCATGATTGTCTGGATGTGCTTGATTATTGCACAAAACCTCGTCCTGATATAAAAGACTTACCACTGCCAGAAAGTGATCATGTGTTTTTTGTAGATGGATCCTGTCTGAGAACGGAAGAGGGAGTGTTGAGTGCCGCCTATGCAGTGTGTACAGTTGCAGCAGTTATAGAGGCATCACCCTTGAAAGGAGTTAGATCCGCTCAAGTAGCAGAAATAGTGGCATTAACCAAAGCATGCAAGATCGGGAGAAATGCAAGAGTGACTGTGATGACTGACAGCCAGTATGGCTTCGGAGTTGTCCACGATTTTGGCCAACTATGGCTGCAAAGAGGTTTCCTGACCTCAAGTGGAACTCCCATAAGGAATGCAGAAGTGGTGGGAAAATTGCTTGAGGCGATACAGATGCCCAAAGAATTGGCTGTGGTGAAATGTGCTGCTCATGGACAGGGTAGTGATTACATCACTACCGGAAACCGGTTTGCAAATGACATGGCTCAGTATTGTGCCCGAAACAAATATTCAATCAATCGGTCAAAGGAAAAGGAAATGTCTTTTTGCTCCATAATGTTTACTAACGTTGTGGGAACATGGGAAGAAGTGAGGCAACTGCAAGATGAAGCAGGGGATGAGGAAATGAGACAGTGGGTAAAAGCAGGATGTGCCCCCAGAGAAAAGGATCATGTGTGGGTATATCGAGATGGAAGACCAGTAATGCCTGATAGCATGATGTCAACCATGGCACGGATGTATCATGGCCAAGGACATCTGGGAAGGGATGCCTTGATAAGGGCCTTTAAACAGACCTGGTATAATCCAAAATTCAGGCTAATTACAGAAAGTCTCTGTCAAAGATGTTTGACATGTCAACAGTACAATCCAGGAAGAAAAACAGTGGTGAGTCTGGGTACCATAGGTCGGGATGGAGGACCTTTCACTAGAATGCAAATAGATTTTATTGAAATGCCTCCTTACAACACACTGAGGTATGTTTTGGTGGTAGTTTGTCTGTTCTCTAGGTGGGTGGAAGCATATCCGACCAGAAGAAATGATGGAATCACAGTGGCCAAGCTGTTGTTGAGGGAATTCATCCCAAGGTACGGGTTCCCAATAACCATTGAATCAGACAGAGGAGGACATTTCTACAATGAGATCATGAAACTGATTTGTGAAGCATTGGGTGTACAACAGAAACTGCATTGTGCCTACTGACCAGAGGCTTCTGGTGTGGTCGAGCAAATGAATGGTACCATCAAAAATAGAATTGGAAAAATGTGTTTAGCCACAGGGTTGAAATGGCCTGATGTCTTGCCTCTAGTTTTGATGACCATTAGGTCTACTCCCGATAGAACCACAGGTTTGAGTCCACATGAGATCATCATGGGCCGGGCCATGAGACATGTGTTTGTGCCAGTCAACAAGCTGATGACTATAACTGATGACATGATTTTGGATTACTGTAAAGGCCTGGCTGACGCATTTCATTCTGTGTTTCACCAGGTTGGAGCGGATGCCACCACTCTTGAAAGAAAACCAGCCCATGATTTGAGCCCAGGGGACTGGGTAAGGATAAAAGTGCACAGAAGAAGAAACTGCCTGGTTCCAATGTGGGGGAGGCCAAGACAGGTCATCCTTACTACAACAACTGCTGTGAAGTGGGCGGGACTGAAGAACTGGATACATGCTAGTCACACTCTGAGAGTTCCAAATCCAGCAGAAGGCATTGGAAAAGAATACTTTGACGAATCAGAATCAAGTGATAAGTCAAGCAGTGAAAACACAAGAACAAAAGAAAACCCTGAAAGGGGGGAAAATGAGCCAAGACTAGTTCAGACTCCTAGAGAGGAAATTCTGAGAAAAAGATTGCAGATTTCAGACACTTCAGATTCTGGAGACGAGCAAACTGCAAGTGGTGAACACCGAAAGAAGAAAAGAAAAGAAAAGAACATTCAGTCAGAAGTAACATTTACACCAAATGAGAGAGTAGAGGAAATTCCACCTGAGAAAATACTGGAAGAAGAAGAGGAAGGGACAGTTGTAGAAAGAGAGGGACAGATTGCGGAAGATCCCCGAGGAGGTGTAGGGAACTGCAACATCCAGACAGGTGAAGGTACAATAAGTCAGCAAGAAGATTGCGTGCCGGAGACTCGAGGAGGGACAGAAGTAGGGCCAAAAGTAGGGCCAACCAAAGAGGTGGAAAAGGAGACTTCTGAAAAAGAAAAATCAAATGAGACAGAATCTGAGGACAGCGAAACAGAGATTCCAGAAGGTCGAGTTCTGAGAAAGAGCACTTGGATCGAGGAAAGAAATGGCAAAGACGGCAAAACAAGAAGGAACGCCAAAGGAGATATTTGGCCAAATAAAATTAAGAAATTAAGATACAGATTGACACGAGCTAAACCCTCAGAGGCTGAATAAGTGAATGAAGTAACTAGTCAGCATCCAGAGAAAGAGGGAGAAACAGAAGTGTCAGAAGCAAATAAACGAACAAGGAAGCCAAATCAGAAATATAAGTCACCTGAATGGATGTATGTGGCACTGCCTGAACAAGGAGAAGAGGCAGATAGTCAAGGAAATCCAGAGGAGACTTGGCTGAAACTGATAAAAGAAGAAGAGACTGGGGAAATCCTGAGAGTTATCTTATCCGACATCGGAGAAGAAGCGGAAGATCAGGAAATCCTGCATGTGGACGATGAGACAGAAGTGAAAAACGACGAAAGGCCAAGCTGAGTAATTTAGGCGATCCTTGTAGGAATACAGAGGATTGGATAAGAAGATTGCAATATTTAAACAAATCTGTAAAGTTTAGCTTCAAAAGCTAAAGGAGGCGGAGTAAAAGAGGCTAAAGACACGGTTAGATCTAACAAGATGGCTAACATAGATGATAACAAGAGTAGATGTACCTTCATGAGAAGATGGTGCAAGACATGTTGCTGTTGTACAGGACTATTAATGCTTCTTTGGAGCGTACTCGCTCTTTTGATCTCTTTCAAAGTAACTCTAGATACATTAGCAGGACATACTGAGAATATGACTAATATAGTGAAGAACTCACAAAAAGTAATACCGGTTCAAACAAGCACAGAGCATGTGCATCAAGATAGGTCAATAAATGATTTCTCTAGTAATGTGTTTTCAAAATTGTTGTATGAATATGTTAAAACAATGGAAGTAAGGGGTTGCTACGTCTCCATGCAATTACCTGCATCTGTTTCAGAAGGGGTGACTTATCATCACCTCCCAGCAACTTATGGAATAACGTGTAGCGTCTTAACTAGTATATTTTATCAAGTAGGAAAATTAGAGTACAATTTGTCTAACATAGATAATATTCTTGGACGATTGCCCATGAATAAAGAATTAAATCCAGCTAAAGATGCTAATACATTCGGAGAAATTTTCATAGAAACTAAAGGATTAACCCTAGAATATATTTTTAAGAACAATTTAACTTGCAGTTTGAAACCAGAAGAGAAAACATTCTTGGATATGGTTGAAGAGAGAAGATTGAAAATACACAAGAATGCAGAAGGACATAAAGAAGGGGAAAACATTTGGGCAATAGATGGGAACAAGGAAACACAAGGTGATGTTAGACCAACCATAGCTGTAGATTCACCACAGAAAGGCAAATTATGCATCATGAGAGAAAGATCCCAGTATGATTACATATACATAGGGACAAGTGAGTGTCATGATACATACTTCATTGCATCTGGATGGGGATTTAGAGGTGGAGAAGACCCAGTTTTCCCTGGATTGTATTATATTTGTGGGAACAAGGCTTATTACAGGCTGCCTGACCATTGGTAGGGCACATGTTATGTAGGCCTGGTCTTTCCAAAGATCTTTCACATGGATAGAGTAGAAAATAGTGGACCAAATAACCTACTAATGCGTAGCAGAAGAGAAACCTGGTTAGAAATTGTAGGTGATATTTTTGGAGCCTTGATACCAGCAGTGGGAATATCTTTGAATGCAAATAATATTCGGAAGCTGTCCACCATAGTGGATCGTTTATCAACAAGCACAGCTGGAGGATTTCTATTGGTAAACACTGAATTGGTTGCCATGCGTGCTATGATTATGCAAAATCGACTTGCCCTTGATATTCTATTGGCAAAAGAGGGTGGAGTCTGTGGAATGCTGAAAGTTCAACATTGTTGCACTTACATTCCTGACGCAAGCAGAGATCTAAAAGTCTATATCAAAAATATTACAGAATTGCATGACGAAATAAAACCACTGGAGGTTGAAAGTATCTGGACTAGAATTAGTAATAAGATGGCTGCTATAAAAACTTTCTTAGGTAAATTAGGTAGTACTATAATAGGGAAAATATTATTTCCATTAACCTGTGTGATTTTTGTATTATTACTACTTAGATTAGGATGTATGTGTTGTAGATATAGGAGAAATAAAAAGAAGGTTAAAAGAGAAATTTACAAAAAGAGAGAAAAGAAACCAGAAAAAAATCTCAATGAAATAGAAATGGAAGAATGGAAGGAGAGCATGTATGATAGAACCCAAAGAGAAGATGAAAGGGAAACTGAATTTTAATTAAGCAAAAAGACATTTCAAATTTCTGCAAAAGGGGAAACCAAATTGAAATTTGTGGGTTGTTTTGGTGGTGATAAAATCACCAAAGGGGGGATTGCTGGAGCGGGTAAAATAAAATTATTTGGTATACCCAATCCATATATATATGTTTATATTAAAAAGACTAAACGATAATTCTTAATGATTAAACAGTGTGCTGTGATGAACTAATCAACCTCATTAATCAAGAGAACATATGTGGGAACGCATTTGCATGGCTAAATTAATAGGTGAACTAAGATGGTACGCAGATTAAAAATTATATGTTTAGTTTAAGCAATGTTTATGTGATTTGCGCCTAAATAAACCTGCATTTAACGGCTTTAATTGTCGCATATGGCTAGATAAATGCATACACATAAGGGTATTAGCAAGGGAATAACATTGTTTTATTCATTTCCATGTATTAATTACGTTTTGTGTTTCTTTACCTTAAGTTGACTATTTCGGCCTGCTAAAAGATGGCCGCCAACCGAATCCACATTAAAGTACATGACTTCATGCAATTGACAGCAGAGCAAGGCGTCTGCTCTGACTACGTAGCAACCTCTCCTTGAACCCCTGTACCAGGTCCATGAAGACTACTCTGGGCGAGAAGCCAATGTCCCTGAACACGGATGAAATGTTACTAGTTTGGAACCAAAAGCCACCTTTTCCTCAATAGACTGATACATTCCTGACCTGGGAACGATTTTCCTATACGCCTGGTTGAATACATCATCCGAATGTGAACATTAAATATGTTACTTAAATTTGTGAGACGGGGCTGAATTCAGCCAATTAAATGACTTGAAATTATTAAATGTTTCTTTTATATGCAAAATTTCAGTATAAATATTAGTAGTCCAGAGAGGGAAATGTCGCCGGTTACCACCCTACAATCTTGAGACGCACCCTGATCGATGCTATTCACGACGCTGACAGCAGAGGACAGGACGTTAGACTCTTTGATGATTTTCTGAGGACCCGATTCTGACTTAGAGAACGACAATTAGCCAGAATAGGTAATTATGACTCAAGATTCTATTGCACTTGTTAGGAGTTTGATTTGCAATTTTAATTAGATAAAGAATTGATTGTTTGAAGAACTGTGTCGGGTGGTTATTTCTTGAAATGTATATTTTATTTGCATAAGTATTGAAGTGTTTATCATCACCTCCCTAGTCAACTAAATGATCCAATTGGCCTCCGGATGGAGGAATTGTCAGGATAAAATTAAATAGATGTGGTCTCCTCCATCCAAGGGAAATAAAGCTGTAGTTCGGAAGGGGAAATTGAAGATCTCTCTCTCTCCCCTGTAGGCACGGATAGATTGATGAGAATGAATGTTGGTGTTATGGGCCCCACCAGCGTGTGATGTGTGTATGTGCGTGTGACTGTGAAATCATTCCGTCCGTGGAAGCAGAAGGAGATTTTGTGTTCTGAACTGCACCAGCATCATGGGTGGGAGAGGCTGAAACAAGGATTTCAATTATAGAAGATGATTTGGTTTCTCAAAAGGAAGCAACAGCGACTCTCCTCGCCCAGCGAGAGGATGTTCAATGGAAACTTATAGACTTAGAAAACAGGGCTAGACGTAACAACCTCCGTATTTTAGGGGTACAAGAGGGCAAGGAGGGTGCAGATGCAAGGAAATTTGTTATCGAGTTATTGAGTGAGGCCTTCCCGGGCCTGGAGGGGTGGGATTGGTATAAGGATGTATTGAGGGCACACCGTTTTCCTTTTAATCAAAGGAAGAGGAAGGGGCAGCAGGAGGCTCTACCACGGGCCATTCTCATATCTCTTAATCATTTTTTAGCAAGGGAGGCCTTGTATGATCTGGCTCGTCCTCAAAAGAAAGCCTGTGGTAAGGGCTGCGAGTTTTTAGTAAGGCCGGGTTTCTGCCCTGCCACTGTGGAAACCCGATGGAGAATGCGGTTGCTGATTCCACTCTTCCAGGCGAAGGGGGCACAAATACTTTTGCAAAATCCTGCGAGGTTAAAAGTAATTTTCAAAGGGCATACTGTAATATATATAATACATGTTTCTATTTGCTTTGTTACGTTCTCACATTCTGTTAGTGAGCTCGTGTTCATGTTAGCTTGCATGCGCGTGGTTTATGTACACGCGCATGCTGTGTGATATGATTTGAAATAAGCATCTCTCAAAGATGCATCCCCGTGCGTCCAACCTTCTTCTGAGCTATGAACGGTATCAGGAAACAGTTGCCGTTCATACTTCAGAAGGGAAGGACGCACTCCAGTGGTGTCTTCATGAATACTTAATAAACCTTCAAGAACTACTCCCTCTTGTCATATTGGATTATTATTATTCATTCTACAAGTGGTTTATGCATCTTTACATTTGGCGACGAGTTATTTTAAACTAAAAAGCCAACATCACAAAGATTTGTGCTTCCTACTGACATTCAAAAAGGAAAAAGCCTCGCTTCTTCAAGCACGTCCGTCTCGCTAAGGAACCTTCTTTTCATTTCTGGATCAAGACTGGAGGAGTTTCCGGATTAGCGTAAGACGCACCAAAGAGTTAACGCGTCTCTTTCATGATAAGCTCTTCATGTCATTCCGCGTTGTAAGTAACCGCTTGAATGGTTCACGCAGCAACCTCCCTTCGTCACCCAAACGTGCACGGCCATTGGATATAACCGTGTAATTGATTTTTCACACCTCGTAGACCTGCAGCGCTTTTGTTTTCACGCGTGTGTGTTTAAAATCATCGGATAACGGAGAAAAGTAAACAGAGCCCACCAGGGAATCACTCTAATGTCAAAGTAAGTGATTTTTCTTACGCTCAACTTTAATTATTTAATTAAACAAAGGCAGAAGCTAAATGTGGGATTTATTACATCTCTGACTGAAAGAGCAGTGTGTTAAGCACAGTTTCTACAAATTTAAAATGGCTTCTCAGCAAATATGTCAACTGGATCAGTTTCTTCCTAAAGCAGGAAAGCCAAAAGAGCTTTGGAAACTTTGGTTTAAATCTTTTGAGAATTACCTTGTTGCAATAAATGCTGAGGAATATTCACCCAAACACAAACTTGCAATACTTTACAGTTTCTTGGGTAGTGCTGGACGAGAAACCTTTGACAATTTACCTGTCACAATCCCACCCCCAGGAGAAGGAGATGGTTGGAACGTTTACACTGATGCTGTCAATAGATTAAACAAAAAGTATTTAGAGCAACCAAGCGTGATGCTCGAGAGATTTAATTTTATGAAAAGAAAACAGAATTCAGATGAATCCATTGAAGATTACATATCAGTTTTAAGAAACCTGGCGGCGAATTGTAACTTTGGGGCTGAACTAGATTCTTACATAAGGGATCAGTTTGTTTACAGCTGTTTTCACAAAAAAATTCAAGAACGCCTCCTCAGCTGCAGAGATCCTTCCTTAATTGAAGTTATTGACATTGCAAAAGGAATTGAGAGATCTATTATAACGTCAAAATGTTTAAGCAATGACAATGTTTCACCTGTTAACATGATTCAAAATGATCCTCACATTAACAATATTTCTTTCAGGCCAAAATTTGCAAAAAACTTCTCTCAAAAACAGTTCAAAACTAACTCTTTTTGTTTTAGGTGTGGTTCAAAATCACATTTAGGTGATAGTCCTATTTGTATGGCACTAGGTAAAAAATGTACCAAATGTGGGAAAATGGGTCATTTTTATACAGTTTGTAGAAGCAAGAAAATGGTCAGGGTTAGTAATTTAGACACTGATGAAACTACTAGAAATATTAATGTTGAAGCTATTCATTCACTTGATGATAATCTTGAAAGACTTATGTTGTCTATTGATTCTTTAGATTTAACCTCTTCAACTCAGAAATTTAAGGAACCATTATGTGAAGTCACCATTGGAAATGTTAAGGTTGATATGATGGCGGACTCTGGAGCACCAGTCACCATTGTGTCTGACACTCTGTTTGAAGAGTGTTGGTCATCCAAGAAACCTCTATTAGCCTTGGACATTATTCCAAAAGCATATGGTGGTCACATAATCGACATGCATGGGTATTTCTTGGAATTTGTTACTTGCTTAGAACGAAAAATCTTTATGTTATGTTATGTTATTTTCATTTATACAGCGCACAGCTACCTTTACAAAAATATATGTAGCCACTAATGGCAAAAACATTATTGGATGGCAAGATTTAGCCAAAATGTGTTTGAAACTGGTCCCTGGCTCAGATAATCCCATTCAAATTAATGAGGAATTTGTAATTTCTTCTATTAATGATCATAATAACTTACTTAATTGTACAAATATTGCTGAAACCATGCTTACAGAATTTCCTGAAGTTTTTACAACAAATATTGGCAAGGTCAAAAAAGTAGAACATGTCATCAAGCTAAAAGATAATGCTATACCAATTTGTCATAAAGCAAGACCAGTTCCACTAAGTGTAAGGAATGACCTTAAAATACTGCTAAATAGGCTGGTTAAAGAAGGTGTTATTCAAGCTACAGAATCATCAGAATGGGTAAGTCCAATTGTAATAGTAAAGAAAAAGGATAATTCTATTCGTCTGTGTGCTAACTTACGCACACTTAATAAGAGTATCATAGTTGATTGTCATCCGTTACCAAAGATTCAGGACTTATTATCCAATATAGCTGGCGCAACCTGTTTTACCATTCTGGATTTAAGGTCAGCCTATCATCAAATACCATTATCTGGATCATCCACTGACTTGACCACATTTGTAACACCTTTTGGTGCATTTAAATATCTTAGACTCCCTTTTGGTCTAGCATCTGCGGCAAGTGTATTTCAAAGATTTATGGATCACATATTAAAGGGTATTGACTCTGTCCAAGCTTACCAGGATGATGTTTTGATTTTTTCAAAAAATAGAGTTGAACATTTATCTACTCTCAGAGAAGTCCTTAATAAATTCAAGGAATATGGGGTTACTTTAGGTACAGACAAATGCAAATTCATGGCTGAATCCATTGAATACTTAGGACACACTATTTCTGCTTCAGGAATCAAGCCTAAGTTTTCCCTCACTCGAGCTATTGATGAAGTTGTTGTACCCGAAAACAAAGATCTGTTAAGATCATTTCTGGGCATGACAGAATACTATTCAAAGTTCATATCAAATTATGCTCATGTGGTCCAACCCCTACGTGTTTTGTTAAAAAAGAACACACGCTTTGCATGGGGAATAGAAGCACAACAAGCTTTTGAATTAATTAAGAAACTCATAATTCAAGTTCCTGCTCTCTCTCCATTCTCACCAGGTGAAAAATGCACCTTGTCCGTTGATGCTAGTCAAAATGGTTTAGGGGCTGTTCTCTGTCAATGGGTCAACGGCAAGGAAAATACAGTGGCTTTTTCGTCCAGATCTCTTTCTACTGCAGAATCAAATTACAGCACAATTGAGAGAGAAGCTCTTGCTTGCACATGGGCTGTTGAGAAGTTTAAAACTTTCATTTGGGGTACACAATTTGAAATTTTATCTGATAACAAGCCATTAATACATCTACTAAATGGAAATGGTACAGGAAAGGCTTCCTCCAGACTTGTTCGTTTATTGTCACGCTTACATGAATACAACTTTCTTATAAAACACATACCTGGTGGTTGCAATTCAAGAGCGGATTGCCTCTCTAGATTATCTTTAAAAGATAACTATTCATGTTCCAGATTTGATGATGTAGAATGTGTGGTAGCTTCTATTGATGATTTTGTCATTGACTTACCTCATATTACACTAGAGGACTGGCTGAAAGCGTCTGCGGAAGATTCCATTCTTTTAGCAGTAAAAAACATGATTGTGTCAGGTTGGCCTAAAGAACGGTCTCTTCCCTCTCCTTTAAAGTCTTTTGCACAAATTAGTCAAGAACTTTCACAAGTTGAAGGATT
Organism: Triturus cristatus; assembly: GCF_964204655.1. Lineage (NCBI taxonomy): Eukaryota > Metazoa > Chordata > Amphibia > Caudata > Salamandridae > Triturus > Triturus cristatus. The sequence continues at coordinate 1,164,592,082 of NC_140583.1, forward strand.
GGTCATGCGTGGCGATCTCGCAATCCCTCCAACCTCTTTGCGAAATAAAATTTTTAAAATAGCACATGAAGGGCATCTGGGTATAGGTGCCACCTCAAGGAGGTTGAAAGAAAACTTTTGGTGGCCTGGTTTAGATTCAGATGTTACCAAGTGGATAAATTCTTGTGCAACTTGTCTTGTATCTGATAAACACTGGAAAACGGTAAAAACACCTTTGCATAATGTTCCAGTTCCAGAAGAAGCATGGACAAAATTAGCTTTGGATTTTGCAGGCCCATTTGATGTACTCTCGAATGACAAAAAATACATATTAGTGTTAATAGATTATTATTCAAAGTGGGTGGAGGTAGAATTTTGTTCTTCCTCTTGCACGTCGTCTGTAATTGATTTTCTTTCTAGAATTTTTCTTTCTGAAGGATTTCCGAGAGAATTAGTTACAGACAATGGTTCCCACTTTACTTCAAGTGCAATGGAGAATTTCTTGGAATCTCATGCTATTAAGCATTTAAAGGTAGCATTGTATTCCCCTTCGGCCAATGGATTAGTGGAACGAATGAATAGATTTATAAAAGAGGGAATACAGTCAGCCTTAGCTACTAATGTACCTGTGGACATGTTTTTAAAAAAAAAGATTTGGTCATATCTTACAACTCCCCACTCTTCAACTGGTGTTTCACCATTTAGATTGCTCAGGAAAAGAGATCCAAATGGAACTCTTTGTCCATCATGGATTAGAATTTTGAAGAAAAATGATAATTCATGTCTAGCTTGCAAAGACAAACAAAGCATGCTTAAAAAGGTTGCAGTTCAACAAGCTGTACAAAAGAAAAATTTCGATACCAGAGCCTGTAACTATTTTAATGAATTTATAATTGGAGACTGGGTGATGATAAAATCTCCTAAGAAAGTCAAGAAGGGTCTTTCTAAACTATCTCTTCCTGTACAAATTTTAAAATTATCTAAAGGTTCTGTGTTTCTTGGTCAGAAAGGTTGGTGGAGCAAGAGAATGTTAATTAAATTATCTCCGCATCAAGCCAAAGAAATCTTGGATAAAAAAAAAATGTTCTTCAAGATGATTTACATTTTTCACACTTTTTAGATGCTCCTATTTCATCAGATGTGCCAATGTCAGTTAGCAATGAGTGTTCAAGAGATTGTGTTTCTAGATCATCATTTCATGCTGACCCTCAAAATGTTGTTATTAATAATTCTTCTGAATCTAATTCCTCAAGACCTGTTCGCAACTGTACATTTTCTTCTAGATACAGGGATTTTTATTTTCATCAAATTCAATTTTTGTTTCCTTTGTGAAAGGAGAAGGGTGATGTAATATATACAATACATGTTTCTATTTGCTTTGTTACGTTCTCACATTCTGTTAGTGAGCTCGTGTTCATGTTAGCTTGCATGCGCGTGGTTTATGTACACGCGCATGCTGTGTGATATGATTTGAAATAAGCATCTCTCAAAGATGCATCCCCGTGCGTTCAACCTTCTTCTGAGCTATGAACGGTATCAGGAAACAGTTGCCATTCATACTTCAGAAGGGAAGGACGCACTCCAGTGGTGTCTTCATGAATACTTAATAAACCTTCAAGAACTACTCCCTCTTGTCATATTGGATTATTATCATTCATTCTACAAGTGGTTTATGCATCTTTACACATACACAGTTTTTTTTCTCTGAGGCTAAGCCCAATGAGTATTTACAGTCTCTGGGTACATAATAAGTAGTAGGTGGCGCCGTAGTCTTAGGCCTCCTTGATCTTATTTTAGTGGATTTCTCCTAGCCTGACTTGATTGCTTGTTTAGCTGTTGGGGGGTTTTCTCCCCTTATTTGTGGCTTTCACTGTGACGGCGAGGGGGGGGTCTTGGGAGATCGACTCTACATCTAAGGGGGCGCCAGCCCCTAAGCTCCTTGGGCTGGGTAAGGGGGGGGCAAAGGGGGGGGAGGATGGGATCTGGGGTGGGGTTCGGTGGTGTTATGGGTGATGGTAAAGGGGGGATGTGGGGTGAGGGGCAAAAAGGGGAAAAAATATCCATGAAAAGTGTACTCTTGTGTTTCGTACTGTTTAGCGGCTCTATTATCCAGCAACTTGGGCTACAGCTATTCTGTTTTTTTTTCACTATTGGGTTATCTTGTGGTCCTTAGACTGTGCTTGTGATGGCTATCTACTAGGTGCCCTGGCGTCTAGGTGGAATCGAGTATTAGTAGGGGCCATCTTAAGTCTAATTGCTCGGGTTTTAGGTTAATTGACTTAGCTAATGAGGAAATTAGTTGTCTGTACTCTTAATATTGCGGGGCTCAATAACCCGAGAAAACGAAAGGTGTTAGCTGGGCTTATTAAGTCACAAGGGTGGGATCTAGTCTGTTTGCAGGAGACTCATATTTCATGGGCGCACAAGGATTGGCTGGGTATACTGGGGATGGATTTATTGGGCTGCTCTAGGCAAACAACCAATACTAGGGGGGTGGCTATATTGTCAAGGAAGGGGCTATTAGAATGCAAAAGAAAAAAGGAGGATGCGTGGGGCGGTGGGTGATTGTGGAGGTGAAGATCAAAGGAGAGAGCCTCACAATATGTAGTCTCTATGGCTCCAATTTTGACGACGTTGAACTGGTGGATTCAATTAACAACAAACTGTCACTTTGGACACAACCCTTAATAGTATGTGGTGATCTCAACATACACTTGGGGAACGAGCTCAATGAGGGTTTGGGTCAGCTTTACAGGGGGCGAAAACCCAGGGTTTTCAAGGGTTTGCAGGGGTTGATCCAGGACCAGGGACTCTGTGATGCCTGGGCTAGTTTAAGACCTAATCAACCTGGGTACATGTTTTTTTCGTCACCACATAGTAAGTTGGTACGGCTAGACTATTTTATGGTTTCCTATTCATTATTGGCTGATGCTCATGTGGATATTCTACATAGGATTGTATCGGACCACAATCCGCTTATTCTGGAAATCTCCGGTAGCTACTCCTCTGTTTCTGTTAATAATTGGACCTTCGATAGGAAACTTCTTATGGATCAAGAATATTGTATTCATCTTGAAGAATGGATTCAAATGTTTTTTGGTGTCAATAAGGTATCTGCCACTCTCCCTATGGTTTGGGATGCATTCAAAGCTGGGATTCGTGGGGAAACATTAAGCTTTGCGGCATATAAAAGGAAAAAAAACAAAGATGAATTGGATTGTAATATAGCCGCTTTAGCCGAGGTAGAGAAAGAATTGACATTCAAAATTAAACATGAACAAGATTTAGTGGATTGTCAGGGAAGATTGGCTACTAAAAGATCTTTAATATACCAACATTTTGCAGAAGATGTAGCTTTAAAATTTGAGATACACAAGAGAGAGTGCTACGAATTTGGAGAGCAAACCGGAAAGGTGCTAGCTAATAGATTACGTCAGAGGGAGTCCCAAAATAAGATTGGGGAAATTAAAGATTTGAGTGGGAAACTCCAGAAATCTCCCTTCAATATAAGACAGGCATTTAGGGAATTCTATCAGGGACTTTATAGCAACAAAGAGACTTTATCTGCTGCAAGATACTTGGAAGGGATAGAAAGGTCGGTATTGCCACATTCTAAAAAAGATTATCTTGGTGCTTCAATTACCTGGGAAGAAGTTGAGTTGGCACTCCTGTCTCTCTCCCGTGGAAAAGCGATGGGCCCAGATCGAATTCCCCTGGAATTCTATATTACTTTTCGACACGTGCTTAAAAAGGAATTGCTTGCTATAATGCAGGGGGCTTTTGAAGGTAGACCCCCAAACTCGTGGGCAAGGACTAGGATTGTAGTATTTAAAAAAAAAGGAAAGGACCCCCTCGAGCTTTCATCTTATCGCCCTATCTCTCTAATAAATGCTGACAGCATGGTTTTTTCCAAAATTCTTGCTATCCGGTTGGGGAAAGTTTTCACCCCTTTAGTTTCCGTGAGACAGCATGGTTTTATTGGTGGGCGTAGCACAACGGACCACGTTAGGCGGGTTATAGCACTACTTGACTGGGCTCAAGCAACAAGATCCCAGATGGGATTGGCCCTTTTAGATGCCGAAAAGGCATTTGATGGGGTGTCATGGGACTTCTTATGGGCAGTATTAATCTGGAAGGGCCTACCGACTCTATTTATTGAAGCAATTCAGGCCATATATAGGAATGCCATGGCTACTATTAGGATTCTAGGTGGAGAGTCTGATGAATTTGTTGTGGGAAGAGGGACCCGTCAGGGTTGCCCCTGCTCACCTCTTTTATTCGCACTGTATTTAGAGCCGCTAATTTCCAAATTAGAGACAGACTCTCTGATATCTCCGGTGGCTTCCCCGATAGTGGCCCCTAGGGTCTTGGCATTTGCGGATGACCTGGCAGTAATATCGTCTGATATTAAAACTGCTTTGACTAAAATTGTAGTAAATACTAAGGCATTTGGTGCTGTCTCAGGCTATAAATTAAATTTGAGTAAGACACAGATTCTTCATTCAGAGGTGGGTCTTCCGCAACAGGTGGAGATTGTGTCTGAGGCAGTCTATATGGGTATTCGTATCTCCCCAGATGTACGGAAAATTCCCGAGATAAATATGGAACCGATCGTGGGCTCCTCAAATATGCTTTTACAAAGAATTAATAGATTACATTTATCACTATATGGGCGGTCCAATGTATTGAAAATGCTAATTATTCCAAAATTTCTTTACTTATTTCGTGCCATACCCCTGGTATTTACGAATGATTTATTTAAGAAGGCTGATAGTATGTGCTCACGTTTTATGTGGGGATATAAGAGAACTAGGAGGGCAATTAAGTGGCTTCATTTACCCAGAGTACGTGGTGGATGGGATGTGCCCAATTTTAAATTCTATTATTGGGCCTCTTTGTTGCAGTACTTGGGGGTTTTAATATCGGGGGAAGAAGTAATGTATGACCCTGCCTGTACACCGTCAATTTATAGGATGATTTTAGGAGATAATGCTCGGCATCTTTTGGTTAGGTTTTGGGAGCCGAGTTACTATAAAAGGACTAGATTTAAGGTTTTGGAGGCTGCTTTTTTGATTTGGAAAAAGTTATGCACCATGTATAAAATTCCCAAAATTTCCTTTTTGACTCCTTTTAAATCTATAGGGGTTTTGCCCAGTATTTTCCAAGATGCGGTGTCCCGGCGGTGGGAGCAATCGGGGATTCGGGATATTGGGCATCTGTACGATTCTGGACAGCGATTGTCTTTTGCAGAGCTTCAGAATAAATTTGAATTGGGGAGGGGCGATTTTTTTTAAATATCTTCAGATATTTAGTTTTTTGGATAATGCCCGGGCTAAAGGCCTTTTTCAGGAAGGGCGAAACAATCTCCTTATTCTGATAACGGCGAAGTGCAAAATAGGCCAGATCTAAAGATGTCAAATATCAGCCCAACCGGATGATCTAGAGCCCAACCGGATGATCTTGAGACTCAACAGGAAAATTGGAAAAGGAAACTTGTGGGTGTTACGATAGACATACAGTCGTTGTTGGAAATGGCTAATACAGTTCTACTTGCGGGAAATCTGAGGAGTCAATTTTATATGTCTATTTTTAATTTATACTACACCCCTTCAAAAATTGCTAAATGGAGGACGGGAAGGGGTGATAAGTGTCCTAGATGTAATCTCTATGCTGTAGACTCCGTGCACATGTTTTTTGCATGCCCTCAGTTGTCGGACTTTTTATCGGAGGTCCAACATTTTCTTAATGCTTCGTTAGGCATAAAATTTAAATTGACCCCAGAAGCTGTATTGTTCGGGGCAGTAACCCCCGATGGCAATGTTGGGGCGGATGCGTCAGTGTATCGATTTCTATTTATCTGTATGTCTATTGTGAGACTCTGCATTACTTCCAAATGGGTCGATTCGGCTCCCCCTGCATTTGGCGAATGGAGAACTAGGATACTGGCTATATATCATCTAGAAACTGCACTGTATAGGCTTAAAAGACCGGGTAAAAAAGGATTTGGATTGCAAATGTGGGAATTTATCAAAAATTAGCTCTGATTTGTCTTTGCTGGAAATGTTTCAGTTTGGGAATGTATTTTTTTGTCGTTTTCTTGTATTTAATGCTTGTTCATGGATATATGAATAAATTTAAAAATAAAAAAATGTAATTAAGTGGCGTGTAATTATGTGGCACTGAGTGGTATTTGGAGTGTATGTTTCATTGCGTGCCATGTAATTATGTAGCATATAATTATGTGGCACTGAGTGGTATTCTGTGGAGTGTATGTTGCATTTAGTAGAGTGTAGTTATATGGTGTGTAATTATGTGGCACTGAGTGGTATTTGGAGTGTATGTTGCATTGAGTGCAGTGTAATTATTTAGCATATACTTATGTGGCACTGTGTGGTATTATGTGGAGTGCATTTATGTTGCATTGAGTAGAGTGTAAGTAATTGCCATGTAATTATATGGCACTAAGTGGTATTATGTGGAGTGGATTTATGTTGCATTGAGTTGAGTGCAATTATGTGGCATGTAATTATGTGGTACTGAGTGGTATTATGGGGAGTGTATGTTGTAATCAGTAGAGTGTAATTGTGTGGCGTGTAATTATGTGGCACAGAGTGTTATAATTTGGAATGTATGTTGCATTGAGTGCAGTGTAATTATGTAGCATATAATTATGTGGCACTGAGTGGTATTGTGTGGAGTGTATGTTGCATTCAGTAGAGTGTAATTATGTGGTGTGTAATTATGTGGTATTGAGTAGTATTATTTGGAGTCTATGTAGCATTGAGTGCAGTGTAATTATGTCGCATATAATTATGTGGCACTGAGTGGTATTGTGTGGAGTGTATGTTGCATTCAGTAGAGTGTAATTATGTGGTGTGTAATTATATATGTCTTCCAGCCCTATGGAAGTTGCGGATCTCTTGTCCCGATCGACGAAACACGTGTTGGCTGGAGTCTTAACAAGAAAATATTAAAACTACTCATATATGCCATGCTTGTTTTCTTACTATAAGTTATTAACTTATGCTGTTTGTATGTGTGCCAGGGCTTGATAGGAATTATTGTACAGATCCGTGGATCTGAATTGTGGGGTGTTGGATGATTACCCCCTCCCTGGGCACCATATACCAGAATTTAGCATTAATATACACACAGATAAGAGCGAGCGCCATCTCCATCCAGGGCACAATCATCCCAATCAGTATTCCTAATTATTAAGCAAATAATTATGTGGCACTGAGTGGTATTGTGTGGAGTGTATGTTGCATTCAGTAGAGTGTAATTAGGTGGCATGCAATTAGGTGGCACTGAGTGGTATTTGGAGTGTATGTTGCATTGAGCGCTGTGTAATTATGTAGCATATAATTATGTGGCACTGTGTGGTATTATGTGGAGAGTATTTATGTTGCATTGAGTAGGGTGTAAGTATGTGGCTTGTAACTATAGGGCACTGAGTGGTATTATGTGGAGTGTATTTATGTTTCATTGAGTAGAGTGTAATTATGTGGCGTGTAGTTGTGTGGCACTGAGTGGTATTATGGGGAGTGTATGTTGTATTCAGTAGAGTGTAATTATGTGGTGCGTAATTATGTGGCACTGATTGGTATTATTTCGGGTGTATGTTGCATTGAGTGCAGTGTAATTATGTAGCATATAATTATGTGGCACTGAGTGGTATTGTGTGGAGTGTATGTTGCATTCATTAGAGTGTAATTGTGTGGCGTGTAATTATGTGGCACTGAGTGGTATTGTTTGGAATGTATGTTGCATTGAGTGCAGTGTAATTATGTATCATATAATTATGTGGCACTGAGTGGTATTGTGTGGAGTGTATGTTGCATTTAGTAGAGTGTAATTATATGACGTGGCACTGAGTGGTATTTGGAGTGTTTGTTGCATTGAGTACAGTGTAATTATGTAGCATATAATTATGTAGCACTGTGTGGTATTATGTGGAGTGCATTTATGTTGCATTGAGAGAGTGTAAGTATGTGGCATGTAATTATAGGGCACTAAGTGGTATTATGTGGAGTGTATTTATGATGCATTGAGTAGAGTACAATTATGTGGCGTATAATTATGTGGTACTAAGCGGTATTATGGGGAGTGTATGTTGTATTCAGTATGGTGTAATTATGTAGCGTATAATTATGTGGCACTGAGTGGTATTATTTGGAATGTATGTTGCATTGAGTGCAGTGTAATTATGTAGCATATAATTATGTGGCACTGAGTGGTATTGTGTGGAGTGTGTGTTGCATTCAGCAGAGTGTAATTATGTGGTGTGTAATTATGTGGCACTGAGTGGTATTATTTGGAGTGTATGTTGCATTGAGTGCAGTGTAACTATGTAGCATATATTTATGTGGCACTGTGTGGAGTGTGTGTTGCATTCAGTAGAGTGTAATTATGTGGCATGGTATTTTGTGACACTGATTTGTATTATTTGGAGTGTATGTTGCATTGAGTGCAGTATAATTATTTAGCATATAGTTATGTGGCACTGAGTGGTATTATGTGGGGGGCCTCCTGCCACATACCGAGAAAAAAGGCTCTGGCAGTAAGAAAGTGATAAATCAATTTGTGCAGAAAATGTGTGCAGCAACAGACAGGCACTGCAGAGAAGAGGTTGAATGCCTGCCATACCTTCAAGTAACCCAAAAACCAAGCAAACCAGCGCTGACCGCCATCTGTTCCCAATTAGATAATTGGAAACAGATGGTGCTGCTGCTCGCTCCCGAGCACCCTAGGCCTGGGGACAGAGAAGGTGGGATATGCACCCGCCTTGGACCAATTGCGTGCTGTCTTTCTTAGAAAGACGCACACAATGGCCAATTGCAGGTGATAAAAAAAAGCCCTTACTAAATGCCTCGCAGTACAGCGCATGCGCGCTGGCTCAGGTGGGGCCTAAAAAGGAATAATATGTTAAATTTTGCAGCAAGATAAGGACCTCAGATTCAGGGGGGGCAATCTGAAATATGGGCTGGCACGGCCCTCATCACCCCCCCAAGGCTACGGCCCTGTTGGGGTTGCTGTGTTTATTGGTATTTTCTTTACTTACCTTAGTATAGGGTAGTTTTTGTTTCTTTCTTAGATTTTGTTTCCTTTAGTTTTTATTGCAAAGGAGAAGATGTGTTATGTAATCTTACCTTTGTGTTCTCTTACCTCTTTGTTCTCTTTGAGAATGTAAGGTTGATGGCACTCGATGTGAGTCAGTTGCTGCTGGCTTCTCGAGGTGGTTGGACGCCATGTTGTGTTTCCTAGTAAACTCGTTCTTCAAACTCCTTTGGGACTCCTGTGGTTTCTGCACGTCTCATCATAACATCATCCATCAGGGGAAGACTGGCTCAGGTGTTCACAGATAACACTACCGTCATGTTGTATTGCAACAAATAGGGTGGAATAGGGTCATGGCCCCTGTACCGGGAGGCACTGCACTGTCACACCATCTTCTTTCTTGGACATGTTGGGCGTCAAATCTGGAATTGTAGAGGCAGCATGGCCCTTCTGCCCATACAGACATCACCCCTAAAATAATTAAGGAACATAGACTGGACATTCTTCTCCCTAGAAGAGAGAAATGTTTAGTGGTGTTATCCTTACTAGTCAATTCCTCCACCTCCCATTATGTTCTAACACAAATTCCTGTGGGACCTACCTGGGAATAGGTTAGCTAGGCTTGGTCTGCAGGAGTTCTGATTTCTTCTCTTGGTTAACTCCCTCGTCCCCGTCCTCCGATCCCTCTAGGGAAGGAGAATGAGTGATTCGTAGAAGAGAACTGTCTGGTTCCTTGATGCCAGTTACCATTCTTGAGGCTTCCTTAGAAGTCGGGGGTTAAAGCTCTGTTGATTCACAGAGCTGTATTAACAAAACAATCTTAGCTTTCTGACATCCTCTTGATCAGTGAGAGAAAAAGGAGCACTATGGTATGTTGCTGTTTCACAGACCTTCTGGGTTTCCTTTGGCCTGGCTAAGATTAGCCATAATGCTTAATACTGGCGCTTGGAGGGTGCACAGCTATGCCACTTTCAATGTTCTTGATATATATTACTAATCCAAAGCACAACAACACTCTCTCTTAACAGTAACAAAACAAAACAGATTGTGTCCCATGGTTTTTGTGATCCTTGATTAGTTATTGTTTTATTCCCCTCAGCCCATTGACACTTGGATGACCACAATCTAAACAAAGAATAATTTGCGTGTTACGCACTTATCTGTTTTACCCCCGTTCGTGTGCCTTGCACAAAGTCTGGGATAAATTTGCTGCTCTGGCGCCGCTCAGCGAGACGTCAAGTGGAGAGAGGATCCTTACTTCCTGGCCTCCACCTGCTGGTTCCTCAATGCAAAGCGTAAGGACGACGAGAGAGTCTTGTCTTTGTCTTTGTCAGATGCCTTCTGACAGTGATGAGTTTTGGATAACGAGGCGGTAGCCTCATGACTCCACATTTATTTTGAGTTTTTTAGTCGCTGTTTCGGTTTTTGTATTGATGTGTGACACTATCACATTTGAAGTTGGTTCCCAAGGTCAGCGCTGTGATGGGCCGCGGGTAGCGGTCAAGTGGGTTTGCAGAAATTTCAGCAAGTTTTATCGCAGAGTCTTGTCTTTGTCTGTCAAGATGCCTTCTGACAGTGATGAGTTTTGGATGCCTGCCGAGGCTGTAGCCTTCCGACAGTGAAAATTAGGGTGTCAGCTCTGAGTCTTCATCAATATCATTATGACTGGGTGGGAGGTGCTGTATTGCCATACTAGAAGCACGTGAGAAACAGTATAACATATGACAACTAACAATGTATGAATCTTGAAACACAACTCAACTAAAGCAGGTTGGGGGTATCTTGAGGGGTTTGAAGGGCTGTTGTGAGTGATAAACAGTGCGAGGTAGTGTGGGCCAGTGTGACCTTGATTCGTAAGCGCCTGGCACACTTGTGCTGTGTCATTGCGGGGCACCCTACTCCATTATCATCATCAGTGTTTCGCTGTGCGTTTTAACACACAATTGACTTCTTCAGGGCTGAAAACGCTAATAAACTAATCCACACTGACAAGTCCTCCTAGAAAACAACAGTATATAGGTACCTTCTCACTTACTGAATCCAATCCTTGCAAGTGAGGTCCTGGTAGGACCTCAATTGCAAGGTACTTGCAAGGTACCTATATACTGTTGTTTTCTAGGAGGACTCGTCTGTGTGGATTAGTTTATTAGCATTATCAGCCCTGTAGAAGTCAATTGTGTGTTAAAACGCACAACGAAACACGTGTTGGCTGTTTTTCTTCGGTGAAAATTATACCTCATCAAGCTGTGAAAACGCTACTGAATAATTTGGAATAAAGAATATGGACTTTAGGAACAACATGCGAAGACTCCAACTAACTTATTAGATTTAAGAAAAACGTAAGGTGTGCTCAGGGTAGACTATTTGATTTTGTTACATCCCCTTTTGTATGAGGATATATGAGGTTGAATGGTAACTGATCTCTCTCCCCTTGGAGCACCAATATTGATTGCACATTTGTATTACTCCAGCCTGATACGTCTGTTGAGCGCCCGTTCTCCTATTTCTATACTTGGTTACCAATTAGTACTTTAGCTGCGATCTGCAGTGTCGTGTTATATTGGACCCTAGTAGTCTGGTTCAGAAGCTTTGCCAGCAATAAGCGTGCACATTGGTTTGGCTCCATGAGAAAGGTCCCTTCCTGGTTCATCTCCTCCAACCATTGGACCACCCACTGCAGTTGTGCCACCAGGTGATAGAGCTCGAAGTCCGGCTACCCCAGCCCCCCTCGCTCATAGGGCATCGAAGGTTCCGCAGTGACACTCTCTGCCTCTCATCCCCCCAGACAAGGTCACGCGCCATAGCGTCCAGCAGGCGGAACCAGGCAGCAGACATTAACACTGGTAAGTTAGCAAAGAAATATAGGAGGCGGGGCAGCATAACCATTTTAGTCAGGAAGGCTTTAGTCATAATAGGGAGCAAGAGCCACACCAGACCTGAGCGATTGGATTGCTCTATCCAGGTAGCCCTCCTTCAAATCCTCCAGTGAATGGAAGATTCTAATACCCAAGTATCTAAATGTGTCAGGGGTCCAGTTAAGGTTGCCAGGAAGCTCCCGAGGCAAGGGTCCAGCCACAGAAAACAGATATGTCTTTCGACTGTTGATCTGCAGGCCGATAAGTTCACGAACACATTGAGGAGCCGTACAGCTGTCTCCGCCCCTGTCCCCGCATTGTCCAGGTAGATCAACAAATCATCGGCATATAATGAGATAGTATGAGTTCTGCTGCCTATTTTTAGTCCCAGCCCGTCCCCACCGAGCGAAAGAACACAGCTAATGGTTCTATCACTAGTGGGGAGAGGTGGCATCCCTGGCTGGTGCTGCGTCTTATCTTGTATTGCGGGGAGATATTCTTAGTCGTCTTAACCCATGTCGTGCGATGGGTATATAACAGCCTCACCCACTTCACCCACCCAGCTCCCAACCCCAGTCTCATCACCTTATATGGTAGGTCAAGCTCACCGTGTCGAATGCCTTTTCCAAGTTGACTGATAGCAGGGCTGCCCTCTGAAGGGATCCCACTTCTGAGTGATAGAGGATGGAGTACAGTCTCCACAGGTTGTATGAGGTATTACGAGAGGAAATAAACCTGTTTTGATCAGGGTGAATTAGGTGTAGCATATGGGGGAGGAGCAGGGTCGCTAGAATTTTACTCAGTATCTTAAAATCTATATTGAGCATAGACCAGGGTCTTAAATCTTTCACTCCAGCGTCTAAGCCAGCTTTCTTGGGGATAGGAACCATAGATGCATTTTGTGTAGATTCCGACAAGTGTTCTAACCTGAGAGCCTCAGCATACAAGAATACCAGGTGAGGGGTCAGCTCGGCTTCATATTTCACATAAAACTCTGCCGGTAGGCCATCAGGACCTGGTGTTTTACCATTGGCCAGCGACGTGATGGCCCCGCAGACCTCCTGCACCTTTACCAGGCCACCAGGTTCGTCCGCAGTGTGTTCATCCACAGTGTGGAGGCACAGGGGAGCCAAGAAGGCACTAATTTCCGCCTGGGAGGCCCCTTGAGGTGCAGTGTATAGTATTTCGTAGTATCTCTGGAATTATCTGTTGATCTCACCTGGGTCAAATTTGGTTATACCTACTTCTGTCTGAATATCGGTTATTGGGGCACCCTGGGTCTCCAGCCTGACTAGCCACACCATTAGGCGACCAGCCTCCCCTTCTTCTCCCGTCACTCTGTCCATGTATTCCCTATAATCATGTGATTGTGGTCTCTCTAGGGCCTCGTCATACAATTTATGTGTAGCCGACAGTAGTATATGCGCCTGTTCCTCCATCCCCTGTATATTGTCCAGTTTGTGCAGGTCTCAATCAAAGGCCAGAAGCTCCAGATGCAGCTCCCTCTGGACACCGATTGTCTTTCCCATACAGTGCCCCCTCACCACCACCTTGAAAGCCTCCCATTCCACTAATACTGAGTTTGCCGTATGCACATTTTCAACAAAGAACTTGTCAATCAGGGTTTGAAAGGAGTTACTAAAAGGTACATCTTCCAAGGTAGGTAGGTCATTGTATTATGCCTGATTAATTAAAACCATTACATACATTAAATACATGTTAAAATCTGACTCAAATACAATGAATTAAAATAATGTTAGGAGCATCCATGTTATTTTACACAAAAATCAAGTTAAAAAAGATTTTCATATAAAAACATTTTTACCAATCGAGCCAGTTAGTACATAATCAATTAAAACTCGTGTCAATGAGGAATAAACAATTAAATTGTCAACCCTCCCGAAAGTCCTTTGCAAGCCTTGCTCGTGGGTATATTAGTAGACTGTGACCACACAGTGTTTCCTAGACTACAATTAACATCTTCAATACATGCCCGGTTTTAATGTCATAGTGCCATCTTTAAAAGGTCTAATAAAAGTTAACAGAACTGTTCAGATACTACTCTAGTTCGTTGTTGAGGTGTGATTCCTAACCAAAGAAGAAATGTATTTCAGTCTCGGTGTTGTAATATCGAGAAATTTTATAAAACAGCAGTTTAACTGCACTAACATTGGATTACAGCCTATCTGCATGACCTGACTCCATGGTGCTTAAAAAGAGGTTTCTTCCAAGGACATTGTGTTAAGTCTCCATGTGGGGAACGGGGGTCTGTGCTCATGGGGTTGATATGACATCGTTAGGGGGCTATGGTCTGAGAATGTCTGACCTAGATATTGTGTGTGTGAGATGGAGCCACTGACACCCAGGGTGCACCAGAAGGCATCTAGCCTAGTATGAAGGTGATATATGGGGGAATAAAAGGAGTATTCCCTGTGCTCTGTGTGCTGGAACCTCCAAATATCCTGCAATCCCCAATGGGCCATCCACTCCTGCAGTCCCACTGCCGTTCGATGAGCCTGCGCCCCTGAAAGGGGGGGATGTGAGCAAGACCTCTGGTCTGAGACCTGCTCTCCCCCAGCAGCTTCGCCGTCTGCGCCGCCGCTGACCTCCAGGACCTCCAGAAGGAGGTGTTCGAGGCTGCCCAGATCCTGCTGTTCTGGTGCTGTTTTCTGTTACTTTTTCTGTGATTGTTCCCTCTTTCAGTGTATTGTGTCTGTTTCAGTTTATTGTGCCTGCTAGTTATTGTTGGCTTGTTTAGTTTTTGTCTGCTCCGTGCCCGTTTCTCCCTGCTGCTGCTGCCCCTGCGGCCCCTCCCTCCTGCTGGTTCCCACTCCTGCCTCCCAGCTGCACGTCCCTCCCTCCTCCCCTATTTAATTGCAGCCCCTGGCACGCCGAAGGTGTGCCAAAGGCAAGCCAGTCTGCGCCCATCCGCAACCCGACCGCGACCAGCGCCAGGGACCCTGGCCCACTGACCATCCACCACTACCACGCAGCAGCCCTCCTCTCACTCAACCCCGGACGGAGCAGCAACTGCCAGCAGTCCACACCGAGCACCACCCACAGTCAGTTCAACTGCCGCTATTGTCATCAAACCTTCACCACTGTCTGCAACCCCACGGCCACCTCCCCCGCATCGAACACCAACACCACTGAAGCCCTGAGGTGCATCTTCCTCAACGTGTGCTCCCTGCACAGACACACCATAGAAATCTGGGACCCTCTCGACACCATCTCACCAGGCGTCACCTTCTTTGCAGAAACCTGGACCAACGTCTCCTCCACCCCGACATCACCACCGCCATCCCTGATGGATACAACATCTAGAGGGAAGGCCGCCCTAACCACCCAGGAGGAGGACTTGCCATTGCACATAAGAGCTCCCTCCGACTCTCCACGAGTGACTCCTTCTCCACCACCGAACACCTTCACTTTCAGATACAGACCAGCCCTAGAACCACACTTTGCAGTACCCTCGCCTACAGACCTCCCGGGTCCCATGCTTCGTTCCCCACACCATCGCCTCCATGGACTACATACTCATCGGAAACCTGAATTTCCACCTCGACAACCCCAGCACCCCAACTCCACCACCCTTCTGGACAACCTTGCCAACATCGTACTGAAACAGCTCGTCACCATGCCCACCCACAAGGCAGGTCACACCCTCGCCCCCATCTTTGTGGTCCACTTCAGCCACACTATGCAACCACCATGGACGGACTACCACTGCGTACACTTCCACATCAACAAACGCACGCCGCCCAAACCTGCATCGCATCCCCCACGAAAGAACTGGTACAAAGTCACTGAGGAACAGCTCTACTCCACCCTCAACCACAATGCCCCTACCACCTCCTCCGACGCCAACCTCTCAGCCAGAGAACTTCACAGTTGGCTCTCCAACTGCGCAGATGAGCTTGCAACCCCAACAGACAGTGCCCCAAGAAAGCCACCTGGTTCACTGCTGACCTCCAAGAATCCAGACGCACCTGCAGACGTCTCGAGAAGAATTGGAGAAACAGCAAAACGTCAGAAGATTGCACCACCTACAAGAATGCCATGACAGAATACCACCAGCGCATCAGATCCACCTAAAGGACCTTCATCCAAAATAAGATCCTCGCCAACTCCAGCAATTCCAAGGAACTTTTCAGCGTCATCAAGGAATTCACCAAGCCCCCCAGGGAAACCACGGACATCACCCCTTCCCAGGACCTCTGCAACAAGCTTGAATCCAACTTCCACCTGAAAATCAAGAGCCTCTACGACAGCTTCAACCACCAGACACTGAGTTCCGAAACCACTTATTTCTCCAGCAACGCCAGCCAGCCCACCATCTCCAAATGGACCCCAGTCACCACCGAAGACACCACCTCGACCATGGAAGGCATCCACTCAGGGGCCCCCACAGACCCCTGCCATCTGCACATCTTCCACAGAGCTGCCAACATCATGGCTCCAGAACTATGACGCACCATCAACGCCACTCTCAAGACTGGCATCTTTCCTGACGACTGGAAACACGCAGAAGTCAGACCCCTGCTCAAGAAACCCTCAGCAGACCCCACGGACCTCCAGTACTACCGACCCATCTCCCCTCTCCCCTTCACGGTCAGAGTCACAGAGAAGACCATCAATGTCAACTGACAAAATTCATCGAAGAAAACTCATCCGTGACCCCTCCCAATCCAGGTTCTGCAGCAACCACAGCACCAAGGCCACTCTACTCACCAAACTGATGACATCCACAACCTCCTCAACCAAGGACACACTGCGGCCCTGATCCTAATCGACCTCTCAGCAGCGTTCAACACCGTCTCCCGCCGCACACTCACCGCCAGACTCCACAACGTTGGTATACAAGGAACCGCCCTCGAATGGATCTGCTCGTTCCTCACCGGCAGAACCCAAAAAGTCAGACTGCCACTCTCGAACCCACGGTAATCAACTGCAGAGTACCCCAAGGATCATCACTCAGCCCCACACTTTTCAACATCTACATGGCCCCTCTTGCCGCCATCGTAAGACAGCACGGATTCAGCATAATATCCTACGCAGACGAGACCCAGCTCATCCTCTCCCTCACCAAGGACCCCATCACCACCAGACTCAACTTCCAGGAAGGAATGAAGGACGTTGCATCTTGGATGAGCAGCAGCTGCCTGAAGCTCAACTCGGAGAAGACAGAAGTCCTCGTCCTTGGGCCCTCCCCCTCTGCTTGAGACAACACCTGGTGGCCAACTGCCTTAGGCAGCCCTCCCACCCCCATGGACCATGCCCGAAACCTCTGCATCGTACTCAACTCCTCCCTTGCCATGACTCGTCAGATCAGCTCCGTCAACTCCAGCTGCTTCAACAACCTCCGCATCCTCCAAAAGACCTTCAAATAGATCTCCCCCGAGTCAAGGAAGGCCGACACCCATGCACTAATAACCTGCAGGCTAGATTACAGAAACGCCCTCTACACCGGGATCAACAAGTCTCCGCTCCACAATCTCCAGACCATACAGAACACCACAGCCAGACTCGTTCTCGACATCCCTCGACACAAACACATCACGCAACACCTGCAAGACCTCCACTGGCTCCCCGTCAAGAAGAGAGTTACCTTCAAGATGCTCACCCACGCCTACAAATGCCTCCACAACACTGGACCCCAATACCTCAATGAGAGACTCACCTTCCACGTACCCAAGAGAAATCTCCGTTTCGCTGACCTCGCCCTCGACAAAATCCCACGCATCCACAGAGCCAGAACAGGTGGAAGAGCCTTCTCCTACATCACGGCCAAGACCTGGAATGAGCTCCCAACCAACATCAGATGCGACCCCTCCCTGAACATCTTCAGGAAAACACTCAAGAACTGACTCTTCGACTAATCCGAGCTGCACACACCCCCCCCAGCGCCTTGAGACCCTCACGGGTGAGTAGCAACTTACAATTCCCCTGATTGATTGATTGAGCGGTCAAGTTTCACATTGGGCACACAATTAAAAATTTCCACCCAGAATCACATGCCCCACCTTTATGTCAGCCAAGTGGGCAGAGGTCCGCCATGTAGGTCAGTTGGTCATGGTTGGGTGCGTACAGGCAGCCCAACATGATCTCCCGGCCCAGCAGTCTTTCCGCTCGTTTGACATACCTGCCTCCTTTATCTATTATGGTACCGGTAACTTCAAAAGGGCCCCCTGGTCTAACCCATATCAACACGCTGTGAGCATACGCCGAGAATGTGCCCTCTCCAACGTCTATGTAATTTTTCAACTTCCTCCTGGATGAGGCGTGTCTCCTGTAAGAGGGCAATCTGTACCCCCTTCTTTTCAAGTAGTTTTTTTTACAGAGTTTTATATAGCGCGAACTTGACCCGAATCGGGTAACGGAGCGCTTTACATAGCACCAGTTGCATTACATGAGGACACATTCATGTTTTTTGTTAGGCACGGGGAGATTAAGTGATTTGGCCAGAATCACAGGATGTTCAGCGTCAATGCCGAGACTTGAACCCAGTTCCCCAGATTAGAGGTTGACCACCCTAGCCGTTAGGCCAACTACTCTCCCCAATGGATGTTGTGTCACTTAGACATCGACCCCATCCCCCTAATGTTCTAGGTGAGGAGTTTCAATACTTGGTGATGAACCGACATCTTAAGTAATTCCAATCTCTCCCCCCCGTGCCTACCGCCCCATCCTTGACCCTGAAGAAATGACAGAACATGCCCCCACCTGCTTTTTTAGCGAAGCAAATCAAACTTAAAGCATCCCACAATCAACAACTCCCAGATCCCAGAGCATGCCGACAATGGCCGTCTGTCCAAACTGTAAATATATCTTATAAGTTCAATGAAGGCCCAAGCCAGCCGCAGCAGGAGCCTTCGGTGGCCGCACAAATCAACACACCAGAGTGTGCAAAGCAGTGGTACCTGATGTAACGTTGTGCAGTATAGTGCCTCTTACGGGGGCTCAACTATATTATTTCTTCCGCACTCTTCAGGGTCACTACTGGCAGATCAAGACTGACCCTGTCTGAGGAGTCCGAGTCTGAACCCCTGGTCCCTTTGACGGATTTCGTTCCTGCCTCCGATGGGGAGCCATCCTTGCGGACAATTTCAGTGACCTCCTGCAATGCCGCTGCTCTCTCATGCTCGGCCTCTGAGGGACTCGGTTTCTTTGACAGAGTGCGCGCAGCCCTCCGTTTGGATTGTATCCTCGGTTTACGGTCATCTGCTACAGGGTGTTGCCCCTGGGCTGTCCGAGGGAGTCTAGTTCTATATGCCTCAATCCAGTCCCAGGCATCATGGGGGTTCTGACAGAAGTGTACTTTACCATCCAAGACTATACGGAGGCAATCAGGGAACATGAGGGAGTACTGGAGGCCCTCTTCCCTTAATGCGCTTTTAGCTTCTAGGAACGAGGCGCGTCTCCGTTGAACCTCGAGTGTGAAATCCAGAAACATCGAGACCCGGTGTAATGAAGAGGGGTCGTTGGGGGTAGAAGATAAACTAAATACTGACTGGTGGACTGTAACACCCCACACCACCCCTCTTGTCTCCTTACAGCAGGACGATTGGGATACGTCCCCCGCTCCCATGCCGGAGGCAACGGCATATTTTCAAAGCGGCGCCTTTAACTGTGTAAGCCCTCCTCGCGACAACCAACTCCTGATGATGTGGACACGCCAGGTCCAATAGGTGGAGAAACTCCCTGTCGTCGGTGTGTGGAATCACCCGTGAGGAGGAAGGAGGAGGATCGGACAATGCCACGGACGGAGGAGGAAGAAAGTTGTTGAAAAGAGTGGAGAGCCACGCGGAGGAAACATCAGGAGTCCCGGGAAAGTCAGGAGGCCACCAGCACCATGCTTCACCCAGCCACGCTCCCGGAGGAGCGTGGCTATCCCAGGTAAGGGGAACGGTTTTCAGATTGGGTTGGGAGGAGGGAGAACCCTGTGGAGTAAACCGGGTCCCTCGTTTGCGTTCCTGCTTGCACCCTGCCCTGAGTACCTTTACACTTTCCTCTAGACGTGTGTCACGGTTTTGCGGTGTTCCTTCACTCCCCTCCCTTTACCAGCAACAGTGCAGCTCCCTTACCCTGTTCTTCTTGTGTTTTTTTCTTGCCCGAATCCTGGGAGCCCACCACGCCTGTGACACGTAGAAGAACCACCGGACGGTGACGAGTTTTGGACCCAAATTCAAGACTGCCACCCCTACCTTCTAAGTTGATAGACTGGCTTCACATAGAAGACGTGTTCTGGTATCAATAAAACCTACTTTCCCCCGACATAGTTTCCGACCCCTTATTTCCGCCCCACAACACCCTGCTATTGTTCTCTGTAAAGGGGCCATCTGTACGGGCTTTCTGAAGTAGGATGTCTCTGTAATGTAAGAGTGTGGGACGCGGCCAGGCTGGTACTCTGTGTTCCCTCTCCAGAGTGCAAAACTATGTCAGGGCCCAGGTGCCACCACTGTACTGAGCCATGGTTCCATGTAGGCCATCCTATCTCTGTCCTCGACCCCCTCCGGTAGCCCAAGGATACGCACATTGTTCTGCCGGCTACGGCCCTCTCCATCCTCCGCCCTGCATTCCAAAATCCAGACCTTGTCCGTAAGTTCCACCATCTGCCGAGACAATACCTGTTGCTCAGGGACCAGACCGGTGAGGTCCGACGCCACCACCTTCACTCTGTCATTCAGCTTTTGGTGCTCCGCACAAAAGATCTCCAGGCCCACCATCACTTTACTAATGTCCTGGTGCAGAGCCGCTTTGGTATCCAAGATTGCCTCCAGGATCTTGGAAAGTTGCTGCTGAATAGGTCCATCACCGATTGTGTCTCCAGGTGGCCCTGTGCTTGCACTCGTGTATCCTCATTGTCCCCCGTGCACAGCACTTCCTCTCCGTACCTCCGGGTTCTCCTCGGTGGCACTGCCGTAGGCCCGGGGACGCCCCATGGCTGCAACTCCCCTCTGCCGGGGTCCGTCTACACACGCCCACTCTCCAGGGCATCACACATGAGCGTGGCTGCCATGCCGGGCCTCCCACGCAGGAGTCTAGTATCAGCCAGGCTTCTTTTCCCAGGTACTTGTGCAGCCCCACTGCCCCCCCAGGTCACAAGCTATGGGGGCTATCAGAAGGAGGGGGCTGATCGCATCTCCTTGTGTCGTTGAGTGTTCATCGGGCCCCGATCTGGGCTCTGAGAGTACACCGCCCACACTCACCAGGCCGCAGTCTCCAAAGGTCTCTTCTTGTGGCCGGGCGCTTCAGACCTCCACACTCCAGGGTCTGCTAGTCCGCAAGCCACTCCCAAGCCGGAGACAGGCCGGAGCCCGGCAGCGTATGATCCCCGCCGGCGGTCCCCCAGGCAGCGCCCAAGGCTCAACGTTATCTGCACAAGGCAGGCAAGCCAGGCAGCCAACCTGCCTCCAAGCATTGGATATGCAGGGCGGCCCTCTGGGACACCTCACCAAGCCACGCCCCACGTGCCAAGTCTCCAACTCACAGGCCCAGGCCTCTCAGCCCTTCCGGGCTCATATGCAGTAGCACTGCCGTGGTGGCTCCCGAAATCACACTCGTCTCTCTGGGAGAGTCACTCCGAAGCACGCCCAACTACCACGAAGTGTCTGGGCTGGAGGTTGCACTATTTGTAAGCAGATTAATGGCAGGCCGGTGCAGAGCTTTCCGCTCACGTGTCCGCCATATTCAGCTGGCTAGCCATGCCCCACTGATAGCGTTGTTATGGTGGAATTGGCCTGCCTCAGTTTGTCCACTCCAGTCTCTTGTTCTGTAGCAAAGCATCATATAAATGTTCTATTTCTTGATCGATTTGCTCAGTTTGGCAATCTGATTTTGGGTGCTAGACAGACAAATGTTGATAGCTTGGAACAAAAGGCTTTCCAGAACCTTGAGTGAAATTGTGTTTCTCAATCTGAGATGATTTGGATTAGTAGGCCGTGCAGCCATACCACATGTTGAAGAAAAAGAGTTGCTAATGTGAAATCAGAAGGTATCCCCTGAACAGGTACATAATTAGACATTTTGGCGAGAGTGGCCTCCAGTACAAGAATAGTGTTGTATTTGTTGTCAGAGGTAGATCCATTGAAATGGCATGCCATGATTCAAGTGGATTGGGTAAGGATTGCAATAATATGGCTTTCAAATCATGACTCTTGGTTATGCCTTGATGACCCACTAAAAGGGAATCATGACACCAGGATAGTACTTCATTTCATAGTTCATATGAAGATAAATAGGCTTCTACTTGCATCGCGAACTTGAGCTCCATGGAATCTACCACGGCACACCTCTTAAGGTCAAAATGTTTCTCAGAGAGTTGTCAGCTCCATCAGGGTTAGTGACCAGTCCCCTCTTTCTTTCACAGGTCGGGACAAAGCATCAGCCTTATTGTTTTTTTCACTCAGGACGAAAGATAATTACAAAACTGTAATCGGCGAACGATCGGGACCATCTCACCTGCCTTGGTGTTAGAGCTCTTGTTTTTAAAAACTGCAGAATGCGATGGTCCATAAACAGGTTCACAGGAAGTCGGGCCACCACAAAATAGTGTTGCCATTCTAAGAAGGCTGTCTTTAGGGCTAGTAGCTCTTTATCAAAAATTAAAAAAAAATTCTCAGCATCGGATAATTTTCAGGAGTAAATTCTACTGATTATAAGTGCCCAGTATTGTTGTGTCTTTGTGGCAAGACTGCTTGATGGCAATGTCAGAGGCATCCACCTCTACAAAGAAGAGCTGGGTTACATCTGGTCTTATGAAAATGGAAGCCACGGTGAAGGCCTTTTTTTTAGTTTCATTAAGTTGTCGTCCTCCTCTGGTGACCATATAAAGGGGACTCCTTTCTTCAGAAGAGAAGCGATTGGTGACACCACCAGTGACAAAAAATGTAAATAAATCACTGGTAAAAGTTGGCAAATCAAAGAAGATTTTAAACTTGTTTTACAGTTATAGAAGTAGGCCATTGGAGGGCTGCTTAGACTTTCAAGTCATCCGTAGTTAAGCCAGTGGGAGAAATTACACATCCCTGGAATTGGACTGTGGTTATATGGAATTTGCACTTGTCAAATTTAGCTTATAATTGCTATCATTGCAAGACCGAAGGCTATCATTGGGCAATAACCTTTGATTGCTGTCTCAATGCGGCCCTTTAAAAAACTTAAACACATCACAAAATTAAAAGTTCAATTCTAGAATCCATGTCACACAGCTACATTCCTCTTTTATTGGCTGCTCCTTTTCAGATGAGTACACTCTTCTTTGTGGTTTGATTATCACTAACCATAGATTTATTGTTACGCTAGTTATTCCAATTTATAGATTAACTATCAGCATGCATTATATAGATTTTTAACTTACTATTTTGGGTGAAAGAATGAATGCTGAAATTGTTTACTACAGGTGCGAATGACTGTTAGGAACATGACTAAGTTATTCTTGATAATAAGACATACAACTTGACTCTAAAAGTGACATCCATTTTGTGTTTCTTTGAGAGAGAAATTGAAAGAAAAAATGTTTTAAGTGAGACTCGTGCTTACTAGGTTGGACTGAGGAGTCTAGGTTGTGTCAGGAACAGGACTTAGGGTCTTTTGTTTATAAGGCATACAGTGCACCTCTACTGAGATGTTCATTTTATATTTTGAGGCCCAAATCACCTATGTCGGCATATGTCCTTTCCCATGAACAAGTAGTTTTTAAAGCATCCAGGACTCAACATGCCTCTTGTTAGGAATAGGGGTCTCTAGTTGGCAAGAGTTTGCACCTTTGTCCAAGTAGGGACCCTTCCTTCTGGTCCGGATAAGGGAGTTACACTCCTAAAATAACCCCTGCTCACCCTCTTAGTAGCTTGGCACAAGCAGTCAGGCTTATCTTAGAGGCAATGTGTAAAGCATTTGCACATAACCAACAGTAATACAGTGTAAGCACTACAAAAGGACACCACACCAGTTTAGAAAAATATCCAATATTTTTATATACTTAAGACAAGACCAAAAACAATTAAAAAAATCCACAATACAGTACTTAGAAATCTTCAGTTATCAAAAAACCCTTGAAATAAAGTTTCTTGAAGTTGATCCAGCGCGAGGTCATTACCTGAATCAGGGATCAGTACTCAATTCATACAATTACAATGGCCCATACACATTCATCTGATGCGCTGGGGTGATTTTGTTTAAGTTCAATGCTTTTCTTTTCCACACACCATGTATAACGTCATTTAGGATGTCTATTAGTTTAATTAATCAACTTTCCTTCTACTTGGTCCATGGACCAATTAGTTGAATAGTTGATTATGATTATCTTATCTAAATTATCCTTTCCGTTAACTAAATAGCCACAGACACTCGGTAAAGTTATGAAGCTTTATGTTAATATAAATGCGGATTGCTCAATGCATACAGTCACAAATGCAAATAATGAAACTCACAAAGGGAGAGATACACTTCCGCAACATAAACTGAAATACAAACTCATCTCTTAAATCAATGGCATTTTGCATGAAGGAGTGGATAGATTAAGAGACAGAAGTTGCAGCAAAATCATATGCGAAAACTGAATACACCTAATGGAGGTGATAGATGAAGAGACAATAGTTTCATCTCAAATAATACGGTCAATTTGTCAAACGGAGTGGATAGGTAGAGAAACAAAAGGTTCAGAAATAAAATACTTTTGCAAACAATTTGCATATATAAATCAGAGACAGAATACAAACCTATTGGTTTGTGGAAAACCACCCCCTCGGCCTAGGAGATGGTGGGGGTTCCTGAAATAGGATCAAGGAACAAAGATTTCTAGACCCAAAGGTAGAACAGGGACAGGAACACAACTAGGCCTCTCTGCAGCCCGACAAACAGCAACGCATTCACTCGTCTACTCTTCCTCCCCGCAAGTCTCTACCACACCCCTAAAGGCACCCCAGTGATACCCTCAAACTTACATGTCTGGCCCACATAAACTGAAACATTACCAAAATCTAACCAAATGATTGGTGGGCTTTGAGGGTGGCTCTGTCACGGTGCGCAGTCAAAATATCAATTTTTTTCTATCAACCTACAATAATATCGAGTTTTTAATATTGTAGGGACAGAATATCAGTGTCAAGAAAATCGGTGACCAGAATATCGACCTTAAGGTAAGTAATATAGTTTTTTTTATATCGACGTAAGTAATATCAAAGTAAGTAATATCGTTAGCAAAAATATCATTGTTAATAATATTGATGTTTATATTAGTGTTATGTATTTTAGTATGTATTTTATATGTATATTTAACATTTTTTGTAATGTATTTTTATTATTTTTATATATATGTATTCAATGTTTAGAAATTAGTAATTGTTTTTAAAGTACATTTCGCATTTTAGTATCAGAGCGGGTTGTGGGTTTATAGGGGAATAGGGTGGGAAGTAATTTAATTATAATTAATTAATTAATATGGTTTTATTTATTGTTTTTGACTATTAATGTATTGTTAATTAATAATTAATTGGTAATGAATTTTTATTAATTGATTAATGTATCATGATATTAATTATAATTAATTTATTATTAATTTGTATTTATTATTGTTAATTAATTTATTTTTAATGAATTATTAATTGGTAATTAATGTTTATGAATTGATTAATTGATAAGTAAATTCATTATGTTATTTTTTATGTGTAGTGGGTTGTGGGTTTATAGGGGAATAGGGTGGTAAGTAATTTAATTATAATTACATTTTTAATATGTTTTTATTTATTGTTGTTGATTATTAATTTATTGTTAATTAATTATTAATTGCTAAATCATTTTTATTAATTGGTTAATTTATAATTCTATTAATTAGACTTCATTTATTTTTAATTTTAATTTTTTGTTATTGTTAATTAATTTATTATTAATTTATTAATTGGTAATTCATTTTTCTTAATTGATTAATTGATAATTACATTAATTGTGTTATTTTTTATGTGTAGCGGGTTGCGGGTGTATAGTGGAATAGGGTGGGAAGTGATTTATTATAATTAAGTTAATATTAATTTAATTATATTGGTATTTATTATTTTTGTAAATTAATTATTAATATGTTATTTATTTTACAAAAATTATTACATTAATAAGTATGATAATTTAACCCCTACGCTATCCAAAAATTTCCCTACTGTTGCACTCACTGGAGTGGGAATAGTCATTTTTACCCCTCCGCTTATCAACACTTTCCCTACTGTTGAACTCACTGGAGTGGGAATAGTAATTTTTACCCCTACGCTATCCAACACTTTCCCTACTGTTGCACTCACTGGAGTCGGAATAGAAATTTTAACTGCTACGCTATTCAACACTTTCCCTACTGTTGTACTCACTGGAGTGGGAATGGTAATTTTAACTGCTACGCTATCCAACACTTTCCCTACTGTTGCACTCACTGGAGTGGGAATAGTAATTTTTACCCCTACGCTATCCAACACTTTCCCTACTGTTGCACTCCCTGGAGTGGGAATAGTAATTTTAACTCCTACGCTATTCAAAACTTTCCCTACTGTTGCACTCACTGGAGTGGGAATAGTAATTTTTACCCCTACGATATCCAACACGTTCCCTACTGTTGCACTCACTGGAGTGGGAAGAGTAATTTTTACACCTACGCTATCCAACACTTTCCCTACTGTTGCACTCACTGGTGTGTGAATAGTTATTTTTACACTTACGCTTTCCAACACTTTACCTACTGTTACACTCGCTGGAGTGGGAATAGTAAATTTAGACCCTATGCTATCCAACACTTTCTCTACTGTTGTACTCAGTGGGGTGGGAATAGTAATTTTTACCCATACGCTATCCAACATTTTCCCTACTGTTGCACTGTTTGGAGTTGGAATAGTAATTGTATTCCCTCCGCTATCTAATATTTTTTGTATTATTTTAGCTAATGTAGTATATAATTAATTTAAAAAAGATTACAAATAATGTTTTATTTTTTAATTTGATACATATATTTATTACATTTTGATTTATATTATTGTTTTATGTGGATAGATGTATTTATAATTTATATTTTTCTAACAATTTGTTAGTTATTAAAATAATTATTAAAACATATTAACAAGTAAGTATATATATTATATATGTTTAATTTATTTTTACATTATTTATATATTACTTAGAATTTTTTAACATTTTGTAATAATTTGAACTATGTATTATGTACTTTATTTTACATTATTTTTTTAACTTAAATAAAAAATGATATTTTTAACAACAATATTTTTGTACTTACCATAATGTAGATAGGATGTCGATATTCTTGAATTTGATATTCTTGCTGCAATATTTTTGTAGGTCGATATTCTGACCTTCAATATTCTGTCAGTGATTCCTCTGTCACACCATGGTGACTTCATGTACAATTTAGTCACCTTATTGTTCATCCTGCTTTCTCACAGTTCAAATTCTTAACACGTGCTCACGTTTCTTTCACCAGATACATACTAATACTTTAATTTGTAAAATAGGCAACGTCCGCGGAATAAGATTCTGGTCCCACGGTCGACTCCATCCCTTGGCAGATGAACTTCATATTGGCCTTCAACTCGGGCATTCTTTCTGCTGAGCACAGTGTGTCTGCCTTGCTTCTGTCAGTTCTGATGCGCTCCTCATCTCACCCCTCCCACTCTGGTCAATGTAAGACAAGATGGAGTTTCAATCCAGCACACTATAGTAAATGCAAACGAACATTTATTAATTATATGACATTATAGTTTTCACTGTGTACCAACTCCCTTGCACTATTCCTTATTAGAGTTACCTAGCATAAGCTTTAAGCGCAAAGCAGCATTATTTATTGTTTAAAAGCAAAATGCAACATGCAATCTATGAAATGCACATGCGGCCTAGTCATGCATTTATTTTCGTTTTCTTCAAAGCATACTGCAAATACGTTTAGTTCTTTCATATATTATTTCATGTTAGTGCATACATGCGCAAAGCTATTTCCCGCGTTTTCGTGTAAGGTGCATGTTAGTTTACTTTACTACGTACTATTAGTACGTATTCTGGGGGTATAAATTCGAGCAGCTTTCTTTCTCGAACCCATGCTCCATCAATTCCCCCCTATGATGGCTTTTAGGAGCCATCATAAAAACACCTACCATACCGAGTGCCATCTTAATTTTATCTAAAACTCAGTACTCTTCTCTCTTTTTATGGCACCCTCATCTACGTCTTTCATCATATCAGAATACTTCCCTTTCATGTCTTCTAAGTCTATCACTTCTCTTTTTCTTTTTCTTTTTCTTGATCTTCGTTCATTCTTTGATTCTGTCACCTTTCCTTTCCCACTTTTACACTTACATTTTGTTATTATTACTAAGACTACTATAGCTACAGAAACAATTGGCATTATTATTTTCCCTAATAATCTACTTCCAAAGGTAGAAAATCATTTACTCACAGAGGAGAAACCCTTACCAAGTTTCTCCCAAACACCATCAACCTCCAGTTGGGTCAAGTCCTCGTGTAATTTCGTAATGTTTTTGATATATCCCTCTATTTCCTAAGGTACAGCAGTGTTGCATTTTCAACATGCCACAGACTCCACCCTCTTTTGCCAGTAAAATATCAAGGGCAAGTCGATTTTGCAAACCCATTGATCTGATCGCAACCATTTCAGTGTCAATCATCAGAAACCCACCAGAAGTATCCGTTGATAAACCATCAACAACTGTGGACACTTTTCGAATTTTGTGTGAATTCAGGATGACTCCAGCTGAGGGTATCAGTGCACCAAAATATCACCTACTATTTCTGAGAAACTTGCTCTTCTAGTGCGTGTTAGTCCTTGTTTTACTTCGTTGAGTTGATTACTACTTCGGTCCATATGATAGACCTTAGGGAAGACGATAGCAAAATAACAACTTCCATACCAGTGTGCAGGTAATCTATAATAGGCCTTTCTCCTACAAACATAATAGACTCCTGGAAAGATAGGATCAGTTCCAGCTTTCAATCCCCAACCTCCAGTAATTTGGAAAGAATGCTCACAT
Organism: Triturus cristatus; assembly: GCF_964204655.1. NCBI lineage: Eukaryota > Metazoa > Chordata > Amphibia > Caudata > Salamandridae > Triturus > Triturus cristatus. The sequence goes on from NC_140583.1 coordinate 1,164,621,003, forward strand.
TCACTACTACCAATAAAGTAATTGTTATAATTAGTTTTTGTTCAAAGCAAACATATTTTTCCTCTCTGGGCCCAGTCCAGGGACATTGCAGCGTATGTCTCGCCTTTCTCATAATCTCCTTTTCTAAAAGCCCACAGAGGTACCCGTGACTTTTGTTCAGCAGCCTTTCTTTGGAAACGTTCTCTTCTTCCTTCTACCATTTCTATGAAAATTTTCTCTTCCACCCACAAATCACAGGTCAAGTTATTCCTATAAATATATTCTACTTCTCAAGTTTCAGTGATATGGAAGAACTCTCCCATATATCGTGCATTTTTGCCACTGAAGACTTTATTCAGCTCTTTAATCACCAGTATTTCTGAAAATACTAAATCTATGTTGGAGTAGTGGTACTCAAGTTTCCCTGTTATGTAAAAAAGGCTGGTTAATACACTGTAAGAAACACCATAAGTTAAAGGTAGGTGGTGATAGGTCACCCCCTCTGAGACAGACGAAGGTAATTGCATGCACACAGAACAATCACTTACATTCATGGTTTCTATATATTCATATAACAACTTAGTAAACACATTCCACAAGAAATCACTAATTGATTTATCATGATGGAGAATACTTCCATCCAAGGGTTCTAGTTTAGTATTGGGGGTTTCATTAGTGACACCACTCATTCTTTCTCTTGTTACATCATTAGTATTGTTTCCAGCATTAGTTACAGAATAGGTACAAGGACAGTTAGCAATATCCACATAAATGTTAACATCAGGACACTAAATAAGCAAGCTTTAATACATCTACGTGTTAAACTAGATTGAAAAATAAAAATCTATCTAAACCTATGAATACTAATAAAAATTCAGGAAAAATAATAATAATGGTGTAATCCTACACCTACTGGCTTTCCTCTTTACCCCCTTCTTTTTATATTATTTTCTTTTGGTCTTCCGAGTCATTCAGTTTTTATTTTAGTCAGCAATTTTCACCATTCTTTAATTTCCAAAAGCTCTTTTAAGGTGGTCTCAATTTGTTTTCATCAACTTGCTCAGTGTCAGAACTGTCTTTTTCTTCATTTGGATCCGAACTTTCAATTTCTTCCAAAATAACGTAGGTCCATTCTGGTGCCTTGTATTTTCTACTTGGAATTCTCACTCTTCTTTCTTACTAGTTCTTCTCCTGACTCTTCTTGTTCTGTTTGACTTGAGACCTCATTACTTTGTTCTGGTCTTCTTCTTGACTTTCTTCTCGCTAGGGTGTATTTCAGTCTTTCCACCCCACCTGACCAATTATCACCTTTTCTTGGTTTCTTGGTTTGAACTACTTTTTCTCCTTCTGTGTCTGGTTCACAAGTTATTTTATTTGGCCTTTCTTTGATTTGTTCTTCTTCCTGATTTTCAGCAACTTCTGATTCTGCTGTCTCAACAGTAACTTCTCTTTCAACCGTGAATTCACTTCCTTCTGGTTCAATAGAAGTTTCACTTCTTTCTGGCTCAGCTGTGAACTCTCTTGGTTCTTGATTAGCAGTGAACTCACTTTCTTCTGGCTCAACAGCAGTCTTTTGAAACCTAGTATCTGGTGTCTACTTTACTTGAATTGTGCTTGGCTGTTCATCTTCTGGTTGATCATTAGAATCTGTCACTCTAGAGTCATCAGCTTCACACACTTCAACCACTGGTTTTTAGGTCTCGCCTGAGCCAGTGCATGTGCTGCACGGAGAGACATCTAGGTGCCGATTCCGATCCGGCAAAATAAATTTGCATACGACTCGTCTCCGTATATTTTCACATACGAATCGTACAAGTACCGTACAAACTGTGAAGTACGATTCGTACGTGAAAAATACATACGAATTGCGTCGGGAAAAGGGTACGAGAGGGAGCCGGAAATTTTTACGTCCGAATAGCGTCGGGAAAAGTGTACGATAGGGAGCCGGACATTTTTACGTGCAAATCGTAAAACAGAAGTCCGAGCGCGCAAGTACGATCCGTACCGCCCGTCCGAATACACAACCGCATGTAAAAGGCCCCGTACGGAGCGAACGCTGTAGCACACATGTAGCACACATGTAGAGTCGTACAGCCCCCCCTCCCCCGCATATGTCAGCACCGTACCCCCGTATGTCAGCACCGTACCCCCCCTCCGCACCATACCCCAGGACCGTACCCCAGCCCCACACCTGTACGCGCCGCACCCCTGGCCCGTCTCCCAGCCCGTACCTGTACGCACCGTACCCCAACACCGTAGCCCAGCCCCGCACCTGTACGCACCGTACCCCAACACCGTAGCCCAGCCCCGTACCTGTACGCACCGTACCCCAACACCGTAGCCCAGCTACGCACCTGTACGCACTGTACCCCAACACCGTACCCCAGCCACCCACCTGTATGCGCCGCACCCCAGGCCCGTCTCCCAGCCCCGCACCTGTACGCACCGTACCCCAGGCACGTACCACAGCCCCCCACCTGTACGTGCCGCACCCCAGGCATGTACCCCAGCCCCGCACCTCTACGCACCGTACCCCAGGACCATACACCAGCCCCGCACCTGTACGCACCGTACACCAACACTGTACCCCAGCCCCGCACCTGTACGCACCGTACACCAACACCGTACCCCAGCCCCGCACCTGTACGCACTGTACCCCAACACCGTACCCCAGCCCCGTACCTGTATGCACCGTACCCCAACACCGTACTCAGCCCCCCACATGTACGCGCCGCACCCCAGGCCCGTACCCCAGCCCCGCACCTGTACGCACCGTACCCCAACACCATACCCCAGCCCACCACCTGTACGCGCCGCACCCCAGACCCGTACCCCAGCCCCGTACCTGTACGCCCTGTACACCAACACCGTACCCCAGCCCCACACCTGTACGCACTGTACACCAACACCGTAACCCAGCCCCGCACCTGTACGCACTGTACCCCAACACCGTACCCCAGCCCCATACCTGTACGCACCATACCCCAACACCATACTCCAGCCCCCACATGTACGTGACGCACCCCAGGCCCGTACCCCAGCCCCGTACCTGTACGCACCGTACCCCAACACCGTAGCCCAGCCCCGCACCTGTACGCGCCATACCCCAACACCGTACCCCAGCCCCACACCTGTACGCGCCGCACCCCAGGCCCGTACCCCAGCCCCGTACCTGTACGCACCGTACCCCAACACTGTACCCCAGCACCCTCACCCAGCATCGCGTATGTACGGACCTTACCTACGCGAAAAAGACTCGTACAGAACCAGGACACTGTAAAAAAGCACAAGGAGGGTCAATTTGACTCGCACAACACCACAAAACACATCTACATGACAAAATACATCTCAATGACTGACCTGGCACATCCAATCAGGCAAACAGAGGCCCTAAATCACAACCACCTCTTATAAAACACCCCCCAAAATTTCAAACACAGCCACACCCACAAATGGACCAATAAAAAGGGCCCACACACACAACCCATGAGCCTTTGCAACAGACCCACTGCTGACAGACCCCACAGACAAACAACTGCACCTTACTTACACCTTAACTACACCTTAACTTACACACCTTCACACAACCTCCTTCACAAACACCCCCTTCACATTCACACACACACCGTCACATTCACACCCACACACCCACACCCACAACCATCCACACCCACACCCCACACCATGCCCACAGACAAGAATCCAAAGTTCACAAGGGCGGAGCTGGACCTCCTTGTCAACGAAGTCATCAGAGTCGAGCCACAGCTGTTTGGAACATTGGTCAGACAGACCAGCATAGCCCAAAAAACTAGCCTGTGGCAGAAGATCGTCGATAAGGTGAATGCTGTTGCGCCCATCCGAAGGACCAGGCATGAATGCCAAGCCAGGTGGTACGATCTGCGCAGGGCAGTCAAGAGGAAAATGAACGAGGAATACGCCCAGAGTAACATCACTGGAGGGGGGCTGCCCCGCAGACCCGTACATTACCATCCCTGGGAGGAGAAGGTGATGGCCATGCTTCCACCGGTGGGAGTACACGGAGTCGAAGGAGTCGCAGAGCCTGGTGAGTACACAAACAACTCACGTAACATGGGGGACAATGGCATCCACACCACAAATACACCAAATGCACGCTACTTCCCCCAAGCCCTCACCGCACACAACCACACTCAAAAACCACGCTCATGCCACTAACGTCTCCATGCCCCATTCACAAATAAAGGCAATGCCATGTCCCAGACCACACCAACCACAAAGCCAAGACTGGATGTCCGGGATGCTGGGAGGGTGGGGCTCACACAACACATTGTGCAACTCAGAAGCAGACACCAATGCCCTCAGCCCATATGGCCTAGGTACATACCCATGCACCATGCCCAATGCACATGGTCTGGCAAAGTACTGACAAGGTAGCTGACACTTGGCCCTGCTGTAGGCAGCACAAGGCCCTCCTGTGACCACTGTACACTCAAACACCAACTCCACAAGCTCAGATATCTAGCACAGGAACTCACACTCACTGTCATGCCAACATGCACCATGAGGGGACAGACACATCACCTGGGAGACCCAATGACAAATCACACTACACACAACAGCAGGCCCGGTCACACACACCCCCTCACACAAGCACACACCCCCGGGGCAGGCAACGGATTTACCCACACTCACAATGGACATGTGACACAACAAGACCAATCCATAGCCAAATAAGCATCCTAGCCAAAATTCTACTGGTCAAACACTCAGGAGAACATATCAATCTGTCCCCCGCAACATACCCATCCCCAAGTGTACATTGAGAGGAATGCTAGGCACATCCAACTACCTGGAGGAACTGTGACAACTAGAATATGTATGAAACATGGATGTGGCATGAAACAGCATTAACATTGTCTCTCTCACACACACAGGGCAACGTCATCGACCTCCCCCCAACAATGGGGGGGAACAATCACAGTCCCAGGCTCAGCATGAAGATGATCCCACCGGCAGCGACGACTCTCACCACTCCGTGGATGACCCCGACCAACCTGGCCCCTCTAGTGCCCAAGCCCCTGCAGCACCTGCGTCAGGTACATCTGTGCCAACCCCACCCCCATTCCTGCCACATCCCAGGAGACACCCAGGAGCCCTGCTCGCACCGAACAACAGAGCCAGTCTGACGAGGAGGGACAAGGTTCTCCAGGCACCCAGGAGGAGGCAGACAACCCCGCAAATGCCATCCCTCAGGGGTCCCGTAGACCCGATGTGCCCACAACGGCAGGCGAGGCTCGTGTGGGCAGGGGTGGTGGGAGTGAAGGCAGGCGGAGGCGAGAACCTGACCAGCCAGCTGAGGGAACCGGTATGTCACACATACGCCACATCCTGGACACATACCGGCGTGACACCAGGGGCATCAGCCAGGTAGTGTCGAGCCTCACAGAGATGAAGGGGACCCTCGACGAGATGAAGAACCTGCAGGCCGAGCAACATGCCAGTCAACAACAACACCAAGGACGGATGGAGGCAAGACTGGCTGAGCTCCTGGCGGTGCAAACGGACATGAGCCGTTCACTCCGTCGGATCGCCGACAACATGGGCAACCCTCCCTGTGCCACCAGGCGAAGACCACCACCAGCCACAGGGAGGGAGGAGGAGGAGGATTCGTCCGACGGAGCATCACAGACATCGTCAAGGCCTGCATCTGAGGGTCCCCCCAGGAAGGTGGGTCGTCCACGGAAAAGACCGTGAGAGTCAGCGGACCATCCACATCTCCCAGGTCACCTGGCCTGGCACCTGGCCCCCTGGCGCAACAGCAGCACCTCATCCAATGACATTCTCTGCCACATGGACTTGCTGGTCACAGTCTGACCAATGATGACCAACACTGTGGTCTGGACTCTGATGACTTCCAAAGCAAAGGATACCATCTCCCCCTGTGAACTTTGGATTCTATGCACCCGGTAGAGCACCTTAGTTTATCTACCAAAAGACTTACCCCACCATAAATAAAAACTTTATTTTGTCATGAGATGTTGCTGTCATTTTGCATTAGTCCATAACATGTGTGTGTAAATGTCAAACTATGCCTGAGTGTTGAACTAACTCCACCCATCCATACCCTGGGATCTGAGTCTGGTACAGGACACACATGGGTCACAATGTATCATTCAATGCAGACATGGAGCACAATACTCAACTGTGATGGCCTCAAGCTGCTGAAGGGAGGCTTGCAATACTGTGCGGACAGACCTATTTGTAGGAGTATCATTAAGGCGTAGAGGTCATGCCTCATTCGGAGGTTCCCGGGGAGGGAGTCCCAGGTATGTGTTCCCAGGTGGGAGAACTATGTCCTGCATGCTGGAGTTCGGTGGATCTGAAGAATGGTGGCCAGGTCAAGGTTGGATGCACGGAGATGGCACTGGGGTCTCGGATGACAGTGGTACAAGGTTGGTTTTGGGTCGGGGTAGTGGCCTGCCTCCTGAGTGTGGGTGGGGAGTCTGAAGGTCATCCTGCAGCACACAGTGATCCATTGCAGCTATCTCTGCTGGACGGTGATGTGGCTGGGGCGCGGGATGTTGCAGCTGAGGTGTGCAGATGCAGCCTGGATGTGGACAAGTTTCCCGGGAGTTAGGATGTGGCTGCTCCGTAGAGGGCAGGGCAGTATTTGACACGGATGTTGTGGTGGACCTGGGGGATGGTCCGTCTTTCCTTGGAGTGGATGTATCTGGGCATCATGTGCATAATTTAGAGGGTGTTGCAGTCTGAGGCACAGATGCTGGTGATTACCATGGCAAATGTGAGCAAGCAATCCATGATGCACACCATCTTGTGTGCGTGTACACTGGGTGCTTGTGCAGGGCTGTTGCGGGTGGGACACAAGCAGTTGATCCAGCTGTAAGGGGACAATCCTCAGATGTTGACCTCAGTCCTGTACAAGTCCTGCCTCAGGTGGCTGATGTTCTGCCATTCATCAATGGATCTCATGCAATCTTGAATATTGGAACTGGCAATGTCTGCGTCCTTGGTGAGGGTGAGGAGCACCTGGCTGTCAATGGCATACGAGTTGATGATGAGGTCGTGTGCGCATGTGATGGTGGAGAGGGGGGTCCTGGACACATTGTAGATTGACACGCTGAGAGATGATACCTGTGCCATGTGCCTGACGACGACACCATACTACATGCCGAAGCCTTGAGTCCCACTCCCATGGCCTTGCTGGGGTACACAGCCAGTGGGGAGTAGGAGGGACATGACCTGGTTGGTGCGACAGGGCCTGGAAGGCGTGGCAGCACTGGGTAGGCAGTCGGAGTTGCACACTCATCATGCAAAGGTGTTGTGTGTGCGGTAAGTGTATGCCTGAGAGCAGGTGGGAGATTTGTGGATGGACATTGCTTGGAGGGTGTCTGCAACATCAGACTGTAGTGTGATGTGGGTCATGCAAGGACATGAGGGTCGTGCAATGTGCACGTTGCATGTGCAGACGGTCCAGCCTTTGGCACCGCGTGGCCGCTACTGTGGCACAGACAAGCTGATGACAGACAAAAGAATGGTTTGAGGGAGGAAGGGAGGAGCATCTTTGATGTGTGTGTGTTGCCAAATCCGGGAACTTCGTGTGCCCTTGCTGCAGGGTCAGCAACAGCAGGCGGCATGTCCTGGAAACTATGCCACAAGTTCCACCCAAAGACTAGGATGTCAGAAAGGACCACTGCATCAGGTGTATGTAAAGGAAGGAGTGTCTGGTTTTCCATGGCACACCCAGAGACAAAGGATGCACAATCACCAAAGATGACTGACACCGGATCATGAAACTGAAGGGCGAGCTGCGCACAGGAAACACACCCTCAGCAGGTGTTGAAGGCCCGTTGTGGGGACCAACATGCCAAAACACATACACAGCCATGGACTTCATGCACAATAGAGAATCAAATACATGAAGAACAGCATGCAGGTTGCTAATCTACACATAGACTCATATGCACAATCTTTGACAACTGTGCCAGAGATGCCGCATGCACAGTGGCAAGAGACCTGCATTGACAGAGATGATGCACCTTGGAGGGTGAGGAACACCTTTATTACTCAGCCTCACACCTATGGAAATGCATCAATATGAACAGACACACAGGTCTTTTGGATGAACATGTGGGACCTACACTGGACACCCCCTTCGCACCACAGATGCTGTAAATCCATTGGACTGGCACACAAGTGAAGGGGGTGAGCCAAACATCCCCTGCTGCACACGGAGAGGCTGCAATTCCCCATTGAGCCTCTTATGGGGATGTCCCACACTATGTCCACCCGTAGCATCCCGTATGTTTCATAGGGAAGTTTTACACACATTGATGCCTTCATCACAATCCACAATCCCATTACAGATGACTGTCACGAAGTGTGACTATCAATTCATGTGAGTCATGCTACATGTCATGTGTCTCATGGTGAGTCGACATGTATGCATAGTGACAAAACCTGCACAGGAGCAGTGCCCACACATTCCAAACAACTACCACACCCAAAATGGCTTGCTGCAATCCTTACCCAAAGGAGACATCTCACCATGTCCGTGCATGTAACGCTGATTCAGCACACGTTGCTATATTCATGAGGAATAGCAGGAGCACAACGATGCCACGAGCAGACAGCATGCACAACTACCTGGGGATGACAGACACACAATAAGTCAGGAAAAAGATAGTCATCCGCATGCATGGTCATGTACTCTACATGAATAAGGTTGACACCATGCTAGTTGAAAACTGAGTGTCAGCTAAAATGTGTGGAATTACATCATCACTCGAGTGACACATCAGAACACACCTCTAAGTCACTTAGCATACAGTCAGCTGAACACACACATTGCAACACATGCCACACAAGGCTCCAAGCGTGCACACTCAGACCCAGGGACTCACCATTATGAGAAGAAGTTGCGTATGAGCTGACTCCGGATGTCCTCCTCCTCCTCCTCCTCCTCATCCTCCTCACTTGCCTTGTGACCAAGGCCTTCATCCTCCACGGGTGGATGTTCCTGCTCATCGGGATCCAGGATGAGTGGCACAGCTTTCTCCACTGCCATGTTGTGCAGCATGCAGCACACGAGGAAGATTTTGCAGACCTTCACCGGTGCATATGGGAGGGACCCGCCTGTCTTGTGGAGGCACCGGAATCGGCTCTTCAGGAGGCCAAACGTCCTCTCAATCACTCGCCTGGTCTGCCCATGGGCATTGTAACGGTGACCTGCAGCTGTTCTGGGGTTGCGGAGAGGCGTCACCAGCCATGGAATGTTGGGATAGCCAGAGTCCCCTACATGGAAACATCATGTAAAAAAGTGGGTCAGGAGATACCGTAACATACAAAGATACAGCTAAATACAGGACAAACAGAGTATACCCACCAACAAGACATGCTCGTTCGTTGTGCAGCTGCAGCATCATTTCTGGCACCCTGCTACGCCTCATGATGTAGGCATCGTGTGCTGACCCTGGAAAACGTGCACAGACATGGGAAATCAGCATGTTAGCAAGACACACCACAAGGTGTATAATGGTGGATAATGTTTTCAGTTTCGATAGGCTACCTCCTGTGCCTGTGGTGGTACCAAAGCCACATGCGTCCCATCAATGGACCCAATTACATGGGGCATCCCTCCCAGGGCATAGAACTCACCCTTGATACCTGTCAACTGCTCAGGAGTTGGAAAATGGACAAAATCATCCAGGTGCTCCAACATGGCTTCTGAAACATCATGCAGAACTTGGCTGAACATGGTCTGGGACATGCCACCCACATCAGCTATGGTGAATTGAAAGGTACCGGTGGCAAAAAAAATGTAGGGCGGCCATCACCTTCATCTTGGGTGTCAGCGCAGTAGGATACCTGTGTCGCGGTTGGAGGTGTTGTTCAAGCTTAGCGGTCAAGTCCTCAATCAACTGTTGCGAAAAGCGGTAACGTCTTAGGCAGTCACGTTCCCTTATGGCAGCCAAGTCTGGCATTGGTCGGGGGAGAGGCGGTGCCCTGCAGATAATTGGAAGGAAGAACGAAGAGTGAGTACCTAACGACATCAATGTCAATGAACTGAGCACATGCTCAACTGCTAATACACATCAGCAAAATACAGAGTCAGGTCTGTGCTACACATCCAGGACACGTATGGCAGCCAGGTGATACTCCTACGACAAGCCAGCTACACCCTTTGATAGTCACGTTCAACATGACATGGCCCGGAACTAGCTGTGGGCCAGTGTAAGTGAACAGCCAGAGACATCACAGGAGTGACATACATCCACAAATCGGCATTGGAAGGATGTCATCTCATACAGACTGCTGGCGGCAAGCTAGACGCACAGGTCACATGTCATTGGAAATGTACAGATCACACACATAGCAATGAAGGGGTACACGTGAAACACGAAAACACAGACATGGATACGGCGCAGATATGTCCTCATGTCATAAAATCATCTTTGAAGCATCCAGACACACGTAAAGTGTGAATCCACATCTGGCATGGTGTGCGTATATGTGTGCCATGCCCATCTACACACAGACACATGTTGGATGCAGCAACAGCAGATGCATTTGACGGAACAACACCAGCAAGCACATGGGAACACGTGACACACACAGGACATAGTCACATCGTGGCACGCTGTTACTTAGATGTCAGGTGTTAGTGTCTCTGTCCCTGGCATCAGGGGACATTTGCGGGTGTTGGTGACTGTACCATACCAGTGATGCAGTGCCTGACACGTTTGTACTACATGCACACATGTGCATTGTGGGAAGGGGAAGTGTGCCACATACTGCCCCATCACACATGACATGTGTACACAGGTCATCACACATCTATTGTGCTAAAACATGAGGAGACATGTGCCACATCACTGCCTGACATACCTAGGCCCTGCACATGTAGGACTGGAATGAATATGACTTGATGTACAGCCGTGCACGAGTCTGACACCTCCATTCCATTTGTGTGCGCCTCCTATCACCTGTGTAAGCTGTGTAAGCTGTGAAGCGCACCGTACACAGGCTCTGAGGGGGTGTGAACGGTCCGTATCATCACACTGTTGTAGCCACCGGAGTACGGGTGTGTGTACGGACCGTACACACGTACGTGTACGACCAGTGTGTACACGTACGTGGACTACCAGGGCGTTCACGTACGTGGACGCCCTGGTAGTCCACGTACGTGTACGACCAGTGTGTACACGTACGTGTATGCCCTGGTAGTCCACGTACGTGTACACACTGGTGTACACACTGGTGTACACACTGGTCGTACACGTACGCCCTGGTAGTCCACATACGTCTACACACTGGTCATACACGTACGTGGACTACCAGGGCGTCCACGTACGTGTACACACTGGTAGTCCATGTAAGTGTACACACTGGTCGTACACATACGTGGACTACCCGGGTGTCCACGTACATGGACACACTGGTAGTCCACGTAAGTGTACACACTGGTCGTACACGTATGTGGACTACCAGGGCGTCCACGTACGTGTACACACTGGTCGTACACGTACGTGGACTACTAGGGCGTCCACATACGTGTACACACTGGTAGTCCACGTACGTGTTCACACTGGTCGTACACGTATGTGGCTAACGCTATGTGCAACTGGTGCGGTAGGAGTACGTGTGAAACGCACCGTACCTGTGTGTGGATAGCTAAATTACGTAGGGACACATGAGGGACAAGTATTGGGGCCTAAATGCATGCTGGTTGTCATGGATACCAATTTTCAAGTTCAAATTTTCGATCATGTGGCCTGGAATAGGCAGTTGGCAACTAAATACAATGTTGCAAAGTGGTTGTTGACTTCACATCATGCTCAAATTTTGAACCATGCAAAGGCCCTCACTGGGGTATGTTTAAAAGGATTGGAGGAAAACGTAGGATGCAAATGAGACTGACCAATCACTCTGTACTCCTGTAAATGAAACAGCCCAGCAAGGCAGATATAAGTCAGCCAGGACCCATGAGAGGGCACTTGCCTGCACTACCTTACACTCGACACCACTGCTGCTGCTTATTATTCCTCTGGGACCATGTCAGGGACTGTGGAAAGGGCCCAGCCTTTCAGCCATGAGGAGAATGAGGCATTGCTGGATGTCATCCTCCCACAGTACACCAGCCTGTATGGGAGACCAGGGGAGCAGGTGAGTGCTGACTCAACTAGCTTTGACAGTGCCCCTTTTTTGTGACTGTCACTTCTGGCATTGTGTCCAGGTGTGACAGACATACAATGGTTTTTAGCGTGGGTCCCAGGGGGGGGAATGGCTTATGTCTCCCATGCAGAGCATGATGTAGTTCCTGTGTGCACTCCTCACTTGCATTGTGCTTACTGTGACATTCACTGCATAGTGCATGGCACATTCAGCCTACCCAATCATGATGCCGAATGTTGTCCTATTGTCCTGAGCTGATTCCCTGGCCCCCCCAGTGTGACAGGTGACTGTACCCACAGATGTGTGTGAGTTGAGTGGAGCTGTGCTGAGTGTCCAAATGATGTGTACGCCCCCTGGACATTGATGTGTGTGAATGTTCCTTGTCATGTGGGTGAGTGTCTATGTGGAGTGTTGCACCCCAGCTGCATGGAGGAGGCAACAGCTCCACCCATCTGAGGGGTTTAAGTATGCCGTGCAGAGTGTCTGACTTGCTGAGCTAGCACCACACCTGGGACACCCCACAGGCAAGTGGCACATGTGCAGAGTGAGGTTTGTATCCGCTGTTGCCAATGGCAGGTGATTGATCTGTGCCTGTGTGTGTCTGTGTACTCTGCTGAGGTTGTGTCAGTGGCCTGCAGCATGTGACTGCTTGGAGGTGCTGTCCATCAGCCTGGTGTTGCATGTGATGCACAGCGTGTGCCATGATCATGGAGTGTGTTGCACCCCTCATGCCACCTGTGTACTTTCAATGCCATGTCCTGCTTTGGGGCTTCCACATTGGCTAATGTCCCTATGAGAAAGGTGCAATTGGTTGGCAGCATAATATGCCATGTTCTAAAGATCAAAGATGTTCAAATGTGTGTCTCTGTGACATGGAGCAGGTGTAGTGATGTTGTCTCACTTTGTCATCCTCACAGGTAACTGCCTACGCCAAGGGGGAGATATAGAAGCCGGCCGTCAGGGCCGTAAGATCTGTGGAGGTGAGGAAACGCTGGCAGGACATCCGGTGCTGGACCCGGAGGATCGCCCACTGGCAGCTCAAGGACTCACCTCCACACAAGCACGGTGGGGGCCAACGACTGACCCAACAGATGAAGCGTGTCCTGGCGGTGGTCTTCCCTGAGTTGGATAGGCGGTTACAGGAGTTGCAGCAGCAGGAAGGGGGTAGGTACATGTGTGTTTGTTGGTTGTGTGTCACCAGCTTTTGGAAGTGCTCAGTTGCCTGGATACCCAGCGAGGGTTAATTTGTGCAGTGCATATCCTGTTCCCCAAAGTCAAACGGTGCTGTTCCTCCTCCCTTCCCCTATATGACATGTGTTCCCTGGTCTGTGTGTAATCACTATTGCACATGGTCATCTAGGCTGCCAGTTAATCCAAGTGCACATTGCTTTCTGCATCATGTGGGGGGGGGGGGGTCTGAGACATGTGTTGTTACCTTGCCTGTGCCCTGTCCTGTACAGTCATTTGGGTGTCCAGGTTAGTTGGCACTGATTCTGAGTCTCAACATAGGAGTGTGAGTTTTCAAATGAACAGACTTGCAGCATGCATTAACAATGTTGTGGCCTCAGACATGATGTGCATGAGTGGGAGATATGCATAGTGCAGGGACGGTAGCTCAGGTTACAGTCAGATAATTCTAGGACAATGGAGCTGTGTTCCCACTACAGTCCCCTAAGACACCCTTGCCTCTGAATCATGTGTGTCATCCAACACTGTGCCCATTCTCTGTGTGTTCAGCATAGTTTGGCCTCTGTGGCATAGTTCCCTGCCCTCATTTGTATTTCTCTGAAGTGTGCTACATGTGCCCATTGTACATGCTTTCCCCATTTAGCTTGTGCATCCTCACACTGGGAAGTGCCTGTGTGTCTATGTACAACTATCTGTTGATGGTTGTTGGTCACAAATATGTGTTGGCAGCCTCACGAGGTGATGTGGAGTACATTTAGGAATTTGTGATGCACATTGGACTAAACCCAGATTAAGAGGTGTCACTTCTTGATCTGTCTCAATCACATTGTCTCAGGTATGGGAGGTTTGTGCGGGCAAGGCATACATGTCCAAACCTTAGGTCTCCTTGCCGTGTCTGACCTGTGTGTGATAATTGTCTGGACAGACACTCAACATGCAGTGACCCAGTCAGGTTTTGCTGGGTTTAATGTTTGTGATTTGCAGCATGTGTCAAAAATGCAAATACATGGCTCATGCTCATCCATTTTTGCCACCAGTGTGTGGTAGAGATGCAATGTAGTTTGGTCTGTGTGTGCTGACATCTGTGTGGACATTCTTGCTTGCCATGAGGGTGTCTCCTCAGTGCAGGTGCTCCTTTTCCAGACACATTGCAGGCCCATTAGCTAATGCATTGTCCTGTGTTTGGACATGCCACTCCACATGACAGGCAGTGGGTCAGATGTGTTGCCAACTGTGTCATCATGGTACGGATGGCCATGTGACAGGTGGCATGATTCAAGTGTTCAGTCAATAAGTATAGTACCTTGGCACTGACTACACTTGTCAGCATGTCTGCTTTTTTCCTATGCTTCTTTTTGCTAGTTGGTTGTGAGGGACAATATTGTGCCTGCATGACAGATGTCTCCCAGGGAAGTGCAAAAGAAAGTACGTTTACACTTTCCGTGGACACGCAAGCACATTTCACTGGAAGGCACAGTTTGATTACCAGTTGTCTTCTGAATATACATATCCATGTTCACACAGTGTGTTTGCATGTATGTAAGTCCTTGGTTGTTGCTGATACGAACTTACGAGTGTCAAGTCATCCAGACCACCGTGGTGCCATGGATATGTACTTACTTCTACACCATTTATTATTTACAGTGGCTTTTTAGAAATCGGCAGCCAGCTCATGCAATTACTGTGTAAAAGTATTTTTGTGTGCACATCGTGTGACTTCGGTCATGCAGGCAGATGTGTCTTCTGTTCACAAAGTGGCACATTCACACATTCTAAACATGTACATTGTGTAAAGTGTTGTGAGTCCCAAGGGTTTGCAATGTTTTTGGCTATGGTTTCCTAAGTACTCGCAGGTCTCAGAGTGTGGGAACACCTTCAGTATTGAGGTGTGTAATTTGGCCTTGGGTGCACCAATACTGTTTCGTTCACAGTGAACAAGAGGTGGCGTGGATTAATATTCTTGCTGTGCTCAACTGTTCCCAGACACTAGCTTCTCAGTATAATTTGATATCAAGTTATTTGCTGTTGTGTCATGATCCCCATTGTTTCCAAGTGTCATGGTGGGTCAACCAACTGGGGAGTGCAGGGTTACATATGTGCGGACTATTCTAGATGTTACTCATGATGCATTTCCTGATATGCACTGTGACATTTTAATTGTGACTCATGTGTCTGTTGTATACAGGTGACTGATTATGTTCTGTCTCTTCACCTTGCCCACAGCATCATCGGAGGACACCGAGGGAGACACCTGCACGGACGTGGAGGAGGGATCCAGCACCGCTGCCACCACTGCTGCGGAGTCTGCGGGAGCAAGTGGCACGGCGGACGAGGGGAGTGAGGCGGAGGACCGGTCTAGTGACTACACTGACTACGACGCAGACGGGTCCGATGCTGAACTCCTCGAGGGGGCGGAGGCTGCTACGACACCTGGCAGCAGCACTACATCTGTCACCGCCCCCTCCATTCCCATCACCGCCCTCCCAGTTGCTCCGGTCCCTTCTGTCCGTGCTAAGCAACACCGTGTCTCCTTCGTGCCAGGCACGGCACCCCCTGCCCCTGTCCCCCCTGCTGCCCTCACTGCAGAGTCTGTGGACATTCTGCGACAGTTGCAGGTTGGACAGACTTCGCTGCTGAATGTCCTCCATGGCCAAAGCCGAATGATGACGCAGATGGTGTCGTACATGGAGGGCATGTCATCAGCAATGTCTGAGCAACGGATGTTGCTGAGGTCCATGGACTCTTCACTGACGGCAGCAGTGAGTCTCCTGCAGCGCTTCGTCCCCCCCTACCCCTGCACCATCCACACTTCCCACTCCCATACCTGTCCCAAGCACACACAGACATTCACAAGCACGCACCCCACCAGACACAGCCAGCACACCACCACGTAAGGGCAATTGCACTCCTCCTGGCACGCACACTCAGGGGGATGAGGGCACACCCACTGGGTCTGGGGCACACAGGCATACACGCAGCCACAGTCTGAGGCCGCATGTCGCACTAACCAGTCCCTCCAAAGGCACTCCCCTCGGCTCCCCTACCACACCTCCGGAGAAAGAGGCCTACTTGGCGGTGCTGGGCCTCAGCCCCTCTGTCTCTCCAGCACGCAAACGGGAACGGCACTCCACGGGTAGGGGAGTTGAGCCCCCACCCTGTTCCCCCCTCCCCCAGTAGTGCTGCACCCCATCACTCTGCCCCCCCCCTCCTTTGAGGCTGTGTTGTCTTCGGGTGAAGGGGAGACGCTTGATGACCTGGCAGCAGTGTGCAGCGCCAAGCTGACCTCCACCTTTGGCGCTGCCCCACCCCCTGTGTTGGAGGCGTCTGTCCCTGCACCCACCACACCTACCCTTCCACCTCCTGTCCCTGCGGTGCCTGGTCCTTCCCCACATGATGCCCCCTCCCCAGTCGAGGAACCTGCGGGTTCTAATGTGCAGGCAAGGTAGGGGAGACGCGTGGCCATGTGTCCCCCCCAAGGACATCATATCTGGACTGGCCATGTGCCTTTGTTAATAGTGTCGTTAACTACTTTTTATTTCATTGCTGAATAAAGCATTTTATTTTCCGTTTGAACACATTTGCCTTTCAGGTATTGATGTGGGTGCTGATGGTCCCGGAGTTGGGGTGGTGGTAATGTGTTATGTGTCAGGATAAAGTTGTCGTCTGATGCTAATGGGGTGGACCATGGTATCTGCCTGCCATCACAATGTCTCTGCAAGGTATATTTGGTTGTGTGTGCTATTTGTGTTTGGAGACATTGTCCCAAGGACTGTTCCTTCCTCTGTGGCACCTGACATCTACCCTGCAGGGAGTAGCACTTTTGTAGTGCTGACCTGTGTCTAAATTTCCTTTGTTGGTGACGGATCCCTTCAACTATGGCCATGCCTGCTCAGCAATGTCTCTGGCTGCATCCTCTGTGCCATCCTTGCTAGTCACTGTACTAGTGTATTGAGTATGTTGTCATGCCTAATAGCGACAATCAGCATTTTCCACACTATGCATGTGTTATCATCCCAGCCTAGCACACATTTGGTACTTGTTCTGTAGGGTATTTGAGCACCTGCCTGACAATTGTGGGCATTGTATCTGTGGAAAGTCTACCCTATTCCTTCCATGAGAGGCAACATCTTGGTGGCTGTCCCGGCACCTGTACATTCCTATCAGTCCTGGGATGTGCGTGACAGTGTGTGTTCCCTTTGGCTCTCTTAGTGTAGTGGGCATTGACATGAGTATACAGTCTTGTGGCATGATCTCTGTGTGTGTATTGTGCTGCATCCGCCAGGGGTGGGTATGCATGTGTCATTTGTCCTCACACCCACATGTGTGGTGTCATGCAGTGGGGGATGGACATCCATCCTCATGGTAGTAGGACAGTGCTGTCAGTGATGTGTTGTTATGAAACTATCAACATAGTTGAACATTAGGGATGCGTACATACACCCATGGAGTTGTGCTCATCTGATCATGATGTACACACACCCATGACTCTGTCCACTGCTGGGAGTGATATGCACCCACCCTTCATATGTCTGTCCACTGCTGGGAGTCCTCTGCACCCACCCCTCATATGTCTCTGTCCACTGCTGGGAGTGATATGCACCCACCCCTCATATGTCTGTCCACTGCTGGTAGTGATATGCACCCACCCCTCATATGTCTCTGTCCACTGCTGGGAGTGATATGCACCCACCCCTCATATGTCTGTCCACTGCTGGTAGTGATATGCACCCACCCTTCATATGTCTGTCCACTGCTGGGAGTCCCCTGCACCCACCTCTGATATATCTGGGCACTGCTGGGAGTACTCTGCACCCACCCCTCATATGTCTCTGTCCACTGCTGGGAGTGATATGCACCCACCCCTCACATGTCTCTGTCCACTGCTGGGAGTGATATGTACCCACCCTTCATATGTCTGTCCACTGTTGGGAGTCCTCTGCACCCACCCCTCATATGTCTGTCCACTGCTGGGAGTCCCCTGCACCCACACTTCATATGTCTGTCCACTGCTGGGAGTCCTCTGCACCCACCCCTCATATGTCTGTCCACTGCTGGGAGTCCCCTGCACCCACCTCTCATATATCTGGGCACTGCTGGGAGTCCTCTGCACCCACCCCTCATGTCTCTGTCCACTGCTGGGAGTCCTCTGCACCCACCCCTGATGGCTCTGTCCACTGCTGGGAGTCCCCTGCATCCACCCCATTATATATCTGGGCACTGCTGAGAATCCTCTGCACCCACCCCTCATGTCTCTGTCCACTGCTGGGAGTCCTCTGCACCCACCCCTGATGTCTCTGTCCACTGCTGGGAGTCCCCTGCACCCACCCCTCATATATCTGGGCACTGCTGGGAGTCCTCTGCACCCACCCCTCATGTCTCTGTCCACTGCTGGGAGTCCTCTGCACCCACCCCTCATGTCTCTGTCCACTGCTGGGAGTCCCCTGCACCCAACCCTCATACATCTGGGCACTGTTGGGAGTCCTCTGCACCCAACCCTCATATGTCTATGTCCACTGCTGGGACTCCTTGGCAGACACCCACCCACCCGCACCCTTGGTGCTGTACACTGCTGTCCTGGCCATGTACACACCCCAATATGCTGGTTATATGCTGCACCAGGCCGTGAGCCAACATTCGTGGCGTGTGTACGCCTTGTATCACTAATGTACTGGTGCCCTAGAGGTACGGGTGATGCGGTCCGTACCCACGCCCTCAGAGCGTGAGTACGGCCCTCACCACCATTGGAGAGGTGAAGTAGGTGTACGCTTGGTACGGGCCGTACCCATGCCCTCAGAGCGTGGGTACGGGTCGTACCACCATTGTAGTGGTGATGTAGGGGTACACGCCGTACCCACGCCCTCAGAGGGCGTGGGTACGGCGTGTACCCCTACATCACCACTACAATGGTGGTACGGGCCGTACCCACGCCTGAGGGCGTGGGTACAGTGCGTACCCCTACATCACCACTACAATGGTGGTACGACCCGTACCCACGCTCTGAGGGCGTGGGTACGGCCCGTACCAAGCGTACACCTACAGTTTTAGTTGTCTTTCCTCTCACTTGATTGCTTCCTCAATGCTCCTCCGCCCATCCCCTCCCCCGCCACGCTGCTTTCACTTTCGCGCCTGGCCAATGCTTGTTTCGTTTGTTCCTGCGCGCACCGTGCCGTGCTTTAAGGTCGCGCTGGTCCGCTGACTGCCTTCTCCTATGACTGCTGCCACATACTCTCACTGCTCTCCTCTCTCGCCACCTCCGCGGTGACAGAGACCGGTGCCGCTCCCTGACTGCAGTGTGCTTCGTGCGCTCTCCCCGTGCGTCGCTACTCACTCACCGCTGGGCTTGCTACGGACTATTTCTGCTTCTGCGGTGGCCGCTCATGCACTCCCGAAGCCGCCCCTCTCTGGCAAGCCTCTTCAGTGCGTCGCCTGTCTATTGGCCTGCCAAATGCTCCTCGTTGCTGCTCCTCACCTCACGTATGGTCCCGTGGACGATGTTTCGCCACCAGATGCCGCTCCTGCTCAATCGGTAAGCTCGGCCCGCTGTCACGCTGCTGGTTCTTCCGCCTTGTTTTAATTCCTTTTACAGAGTGCGCGCGCGCGCATGTATATCGTGCGAACTCGACCCGAAGGCATTGGAGCGCTTTACACTCGCACCAGTTTACATGCAGCTCGACTTGTTCGCCTTTGAGAGAATGCTCTAGTGCATGCCCTCTCGCTTGCAAGATTCTTGTATGTTATAGTGGGCTGACTTGGAACTTGCCGTTTGTTTGCAGCATTGTCACTCTTATTTTCTGCCTTCTAGTTTGGCAGTTGCTTGCCATGCGTCACTTCCTTTTTTGTCAGCGGCGCATGCACTAAGCACAGATTAATTAAACTTAATTAACTTGCCTCCGCTGCTCGCATTGTGATTCAGGTTGTGTGTCTTTGTTTAAAAAAAAACCCCAAAAAACGTTGTGACTAGATCAATGCTGGCTGCGTCATTGTGTTTTATTTTTTTACATTCCCCCACTGGTTTCTTCTCTCCCTACGCGCACTCATCTTGTTTCTCCGTCCTGAGCCTTCCGTTACTCACCCCCACCCGACTGCCAAAGACAATAGCTCGCCCTAAGGAGCAACCAATTGGCTTTGCCAATGCTTTTTTGCATCTTTTCATCTGCTTCCAGAGCTGGGTGCCCCAAAGCCCCTCCCCCACTCTCCCCCAAGGATGAGGTTAGAGAATGTTTAAATAGGAAGCTGCATGACATAGCGCCTGGAAACCAGCACAGATCTGGCAGGATATCTCAGGCAGCATTTGCAAACTGTAATTTGAGCAGCACGTGCCACTTACACAGGATTCCTCAATGCTGCCGCTTATCTCTCTAGTGAAAAGGCCCGCAGCAACTGCCCCATTTTATGGCCACTGCTTGTTGCTATTCACAAATATGATCATGGCCCATTCCTAATCTAGAAACGGTTGGAAAACATTTTTCCTGTGGGAAAGCAAGTGTTGGGACAAGCGCAATTCTGTTAAACATTTACACATAATTAAGCTTTTGAACATTCGTGAAAAGCTGCAACTTTTATGAAGAGCCCCAGTGGAAATGTTAGTAAATTACAACAAATAAACAAGCATTGACATAGCCAATAGGTCTCGCCTTTGGGACCTTATAAGTGTTTAGCCATGCAACAGTTGGTGTTGTTGCACTAAGGATATTGTGCTGCATAACTAAATATTTACAAGGTCCCAAAAGCGAGACCTATTGGCCATGCCAATGCTTGTTGTTCTTGTCTTACCAGTTGCTGCTCTCCTTGTTGTGCAAGTGGACCTAGGGCTCATTTGATGTGACTCGCATGAATCCAATTTGGTAAACCACCACACTTCACTGCCGTTGTCCTCACCAGTATGACTTGATAAGGTCCGTTCCACCTGGGTTCTAAGCATGACTTCCTTACGTGCTTCTTGACATAAATCCACTCGCCTGGAATCAGATCATGAGCTTGTTTTGGCTGTGTCGTAGTGACATCTTCTCCAACCTGGTGAGATACAGAACGTACCAGGTCAGCCCATCCTCTGCAATAATCGATTACCAGATCATCAGATAAACTCATCCATTTGTTTGCTGGTATGTATGCTTGTCTCATTGCTCTTCCAATGAGGATCTCATGAGGACTCCATCCCGTCTTTTTGTCAGGTATGCTTCTTAGACTCATCAGTACAAGGGGTTAAGCGTCAGGCCATTTCAGTGATATGGATGTACACACCTTCCCTAACCTGGATTTTATAGTGCCATTGAGTTGCTCAACCACTCCAGATGCTTTGGGTCGATAGGCACAATGCAGCTTCTGCTAAATTTTAAATGCTGCACGAATCAGACGAATTATCTCATTATTAAAATGTGTTCCTCTATCTGTCTCTAAAGTGACTGGGATTCTAAACCTAGTAATCAGTTCTTTCAAAATCAGTTTAGCCACAGTAAGGCTATCATTTCTTCTCGTGGGATAGGCCTCATCCCAATGAGAGAACAAACAGACAATAACTAGAACATACTTCAGCCCATTACATGGGGGAAGATCAATAAAGTTGGAGTCGGGTAAACGGTCCTCCTGCTCTCCCAATTCGTCCCCAACTAACAACAGTCTTTCTGGCTGGATTCTGCTACTGACATGTTATACACCTCTGCAAAGGCTCTCTGCAATGACCCTGAATTTTGGGTTGTACCATGACTGCTTGAAGAGTCTGATCATTGCATCTCTTCTGACATGTGCAATTCCATGGTAAACTCTAGCCATGTAGCAAAGTAAAGAATCTGGCAACACTGGTCTCCCATCAAGATAGACCCACAGTTCATCTGCTCTTTTGCTACAGCCTTTTTTATTCCATCTTTCTTTTTCCTCATCACTTGCTTCTTACTGCATCTGTCTAACTTCTTCCCAAGTTTCAAATATTGCTGTAAACAGATGATGGCATTCGGTATTTCCTCTTTCAATTGATCTGTTTAAAGCCAATTAGTTTGTGCACAGAAACGTGCACTTTGGTCAGCATATCTTTTGCCCTTCATCACATAAGCATCTCCTGATTTATGTGCAGCAAATTTGACCACTGCAATTCTTTTGGGCAGTTATTAAGCATTTAATCATTTTTTTACAGTTTTGCCATTACAAATAGGAGAACCAGAAGAAGTCAGAAATCCCCTTTGCATCCATAGCTGTCCAAAATCATGGACAACCCCGAACCCATATTGGCTATCCGTGAATATGGTTACTTTCAGGCTTTTGGAAATTTTGCACTCTCTTATTAGAGCTATTAGTTCAGCAATTTAGGCGGAATTTACCCCTTTTAGACAGGATGCTTCAAGAACTCCTTCTATGGTACACACAGCATAGGCAGTACATAGTTCACCTTTCCCATTTGTCAGACATGACCCATCCACAAATATCTCACAATCTGATTCACCCAATGGAGCATCCTCTATGTCAGGCCTGGGTTTGGTGCACAGTTTTGTCACATCCAAACAGTCATGATCCGCTTCTTCCCTCACTTCCTCACAACGAGAATTTGGTAACAGGGTTGCCGGGTTTACAGTAGTGCACCTCACCACAGTCACATTCTCAGCACCCAGAATCACTCTCTCATACTTAGCCGACTAGAGATTAGGTACAGCGTATGAGTATGAGTCAAAAGAATCTCAACAGAATGTGGCACAAACACCTTGACTGGATATCCCATTACAATTGGCTCACTTTGTTCCAGACTCATGCAAGTAGCTGCTACTGCTTTCAAACATCCGGGCAATGCTGCAGCCACTGAATCCAAAGTAGCAGAAAAATATGATACTATACGTCGTGCCATTCCATGTTTCTGAGCTAGAACTGAAAGTGCGCACCCATCTCTCTAACAACAATACAACGCAAATTCCTTGGTATAATCTGGCATTCCCAATGCAGGTGCATGACAAAGACTGCTTTTCAATTTTACAAAAGCTTCCATACTTTCATCATTCAGAGCAATCGGATCTTTCACATCCTTCCGTGTTAACCTCTGTAGAGGTTTTGTAATCAGTGAGAAACCACTGATCCACTTCCTACAATATCCAACCATTCCCAGAAACATTCGTACTTCTTTTTGTGTTTTGGGTGGACTCATCTGTTTGATCACTTTAATTCTTTCTGGTGTCACCTTTCCAACTCCCTTCTATGTTCTGTGTCCTAGGTATTGGACTTCTTGTTTACAAAATTGTAGTTTTGCTGGGGACACCTTATGTCCTTCCTCTGCCAGTGTAGTGAAGATTGCTATCTATATACGTACAATGCTAAGTTAGCACAACCGCGTTAGATGTTAGAAAGTCATCTTGGCGCTTTTGCACACGACACTGTAGTCCCATGTTATTAATTGAGAAATGCTTGCTCGACTTTGCTTCACATGAGAACTGTCTGTTGTTCACATCCCAAACAGTGAGCAGCGACCTTGGTCTGCACATCGTGTAAAGAAACAGTCTGGGTCGCTAGACGGTGCATGTTGTTGGGTTCAGGTTGATCGGTCCACTATTTAGCCATAACACGCACACAGCTGCAAATACCTGAAAGTCGGGTGCTTTTAATATTGCAGTGTTACATGTTTTTCATTACATTCGGAAGAAGAGCTTTCCCAGGAGCAGAGCCTAGCCTGATCCTGTGATCTGATCTCACTGAGCTGATCTTTACGGTATGGGGTTCACCATTCAAGCCTATAGACCTTTTACTAGTCTAATAATAATAATATTAGTTTGCTAGCGAAAGGAAAGGAAGGTGGCTGAGATCCACTGTCATTTTAGTATGATTACTCCTTTCATTTTCTATGGTATTGTAACTATGCTGATGGTTTTGATTTTAATCATTTGTCTGCTTATGTTAGACAAAGTACTGCATCTTAGGACACGAGGTTTATAAAATAAACGCTTTAAACTTTACGTGTCTCTGTTTATTTTGTTGTGGACTGATATGAGAATAATTACGAACAGGTATTTCTGATTCCCACCATTCCTGAGAATACACTAAGTCGCTTGTTCTGAGTTGTCTATACATTGGGACCGCCGAGATAAAACTCGGATAACGAATGGGACACTGATGCTGGTCGGATAAGGGGTTCTGGGTTCTGAGGTGAGTTTCTGGTACACCACAATTCACTGAGGTCCTGGTTTCCTGTGCATAGTTCTGTGCATAAGCAGAATCCCTGCAACATGGCGCACCTAACGTTTGGTCTATTGGTTTTGAAACGCCTTAGTAGTGCTTATATTAGTCCACAACTCCCTCACTCTGGTTTCCGGTTGACGGGAGTGACGGTTTAACCTACCTGTGTTTCGACTAATAGGTTCATTCAAGCTTAATCATTAAAAAGGTTATTTTTACTGAACCCCAGTGCTACGGTTGATATCGTTGATACTCTTTAGTGTGTCCTAACGGCGGTAGACATAGCCCCGCATAGTTGTGCACCTCTACGCCGTCATTTAACGACGTATGGGGTGCCAGATGATGGGATGGCTGTTATTTTTGTGGTGAGCGCTGATGCGTCATACCCGTATGAGTTGTTTAACTCATGGGTGACTTTTACGGCAGTGGATGACGATGATACGTTTCATACCTTTACTCCCACACAGCTGCCTGCGGTCTATACCCCGTATAGGACACAAGAAATTCCAATCTCTGCCTGGCAGCATACCATTTGGTTTAATGGCGCCCTTCCCCATGCGGTTGCACCGGCAAGTTTGGGCCCGTTGTCCATTGCAGGGGCCACATGGCCGGTGCTGGCCGGCTTTACGCCTCATCCCCGCTATCTCACGGTGGCGGTGACTGAGTTGCGAGTACTACACACAGCCCTGATTACAGTCCGTAGGGCTTTAGTGTAGTATGTGTCGTGCAACGTGCAGGTTGGATCGCCTGCTGTTGCAGGACAACCAACAGACCACCACGCGGTGGTTATTAGTCCTGTTATGGTTAATTCGGTTATGGGCAAGCGCCCACAGAATAAGGATGATTTTTCTTATTGGCTTGCTGAGAAATTTGACCAACTGGAGGCGGTTTTTCCGCATACAACTCCTGTGGAGAACCACAGGATACTCACCATTAGTTTGCCGAAAGACTTGGTCCCAGATATGGCTGATTGCACAAACTGGGGCAAGGTCTTTGCCGCGACCTACTCGAAGTGCTTCGGCACCCCGTCTATGTCTGTACTACCCTCCGTCATCAAACGTGTTCAAGAGAATCACGGTGCGGATGCTGCTGTTGAATTGGGAATGAGGCTTGTCGGAGTGTTCGATGTGGTGGCTTACATGGTAATGGGCAACCTCAAAGGCGATGCCATGCAGTTCCAAGTACTAAATAAGTTGGACAGCGTAGATGAACTCGACAAGCCCAAGGAGTTCGCAAAAATAATTGCGCAAGCCTACAGGCAAGTTGGCCGTAGTGCGTTTGTTGTTAAACCAGCCGTTATTATTCCTGATATAGTACAGCAAACTAAGGTGAGCTCGTCAACTAAAGACGAACGCCCAAGCTTTCCTAAACAAAGTTGGCGAGCAAAGAAACAGGGTAAGCAGCAACAGAAACAGGGGTCTCGCCCTGCATCGCCCGCGCAGTCGTCCAGTGAACGCACATATGATCTGCGCGATCGATCTCGTATTAAGTGACCTGATAGATTTCAGGTTTCTGAACAACGCTCTCCTTGTTCTTCACAGGAAACATCGGCTTCACAATCCAGTGGCGGAGACCGTGGGAAAGGAAGGGGTGCCCAAGGTCGTGAGCAACCCCGCCAGACTGACGGCAAAGGCAAGCAGCATGAGTCTGCGCATCAACGACCCCCGTTTCAGAAGAAGAAAGTTGCTGCGCTAACAGCGAGGTATGCAAAGATGGTGCGGACGCAGCTTCAGAACCTGACATGGGCACTAACGCTGCTTGACAGCGCGGCGGAAGTAACAGTAATGCGACAAGCACTGCGTCCATATCTGGTGGTGACAGCAACTGATACGTTCATAACTGTAGAAACTGCTGACACTAGAGTGGCTCCCCCTGACAGACTATATAACATAGTCCTTTTAATTGAGGGTGACATACAACACACGATTAAAGGGATTTTTTGGGATAGTCTGACCACTTCATATGATATTCTATTAGCAGAGGCAGATTGGCCCCCGGCTTTCGTTTTAGATGCTCCTAGAGGGGAGGAGGTAATCCTCCCATCCTTTGCGCACACGGTGCCAAGGGACCAAGCTAAAAAGTTTGCCGAGGAGTGGGCTCTGGTGCTTGCACCTGCTCTGTATCGTAATCAGGTAGGCTGGGATAAATTGTCCCCCAGCCATGAAATTCCGTTGCGGTCCACGCCCCAACCACAACCCCAATATCCCATGCGTCGCGAAGCAAGACCTCACGTCGCGGCTATCCTTGAACAATTGGAATATCAAGGGGTAAGTGAAACTTGTGTGTCACCAATGAATAATCCTTTATTCACTGTGACGAAACCTGACGGGTCGTACCGCTTAGTTTTGGATTACCGGCATTTAAACTCTCATTGCCGGACATGCGCAGTACAAAATACCCACAGTTCGGCTCTCGTCGATAGTCTCATGAGAAAACGGTTTTAAACCACACTTGACATCTCGAATGGCTTTTACAGCCATAATCTGTCCTCTCTTAGTAGTGAGTGGACGGCGTTTACCTCGGGTGGCACACAAAAACATTTCAAAAGATTACCGATGGGCTATTAAAACAGCCTGGTGTCTTCGTCGCTCGCGTGGTCTCTCTGTTAGAGAGCTTAGACCCTGATGCATACTCGTATGTGGATGATATTTATCTCACAGATGACGAGTTGGGACCACATCTCAGTCGCGTTGATCGCATTATTGTTTTGTTTGCAGACTTCGGTTACAAATTCAACTTTGCGAAGTCTCACATTGTGGAATATACAGTGTTGTTCTTGGGATACGAACTCAACAATGAAGGTCGAGGATTGGCTCCGCATTTCCTAGAGAAATGCGCATGCCTACGTGCTCCCACGACACTGAAGAAATTACAATCTCTGCTGGGTTTTCTGAATTTCGGTCGAATTTACACTCCAGATTATGCCCAGCGTATCAAGCCGCTTTATGCCTTGATACAACCTACTTTTTCCAAATCATGTTGGCTGCCAGAGCATTCAGCTATATTGCAATCATTGCAAGCTGATCTTCTTGCTTCAAAATACTTACTGACGCGTGATATCCACACTAACCTGGTCATAAGAATTGTGCCAGGCGCAGTGGGTTTCACATACTTGACGTTCAATGAGGGCGACACCGTCCCCATTGCCTACAAATCTCACTTGTACACTTCGGCTGAACTGCGATTTTCCGCTGTCGAGAAAGTTCTGATGGCAGTACAGATGGCGATTTTGAAAGAGCGAGCGCTATCGCAAGGTAAATGCATGTTGGTGGTAACACCATATCCTGCCCTTGAGGCGGTGACAAAAGCTAGTGTACCAAATTCTAAGGCTTTGTATCCAAGGTGGATACAATGGGCCACTTCCTTGACATCGCCTGACGTCACATATATCTTTGACGCGGCACTTCAGACTCAGGAGTTTTTGCAGTATGAATTCGTTCATCCAGCTCCTCTGTCTTTGCGCCCGCTTGGGGATTACCATTGTGTCATTTACACTGACGGTTCTGCGCAACCGGCAACTGGATCAAAGCATGCATATTCAGCGGCCTGCGCAATTGTGGTCGGTACTTTCGTCAATGGTGATTTCCAATCCGATGTCGTGCATACGCAATCATTGGGTGATTGTACCACACAGTTGGCGGAGCTTCGTGCTCTGGTGCTAGCGCTAGAGTTTGCTGATCCCCGAGTCACTACTCTTATAGTGAGTGACTCATTTTATTGTGTCCAATCATACAACGACAATCTACATTTTTGGTCTCAGAATGATTACCATGATTCCAAAGGTAGCACGATTAAGCATAAAACGCTTTGGGTTCGAGTGGCAGAACTTAAAGAACATCTGCCTGTCGTGAATGTTATTCACACTCTTGGTCACCAACGGGTTGGTGTCCATGCTGTCGGCAACAGCCTGGCTGACTAGGCAGCAAAAACAGCAGTGGCAACATACTTAGTAGCAGCAGTTACAAGATCCAAAAGTAAGATCGATGATGACATCTTGGCAGCTATTGCTGCTACAGAGAAGGGAACAAAATATCCAAGAGGTTTCCCTTCTCGTTACCATTATCGCTTAAGTCCTGATAACGTCCCATTAGTGAGGATTAATGACGTTGGTGACAGATTGATTCCCAACGCGGACTGCAGACCGTCTTTGATATTAGCAGCTCACGAGGGCATGGCGTCCGCGCATGCCGGCGTTGCAGCTACTGTATCTCTGTTACAACAACGTTACTGGTGGTGCGGTTTATATAAATAAGCCCGAGCTTATGTTCTTAATTGTGACATTTGCCAGCAGATAAAACCTTCAACTGCGGTGCGCCCACCACAAACTCAGTTGTACATATCTAATAAACCACTGGGTTGTGTTTATTTAGATCATTGCGGTCCATTTACCTCTGATACTGCGTACAAATACATCTTAGTTGCAGTGGATTCGTGCACACGTTTTCTGTGGGTGTGGCCACAAAGGAGTGCTGATGCCCGTACTGTCATCAAGGATTTGCGTGTCTTTGTTGGAAGTTTTGCATGTGGTACCTTTCATTCTGATCAGGGCCCTGCGTTCGCCTCTAAGGCGTTCAAAGATGCCATGAGAAATTTGGGGGTCCAAGTCAAATGTTCGTCTCCATACCAACCTGAGGGTAATAGTGTAGTGGAGCGAATGAACCGTGACTTAAAGCAATCTTTGACAGCCAGGGTTTTAGGTACTGGCCGGAACTGGCTAGCCCACTTATATGACGGACAACGTGCACTAAATAATCTCCCTAGAAGGACTCTGGGTGGGCGGACCCCATACATGATGCTCTTTGGCATACGAATGTTTGTCCCGGACCTTGATGGTCTAGACATGGCGGCGTCGGCCGCACCCTTTGACGTAGATGATCACTGTGCTGTATTGCAGATCCTTCAAGAAGCCAGAGACAGTCTAGCGAAGGAACACGTACCCTCCTCATCTGATGCTGTGCTTCAGATTCCGGTAGTCGGCTGGCTACCTCGAGTTGGTGATCTGGTCCGTGAGAAGGTGGAGAACAAGAAGGAGTTCGGCCCCTCTTATCGTGCACCAGTTCCAGTGCTTGGAGTACAGGGTACACGAACAGTCATTTTACCTCCACTTCCTGGTCGAAAGGATAACAGGTACATCTCTACTGACAATGTCAAGCTACAGCGAGTGGCCGATTCTTCTTAGTATGACACCGGCAGTTTCTTGCCCTTCGATGCTGAGAAATTCTGTTGTGGCCCAAGCTTCTAACACCGTGCCTGATGTTGCCGTCGAGATGCATACAGTTACTAGTCCTTTATTGCCACCGACACCTGGTGGTCTACCTGAAGATGTTGAGTATGCTTATCCTGCGGATGTTCCATTGCCTGTTTTACAATCCACCACAGTTACCCAGTCACAATACTCTTTTGACTCTAATTCAATGACTTCCATTTCCCCGTCCAAAGTTTCGATTTTTGTGGCCTGGTTCAAAAGACATTTTTTAATTCCCCCTTGGACTTACATTTGGCTGGTGCTCATATGTATTGTTTTGTTTATGTCCATTGGCTTTGTGGTAGTGTTTTTTAGACTTATCAATGGACACTACCTGAAAGAGAGATCTACAATTCGACTAATTGATGGAACTTTGGCCCCCCACTCCTCATCTCATATCATGAAAAGGGACCAGCCTTTTGTGAACATTACTGACTGGCCCGTACGTGATGGGATTGCATGGGATGCTGTAAAATTTCAAATTCATGGCCCCACTGAAGTAATCAACGTGCCAAATGTATTTCGTGTTTCTATGGGTGATGTAGTTAAGCAGAACATCCACTCGGATGATTGGGATGTGCAAGCAATAGAAGCACTGTTTTCTGATTTGAAATATTATGCTGCATTTGATGCTGAAGATTTGTTTTTAGAAACTGCTAATTATGATGAGCAATTCTGCTATCAACATTATGGCACACACTTCCTACACAAAGCAAACACGTTTAGAAATTTCGTAAATTATACACAATGGGAACACTGTCCCACCCCTAGGATGGGCAGCTCCACCACGTTAGTGGACAAATTCACATATTCTTCAGTGTGTCAAATCCGGCCTCCTTTTATTTTAAGGTTTTGGCTGAGTCTGCTTCTAAAGTTAGACTGACACACACCAAATTGTTGTATTCCAAGTCCTTTATGGACGAGTTGGCAATTGGAGGATATGATCTGTGGAAAGCTACTATCGATCTTAAATCGGTTTGGGGTTCTAAACCGTGGCAGGTACAGGGAACAGAAGCTTTGCATCATGCCTGCCTTATCCCGAACCACATGTTATTTTTAAATTCGTCAATTTTTCAGACCACCTGTTTTGGATTGGCTACTTCTAAAAAATTAAATTCTCCCTCCATTCCGGGTCTGGGTGCTTATCCTAATTGGGGTAATCATACGGATCTGTCCCTTGCTACGTTGCAGTCATACATTTCCAACACATCCTTCAATATTTCTGAATTGAATCCGGAAGGGTGGTTGGTGTGGCAAACGAGTTCGGATTCCTGTCAACATCGGTTTCTGGATTTAGCGCCGGGGTATACACAAGTTCGTGTAGACCCCCGTTTTGAGTCTTCTCACACTGTAACTACCTACTCAGTAGGGAAGTTATGCCAATCCTTGCTGCAACATTCCATCTTAGCATCTGTTAAACTTCATTTAGCACGATTAAACGACAAAATAGATTTGAATGATTTTGTTAAGGGTCCTGCGGTTGGCAGGTCCAAAAGATGGGTATATGCTGTTTATAACGAAGTTTGGAAGCTATCACAAATTGAGGCTGCATCCAGATTACGTGCTATTGATCAAGCCAACATGGAAAAGGTATTGGCTGTAATAGATAATAGCATTAACACCCTGTCTTCCAGAATTTATACCTTAGATAATATTGTTTCATCTGTGGTAGATATTGTGCAGGATGATTTGTCTGTTTTGTATCATGGTCAGAATCAATTGCGTTCTATTATGCAGTTTGCATGGACATTGCAGACGTTAAAGGCTGGGAAAGTCCCTTGGGATTACATGAATACTTCATCTTTGTTCTTTCCTTTTAATTTAACCGCAAAACAACAGTTCATGTCCATGAAAGATGCGACTTATTCATTGCAACACATTGAAAAGTTAGAACCTTTACCTTTCTCTGTTGCTGCATTAAATTCCGCTGTGTGGCTTATCCACGGGTTGATCATATTACCGTTCCCACTGTTTAAGTTCAGTTTGTGCATGAAACATTATGCCCTTGGCAGATATGAAAAACTTGTTTCTGCCTTGCTGCACGAAGTTTGGTCACTCCCATTCACGTATAGATGTGTGAGAGATGGAAAAGAGGTATACTTAAAAGGTGAAGAGTGCACTTCCACTCCGGATCACTCTGTAGTGTGTAGGCACATTCAATTGCATGGTGCATGTAATGTGCACGCTCCTAATTTAACTTGCGTCCTGAAAGGGATCCCTGTGCCAGTTATAACACCATCTTTTACGCTGCATGCTAACGGTAGTTATTTGCTATTAAATAATGAAGCTTGCTGTGGGATGTTAGTGGGAATTCCCTACATAGTGACTGTATCACAGAGAGTGGTTTGCTGTAATAACGGCCTTTTCCCACCCCCGCACGGACGGCTCGATGTATCCATCTGGCCTCCCATTCCAAACTTGAAAGCAGAGTTCAATAAGATGAGCAGAATAAGGGCTCTATTGTCTCAAAAAGAAGTCGCGTTGACTTCATCCCGGGAAACATTTGTCCTTCACGTAGCAAACACGCGCACTGAGGTGCAAGCGCTTTTGAATACTGATCTCCCACTTCATTTTGGGACCCTGATTCAGACTATCTTTAATGCCTCGTCAACAAGTGGCCTGGCTCATTTTTTAAAAATTGTGGGCTCCGGCCCCGTGACCTCCTTTCAAACTATTTTTGGTGTGATCCCGGCATTTTTTCATTCTATTTTTTCCAGCGTCTTCGGAGGTCTCCCTTTGCTTCCTGCCCTCGTAGCTGGGGTACTTTTGTTGATCTGCGCACTACGCTATGGATGCACAACTTGCGTCTCACGACAGCAGGTCCTGGCTGTTACATCTTCGTAACCGGATGCTTGAATACTATGGCACTTTACCACTGGCGACCTTAAGCATAGCCTATGGATTGTCCTTCCGGTTTCCCTACTTTACTTGTGTACAGCCCGTCTTTCATTGCCTAGATTGTCCATTCCAATTGTGTCTGTCGAACTCGGTGTCTCCCGCCCCGGATTATGATTGGCTGATGAGCCCCTTAGTGGCTCATGAGTTGGACTGTTCTGGCGTCGGGATTATGGCCTGTGGAGCAGCACATGGAGTCCTTGGGAATTGGGACATCGGAACGGCTGCAACAAAATTCTTAGCGAGAAGTTATCTTGAAGAGCACGCCAGTTGTCCTCGAATGTTGCTGGAGGCTCCGGTGGTCGAGGAGCATATATGTTCCTTCCCCGTGCTGAATTGGATGGCAGATAATTTTGCAGAATGTTCCAATGATTTCCTCTTGGAAGCTGTTGCAACTTATTGTGCTTATACATTGATGGATTGACCTTTTTGCACTTTCATTTCGTCATACGTCCTTCAATTATGTTTTTTTTATCCTTTAAATGGTTTTTTCAATTCTTTTTATTTTTTCTTTGTTTTTTCTCTTCGAACTTTTTCACTTACCTTATATGGACTTTCAGTTCATGTCCTTGGTTCCGTTCTATCAAACTTGAACTCTGCGTTCTTGCAAGTGCGCCCCTACTGGTTAGTGGTCCGATCAAGGGGGGTGTAGTGAAGATCGTTATCTATATATGTACAATGCTAAGTTAGCACAACCGCGTTAGATGTTAGAAAGCCATCTTGCCGCTTTTGCTGCTTTTGCACATGACTCTGTAGTCCCATGTTATTAATTGAGAAATGCTTGCTCGACTTTGCTTCACATGAGAACTGTCTGTTGTTCACATCCCAAACTGTGAGCAGCGACCTTGGTCTGCACATCGTGTAAAGAAACA
Organism: Triturus cristatus; assembly: GCF_964204655.1. Lineage (NCBI taxonomy): Eukaryota > Metazoa > Chordata > Amphibia > Caudata > Salamandridae > Triturus > Triturus cristatus. Next base: position 1,164,654,498 of record NC_140583.1, read on the forward strand.
GTCTGGGTTGCTAGACGGTGCATGTTGTTGGGTTCAGGTTGATCGGCCCACTATTTAGCCATAACACGCACACAGCTGCAAATACCTGAAAGTCGGGTGCTTTTAATATTGCAGTGTTACATGTTTTTCATTACATTCGGAAAAAGAGCTTTCCCAGGAGCAGAGCCTAGCCTGATCCTGTGATGTAATCTCACTGAGCTGATCTTTACGGTATGGGGTTCCCCATTCAAGCCTAGAGACCTTTTACTAGTCTAATAATAATAATATTAGTTTGCTAGCGAAAGGAAGGTGGCTGAGATCCACTGTTATTTTAGTATGATTACTCCTTTCATTTTCTATGGTATTGTAACTATGCTGATGGTTTTGACTTTAATCATTTGTCTGCTTATGTTAGCCAAAGTACTGCATCTTAGGACACTAGGTTTATCAAATAAACTTTTTAAACTTTACTGTGTCTCTGTTAATTCTGTTGTGGACTGATATGAGAATAATTACGAACAGGTATTTCTGATTCCCACCATTCCTGAGAATACACTAAGTCGCTTGTTCTGGGTTGTCTATACATTGGGACCACCGAGATAAAACTCGGATAACGAATGGGACACTGATGCTGGTCGCATAAGGGGTTCTGGGTTCTGAGGTGAGTTTCTGGTACACCACAATTCACTGAGGTCCTGGTTTCCTGTGCATAGTTCTGTGCATAAGCAGAATCCCTGCAACACCAGGTGGTTCAAACATGCAACTGTGTCTGTCACACATGCCTCTCGTGTCTTTGATGCCACTAGTAGGTCATCAATGTATTGAACCAAAACCGAATTTCCTGGCATGACCAAAGTCTCAAGACATTCTTTCAAGATCTGATTGAAGATTGAAAGACTCTCTGTGTACTCTTGAGGAACTCGGCACCATGCCAATACACGGTTTCCGAACCGGAAGGCAAACAAATACTGCCTTTCAGGATGCAATGGAATCGAGAAAAATGCTTATCACAAATCAATAACTGTGTACCATTCAGCATCACAGGGAATTTGGTAAAGAATCACTGCTGAATTCAGTACTACTGGACAACAAGATACTACAATTTTATTAATTTGACGTAAATTCTGCACTATTCTGTATTTCCCACTGGGCTTTTTGATACCTATGATAGGCGAATTACTAGGACTGTTCATTATTTCTTTTAAAATTCCTTGTTTAATCATTTGGGCAATCACAGGAGCGACTCTTGCAATTACTTCTGGACTCATTTTGTACTGAGTTGTGTTTGGGTATACAGCACCAGCTTTTACAGTAATCTGAATCGGATCTACATTTGTCATTAGGCCAATTTCCTTTCCTGAAAAATCCGACACATCTGATCTCACTGCACTTTTTAATTCTTCAGGCTGATTCTCTTCTGTAAGAAGGAAAAACAACTCATCCACCTCTGTTCCTTGCTTCACTAACATCATTTTAAATTCAACATCCTCACCAGGTGTCTGAAATGCAATTCCATCTGGTGTACAATAGATGGTGCAGTTCACCTTGCATAATAAATCTCTTCCCAAGAGATTTACTGGACTCGAGTCACATACCACAAATTGATGCATGTCTTTGAAGTTACCAATGTGAACTTCTATTGGATTTGTGACTGGCATTCTAATATGCTTATTCGAGACTGCTACAACTTGGATAGTTTCTCCCAAGAGAGGGATGTTTGGAATTTCAGCTGCTGTCACAGTAGAATGGGTAGCACCAGTGTCCACTAAGAATGTAATGTCATTCCCTTCCACCTTTCCATCAACAAATGGACCTGACTGATCTACAGCCAAGAATGCACCAAGTACGCACTCCTCCTCCCCCTCAGGTACCGTCATTGAGATGAGTTTGAATCATTCTCATTGCACTGCAACCAATATTGTGGAACCATTTGTACAGTTTGATTCTTACCAATCTGGTCACCTCTGTGATATCCAGTACTCACACTGAACCTCTGCACTTGAGCATTTGCATTATTTGGCATGGGAGCTCATGGCACCTGTAACTGTTGAATAGCTATCTGCTGCTGTGGCTGTTGATTTACACCACCTCATTATGTATCTGTGGATTCAAATTTATCTGCTGCTGTGGCTGTTGATTTACACCACCTCATTATGTATCTGTGGATTAAAATTTTGATTTCCCTCATTAATCTTTTTAGGAGATCTACACTCGTTCTTCCAATGTCCAAGCTTTCCGCACGCATGACAAGGAATTTTCTTCATAGCTTCCTCTCTATTCATTTTTCCTCTTCCTTTCCCTCCACTGGAATTTTGCCCATTTTGATTCTGACCACCCGTCTGATTACCCCTTTTCCCACATAATTTTCTCTTTTAACTTTTTATGTCTCGATTTTATGTCATCACTACAATACTTGGCATACCTCAGAATTTTGTCTATCGTTTTGCTCTGCCAGCAAACCAAATGGTGTTGAATCATATTACTAGTTTCTGGTTTCAATCCAAACACAAATCGATATACGAAATGTCCCATATCATTGTCTCCAATATTTTCAAATCCACTATACTGTTTAAATGCCTGCAACAACCTTTCATAGTAGGCATGTACTGACTATTTTGGATCTTGGGTTGTACTGTCGATTTTAACCCAATCCGTTTCTTTTGGGGACATTTTCCCTTTCAGAAATGTGATTACTTGATTATACTTTTTCATCACTTTGTCAGATCGTGCACCTGTTTTTGGGTCCCTGGGACATTCTTCTTTTGGCCAATCTGCAGTGATCTTACATTCTGTCCACAGATCTGCGGGAACAACAATTTCAAGCAATCCATCTAAATCCTTTAACAAAACCTTCAAGACTTTCACATACCTTTCTACCTGTTTATACCATTCAACTTGTTTCTCTCTCAACCTGGGAAAATCGTTCGTGAAGGACAATATATCCTGTCTTGACCATGGGACATGAACATATCGAACACCTAGTACTTCTCTCATCGGACACACCCTTTCAACCTGTTCTGTCTCTTTGAACGGAAACATAGATGTTCCTTTACTAGCTGCTTCTTCCTTCTTTTTCGCCCATCTAATTTTCCATCGATCTACATCTCCCCATTTTTTCAAAATATTCATCAATTCTTTTATCTGCAGTCTTTTTCCAGATGTATTCGAACTCTCTAAGTCCTTATCAGTGAAAGCCAACCTGTATGACTTCTGCAACACTTTCGATTTTTCTATGTCTACTCCATACTCACTAGCAGCCTCAGTTATCTTTTCATGTAAGTTCTTTGCTCTCCAAGTAACGCCTTTACACAAAAAAAACAGTTCATCATCTCGATAAGTCCCTTCCCTGTCTGGACTTATTGTGCCGATGATCATTTCTTCCAAATCTACTTTTAATTGACTCACATTAATACCCTGTGGCTGTGGTTTCGGCTTTGTCATTTCCATTATCCAATTATTGAATTCTTCTGGTGAAGGACCTGCTGAACCACCTGCTACTGGGGTAACATTTGGCCCTATTCTCCTCTGATCTAATTGTATAACCTCTTTGGGGGGTCTCCATTATCAGCTCACACACTGGAAGATCTAAGATTGTTTTATTTTGATCACCTTGACCATTCTCAGTCATTACTGTCACCACTCCACTCCTGCTACCACTTCTTGGAACTGTCAATGAATGCACTTTTGACATATTCTGTCTTTCCCCATACAAAGGAATTACGGGACCAATTGTCACTGGTACTGTCAATGCTTCCGCCTTCAGGCTTAACTTTTTTATTTTCTGAACCTGCTCCAGTCTTGCCTTATTCAACAAATTTGTTGCATTTTCTCTCACCACTCTAGCTATTTCGGTAACCTGGGGAGTCAGTGGGGTTTCCATCTGTGGAGCACTCGGGGTTATTTTCCCTGAATTGTCTTCATAAGTCATCATATCCGCCAATATCCTCATCATATCCTCAATATCCTTTTAGTCATCATATCCTCCAACAACTCATCATCCTCAGAATTATTCGGGTCATCCCTAAAACTAGAAGTCTCTATATTCTTCTTTTTCTCTTTACACTTTCCTCCTGTCTGATCATCAGCAACTAAAACTGGATATAAACCTTCTGTTACTATAGCTCTCCTTCATCTTTTCAACTTTTCTTCTCTACTTTCAAGGGGATATCGATACATCCAATTCCTGTATCTCCTGTTACCTCCCCTATATTTCTCTCTTTCAAATGTCTCAACTTCCCATTCTTCTAAATCTTCATACTGTGTCAGTCTCGGATTTGGTCCTAGTGCATTCATTCAATTCCTCAGATTCTGCAATATCCTTACATTAAACGTACCATGCTATGTAAATGCTATGACACCATCATCCTTTGTATACTCCACCCAATTCTCTAACCACATACACGTATGATATCCTTGCTCCAACATCATATAAGAAGCAGGCGTTTTTGGGGGTGGAATCGGAATTCCCTCTCTAGTCACAACCGGTTTATCCTTTTGAAAAAATTCTTTATTTTCTTTAGCAGCTTCATTTTTCTAATCCTTTACACTAACGTTCCTCACCAAAATAAACAAGGAAACTTTCCGTAATTCTATGTAGTCTATTTGTCAGCTCTCGTCCTATGCTAGCGCGACTCACACCAACCAACCAATCAGAGCACTGCTACGTAAGCAAAGTCTCAACCAATGCTAGTGCGGCTCACACTAACCAACCAACCAACCACAGCTCAATACACGCCGGCTGTCTGACCAATGTCAACACGGCCTTTTTCTGACATCAGTATTACTCCTTCTACTGACCCTTCCTTCACAAAATAATACAGCAATGTTTTCTTAATTAAAATTTTCCGTTAGTAACAATACAAAAATAATGCTACCTTGCCTGTTCCACTAAAAAAAGAGATAGTTTTCACTTTTTCTGAGAGTTTCCTTCACTATCAGTCCTAATAACGGCCATAATTATTTTACTCTTCATACAAGCTCCGGGTGGACCTATTACTCCTCTAAGGATAAGGCCAAGATTTCACAAGAGGACTTTTTGGCTTGAAAAGGGGTCTTGTTACTCTCCTGGCGATAAGGCTAGAGTTTCGGAAGTGGACCCTTCGCTATTTCAGTCACTCCACTTATATACGAAATTTCCCTAATATAACACCTACAGCCCTCAGTAGCTTTTAGGTATTATTACAACAGACAATGTACTTCTGCGGTGTGGCTTCATTACCACACTCTTCTTCTGCCTACTTCAGGCTAAATTCCATTCCCGGGATTCCTCAGGTATCTCCGTACCTGAACATCCAGACAACATAAAACAAGACACTAACTTTTCATGCTATAACATATAAATCAATAATCATTACCAAACTAATCAATAATGAAACCATCCTCCGGTACCAAGAAACTGATCCAGCGCGAGGTGAATACCTGAATCAGGGATCAATACTCATTTCATACAATTACAATGGCCCATACACATTCACCCAGAATCCTTGATGCGCTGGGGTCAATTTGTTTGAGTTCAATGCTTTTCTTTTCCATACACCATGTATAACGTCATTTAGGATGCCTACTAGTTTAATTAATCAACCTTCCTTCTACTTGGTCGATGGACCAATTAGTTGAATAGTTGATGATAATGATTATCTTATCTAAATTATCATTTCAGTTAACTAAATAACCACAGACACTCGGTAAAGTTATGAAGCTTTATCTTAATATAAATGCGGATTGCTCAATGCATACAGTCACAAATGCAAATATTGAAACTCACAAAGGGAGAGATACACTTCAGCAACATAAAATGAAATACAAGCTCATCTCTTAAATCAATGACATTATGCATGAAGGAGTGGATAGATTAAGAGACAGAAGTTTCAGCAAAATAATGTCCGAAAACTGAATACACCTAACGGAGGGGATAGATGAAGAGACAATAGTTTCATCTAAAATAATACGTTTACAGGCACATGCATCAATATTGGCTGTTGCGATTCCTTAATTGCGATTTTTAAGGAATAACAATTAAGGAACCGCAAAAGCCTATGCATGTAGAAATCGCTGGGAAAATAGCGAATTCTAAACATTCCTTAATTGCGACTCCCAAATTGCGAGTCACAATTAAGGAATACCTCCCCATTCATTCCTATGGACCAAGAGGCCCATACGAATCAATGGGAAGACATTCTCAATTTGCGATTCTCAATTAGAGAATCGCAAATTGAGAATGCATTTTCAAGGGTGCAAGGGTGTCAAGACGACACCCCGTTGCACCCCTGAAATCGATCTGTGCACAAATGTTGCGCACACACATGTCCAAAGGACATGTGTGTGTGTAACCTACGACTTTGAAAAATGCACTTTAGTGCATTTTTCTAAGTTTTCGCTATTTACCATGTGGTATGATTCCACGGTAAATAGCGGGCCCAAATAGCAAAATCGCTATTTTTAAAGGCATCTTGCATTGCAGTTAAGGAATCGCAATTCGCGATTCCTTAAATGCAATCGCAATTTAAGAAATCACAAAAATTTGCGATTTCTTAAATTGCAAGTGGCAAGTTGTTTCATGCATCGCAAAAGCTATTTTTGAGATCGCAAACGGCCGATTTTTGCGATTCGCGCCGTTTGCGGTCGCAAAAAGCTTTGATGCATGTGCCTGTTAATGTGTCAAACGGAGTGGATAGGTGTAGAGAGACAAAAAGTTCAGGAATAAAATACTTCTGCAAACAATTTGCATATATAAATCATAGACAGAATACAAACCTATCGGTTTGTGGAAAACGACCCCCTCGGCCTAGGAGATGGTGGGGGTTCCCTGAAATAGGATAAAGGAACAAAGATTTCTAGACCCAAAGGTAGAATAGGGACAGGTACACAGCTAGGCCTCTCTGCAACCCAACGAACAGCGACACATTCACCCCTCTACTCTTCCTCCACGCAAGTCTCTACCACACCCCTAAAGGCACCCCAGTTATTCCCACAAACTTACATGTCCGTCTCACATAAACTGAAACATTACCAAAATCTAAGCAAATGATTGGTGGGCTTTGGGGGTGGCTGTGTCACATCATAGTGACTTCACGTACAATTTAGTCACCTTATTGTTCATCCTGCTTTCTCACCGTTCAAATTCTTAACACATGCTCACGTTTATTTCACCAGATACATTTTAATACATTAATTCATAAAATAGGCAACGTCCGCGGAATAAGATTCTGGTCCCACGGTCGACTCAATCCCTTGGCAGATGAACGTCATACTGGCCTTCAACTCGGGCATTCTTTGTGCTGAGCACAGAGTGTCTGCCTTGCTTCTGTCAGATCTGATGCACTCCTCATCTCACCCCTCCCACTCTGGTCAATGTAATACAAGATGGAGTTTCCATCCAGCACACTATAGTAAATGCAAACGAACATTTATTAATTATATGACATTATAGTTTTCACTGTGTACCCCCCTCCCTTGCACTATTCCTTATTATAGTTACCTAGCATGAGCTTTAAGCGCAAAGCAGCATTATTTATTGTTTAAAAGCAAAATGCAACATGCAATCCACGAAATGCACATGCGGCCTAGTCATGCATTTATTTTCATTTTCTTCAAAGCATACTGCCAATACGTTTAGTTCTTTCATATATTATTTCATTTTAGTGCAAACATGCTCAAAGCTATTTTCCACGTTTTTTTGTAAGGTGCATGTTAGTTTTATTTACTACTTACTATTAGTACGTATTATGGGGGTATAAATTCAGGCAGGTTTCTTTCTCGAACCCCTGCTCCATCAAAGTTGATAGCTCCGTCCGGGGCTATCACGACATCGTGGACAAACAAATCAAACAGTTCTAGCTGACTGCGGTGATGCGGAGACCCTCAAAACAGTACCTTTAAAAAAGCAGGGCGTCGGCGACCTCTCGTTGAGCTTCTGAAAGCATGGCGTCTGCAGGTGTTGGTTCCGGAGGTCGGTACAGGAGTCGTCGGGCCCTCGAAGTCACAAGCGTTGCAGATCTAACTCCTCACGGTTGAAGTAGGGGCGCTGGCGTTGGCAGACGTTGGGTGCTGTTGTGCGAAGTACAGCAGTGCGGTGTACAATGCCCTCAGGTCGCGGTGCAAGCAGCTGCTCGATGGCGGCGTTAAATGGCATTGTCGGTGAGACCAGGGTCGTGGTATGAAGAGATGTGGTGCTTGTCGCAGTTCTGGCAGGTCACGGTGCAAGCAACGGCGTCGTCGTTGCTCAAGCGCTGTCAGCTGGAGTCGATGGCGCTGATGCCGGTAGGCCAAGGCTGCAGTGCCGGATGAGGATGGTGCGTCGTGTAACCTTATGAGCGGTGCCTTTGAACCACAGTGCAGGCAGCGGCGTTGATTTCGGCATCGAGTGGCATCGTCAGGACTACCAAGGAAGCGTCATAAAGCAAGGCTGTGCGGAGTGCGGTGCCCACAGGTCGCGATGCAAGCAGCGGCTCTGTGGCGGCGTCAGCAGGCGGCGTGGGTGAGACCAGAGTTGCGGTGCGGCATTGCGGGGGTGCCCTCTGCGGTGCCTTCAGGACACAGAGTCGGCAGCGTTGTCGTAGACGGCGTCGGATTGCTTTTTCTTCTGTTGCAGCAGAGAACACATAGTCCCCAGTGCTGAGGGCAGAAGAACTAGAAGTCTTTGCTGATCCTGAGACTTATTGAACAGCGGGCAAGCTCTACCCCAAGCCCTTGGAGAAACTTACAAAAATGGATTGCAGAACCTTCAGTCCAGTCCTTTCACTGCCCAAGACAGAAGCAGCCACTGCAGGCCAACACAGCAAATCTCTCAGCAAAGTGGTAGTTCCTCCTCACAGCTTGTCCAGCTCTTCTTCTTGGCAGTCGTCTTGGTCCAAAAGAGTTCTAAAGTTTAGGTGTTTGGGCTCCACATTTTATACCCCCAAATCCTTTGTCCTCTCAGGCAGAGAGTGTCTGTGCCCAGTCAGAACCAGTTCTGCCCTCTATGGTGTGGCTTCCTGGCAGGTGGTGGGGACGGCATTGTCAGAGGCAGACCAGGCCCATTCAGGTGAAAGGAAATATCCTCCCCCTACTCTAAATGCAGCCCAGGTCTATTCATCCTTTTCCTGACCCACCTAGACTATCTGGAGCCACTGTTCCTCTCCAGCTCCTGTCATCCAAAACCCAGACAGTCAATCCACAACCCCAGCAGAGGCCTACTGGATGGCTGAGCAAGAAAATACCTACTTTCTAAAAGTGGTATTTTCAAACACAGAATGTAAAAATCACCTTCACTAAAAGATGCATCTTTAGATTCCGAGTTCAGGCATACTAAACTTTATTTTTCTACCTAGTTCCTAGGGCCAGTTATGTTTATAAGATGTTATAAACAAACTCCCCATTCTGTCCTATGGAAACAGGTAGCCTTGCAATAGTGAAAAACAAAATTGGCAGAAAATCATTACCAGGGCATGTCTTCCTTTCACATACATTGCACCCTGTCCACAGGGGTACATTGGGCCTACCTTAGGGGTGACTGACATGTAAGAAAAGGGAAGGTTAAGGCCTGGCAAGTTTGTACACTTTCCAAGTCGACATGGCAGTCCCAGACTGCACACAGGCTCTGCAATGGCAGGCCAGAGTTACATTTACAGGCTGCTTGTGTGGGTGGCACAATCAGTGCTGCCAGTCCACTAGCAGCATTTGATTTACAGGCCCTGGCACACTCTGTGCACGTGACTAGGTGCTGACTAGTAAATCAAATATGCCAATCATGGAAACACCAATCCATAACACAGTTTACAACAGGAGCACTTGCACTTTAACACTGATCAGCAGTGAGAAAGTGCGTAGAGACACTAAGCCAGCAAAAACAGAGTCAAAACCGGGAGGTCAGAAAGCAAAAACTCAGGGGAAACACGCCAAAAGATGCCAAGTCTAACACCTCTGCTGAGACGTCTTATTTAAAATAAATAGATAAATAAAGCTAAGAATTTGCTCACCTTACCAGCACAAGTGCCATTATTCCTGAAGGGCAGCTACCAGCTCAAGCTCTCTTCTCCCCGGAGCGTGGCCTCATGACAGGGTGCGACTTCAATTGAGCGTGCTGAGTGCCAGGAGGTGGCTGCAAACGTGGTTGTTTTCTCTGCAGCGCAGCCTCAGGGGAGCGCGAATTTCAGCCTGCCGGGCCCTGTGGCTTGATTGCGGCCCCCAGGGTTCTTCCGTCAACATGTGAGGAGAGGCTGGGGAGCTTGAGCGACCTCTCACGTTATGGAGCCATTGCTCCAGATTAGTATCTATTAAGGAATATTGAATAAAGTGTCCTTATAGAAAGAGGACTGAGCAGTAACATGACTCGCGATTTTGGATTGGGTAGAGGTTTTCAACTGTATGTGTTGTAAGGTAACTGTTTATTTTTATCTTAACTAAACTTTTCCCCTAGGTGTTTTGACAGCTGGAGGTGCTTATTTAACAGTGATTGAGTCTTTTCTCATTTTTAAGAATTGGAGTTTCTCTAGTTAGCCTTTAGGTGTGTTAGGTCTTACTGGTACTAATATATAATATATAAAAACAAATTTGGGACAATGTCAGAAGAGAGGGAGGCACTACACCATATGGAGGTGACGGAAGAAATGTTCAAAAAATATTTTGCAGAAGGTTTACGGACCACTATTTAGGAAGAGGTGGAACCGCTATATTTAAACGCAAGAGAAATAATCCTTTAGGGAAGAAGTATTTCACGCTTTCTGAGAAGAACATACTCATTAAAAAGGGTGGAAGGACCTTAAAAAAGACTAGGCATCTTACCAGAACCTTGGATACATTAGTTGTTTCCGGCACAAGGAGGGAAGAAACTTTGTCCTCTATGAGTGGTAGCCTTAGCACAACAAAAGATTGTGGTGTCCATAGCGACACAAAAAAGGAGTGGTGTACTCAGCGGCACAAAAAATAGCCAGGAATTCATCACACTGCATCGTAATTACACCAATTGTGCACACACCCTACTCATGACCTCACAATATTTAAACCCAATAAATGATAACACCTAATGGCTGTCGTGAATGCTCTGACTCTGATGCAGGGTGGTGTGGGCTTAAAACGGCCTTAAGACTACGGAAGAGCACTTTGCTTTCTATTCGTAGCATGGTGCTCTTCCGCGTCCAGTGCACTTATCTTTGTTCTTCCAGGATGTTCGGGATCATGCTGTGTTCAGTGTCCCTTTGTTGGGCTGGTTCGGCGACTCGTCTCGGTTCCTGATGTCGTCCTCTTTGTCCTTGTTTCTGTACCTCACCTTAGAACTTCCTGCAAAGCCAATACAGAAGAAACAAAAACCTAAAGTATCAAGTTACATCTAGGCGGTAACGTGCGACTCGCTGGCATGCTATATAGATCTATGTAATACTTATCTAATTGTTGTCCCACAACCTTGGAGATTTGTATTTTTTCTGTGCGCATTGAGTAGAGCTGTGGATTAAGAAACAGCATATTAGTGTGTCCTGAAGTTAACAAGACATATATAGCCTGCATATTTTTTGCATATTTTGTTTTTCTTATTTTCAAGGAAGAGTTCATGTATACTGTTTTTGTTATATCCTCATAATGTTATTGTATGTTACCCAGCCTAGCTGTCTCCTAGCTGCTCAGCCAGAGTGAGAGATGGTATCGGAATGTTGGTGTGACTGTGTGGATGAGTGGTGATGGATATGTGGTGACAGTTGGAGATGGGCTGAGCAGCAGGCAGGCTGCTCCTGGTGGGGCTGGAGTAAGGGCTGATGCTAAGGATTCATCTGGCTTAAGACTGATGCACTTATCTACTTACCTGCAACATAGAACTAATAAAGAAATCTACACAACTTTTCCTGGCTACCTGTCATAAGATACAACAGTTTTACTCGCTGGTTAATTTGCCTGTGAATTTATATGTACCTTTGGCTATCTTTAACTCACTGCTACTTCAAGATAGTAGGTGAGTGGTGTATGTGTACATGTATTTCTGATTTCATCGTTGCTCTATCAAAGTGAGTTTATAATACCTTTCTTTATTCCCTCTCATACAGATTGCATCTATAATCCTGTGTGGGCTGTTATTGATTCATAGTGTAAGAGGGGAGTCAAACAGGCAGCAAGGCTTTTTACATACAGCTTTACTTACCTAGAATTATAGGCATTGGAATACAACTAGTATATACATTATTTCTCCTTCTCTACTATTTACATACAGGTGATAGAGTGCGATGGTGCTCTAAAATTGTAGGGGTGCATCATAATCACGGATAGTCCGCACCCGCATATATATTCTTGTGTTGTATTAATCATGGTTGGTAAACTCGCATGTGAAGTAATAGAAAAGTATTTTGTGTTACGCAAAGAGAAATGAAATGTTGTCTAGATTGAAATTGTAACCCTTGGTAACCCTTGGTATGTTGCAGTTGCCTAATGAAAAGGCTTATGTGTAGTAAAATGCATTTCTGATTTAAATGTGCACCAAGATGAAGATTGCACGAAGAAATAATGAGATATGCTTAACGTGTAATAATTGTAGATGTTTGTAGCTCAAAGGATTATTAATTTGAGTGCATAATTTGATGTGTAAAGGCTTAAATGAAACGTTCACGTTGTGATATGAAAGGCCTATTCGTTTATTCTTACGTTGGCCAAAATTGTGTAGGCCAGAAAATATAATTTCCCTGGTAGGCTCTCGCGTTTAGAAGTAGTCAAGGATTTTATGTGTATGCAAGGATGTTCTGTTATCATGTTTCAGTTGCAGGTGGAAGAAGCTGCCTTTGTTAGTTAGGACTAACGCCTTTTGTTTTAGGAGTTAGGCATGGAGGAGGAGTGAAACAATGTTAACAGAAAATCGATAATTGGGAGCTGGTGTTCCTTCTCGCTGAGGAAGCCTGGGAACCAAGGTCAATGGAATACACATGGAGAAGATGGTGGAAAACTATCTAGGAGAAGTGTCCGTTGGCATGAGGTAATCTATGGGCTTGTTTTACATTTTTGCATTCTGTATTAGGGAAAGTGCCCCAAGGGAAGGGGGGCAGAAGGAGACAGGATAAGTTAGGAGAAGGGGTTAGAAGGTTGATCTGGGAAGAGTATCTTAGAACGAACTCTCTTGCTTAGTCATCTGACTTATATTGTGAATGTGCTTCTTAGGAAGTCTTCACAAGCTGACACCTTTTACTGACTTTGCCTGGGAAATGCTAAGCAGGGATGTCACCTTAGAGATAGTGTAGGGACAGTCTAATGCTTTTCACTTTTTAGCCACAGATGAAGTCTTCCTTAAATGTTGGGGCAGTCCTTGCTTGTGTTTTATTTTTAGAGTTGTTTATTCTCTTCATGATCCATCGGAGCAGACTCATCCGTAGGTTCGGCTTTGTATTAGTTCCTATGTATTTTTACAACCTCGTCTTGAGGTGCTTGTTTATCCAGTTGTTTTTGGCTTTGTAATAAACCCCCCTAAACTGAAGTTGGAGTCTGTGATCTTTGAGTTTTGGTTAGTACTGGAAAGTTAATTGTAGTGAAGCGCTGTTCCTCCCCTTTACACTGCTCAGCAGGTAAAAAGAGACATCGACCTGAGGTTCTTGGTTAAAATTTCTGTAGGGGAACTAAGCCTTATCAGTTGGTAGCGAGAGGACGGTTACCTCTGTAGTAAGGGGAGAAGTTAGGGAAAGGTTAGGAAAACCCCATAGAGCCCAAGAGATGGTTGTCCAGAAGATCGAGAGAGGAGAACGACGGTGTTTGGCAGAGACCGACGGAGAGTGACGGTGCGGCGGAAGCAGCAGTTTGCAGAGGAGTGGGTATGAATAGGGATGTTGTTAGATTGCGGGGATGATTTGATTGTGTGATGTCTTGTGGAGTTGAAATGAGAGTTGAGTGATTGTGGTCTCAGACTGTGAGCGCTCGCGGTCCATGTGATTTCTTGATGTCAGGCTCGATGAGTAGCCTAAGATCCCGGGATAGATAGATTGTGGTGTAGAAGCCCAGAGCCGTAATTGTCGACCATTGATTGTGGGAGTCGTCATCCACAACCCCACCCGAGTTAGGGAATGAGAGAGTGAGTGTTTGAGTGACCAACGCAGGTCGTGGGTTACTGTGTGTGTAAAATCGAGTTATTGGATCCTATCAACTATTTATGTGACCGTCCGGCTGTTCGTGGGCAGATGGTCGAGGGCAGTTGTACAGTTATTTTGCGGACAGACAATTGTCAGCTTGAGGTAGACAATTATGAGTGACTGTCGGGTCGTATGGTGGACAGACAGTCGATCAAGTGATTGTCTGGTCGTTTGGTGGACAGACAGTTACTTGCTGTATGAGTGAGACGTGCAAGAGTGTTTGAGACGAATTGTGAAGTAGGGGAACTGCTGAGTGAGGAGGAAGAGTGACATCGAAGTGTGCAGCGCTGTGATAGGTCGGTTAGTGTAAAGCCACGCTGGTATTGGTGGATTGACATCAGGAAGTAAAATGAAAACACTGTGGGTAAAAGGAGTTGATTTCATCATGAAATATTTTAAGGTATTTGTTGGGGAGATAGAGGAGTAGTAACTCGAGTGGGGGAAGAAGCACCGCCTGAGGATACCCCATCTCATTACATGGCTACGAACGTAGAGCTTCATACTATACTTTGGCTTCATAATTGGCAAACGATGACTGGAAAGGAGGGAGATTTGGCTTTCCCACACTATGGTTCATTCAGATTTGATGTGTTGTATCACTTAAAGTCGGTGATGACTGCATTGCGACCTTTACCTAGACCAACACAGTTTGAGGCGCTGGATGCATGAATAAGAGCAGCGCATGAAAGGAAACGAGATCGAGTCAGGAAAGGGCGAAGAAGTTGATCAGCGCATTTCAAGATGCATGGTGGGATGCACTGACAAAAAGATGGAAGGTAGACACCATCGAGGGAGATGGGTTGTTTCCTTTGTTAGTAAAGGTGAGAGATGCCCAAAAGAGAAGAGAAGAGGAAGATGATAGCGACACAGATGACAGTCTTTTAGAGAGGTTGTTGGCAGAGCGTCCACCTCCATCTAACTCAGATTCGGAAGGAAGAATGGGAGCTTCTACAAGGGAAACAGGGGAGCCGCAGACAAATTCTACAGTGGGAGTAAGAGGAAGGATTTCAGCGGGAACAGAGAGAAAGGGAACACAACCACTGAGAGGAATGGAGGTAAATGAGGTTAACACAGTTACCAGACCACCGGCAGCTCTTACAGTACTGGTTACCATTGGTCCTATAGTGTCAGTATACGATTCAGATCAGACAAAAAATGGAAGTCTAGTACTAGATCCGGAAGGAATGGGACAGCAAGTGGAAGTGGTCACCCTTCAAGACCCATAGAATCAAGTACGCCGTTGCCAGCCACAGCAGATTCTTTTAGGGGACAGGTGGAACAGAGAACAGCGAGTACAGGGTCCTTGGCTGATTCGCGCTCTGACTTGAGGATGTGGGAACCCCCAGTGAGAGGCCCTAGTGGAAGGATGATGGGAGGTAGTAGTAGTCAGGGAGTTTCGGGGAGTCAATCTGTCTCACGGAACTTAATGGAAGGAAATTAGCGGGAAGATCAGGGTAGTGAGAGTGGAGAATTCAGTAGTGTGTCGAGTTGAGGAACAATTAAAGATGATCTGAGGGCCAAGGTACTGGATGTGGTGACATTAAAGGCAGAAGTGGAGGAGATAATTAGTGGGAACTTGCCTTTAGAAAGGCTCAAACTTTATGAGCCAGATGAATTGTTGTTTGTGGCAAAGGATGTAACTCGCAAGGCAAGGAAAGCACATGAGAAATTGACAGAATTGGCACAGAGGTATGATGTGGATCTGTCTAAAACGAAGATGTTACAGGGAAATCACAGGTTAAATTATAGTGATCAGGAACTAGAAGAGAAAAGAGTTATAGAATTGAAAACGCACATTCGAGAATTGATCATAGGGATACGTGCGTGGAGCATGCTTGACAAGTGGGAGGAAAGATGCTCAAAGAAGAGGAGTGCCAGGAAGAGCATCGGAGAAATGCCACCTCCGGGAGGTGGAACAATGAGAGTAGAGGCCTTTCCATTGTGAGAGGTACTGAGTGAAGGGTATGTGGATGTGCCTTGGAGTAGAGGTGACTTAGCAGCATTTACCAATGATTTTGCTCGGCTGAGGGAAAAACCTGTTGAGTGGTACAAGCAAGTTGATCGGTTTGTCAAAATTTTCAAAGTACTTTGGATTGATTAGACTACATTATTTGATATTGTGGTACCAAGTGATTTGTGGTCAGCTTGTAAAATTGCTGTTGATTGGCCGCCATCGGAGCCTGAGCGAGATTCTGTTACACATGGTCCTTAATCTGTGGTTATGAAAAAGTATGAGCAGGTAGTCACATGGTTGCAATCAAAGATTTCGCCACAAGATATTGATTGGGTTAAGATAGGCAGAACTGTTCAGGAGCCAAAGGAGACTGTACATGCCTACTATGAGAGGCTCTTGCACGCCTTCAAGCAGTACAGTGGGTTGGATACCCTTGACCCAAAGGATATGGGACAGTTTGTCTTTAAATTTGTATTGGGATTGAGACCAGAAGTTAGCCTTATGATCCAACAGCACTTGATTTGTTGGCAGAATAAATCCATGGATGAAATCCTGCGCTATGCCAGATACTGTAGCGATGAAGTGGACTCAAAGCATAAAAAGATTAAGGATAAGCTGATGCTGATGCTGTTCCAAATGCAGAATGCAGAAAAGGAAGATCAGACACAGTCAAACGGAGGAACGTTAGGAAGAAGACAGGGAAATAATCAAGGAGGGACTCAGAATACATTAGGTCAGGGAAAAGGGAAACCCACAGATCCTAAAACATGAATAGATGTTGCCACGCTAAAGAAGACCACTGCATGTCATAATTGTCACAAGATTGGGCATTGGAAGCGCGAGTGTAGATCAAATCCAGCTAATCAGATTCAGCAGGAGGAAGTGGTGCAGATGTCTGAGGTCGTCATTACAGTGACGAGACCCAGATCTGTACAAGGGGGGACAATAGGTCCACAGGTACAAGTTCCCCAGCCACCGAGAACCCCACAGGGGAACCGGACTTACCAGCAGATCGCCCTTTATTGAGACCTTTGATGAACTTGATTTAGACCCATTGCAACGACGGTGTCTGAAGGCGGAGGAAGACTGTACCCTTGAAGCGGTCTTGGAGGTATATCACAGAGGACCGTATGTAGAGGCGGATGTTGATGGCACCCAACTACCTTTTTGGTTGATACTGGTGCTACCCATTCTACTGTGAGATCTGCAGTAGTTCCCCACTTACCCCTCTCAGGACAATCGATTCAAGTCATAGGATTGGCAAATAAGAAAATGACTAATCCATTGACTGAACCAATACCTGTGAGAATAGTGACCTTTCATGATCAACACCAATTTGTGGTATGCGACTCAAGTCCAGTCTGTTTGTTGGGTTGTGATCTTTTGTGTAAATTGAATTGCACCATTTATTGCACGCCCAAGGGAGTAGAGCTACAGACTAGTGATTATGATGCTACATTTAAGGTGGTAAATGAGAATTTGTGTGTAGAGAAATTTCCTATGTTGACAGTTAAGGATCTCCCACTCGACCTGAGGGACTCTTTGGACGTAAGGGATTTCACGGGGGAAGAAATGGGACTAATCAAAGGAGTTGAGCCAGTTAAGATCCAAGTCAATCCCAATGCTGAGTTTCTGAGAACACCTCAGTATAATTGTCTGAGACAATTGCAGTAATCAAGCCTGTGATCGAGTCTATGATTGAACAGGGAATTCTGAAGGAGATAATGGGGAGTCCATGTAACTCACCGATCATGGGACTGCAAAAACCGAGTGGGAAGTATAGGATCATGCAGGACCTGCGAAAGGTTAACTTATCGTGGTTCAATGTTGTCCCGTGGTACCAAATCCATCTGTGATATTGTTCGACTTCCCATATGAAGCTGAATGGTTCACTGTGATTGATCTGTGTCAAGCATTCTTTTCGATACCATTGCATGAGGAGAGCCAATTTTTATTTGCTTTCTGGCTGGAAGATAGTGTGTTAACATGGTGTCGTATCCCTCAAGGGTGTACTGAGAGTCCATCGATCTTTAATCAGCTATTGAAGAAGAATCTTGAGAGTCTCGTACTGCCTCAGAATTCAATTCTCGTACAGTACATTGGCGATCTTTTGATTGCGTCCGAGACAGAAGATGCTTGCAGGATCGATACTGTTGCCTTACTGAACCATCTAGCAGAAAATGGACACAACCTGTCCCCGAACAAGTTACAGTACTGTTAGACTGAGGTTCTGTATTTGGGTCATCGAATAGAAAAAGGCAAAAGGAAAGTATCGCCAGATTGGATTGAGGAGATTATGAAAATTACAGTGCCCACCACATAGAAGGAAGTCAGGATGTTTTGGGAATGGTTGGGTACTGTCGTCAGTGGATCCCGAACTTTTCCTTGAAGGCGAAGCCTTTACAGAGGATGACGCACAAGGATGTGAGCGATCCAGTACTGTGGGATCATGACTGTCTGGTAGCATTTTTAGAGTTGAGAGAGGATCTATGTCGTGCTCCAGCTCTGGGGGTGCCAGACTATAACAAGTCCTTTTCACTGTTCTGTTATGAGCGAGAAGGTTGCGCTTTGTCAGTACTGACTCAAAGTCATGAAGGAGTCCGTAGACCAGTTGCCTACTTCTCAGCTACTTTAGATCCAGTAGCTTCAGCGTTGCTCGGATGTCTCAAATCCGTTGCTGCAACAGGTGTCCGCATTGAGAGATGTGAGAGTATTGTTATGAGTCATCCACTTACTGTTTTTGTTCCACATTCAGTTGAGCTCCTTGTTAGAAATGGAGGCCTCCAGTTGGCAGCGGCTGGCGCCGGTGTCAAATAGTGACCCTTCGACCTAAGTCAGAGTAAGGGGGCTACACCCTTTGATAACCTCTGCTCAACCCTGTGGCAACGTAGCACAAGCAGGCAGGCCTATCTCAGAGGCAGTGTGTGAAGCATTTATGACCATACACAATAACGCTGGAAAGACGCTATGAAACGGACACCACAAGCAAGTATAGAAAAATAGTTATCTTTATATAGGTTAAGCACGAAACTGAGAAATGCTCAAAGAACCAAAATGCACATAATTACAGATTCATTCAGGGCGATGGAAGCACTCGTGCGTGATGGTGGAACGGGCTTAGTTCGGGATCGAGGCCTAGGCGGCCCGGTTATGCACAATGTACCTGGGATATAAAGGGGAGGCACAGCGCACAGCTTCACGGGGAAGGTGCGGGATGACAGGCGGACTCTCAGCGGTCATAACTCCTTGGCTGCAGCAGTCCGCGGCGTGCACTCACGCTAATCCTGGGACAGGGTTAGAAGGCGGCGCCCAGCGGCACACACAGAAGATGGCAAGGTTCGTGACGTAGGGGCTAGTGTGGGCGCTCAGCGGAACAGCTCTTCAGCTGCAGCGGCCCGCGATAGCAATAACGATGGTTTCTGTAGTAAAACAAGGGTGGGCACTCAGCGGCACAGCTCCTCAGCAGCGGCAGCCCAAAGTAGAGATAGTACTGATTCTGGTAGTATCCTCGTGGTAGGACCAATGCGGGCACTCGGCTGCACGACTCCTCAGCGGCAGTGGCCCACACTAGTGACAGCAATAGTTTTCGTGGCAAGGCCAAGTTGGGCACTCAGCGGCACAGCTTCTCAGCTGCAACGGCCCACAATGGCGATAGCAGTGATTTTCGTAGCAAGTCAGATGCGGGCATTTAGGGGCACAGCTCCTCAGCGGCAGTGGCCCACAACGGCGACAACAATGTATTTCGTAGCAAGGCAAAGGCAGGCACTCAGCGGCAAAGCTCTTCTGCTGCAGCGGCCCACAATGGCGATAGCATTGTTTCCGTAACAAGTCAAATGCGGGCACTCAGCGGCACAGCTCCTCAGCTGCAGCGGTCCACAAGGGCGATAGCAATAGTTTTTGTAGCAAGTCAAATGCGGGCACTTAGCGGCACAGCTCCTCAGCTGCAGCGTTCCACAATGGCGATAGCAATAGTTTCTGTAGCAAGTCAAATGCGGGCACTCAGCGGCACAGCTCCTCAGCTGCAGCGACCCACAATGGTGATAGCAATAGTTTCTGTAGCAAGTAAAATGCGGTGGCCCCCACAGTAGGATTAGAGACCCTGGATTTCTCGACAGAGGCCTCATCTGCAAGTAGGATTCCCTTCAAGAGGAATCCAAGCTGCTGACGAATGAAGTCTAATGTCCCTGAGACTTCGGCAGGAGGCAAACTCAAATCAGGCCCTTGGGTAGTTGCTTCAGTAGATGGATGAAAGTTTCAAAAGTCCTTTTCCTTGTGTTACATGGACAGAGGTTCGTCTTTGCATCCCAAAGTTACACACCCCCGAGGGGTTTCAGCACAGATCTTTATACCCCAAAAGTCTTTGTTCTTGAGAAAGTCACAAATCACTCGACCCGGCCAGAACCAGTTTGGTGTCGACTTGGGTCACTTTATTTATGAGGCGGCATCCTCCCTTTCAGGGAGAGGGGGCCCACCATCAGACGCCCAGTGGGAGGTGGAGCCATCATTCACCTTGCCAGGCACAGCCCTGCTCAGATCAAAGAGGTTACCCCTCCCCATACTTCAACGGCAGATTCCTCCATTCGACCCAGGTCGGCCTCTGCCTGCCTGGGACCTCTAAATCAGACAGCCAATACACATACCAAGAAAACACACAGGAAGGTTTAGACAAAAAGATACACGTTTTCCAAAAGCGGTAGTTGCACACTCAGAATATAAAGAAAATCACCACTGCCAGATGCACGTTAATGCTTGAAGCTCAAGCATACCAAATTTGACTTTCCTAACATGTTCCGGTGCACTACTAAGACTATACTAGTTCATACAGTTAATTTATAATAAGGAGCATTCGCGCTGTAAAACTGAATGGCAGTGGCACAGCGCCTAGAGCGTCTAACGCCAGCAACCACGAAGGAGACAAAAAGTAACCAAAAATAGAAGGGAGACCTACTCCAATGGTGCCAGGTCTAACACTTCTGATGAGTAGAACTAAGACACAGCATATGACGAACAATAGACTCACACGCTATGAGCAGGTTATACTTGCTTCAGAGAATGTGACTTTGAAACGTTGTTATAACCTAAATCCAGCTACTTTAATGCCTTTGCCAAATGTTGATGATGAAGATTGTGAGGACCATGGGCTAAGAAAGGACCTCTATTCTGACCTATTTTATTTTACAATTGGCCAAAAGGCTCATACAAGAAACATGTCCCCAAATCATCTTCTTACCACATTTTTTGTTTCATAGAAATGTGTTTTATTATTTATAAAAAATATATTTTTTCATTTTTGATTATATATATTCTTTTTTGCATATGCGTCTACTTAGTCACCATAAATAAACATACATATATTTACAAATTAATGTGCAACAAATCATAATACAAACTTAAGATACAATTTACACAAACATGAATGAACCCACAAAAAAACCATCAACCTACACTCTCACCTACCAAACCTATTCAACCACACTGGCATTCATACAACACAAAAATAAAGGAAAAATTCAAAATATGTAGGGGATCCTATATGGATTCTAAAACGACACCTGAGGGTTTAGATCTTCGTCACATCAAATTCTTCTCTTGTCTGTGCCTCTGGTAGGATTCTCATATATCTGGAAATGGTCTTCCCACGTTTCGGTGGGAAATGATTCAGACCACCTTCATCAGGACCAACTACAGAAACAGTTTGATATCAAAGAAAAAGTGGATGGGGTTATCTGTATACTTCTGTTTAGCTTTCAGCAGATATATATGTGGCTGAGACATATCTGAATCACAGACCATATGAGGCCCTGCATTTGCGTGTTCTGTACTTTGCTAGCAGGTTTTATCCGCATTTGATGTAAAATGGTTGCCAACTAGTTGTTGGACTATATCTGTAAGTTTTATTTATGTATATTTTTATTTATTAAAAGGATTTTTTATGTGTGAACCTGTTCTACCCAAAGAGGAGGGCAAATCATATCTTAGTTCTCGTCATAGTTTAGCCATGGTGCAATGAAACCATGTGTTCTTATGGTCCAAGTGGCTCTTAGAAATTGTCCGTGCAATTAACTCTGGTAGCAGCCGAGTTCCTTCAGCGTGTTCCCATGATTCCTCTATTCTTGTGTTGTATGAATGTCAGTGTGGTTGAATAGGTTTGGTAGGTGAGAGTGTAGGTTGATTGTATTTTTGTGGGGGTATTCATGTTTGTGTAAATTGTATCTTAAGTTTGTATTATGATTTGTTGCACATGAATTTGTAAATATATGTATGTTTATTGATGATGACTAAGTAGAGACATATGCAAAAAATAATATATATATCTATATACAAAAATGAAAAACATTATTTTTTATAAATAATAAAACACATTTCTATGAAACAAAAAATGTGGTAAGAAGATGATTTCGGGACATGTCTCTTCTATGAGCCTTTTGGCCAATGGTAAAATAAAATAGGTCAGAATAGAGGTCCTTTCTTAGCCTTTGCAACTTCACCCTCCTCTTGGACCTGAATGAAAATAGGGGGTACCTTCCTTGCTCTTGATTGTGAGGACCATGACTGTCTCGATGTGACTGAATTTTGCACCAAACCGAGGCCTGACATTGTGGCTGAACCTCTACCTGAGTCCGATGAAGTCTTTTTCGTTGATAGTTCATGCTTAAGAGACAATGTAGGTCACTTGAGAGCAGCATTTGCTGTGTGTACCATTTCTGGAGTTGTGGAAGATGCTTGTTTACAGGGAGTATACTCCGCACAGGTAGCTGAAATCATTGCTCTGGCTCGTGCCTGTTTGGCTGCTGATCAAATCCGGGTCACTGTTTACACCGACAGTCATTATGGGTTCGGTGTGGTTCATGATTTCGGACAGCTATGGTCACAGAGAGGTTTCCTAACGTCATCAGTATCTCCCATTAGGAATGGGGAATATGTAAGACAATTGTTGGAAGCTTTACAACGTTCACAAGAAATTGCTGTGGTGAAATGTGCAGCCCATGGGGGAGGAAATGACTTTGTCTCTCTTGGGAATAGGTATGCAGATGAAGTTGCACGTTTTTGCGCTGAACAAGGGTGCATTTTTACTGGAAATTATATGGGAGAGAGTCCAGAAAGAACCGAGCTCAGCATGATGTAAACCATGGCAGACACATGGGATGAGCTCAAGCGTCTGCAGGGAGAGGCTTCAGAATAGGAAAAAGCTGTGTGGATCAAAGCAGGATGTGAGAAAGGAGATGAAGGGATTTGGGTTTCAAATGATGGTCGAGCAGTGTTGCCAGATGATTTATTGAGTCCTATGGCAAGACAGATTCATGGAGCAGTGCACCTTGGAAGGGATGCTATAGTGCGAGTGTTCACACATACATGGTATAATCCACGGTCCGTGCGTTTGCGGAAGCAGTGTATCATAGGTGTGTCACGTGTCAGCAGATGAATGCTGGGAAGAAGACTGGGGTTGCCTTGAGTCATATTGGGAGGCCCGGAGGGCTTTTCAATAGAATACAGCTCGATTTTATTGAGATGCCTAGGTTCAATGGCCTGAGGTATGTTTTGGTTGTGGTGTGTGTTTTCTCACGATGGGTGGAAGCCTACCCGACGAGAAGGTGTGGTGATAGCCTTACAGTGGCAAAGTTGTTGCTTAGGGAGTTGATACCGCGGTTTGGGTTTCCAACTTCATTGGAGTCGGATAGAGGAATACATTTCCACAGTGAAATCATGAAGTTACTCTGTGCTGCCTTAAATGTTTTTTTTTTGTTTATTAAACATTTGAAAATCGTACATAGTGGCATCACAGTTATTACAAATCTGACAAGCATAGTACAGAAAAAGGAGTCCCATACATCGCATCCACCAACAGTATCCAGTTTCACATGTGCATGGCTCAGCAGCATTTCTATAAAAAAATACAAATATGTAAATTAAGGGTTAGTCTGAAGCATGTCTGGATGTTCGCGTAAATATACAGTAAGTGGTTCCCAAATATCTAACGGCTTCGAAGCAGTTGGCAATTCTTCAGCGTATATTACAAAATTATCTCTACAATAGACAGCATCTAGCAACCAGCGGGTTAGTGTGGGGGTTTTCTTGCTATCCCTGCACATGGCTATACTATGTTTAGCTAATAACAACATTACGGCAACCAGTTTCTTCCTAGTTGACTTTGCAGGTATACGAAGGTCCAATAAGCATAACTGTGGTGTGCAGGAGATCTTATAGGATATGAGAGTCCCTACATGGAAAATGACCGCCTCCCAGAATTGCCGTATCTTGGCGCAGGCCCAGGCAAGGTGGAAGAAGTCTGCCCAATCGGAGCCACATCTCTTACAATTCTCAGTATCACGCAATCCATATTTATGAAATTTAACTGGTATGTGATAGGCTTGGTGGATATACTTATAATGGATGATGCGCAGATTTCCATTTGGTGTTAGTAGTGTGGT